>NC_140590.1:687941632-688560243 GCF_964204655.1 Triturus cristatus | reverse complement strand
GGCATGGGTCAATCTTTGGCCTCTTTATAACAGCCAAAAGCCACGTTAAGAGAAGGAGTTGAAGCATTTTCAGAGCAGAAAAACACACGGGCACTGGCACGGTCCATGCTCCTCAGCTAAGCCTCCTCCCCTAGAGGAAGTTCCACCTCCCAGCATTTCTACTTCCTTTGAGCCGGGAGGTACGTAACAGGGAGTAGGTTCAGCTTTCATAGATAACCCTTACCATTCCTCGAATCCAAGTGGCCCAGAGTGACCAGAGGCAGCTCTTCACCTCGCCCCTGACCTCACCTGTCACATGAACATTCAGCCGTGTGGTTATCATTAATGCAGCAGGTACAGTGCAAAGTGGCAAAGCTGCAGTACACTCAATGGCTGTTTTTCAACTATGCTACTGGGGCTGGTGGAGGGGCATCTATTTTTCTTGCTTGTGACAGGAACAGCTCTTCCGTTATTTATGGTGGCGGAGGAGGAGCATCCCCCACTGCTGAAAGGAAGCAGATGAAAAATAAAATGATAATAAAACTATTTTAGCATTTATTTTTTTCACTTACTTTGCCTGTCTGCTGAGTGCGGGGTGGGGCCATCCTCTGCATTGCAGCATCAGCCAGGGAGAAGGAGTGGTGGCCACTAATAGTGCGCATCTTGGTTTGGCCGGCCGGCTTAGGACAGCCAAACCGTCATGCGCACTTAGATCTCTACACCCGAGCTGTTTTGCACAGCTGGGTGGTGAACCAGCACAGACTCCCAGGCCCTAACTGAGCGGCATTTCAGCCTGCTCAGACCAATTCTGGTGCTTCTCTCATGCAGGGTAATAGCATGAGCGCAGCGTCTGGATTGGTGGGGAGGGGAGCAGAGGAGCACCGAGGAGCACCGAGGTGGCGTCCAATAGCACCAGGTAAGTCCTTTTTTTTTTATTATTCCCCCCTCATGCTGCCCTATCAAGTGTTATTGGCAGCATCCGCATTTGGCCTGTAGTAGGGTCTGTTGCACCCTGCCACACTACCAAAGGAATTATTAGCTATGCAATAGAGCTATATGTTTTTCATAATCTTGACATCGCTGGAATCTTAACATAACAACCATCTACATACACAACATGCCCAGCAAGTATTAAAAACTAGTTAGCACTTCCGAAAAAATACAGACACTAACCAACACCATAACGCTACATTTATTTAAAAGCTAGGTGACCCTTCATACGTAAACTGTAGAGAAGCAAGCCATAGAGGCATGTTCAATGCGTTCACACTATAAAAACTTTTTGTTTTCTCAAAAATAAACTCCGAAAGCAGGAGTTTGAATTTATAAAATACAAATAGAAATGCCCAGGGTAGCCAAGGTGGTGAATCTAAGATCTCTCTGTGTGACTGATAAAAATGTGTGTGGTAAATGTCTTAATGCATTACTTAATTGGACAATATAGGCTATTCTCATTGTACATATTAGCAATTTGTTTATTTATATTGTCTCTTTTTGCAAGTGGTCCTCATGTCCCACAGCTGACTTCCTCATATTCACCGTTTCCCTTCATCCAGTGTTGACACTTACTTTTATCCGGTGTCATTGACCATCTCTTATGCATTTCAAATACGTTTTTGTGTCCAAAATTGGAAAAAAAGATGGCTGGCACAAGGTTGGGCCTTGAAGAGGCTCCTGTGCGTGGGATCACCTTTTGGGTTTAAATCCCCATTTAAGCCTGTCGTCAGTGCCTGTTGTCTTTGCAACATGAGGGCTAACTGCCTCAGCTACATACCTAACGTAACTGGATTTAGTTAATTACCTGAATCTTCTTCAACGATCTCACCACAACGTATCTTTGAGTGCCTTGGCAGATACGTCACTGCCTCACTGCCACACTACTCTCTCAAACTAGGGGACTGCGGACAGCGGTTCCAGGGAACTCTGATCAAATCTGGAGTCGCCCAGGATGAAACAGATGACTCCAAGAATAACAGCACTGGGTGACCAACATGCCTTCAACCGTTGCTACTTCTCACAGAGCTGCCTTGCTGCAAAGCGTTGCTCAACTGCACCGTTCCTGTGCACCGGAGCCACCCTTAATGATGCTGATGACCGCTAAAACAGGAACGAGGTATACTCTCTGTGGTCCAACGTCGCCTCAAGCTACATTGCACCTGATATGTGAACTTCTGTAGATCAGGAGCACGGCGCCTTGCTGGCCGACAACCTGCTAGAACAGTATAGAGGTAAGCCTCTGGAGATTGTTGAGGCCTGCTGGTTCAGACGACTCGGGGACTGCGGAAGATGCTAGGAGCCCACGGATCTATTGCTGCTTCTGGCCCGATCAGGTGCCCAGTCCTTTTGCCGAGGAGCGGCGTGTATGGAGTTGTGTGACATTGCTGATGCCTGTAAGCCACATTGCCAATTCCTGCAAGAGCTGGTAGGAGCCCACAGATGCCCTCTTTCTCCCTCATCTATCCGGCTGCTATGGCCTGTTACCTAGAGGTTAGGATTTTGGTAGCGATAACGTGAGGGTCTGATCTTTGGATCCCTGACTCTTCCTACAAGGGACTCATGATTCAGTGGGTCTCAATCTGAATGGATGTGGAGGTCGTTTGATGTCGACTACGACTACCTTGTTAATTCTTACGGTTGTTGGGTCACGGTTGGGGTCTTCGCTAGGTGGGGGCACTCCCTCCATTTTGGGGTCCCTCTCCCTCCTCGTCTTCATGCCAGACTCCTCCTAAGATGACGGTCAGCTCGCAGTAGAAACTGACGTCGGACTCCTAGCCAGGTTCATAGACAATGAAGAAGGACTTCTACATTCCTTAGTTTCCTGAGTTTAAAATACACACAGGACTCATTTTTACTAATCTGAGAAATAGACATAGGCCTTGTTTTACCAAAGTTACCAAAATTAAAGAAGGACTACATGCTCATCATCAATATTGCTGAGCCTAAACAAGCTGCCATATTGTAATGGTATTGGCAATCACTCCACACTAATTTATCATTGTTCAGTTGATTGCTTGCCCTGTTCCTCATTTCAATAGTTTTGGGAAACTCATAGTTGGCGTTGATTTAGTGTTCACACTTTGGGGTCGATTCCGATGTCGGTCGGAAGAGCTCTAAATCAGATTCAAGTTTGCTGAACCCGATCCAGAGCACTAGCTTCCGACTGACTTGTTCACAGTTCCGAACGACCAAGTACAATGCCTGGAAGCCGATAGGGCTGACTGAATCGGTTCTGAAAGTCATTGGGACAGGTGGAGCCTTTACGGAGCCGATTCGTACAGCTCTCTGGACTTGGTTTCCGAACGAGCACGATGACCGATTTGGACAGCTTTTCTGAATCGGTTTGCCTGGAAGGAAACAGCTGCCGGAATTGGTCTGTAGAGGCCTGTAGCTGGCCCCCCTTCACCCAGACCCTCCAAATTGGGCCCATGGGGTACCCATGAGTCCCCCCTTTCCAACCATGCACAGTGTGTCAATCACCATGGGGTGCCCGCCACAGGGTGCAAGGTTTTCCCCATCCACCCCTTTCTTCAATGGGAGCCTGTGTTCATGTTTGGAACACAGGCTCCCATTGAAGTCAAAGTGAGTCCGACCGAATTGTATAGGGATGCATCATACTTGTTCGGTCAGACTCCCCCGATCCGAGTCATGCGGAAAGCATTCCTGAACCGATTCGGTCGGTATGCTTTTCGAACGAAATCGGAATCGGGCCATTTGTTGGTACTTGTTATTGTTATTGTTATTGTTTAGTGTACTTGTAAAGCGCAACATTCATCCTACCAGGATATCACGGCGCTGCAAAATTAAGCAGTAAAACCTAGGGCAGTTTCCAGGGACTATTAATTATTCTGATGTGGGGAATAATGCAGTTTTTAGTTTTTTCTTAAAGATGGAGTAGGATTCCGTGAGTCGGAGGTTGATGGGCAGATCATTCCAACATTTAGCAGCAATGTGTGAAAAGGCACGTCCGCCCATCCTGGATCGCTTGATCCGTGTGGTGGCTGCTTTGGCTGAGGCTTGTGAACGTAAGTTCCGTGCTGGAGCATAGAACTTAATTCTATTCCGTAGAATGAAAGGGCCAGTATTGTGTATTGTTTTATGGGCAATGCATAGCATTTTAAACGTGGCTCTTTGTCTCATAGGCAGCCAGTGCAAGGCTCTCAGGCAGCTTGTGGCTGAATCATACTTTCTCTTATTGCAGACAGCTTTAGCAGCAGCATTCTGGACCAGTTGTAGTTTTTTAAATAAGTAGTCCGACATACCCACAAATAGAGAATTGCCATAGTCCAGCCTGCTAACTAGTAGCGACTGGACTAGGATCTGTCTGCATTCCAGTGGTATCCAAGGGAAGACCCGTTTCAACCTTTTTAGTATGGCGAATCCTTTGCCACATATTGAGATGACATGGCATTTCATCGATAGAGTGGTGTCCATCTGAATTCCTAAGTTTCTGGCAGACTATGTGGGGTTAGGTGGAGAACCTAAGGAAATTGGCCACCAGGTGTTGTCCCAGAGCTGTTTAGTCCCGCCAAAGATGAGAATTTCTGACTTGTCAGCATTTAGTTTTAAATAATGACCATGCATCCAGTTGGATAGTTCTGACAGGCAGTTTTGCAGTCTACTTTTGACGTCATTCTCCCCATTTAAGGTTACCATCAGCTGAGTATCGTCCGCGTAGGAGCAGATATTAATGCCCCATTTCTTGCCAATCGACGCCAATGAGGAGACATATACATTGAACAATGTTGGACTCAATGCTGCCCCTTGGGGCACTCCATATTTAATCTTTCTAGGGGCAGAGGTAAAGTTGCCTAAACAGATGGACTGGGATCTGTTTGATAGAAAGGACTCCAGCCAATTTAGGGCTTTACCTTGTATTCCTTTTGCGGCAAGCATGTGAATTAACAGTTTATGGGACACGGTATCAAACGCCGCTGATAAATCAAGGAGTATCAGGGCGACCGTTTTACCTTTATCGACCTGCATTCGGATATCGTCCATTACAGCCAGGAGCGTGGTCTCTGTGCTGTTATTTGATCTGAAACCGGTTTGGGAGACATCTAGTAGATTGTTAATTTCCAGATAACTTGACAGTTGTTTTGTTACCAGTCTTTCTAAAACCTTGGATAGAAAGGGGAGCTGTGAAATGGGACTATAATTGGCTGGGTCGTTTATGTCCGCGCCCGCCTTTTTTAGTAGTGGGATAACCGCCGAATTTTTCCAAACTTCTGGGAATACAGCTTGCTCCAGGGACTGGTTAAAAACGTTTGTGACTGCTGAGCCAATTATGGGAGTTAGTTGAGAGAAAATATAGTGTGGACAGACATCCCATGGCGAGCCTGATTTGATTTCTGACATGGCTTTGGTGACCTCGTCTTCTGAAAATGGGCCAAAGGTAGAGAGGTTGGCTTGCAAAGTGGAGTCCATCTGATACTCCACAGGGGCCTGGCTGTTGTTTGTAAAAGAGGCATATATTTGGCTTCCCGTCGAGCCGCAGGTATCCTGTATGGTCGTTGTTTCACAATTTTTCCAGGGTGTGTCTCAATGATATGTTCCACCAACGTAGTTCTCCCTGGTAGATCAGAAAATATATCAGCAAACGGTTGTAGCGTCTTCATGAGTTCCTCCTTCTGTTGCGAGGAGATCTCTTCGTTTACAACCAGGTCAGTAATCCTGGAGTCAGTGTCGTGACCCGTAGGTAGAAGGAGCTGGGTGTTTTTCGGAGGGGGTCCTATCCACTTTTTCAACATATTTATGTGGTATGTTTGGAGCTTGGTGGGGGATATCCGCAATCTATAGGTCGTGTCTCCAATCGTCTCCAGGACTTCATAGGGACCCACCCACTCGTTTTTGGTTTTATTGGCGATCGATGGTAGGAGAAGCAGGGCCCAGTCGCCTTTCTGTAACCTCCGGAGTTTTGTCCCCTGATCGTAATACCGCTTCTGTTTCGACTGCTGCTGTTCCAAATTGGAGCAGGCTAGGGTCCGTAGCTTCCCCAGCTTAGATCTGAGTTGTTGAGTGTAGTCGAGGAGGGATCTCTGTTCTCTGTCTTCTTCGGACTCCCACACATCTTTGGTTATTTCTAATAAGGAGCGGGGTTGTCGTCCGTACAACTGTTCAAAGGCGGAGCAGCCTAAACTGCTTTGTTTTTGTGCCCTCAAGACGTACAGCGCGAGGGGTAACAGACGGTCCCATTCCTGGCCTTCTGCCGTGAGCATTTTCTTTAGTGTTCTCTTGAGGCTTTGATTATATCTCTCGACGAGACCGTCTGTTTGCGGGTGATATACAGAGGTACGTAGGTGATGTATCTCTAGGGTTTTGCATACCTCTTTCATTAATTTAGAGGTGAAGGGAGTACCTTGATCCGTTAGGATCTCTTTGGGAAACCCAACTCGGGAGAACAACTCCACCATCTTCTCTGCAATGTGTACTGTTGTCGGGGTGCGTAAGGGAAAAGCCTCAATGAATCTTGTCGCATAATCGACCACCACCAGGGCATATAAGTGTCCTTTGGATGTTTTTGGCAGAGGTCCGATCAGATCCATTCCCACTCTCTCAAAAGGGGTTCCTATTACGGGTAGAGGATGTAACGGTGCTGCAGGGGGTCGGTGTATGTTTTTCCTTTGGCATATCTCACAGGTCATGCAGTAGTTGTGAACGTCTTTATATATCCCCGGCCAGTAGAAGTATCTCGTTATGGTCTCGGTTGCTTTCTCCTTTCCGCTATAACCTGCGGTAAGGTGCGCATGAGCAAAGAATAGGACCTGTTCTCGGAAAGAGACGGGAACTAACAGCTGGTGTGTTCCCCCTTCTGTTCCCTCCCGGTATAACAACTCGTTTTTGATCAGAAATCGGGGAAACT
Source organism: Triturus cristatus (assembly GCF_964204655.1). Lineage (NCBI taxonomy): Eukaryota > Metazoa > Chordata > Amphibia > Caudata > Salamandridae > Triturus > Triturus cristatus. The sequence continues at coordinate 688,553,405 of NC_140590.1, read as the reverse complement.
TCTTAGCCCCCTGGGCTTGAGACACATGGGCGCTCTCCCAGGCATTAAAGAGTGTGGTATCATTAGCCTGCGTGAAACGAAAACTGCGATCCAGGACCCAGGGTTCCGGGGACATGAGGGCGGACCTGGCGCTCGGACCCTCTAAAGGGGCCGCAGTCATAGACCCTGAGAACAACGCCATGAACTCCGGGTTATCCACCCCTAACAGCATCTCCTCGGGAAGGGTCTTCACCACCCCCACCTTTACCGTACAGGGCTCTTTATTCACGGGATGTATTGTTATCTGGGCAAGAGGGTATGGTCTCACATCCCCATGTACGCAACGGATGTGGACCACTGCCCCTGGGATATACTGGTATGGACGTATGAGATGGTCCTGTACCACCGATTGTCGGCAGCCAGAATCAAGCAATGCCCTCACTGTCCTCCCATTCAACTGCAGACTCACATAGAAAGAGCTCCCCATCTCTGCTGAATACAGGATGGACCGCGGCAGGTACCCGACCTCCATCGGCTCCTCGGTGGGTCGCTTCCTCGGGCAGAGTCTCGCAATGTGACCCCACTCCCCACATTCGAAACACTGCGGCCCTCGGACTGGGGAACCCTCCATCCGTACAGGTCGGGGCCTAGGGGGTTCGGCCACAAACCTCTGCTTCTTGTCCCCTTTCCCGAGGCTTACTCCCTTTTGAACCTTCTCTCCCTCCCATCCTAGGGACTTTGGCTGGGCTCTAGCATAGTTAGCGGCCATTTCTATGGCCTCGTCTAGGGTTAATCCCGAATGCTGTCTCAGCCACCTCTGACTGGCATATGGCAAAGCCTCCATAAATTGTTCTAGATATATTTTAGTCATCACGTCCTCCATCATGCTGGTCGATGGCTTCAGCCACTTGTCGGCGGCCATCTTGAGTCTGACGAACAAAGTTTTGGGGTTCTCCCCTGGTGTTCCTCGTTCCTTCCGGAAGCGTATACGGTAAGCCTCTCCATCAAGCCCTAGGTGGTCAAGGATGATCGCTTTAATAGTAGCATACGGAACCAGTCCCGAGGGGTTGGCCACCTGGTAGGCAAACTGCGCTTCTCCGGTCAGCAGGGGAGCCAAAAAGTAGGGCCATTTGTCTTCCGGCCACCCCAATGCTCTGGCGGCCCTTTCGAAGTTCATTAGGAAGACATCGGGGTCCTCACCATGGACATACTTCTGTAAGGAAATCCCCGACGGATTAGGGATAGACAGGGGGCGGCAGTCTATGGGCACCGGAAGGGTAGGGACTGAGCTGGTCTTCTGTATACTTTCCAACTGCGCTGTTATGGTGTTTTGAAACAGGTCCCTGTCTGCCTGTGCTGAGGTCATCTGTCGCTGAACCGCCCATTCCAGCTTCTCCTGTCCCTGGACGAGATGTTGGATCAGGGCATCCATCTTTTCCATACAGACGGACCTTGTGGTGGAAATCCCACTTCTGACACCAGTGTAGTGGGTTCGAGGTGACAGATAGACAGGATCAGGCTCAGGGCCATTAATAGGGTTTTTATTGTGAACAGTTTATGTACAGTACTCCGCTCCTCCTGGGTGACTGCTGTCGGTAGTTGGCTAGTCTGTCTGGACGTCCTCTCCCGCGAGCTGTCTCTTTCTCTGCCGGTCACGTGGTTAGGTGGTTTGATCTGGTCTCTCCAGCACACGTGCCCCAAAAAACAAAGGAGAAGCAGGTATCAGAGCGATGCTGTGAACCGTTAGGATGTAGGGCCGGGAGTGAGGGACACCGTGACGGGAAAACACTCGCCTCGTGCCTAAGTGCTCAGGGGAAAGGTAGTTCGCTCAACAGGAGCTATGTTGTCTACAGGTGGCTTTCCTCAGTAGAATTTCCCCTTCCCCACCCACCCCGCAACTTTCCCCCGTACCTGCTCCAGCCACGCTCCTCCCCCGGGAACGTGGCAGGGCGCCTCACGGATACGGTGGCCTCCTGGCTTGTCGGTCTCTGGTTCTGCAGCTGTCTCGCGGTGGTGGGTTCTTCCTTCTACCGCTCGGTCCTCTCGGTCAGCCCTCCTCCTCCACTCCAGGTCCCTCGGCTCCACTCTCCTTCTCTCGAGCTCGCGCACCTCCGATGTTCCCAGCTCCGCCTCTCGCTCCTCCGATCTCCTCCTCTCCGACTCGCACTCCGCTCTCCTCCCTTGCTCCGACTCCTGCTCCTTCGATCTCCTCCGCTCCCGCTCGACCTCCAGGGAAACGCCATCCGTCGCTTCCTTCGTCTGACTCTCCTTTGAAGTCCCGCCGGCTGACACGTCATCCAGGGGTGGGGCTTCCAGGCAGGGAAACTCCGTCTTAAAGGGACGGCGTCCTTCTTCCATTGTCCAATCGAATCGAGTGTACGGAGCCCAGTCGTCCAGACGGGGCTGTCGCTCCGGAGCCTGTATGGTGACAGAAGAGTATTTAGGACAGTCTTGCACCGGATAGTGGCAGGCAGGGGTGTCTAGGTCTGTATCGCCCCATGCCCTGTCACACAGACCTACTGGACTCATACACATCTAGCAGAACTCTTGTGCACAGCTTGCAACACAAATAACCATCATTGGCCTTACAACCCTGGAAAACGACACACACAGCCATCACCATATCAAAGCGGTACAAAAGGGGGTGGTGATGGACGGAGCATCAGAACCAATCAAACACTCACACCCAGTCAACAGATCTGGGTTTGATCCATCACCGTTCTTTAGCCCACTCTGCCACCCCAGTTCAGACATGGCCATTTGCAAATCAGTCTGACCCTGTGCCTCATGGGAACAGTCCAGCCCGAACTGCCAAGCCATGCCTTCCCTGGACCGGAAACAAGCTTCCTAGGACCGGTTTCTGGCATTTCAGCCGTCTTCAGCCAGGCTTGCTTGAATCCAGTGGCAAAGTGAGCAAGGGACTCACGTCTGAGCATACCCTGCCAACTTATGGCGAACAAAGCGGTACAAAAGGGGGTGGTGATGGACGGAGCATCAGAACCAATCAAACACTCACACCCAGTCAACAGATCTGGGTTTGATCCATCACCGTTCTTTAGCCCACTCTGCCACCCCAGTTCAGACATGGCCATGTGCAAATCAGTCTGACCCTGTGCCTCATGGGAACAGTCCAGCCCAAACTGCCAAGCCATGCCTTCCCTGGACCGGAAACAAGCTTCCTAGGACCGGTTTCTGGCATTTCCGCCGTCTTCAGCCAGGCTTGCTTGAATCCAGTGGCAAAGTGAGCAAGGGACTCACGTCTGAGCATACCCTGCCAACTTATGGCGAATAAAGCGGTACAAAAGGGGGTGGTGATGGACGGAGCATCAGAACCAATCAAACACTCACACCCAGTCAACAGATCTGGGTTTGATCCATCACCGTTCTTTAGCCCACTCTGCCACCCCAGTTCAGACATGGCCATATGCAAATCAGTCTGACCCTGTGCCTCATGGGAACAGTCCAGCCCGAACTGCCAAGCCATGCCTTCCCTGGACCGGAAACAAGCTTCCTAGGACCGGTTTCTGGCATTTCAGCCGTCTTCAGCCAGGCTTGCTTGAATCCAGTGGCAAAGTGAGCAAGGGACTCACGTCTGAGCATACCCTGCCAACTTATGGCGAACAAAGCGGTACAAAATGGGGTGATGGACGGAGCATCAGAACCAATCAAACACTCACACCCAGTCAACAGATCTGGGTTTGATCCATCACCGTTCTTTAGCCCACTCTGCCACCCCAGTTCAGACATGGCCATGTGCAAATCAGTCTGACCCTGTGCCTCATGGGAACAGTCCAGCCCGAACTGCCAAGCCATGCCTTCCCTGGACCGGAAACAAGCTTCCTAGGACCGGTTTCTGGCATTTCAGCCGTCTTCAGCCAGGCTTGCTTGAATCCAGTGGCAAAGTGAGCAAGGGACTCACGTCTGACCATACCCTTCCAACTTATGGCAAACAAAGCGGTACAAAAGGGGGTGGTGATGGACGGAGCATCAGAACCAATCAAACACTCACACCCAGTCAACAGATCTGGGTTTGATCCATCACCGTTCTTTAGCCCACTCTGCCACCCCAGTTCAGACATGGCCATATGCAAATCAGGCATGGCTTGACAGTTCGGGCTGGACTGTTCCCATGAGGCACAGGGTCAGACTGATTTGCATATGGCCATGTCTGAACTGGGGTGGCAGAGTGGGCTAAAGAACGGTGATGGATCAAACCCAGATCTGTTGACTGGGTGTGAGTGTTTGATTGGTTCTGATGCTCCGTCCATCACCACCCCCTTTTGTACCGCTTTGTTTGCCATAAGTTGGCTGGGTATGCTCAGACGTGAGTCCCTTGCTCACTTTGCCACTGGATTCAAGCAAGCCTGGCTGAAGACGGCTGAAATGCCAGAAACCGGTCCTAGGAAGCTTGTTTCCGGTCCAGGGAAGGCATGGCTTGACAGTTCGGGCTGGACTGTTCCCATGAGGCACAGGGTCAGACTGATTTGCATATGGCCATGTCTGAACTGGGGTGGCAGAGTGGGCTAAAGAACGGTGATGGATCAAACCCAGATCTGTTGACTGGGTGTGAGTGTTTGATTGGTTCTGATGCTCCGTCCATCACCACCCCCTTTTGTACCGCTTTATTCGCCATAAGTTGGCAGGGTATGCTCAGACGTGAGTCCCTTGCTCACTTTGCCACTGGATTCAAGCAAGCCTGGCTGAAGACGGCGGAAATGCCAGAAACCGGTCCTAGGAAGCTTGTTTCCGGTCCAGGGAAGGCATGGCTTGGCAGTTTGGGCTGGACTGTTCCCATGAGGCACAGGGTCAGACTGATTTGCACATGGCCATGTCTGAACTGGGGTGGCAGAGTGGGCTAAAGAACGGTGATGGATCAAACCCAGATCTGTTGACTGGGTGTGAGTGTTTGATTGGTTCTGATGCTCCGTCCATCACCACCCCCTTTTGTACCGCTTTGTTCGCCATAAGTTGGCAGGGTATGCTCAGACGTGAGTCCCTTGCTCACTTTGCCACTGGATTCAAGCAAGCCTGGCTGAAGACGGCTGAAATGCCAGAAACCGGTCCTAGGAAGCTTGTTTCTGGTCCAGAGAAGGCATGGCTTGACAGTTCGGGCTGGACTGTTCCCATGAGGCACAGGGTCAGACTGATTTGCATATGGCCATGTCTGAACTGGGGTGGCAGAGTGGGCTAAAGAACGGTGATGGAGCAAACCCAGATCTGTTGACTGGGTGTGAGTGTTTGATTGGTTCTGATGCTCCGTCCATCACCACCCCCTTTTGTACCGCATCACCATATCATCAGCAAGGACAATTGGAGATCCTTCAGATGGGGCAGAGGCCAAAAAAAGGCACAACATCAAGGAGCTCATCAGCAATGTGAGTGCACTGACATCAGCTCTCCATCCAAAAGACACCCCACCCTTGCAAGGCTGAGCCAATCCCTTGCAACTTTCCACCACTGCAAGCTCATGGACATACACGCAAGCCTTGGCACACAGGGGCACAATGCACTATTATACACGGGACCAACCCCCCTCAGGTTTTGGACTTCCATCATCAGCAGATACAACACCCGGCTCATGTGCAACATCCCCTGGGGATCTCCATCAGGCCCCTTCCCACACAACATCTCAACCACATCATTCCCCATCCTTGTAGCCCCCGTCCAGCACGTCATGTATGTATCATTGGAGTTAGCCACATTCCATGGTAGATAGAGGCATGCAGTGACCCAGGCCCTTCTAAGACAATGGACGGCAGGAACCGCTGGCTCTCAAGGAACATCACCGTGCTTCCCTAGCCAGCAAATGTCATCAGGAAGACAGTCAACGAGCAACTGACAAAGTTCCTCCACGCATAGAGCTCCAGGCAACCTGCACAAGACCGTCTTCCACAGTAATCACCTCACTGCAACAGTCATCATTGCCACCAACACCGACAACTTTGCCCTGCTCAACAATGGTGAGGCCACCCCCCTTGACCTCTCCACAGCATTATACACAATGTGCTCACACACTGTCAGCTCACACATCTCCAACACTGGTATACAGGGGATGGACCAGGATGAAATCACCAAGTAGCTCACCAGCAAGGCCATGGGAGTGGGACTCAAGCCTTCAGCATGTAGTACAGTGGCGTCATCTGGCACATGACCCAGGGCTCATCTCTCAGCGTGTCAATCTTCAATGTGTCCAGGACCCCCCTCTCCACCATCACATGCGCACACAACCTCATCATCATCTCATATGCCATTGACAGCCAGCTGCTCCTCACCCTCACCAAAGACACAGCCATTGCCAGTTCCAACCTTCAAGAAGGCATGAGGACCGTTGATGAATGGCTGAACATCAGCCACCTGAGGCTGAACTTGTGCAGGACTGAGGTAATCAGCTGAAGATTGTCCCCTTACAGCTGGGTCAACTCCTTGTGTCCCACCCGCCAGGGAACTGCACCAGCACCCAGTGGTCACGCACACAAGATGGTGTGCATCATGGACTCGTTGCTCACAATTACCATGCAACTCACCAGCATCTGTGCCTCATGCTGCAACACCCTCCACATGATGCACATGATCCCGAGATAGATCCACTCCAAGGCAAGACAGACCGTCCCCCAGGTCCACGACACCAGCCGTGTCAACTACAGCCCCGCCCTCTACGGAGCAAGTACAGCCAACCTCCCTGAAAACTTGTCCACATCCAGGGTGCATCAGCACACCTCAGCTTCAACATCCCGCCTCCCAGCCACATCACCGTCCACCTGAGATAGCTGCAATGGATCACTGTCTGCTGCAGGATGACCTTCACACTCCTCACCCACACTCAGGAGGCAGTCCACAACCCCAGACCCCAAATCAACCTTGGATGTCTGTCATCCAAGAACCCGTTGGGCCAACTCCGTGCATCCAACCTTGCCCTGGCCAATATTCTTCACATCCACCGAACTCCAGCATGCAGGAGATAGTTCTCCCACCTGGCCAAACATACCTGGGACTCCCTCCCTGGGAACCTCCGCATGAGCCATGACCTCTCCGCCTTAATGATATTCTTCCAAATTGGTCTGTCCGCACAGTATTCCAAGCCCCCCCTCAGCAGCTTGAGGCCATCACGGGTGAGTATTGTGCTCCATGTCTGTATTGGATGATACATTGTGACCCATGTGTGTCCTGTACCGGACTCAGATTTAGTTCGATACTCAGGCATAGTTTGACATTTCCCCACACGTATGCTGTGGACTCATGCAAAATGACTGTAACATCTAATTAAAGAAATGTAGTTTTATTTTCGGTGGGGGGCGTGTTTTGTGGGGAATGATAGGTGCTATACAGTGTGCCTAGAATCCAAAGTTCCCAGGGGGAGGTGGGATCCTTGGCATTTGAAGTCATCAGAGTCCAGAACACAGTGTTTGTCATCATTGGTCATACTGTGACCAGCAAGTCCATGTGGCAGAGAATATCAGTAAATGAGGTGATGCTGTTGCGCATGAAGGCCAGGTGCCAGGCCAGGTGACCTGGGAGATGTGGATGGTCCGCTGCCTCTCACGGTCTTTTCCGTGGACGACCCACCTTCCTCGCGGGACCCTCAGATGCAGGCCTTGATGATGTTTAGGACGCTCCGTCGGACGAATCCTCCTCCTCCTCCCTCCCTGTGGCTGGTGGTGGTCTTCGCTTGGTGGCACATGGAGGGTTGTCCATGTTGTCGGCGATCTGACGGAGTGACCGGCTTATGTCCGTTTGCACCGCCAGGAGCTCAGCCAGTCTTGCCTCCATCTGTCCTTGGTGTTCTTGTTGACTGGCGTGTTGCTCGGCCTGCTGGTTCTCAATCTCTGTGAGGGTCTCCACTATCTGGCTGATGGCCCTGGTGTCACGCCGGTATGCGTCCATGATGTTGCGTATGTGTGACATACCGGTCCCTTCAGCTGGCTGGTCAGGTTCTCGCCTCCGCCTGCCTCCACTCCCACTACCCCTGCCCACACGAGCCTGGCCTGCTGTTGTGGGCACATCGGGTCTACGGGACCCCTGAGGGATGGCAGTTGCGGGGTTGTCTGCCTCCTCCTGGGTGCCCAGCGAACCTTGTCCCTCCTGGTCAGACTGGCTCAGTTGTTCACTGCGGGCAGGGCTCCTGGGTGTCTCCTGGGATGTGGCAGGAATGAGGGTGGTGGTTGGCACAGATGAACCTGAAGCAGGTGCTGCAGGGGCTTGGACACCAGAGGGTCCAGGTGGGTTGGGGTCATCTGCGGAGTGTTGAGAGCTGTTGCTGCCGGTGGGCTCAGGTTCCTCCTGAGCCTGGGACTCTGATTCTTCCCCCCCATTGTTGGGGGGAGATCCATGAGGTTGCCCTGTGTGTGAGAGAGAGACAATGTTAATGCTGTTTCATGCGACATCCATGTTTCATACATATTCAAGTTGGCACAGTTCCTCCAGGTAGTTGTATGTGCCTAGCATTCTCCTCAATGTTCACTTGTGGATAGGTATGTTGCGGGGGACAGATTGATATGTTCTCCTGAGTGTTTGACATGTAGATTTTTGGCTTGGATGCTTCTTTGGCTATGGATTGATCTTGTTGTGTCACATGTCCATTGTGAGAGTGGGTAAATCCATTGCCTGCCCCAGGGGTGTGTGCTTGTGTAAGGGGTGTGTGTAACAGGGCATGCTGGTGGGTGTAGTGTGATTTGGCAGTGGGTCTCCCAGGTGATGTATCTGTCCCCCCATGGAGCATGCTGCCATGACAGTGAGTGTGAGTTCCTGTCCTAGATATCTGAGCTTGTTATGTTGGTGTTTGACTTTGCAGTGGTCACTAAGCAGGGCCAAGTGTCAGCTACCTTTTCAGTACTTTGACAGTCCCTGTGCATTGAGCATGGTGCATGGATATGTCCCTGGGCCATATGGGCTGAGGGCAATGGTATCTGATTCAGAGTTGAACAATGTGTTTTGTGAGCCCCACCCTCCCAGCATCCCGGACATCCAGCCTTGGGTTAGTGCTTCGTGTAGCCTGGGACATGGCATGGCCTTGCTTTGTTAATGGGGCATACACATGTTAGTGGCATGAGCGTTGTTTTTGAGTGTGGTTGTGTCCGGTGAGGGCTTGGGGGTAGTTGCGTGCATTTGGTGTAGTTGGGGTGGGGATGCCATTACCCCCATGTTACGTAAGCTGTTTGTGTACTCACCAGGCTCTGCAACTCCTTCAAGTCTGTGTACTCCCACCGGCGGAAGCAGGGCCATCACCTTCTCCACCCAGGGATGGTAATGTACCGGTATGCGGGGCAGCCCACCTCCAGTGATGTTGCTCTGGGCGTAGTCCTCGTTCATTTTCCGCTTGACTGCCCTCCGCAGATCGTACCACCTGGCTTGGCATTCATTCCTGGTCCTTCTGATGGATGCAACAGCATTCACCCTATCGACGATCCTCTGCCACAGGCGTGATTTTTCGGCTATGCTGGTCTGTCTGACCAATGTTCCAAAGAGCTGTGGCTCGACTCTGATGACTTCGTTGACAAGGATGTCCAGCTCCTCCCTTGTGAACTTTGGATTCTTGTCTGTGGGCATGGTGTGGGGTGAAGGTGTGGATGGTTGTGGGTGTGTGGGTGTGAATGTGAAGGTGTGTGTGGGAATGTGATTAGGGGGTATGTGTGAAGGAGTTTGTGTGAAGGTGTATATGTTAAGGTGTATGGGTGCAGTTGTTGGGGTGTGCTCTGTAGCTGCAGTGAGTCTGTTGCAAAGGCTCATGGTTTGTGTGTGTGGGCCCTTTTTATTGGTCCATTTGTGGGTGTGCCTGTGTTTGAAATTTTGGTGGGTGTGTTATAAGAGGTGGTTGTGAGTTTGGGCCCTTGTTTGCCTTGTTTGCCTGTTTGGATAGGCCAGGTAAGTCATTTTGATGTTTTTTCTACTGTAGACGTGTTTTGTGGTGTTGTGCGAGTCGAATTGACCCTCCTTGTGCTGTTTTACAGTGTCCTGGTTCAGTACGAGTTGTTTTCGCGTATGTAAGGTGCGTACATACGCGATGTTGTTGTACCGTGCTCGCATACGCAATGTTGTTGTAAGGTCCGTACATACGCGATGCTGGGGTACGGTGCTAGGGTACGGTGCTGGGGTACGGTGCGTCCAAGTACGGGGCTGGGGTATGGTGCAGGGGTACGGTGCATCCAAGTACGGTGCTGGGGTACGGTGCGTCCAAGTACGTGGCTGGGGTAGGGTGGTGGGGTACGGTGCGTACAAGTACCGGGCTGGGGTACGGTGCATCCAAGTACGGGGCTGGGGTACGGTGCTGGGGTACGGTGTGTCCAAGAACGGGGCTGGGGTACGGTGCTGGGGTACGATGCATCCAAGTACAGGGCTGGGGTACGGTGCGTCCAAGTAAGGGGCTGGGGTACGGTGGTGGGGTACAGTGCATACAAGTACGGGGCTGGGGTACGATGCGTCCAAGTACGGGGCTGGGGTACGGTGCATCCAAGTAAGGGGCTGGGGTACGGTGCTGGGGTACGGTGCGTCCAAGTACAGGGCTGGGGTATGGTGCGGACATGGGGGGAGGGGGTACGGTGCAGACATATGGGGGTATGTGCAGACATACGCGGGGGGAGGGGGGCTGTACGACTTGCATCCCAGGCACACGTTTACCCAGGATACGAGTGGTACAGAGTTCGCTACGTACGGGACGTTTTACATACGCTTGTGTAATCGGAAGGGCGGTACGGATCATACGTGTGCGCTCGGACTTCAGTTTTACGATTTTTACGTAAAACTGTCCGGGTTCATCTCGGAGACCTTTTCCCGAAGCGATTCGTATGTATTTTTCACATACGAATCGCACTTCACCGAAGGGACGAGACTTGTACGATTCGTACGTAAAAATATACGGATACGAGTCGTACGGGAATTTTTTGTACCAGATCGGAATCGGCACCTAGATGTGGACGTGTCACTACGAAACTCAGTGAACACTTTCTACAACACAACCATACAACCAACGACCTCAGATGGACAGTGATTGAACAAATCACAACACAAAGAAATGTTCAGAAAACCTTTTATGAGAAAGAACAGAGGTGGGTTTATCGATTGGGTACACACCACCAGCGATTGAATGACAATATCCCGTGGGGAACAATACTCCACACCTAACCTTACCCCCAGCCATTTCGCATCTGCCATATCAGGATTTTCACCTGATTATGAGATTTTTTAAACTTGCACTAGTGAGTGAACCATCTCACTCTGATTATCCATTATTTGTCAAGTCTTCTACCTATTCTGGCTTCTGACTTTCTATGGGTTTCTCTACTCTTTACCCAACGAGCGCGCATCTATTTTATTCTTTTCCAGTATCCCATGTTCTATGAGGACATTTATAATAACTGAGTAAGCACTGACTGTGCGTTTACTTTATGCTCACTGTAGAAGGATCCGTCTTTTTAATTTTTTTAGACGGTAATCTCCTTTATCTTTTGTGTTCCGTAATAGTGTATTTCTCCTTTTTGCTTCTTTTCCCAGTTCTAACGTAGGATTTGGGACACGTCACATATCCCCTATACAAACCACACAGTCACCAGGGAGACTCCTAGGTTACTGACTTTCGCATCCTGGGATTGGATGCCTACTCGGATTGGGAGTTAAATCTCTCCCGATTGGCCATTTTCAAGTGCATCACCAACGTGAGCGTGATGACGCGCCGGGTTTTGTCAAACTTTTCCAGCTATCGGATGTATTTAAATTTACCCCCGGATCCCCGCACTAGCATCGACGGGGTCCGGTTACACGAAGGTACACACAGGTACCAAGCGGGTGCCTGGCGCTAACGGCGTGAGTCCAGTCAATCCTCCGTGAGCTAAGTACCTTCTATTTACATATCTCCCACTAAGTATAACGTATATATTTTAAATCTTCCTTTTCTTATAGGGTGTGCCACTTTCCCGCCACCCCCCTCCCGTGACCCATGGTGTAATTAGCGATTACACCTTCCATGAAATGAGAATTTTATTTCCCGCTATTTTCCTGTAACGTCCTACGCTTGCCCAGGAACACCGTGCTTGTGTGTTTGTCGTTGGTTTTTATCTCAATATTGGTCTCTCACTATTGCCATAGAACATTATTCGGGGCATTTTGACCCCCTTTGGGAAATAGTGACGCTGCACTAGGCAAATAGGAGAGCACATTTCTCCTTTTTCTGACCGGAGTATTCATAAGTGCACCAGCTCACCTTTAGCAGCACGCGTGATCAGTGTTACTGCTAAGATGTGCACTATGAAGAGCACTGCTGCATGTTTTTTTTGACACAGTGACAAGCTTCACTAAGATCGTACTGACAATACTTTTTTATCTTTTTCTTTTGTTTTTATTTATTTGTTCGTATGTCTGTGTTTGTCACTTCTATATAAGAATAATCTCGGTTCCTCTCCAACTAAAGAGGATCTCGTATTATTTAGTGTTTTTTGAAAAATGTTAACACTAATAACCTCAGGTTAGGGTGGGACTTAGCGCGCCCATACCGCCGAGGGTCACGTCACACTGGTCCTGATGAAAGCCTGATTAACAATCACACAAAGGCAGAAACATATTGACCACCCCTTCATCAGGTCTGTCAGCTTCTGGAATCTGTTGGGTTCCTGATAACCCACAAGAAGTCCTCCCTATACCACTCTCTGTCTCTGTTCATTGTGCCCCTTTTTCGGATAAATCTAGGGGTAGTTTTTCTATGTTCCAAAAGACAATTGACTCTGTTCCAACACCTATCATGAGTGCTGTCCCAATCTCAGGCGCCTGCCTGTCTCTACTCCCCTGGGCCCATTTCCATTTGTTTTCCCTTATGAATCACCTGCTGCACCACTGGGATCATGCTTTTCAGGATTATGAGGCTCTCATTCCTGTGACCACAGAGATTCGGGAATCTCTCCAGTGGTGGTTGTCACCTCTCAGTTCCTCCAACCGTTTCGATCTCGGTCATCCTCCTCCTTCGGTGGACTTGATGACTGATGCCAGTGCCATGGGCTGTGGGGCAGTTCTGGGAGATTCCAAGGCTCAGGGCCGATGGTCCCATTTTGGGGCTCTCCAATTACTCGAACTGGAGGGAAATGATGGCCGTGTGGCAGGCTCTCCTTCAACATCAGGCTGCCTGTGTTCAGACTAACTACTAGGTCATTAGTGCCTATATCAACCGGCAAGGGGCGACACACCAGTCTCTGTTTTTTCTTTCCCAAAAGATCGACCTGTGGGTCGAGCAGAATCTCCTCCCTCTCTGGAGTCTATCTTCCGGGGTAGGAGAATGAGCCAGTGAATTCTTTGAGCAGGGTGATTCCCTCGTCTGTAATCCCTTTTCTTTCCGCAGATTCTCTTCAGGTTCAGCCTTACCTGGCTGGATCTGTCTGGGGACAGCCCTTCTCCCTCAGTTTTGCAGCCTGATCCTCTCTAGGTTGGCCTGGGCTCCATCCCAGGAAGATTTGGGTGGACCAGGCAGAGGTTCTTCTGGTTGTTCCAGAATGGTCCAGGAGGCCGTGGTTTCCCCTTCTTCAGGGTTTGCTGTGTGTCCCCATGGGTTTCACGTGCACCCCTCTCCGCTGATTGCTCCTCTTAGCACGTCCTCTCTCCTGCACCTCCGGCTGGGCGTATGACACTTGAGATGTTACTGTTGTTGGTTCAGGGTTGTCACTTGAGGCTCAGAACACCAAGTTGTCTCACAGGCCTTCAACCCTGAAGTCTTACAGTTGTCATTGGAAAAACTTTGACACATTTGTGACAAGGGAAGGGTCTGTCTCCTGTTTCCTGTGATCCTGTCAGGGCATTAGACTTTTACGGGATGGTTTTGTGATGGGTCTAGCAGTCTGCACTCTCTTTGTCCAATGAGCCGCCATTCTGGCCTTCAAGGGCTCTGCTAAGGCTTTCATCTCTCCCTTGGAGACTCGCCTTTTGCAGGGCTTTTTATTTTAGTGTCCTGTCTCCCGCTCTCTGGTCCCCGCCTGGGATCTTACCTTGGTGCTTCAGGCGTTGACTGTTCCTTCTTTTGAGCCCCTGGTTTCTGTCAACCTTAAGTTTCTTTCTGCTAAAGTTCCTTTTTTGGTGGCAGTTTCTTCTGGTCACAGGGTTAGTGAGATTCAGGCTTTGCTGGCTTTTTCCCATTTTTTGCATTTTTGCCCAGACAAAGTGATTTTGTGCCCTCGTCAGTTTTTCTGCCCAAGATCTTGTCTGAGTTCCACTGTCAGGAGGATATTGTCCTTTCAGCCATTTTTCCTGACCAGTCTTCTCCAGAGAAGAAGGTTTTCCATTTTCTGGATGTATTGAGAGCCCTTTGCATCTACCTGGATCGTACCAGTGATTTTAGAGAGGTGGATTCCTTGTTTGTTACCTTTGGTCTCTCTGAGAAGGGTCTCAAACCTTCTTTGTCCACTCTGACTCGCTGGGTGAAGTGTGCTAGTATCTTGTCAAATAAGGCTGCTCCCTGCCCTCTTCCCTCTTCTGTCCAGGGGCAGCTCACTTGGGGGGTTTCCGCATCCTGGGGCATGTTTAAAGGGACGTCGCTGCTTGACATTTGTAATGCTGCTACATGGGCCTCTCCCAACACTTTTGTTTCCCACTATCTTCTTCAGTTGGGGATGGCGGTGTCCGCAGAGTTTGGCGCTTTTATCTGCTGTACATGATTTGCAATTTGTACTTTTTTGTATTAAATTTCCTGTATGTTTACAGCATCCTATGTGTCTGTGTGAATCAATCATCATGTGCTTTGGTATGAGCTCATGTGTAGGGAATGGGACGAGATGACGGACAAGGAGGTAATGCCCAGTTACTCAATACTAATTTTAATTACTCCGAGTCCTGGTCTTCCAGTTCCATTCCTGAGCCCATCCCACCCTACCTGGTTTCTGTTTATGGCGATTGTTTTGTGTTTTCTTTCTTTGGTATTCTCAGGCTGTCCTGGTGACATACTTCCCCCTTTATGCATGCTGGGTAGGCAGCACTATATTGGGGGAAGGATTTTGACCTCAGCTAGGTTATGTATAAGGAATAGAAAGGGAAGACCAGGACTCGGAGTAATGAAGATTACCTGTGAGTAACCGGGATTTAACTTTAATGAACTGAAATCAATCAGTAATAACATCCTACCACCTCCTGTAGACATGGCAGGTGTCCAATATCTCACACACCACTACACTAGCTCCATGGAGAATATTCTAGACTCAACCGTACCCCTACAGCTAAAAAGATTGTCCACTAAAGATTCTAAATCATGGTACTATGGTAGCCTTAATTCCGAAATACTTAATTTGAGACTAGCTGAATGAAGGTGGAGATCCTCACCTTCCCTTGAACACCTCGAACATTTTAAATCACTGAGGGATACAAACTACAAAAGCATCAGGAACTCAAAAACAAATTTCTTCAGAAACCAACTTAGTCAAGTTAGAAACTGACCAAAAAAATTAGTTGAGCTCATTACACTCCACTCAAGTTTTCCAAACCAACTCTTCCCTAGCTGGATCCAGTCCACTACTTAACTGCAAAGAATTTGCCTCCTTCCTTGAGAAGACACATAACTTGAAAACTGACTTGCGGATAGCATTGGACCATAGTCCTCTTTTGCCTCACTCCAGCCTTTCCCCCTCCAGGATTGTTGTGCCCTCATGTCTACCAGTGCACATCCTCAAAAATAAAACCTCATGGAACTCAGTGAAAACCTTGGAGAAAAACACCATTCTCAAAATTCTAGCAGATTTAAAACCCTCAACCCACTTCAATGACCCACTACCCCTCAACTTCTTCAATGAGATCAAAGAATCAATACTCCCACTTTGGACCAAGATCATAAATACCTCTCTACTTCAAGGCACAATCCCTGATTGCCTTAAGACTGAGCAGGAACCCCTATGCTAAAAAAAACAATGGTAGATCATACTGACCTAAATAACTTCTGCTCCATTTTCAACATTCCAACACTGGCAAAAGCTCCTTTGTAAATGGCTACACATCCAGCTATGTAGCCACATTGAACAATTCTGTCTTCTTGATTAATTCCAATCCAGTTTCTGTTCCGGGCACATTATGGGTCCCGCAGGGTTTATCCCTCTCATCCACTCTCTTTAACTTTTTCATTGACCAGCTAACAGAAATTCTGAGTTCAGGCAACATCCATTATCACGTGTATGCTTATAATATCCAACTCTACCTGAAAGTCTCCTCCCCTGAAGATATCAGATCCCTCAACTTAACTCTTCAAAAAAACCAAAATTGGCTGTCATGCAACCACCTTAAACTTAAATCTCTAAAAACGTAATTCCTCCTAATCACCCCATCCACTCAGTCACCCATCTGTAATGAATGAATGAAGCAACTAACATGCTTCAACTGCCTACCACAAGTCATTGGCTCAGCAAGATCATTGAGAATAATTCTCAAGTAGAACCTTAACATGCAGAAGCACATTAGTACTGCCACTAAAGGAGCAAACTTTCAAGGGAACATCTTAAAAAATTAAAACCCTTCCTTCCCTGCAACGACTCCAAGTCTGCCGTCCAAGCCATAGTGATTCCCAGGTTGGATTATAGAAGTGCTACGCTCTGCGGCTTACCCAGATCCAAAACTGCATCACAGGATCAAAAAGAAATAACCACTTCATCCCTGATTTGAAATCTCTCAATTGGCTCCCCTACAAAGCAAGAATTCAACTAAAAATTTCATGCATGACCTGCAAATCTCCACACTTCCACACTTCCATACCCTAAGCTAGAACCTTCGGGAGGCTCCAGATCCTCTAGAAACGCAAGCACTTTACTGCTAAAACCACAGAGATTCTTCAAAAAGAAAACTACAACAGAGCCTTCTCTGGCATTGCCATAAGAATATGAAACTTCCTCTGCCCTGAAATAAGACTAAATCCTTCAACAACATCGTTCAAGAAAGAAGTTAAACTATTATTTATGAACAAATGTGTGCTCTAGACTCTAGGATCTCCTGCCTCCTAGCATTTCATGACTTGTCAACTACGCTCATGACTATTGCTAGCTTGTTATGCTACTTCTTTTTGATCTATCTGCTTTAACATTGAGGTGACACTGCCCTCATCTGAGGTGTTGGCTGACATTGAACTGTTTTAGATTATGACATTATCACTGCTGCTAGCCCGTTTTGGTATTAACTTTTTTTTTTCTATCCGTCTTAACATTGAGGTGAGACCACCCTCATCTGAGTTTTTGACTTATCCTGTGTAGTTCTAGATTATGACATTTTTGGTTCTATATGTTTCTGCTCTTTATCATTTGTAAAGCACTCCCCGCAAGTGTCATATTCACACTATATAAAACGTTTTAAATAAATAAATATGCTGGACCAATACTGGAGGAGTTAACAGACAGTCATGTGTCAAAGTGCAATTTCCTTTCTCAGCTTCTTTCTTTTCTGGGTCTATGCTTAAAATTATTTTTACATTAATTTACACTTCCAGCCCACTCTAATTTCTTTCGTCGTACATAACTATCGCTTCTTTCATTGCTTTTGACGTGTCATCAATTTCTACATTTTTCTATTTCTTTCAAATCTGTCAGACTTCTTTTGTACAGTCAGATAGTTCCAAGTTTAGGAGCGCATGGGTAATTATTTGCTCTTTTTAGGCTATAATTCTGTCAGGAGGCGTAACAACATCTGTAGCTTTTGGTGTTTCTGCTCAGACACGCCTAAAGCCACCACTAAAGCGGTTCCTGGGGAAAGAAGAAAACAGCCAGCAGAGTTTGTATTGCCTGCATTTGGCTATGCACTGGCTGCTGCGGTGCTTTGTTAATGTGTTAATTGTGGGTAGGAGTGCATCGAACTGGATTCCTACTCTGCTCACTGTGGGAACGCCACTTAACATGAAATCATGGGTTGTAAGTAGTGTTCATGCCACATTCAAAAGGACAAAGACAGAACCAAGAGGAGCATGAACCCATTAACTAATGCTGAAGTTTAGCATCAGCTTTGGTCAAAGAGGTGACCTGCTGGATAATAATTTGTATTATTATTTCCAGATAAAATTTGTGGAAATGCGTATGTGACATGGACCCACAGTTAACCGAACTGAACCTCAAATATGGAAACATCATGACAACGTCAGCAGAAACAGACGAAAGATTTAGGTTGCAGGAAATTGTGTATTTGAGGAAATAGATATGGCATATTCAGTACTAAGTTAAAAAGCTAGGGCAGATTTGTTTTATTTTTTAATTGTAATCAGCTACTTACGCCTTGTAATCGACATGGTAAACGATCTTGCAATTTTGCTGAATAATTGATAGTTAAATAATTGAACTTGTTTGTTCCAAATTAGTTGATGCTCCATCACAGTGTATGTAATATTTGATGAACGCAAAAACACCTGCAGTCTATTTAATTTACTATTTGGCTGATGCAGATGTTGCTACTGGGCTGCTGCAAAATTCCACCAATCTGAATGCTAATTTGTTGCTAGTGGTCCACAAGATGTAGCTGGCAGCATCTTACCCTACTTCTTCCTCAAACTGAATTCAGGACAGCTCTTCAAACGCTGGTTTTGTCCATCTCAAGGCGGCAAAGCTGTGCTAACCAGCATGACAGAGACCCACCTTATACTGGTGAAGAATATCCTTCATGCAGCAGCCTGTCTCCTCACAGGCCTTCACAAAGCAAATGTATTGGGTCCCTTTGCATCACTCTTAAAACAGTCTGCAACATCCTCAGCCTTCCTTATCTTTAAAGTTGTAACTATCAGGACCACAGTATAACTCGTAAGGAAGATATGTACTCAAGTAGAACAAATAAAAATTGCAGTAGTATCTCCAAAATGGAAATGAGGACCGGCAGGAAAAAAGAATCAGGCCAAGTTGTCTCCTGTAGTTTACCACGAATCTAGAATACCAATTGTTACTCCTTTCTCTAGTTCCGAACAGAGCAAAAAACCTAATGCCCTGATTTAGAGCTTGGCAAACAGGTACCCCATCACAAATGTGTCCGATATCCCGTACGCCTTATTGAAAGTGCCATAGGATATAATGCACTTGTAATAAGGCAGGCAAGATATCCATCATATTTGTGACAAAGTAACCCATCCACCATACTCTAAATCAGGCCTAACATTTCAACCAACACTTTATTTATTCATAGCCTATTAACAACCTTATCAGAAGTTCTTTCACCCCCACCTATTGCCAGTGTTTAATTTGTAATAGAATCAGTGCTGGTGCCTAAAGCTCTGAAAACCATGGCCGGTGCTTTTAGATATTGGTGCACCAAATACCAAGGCTGTGTTGACTTGAATCGACCTCATGGCTCTTCCATCAACTATCACACCGCCCCCACCCCATTACCTCACTTGTGCAGGTTCTTGCTTTCTCCCTTTGCAATGGTTTTCCTGTCTATCTCTTCCTCCATCTTTCCACTTGGTGTGTTTTCCCCTGTCTTGCTCTCAGTCAGGGTCTAAGGAGGAAAAATGTCAATCCCCAAAAATGAGTGCTGTTGGTCCACACTTGGCAACCTCCTGCTCAAATTAAGCTATGCCAATAGCCAGGTAAGGACCCTCCTTGCTTGTACCCCCGAGCCAAGCTAGGACCCAAATCTCCAAGCCCTGGCAGCATGTACTTAGTAAGAGGGTCTCCTGGAGGATAATGACTGCAGGCAGTTTCCTATTTCACTTAGAGAAGGATGGCTGTCCTTTTAATGAGGTCTAAAAGATCATTGGCATTCCATGAGAGTGTTATGAAGTTAATCATGGTGCCTAAAGGGGCTTTTACACTACATTAACTATAAAAGTAGGGAAATGTTGGATAGCGTAGGGGATACAATTACTATTCCCACTACAGAAAGTGCAACGGTAGGGAAAGTGTTGGATAGCGGAGGGGAATAATTTACTATTCCCACTACAGCAAATGCAACAGTAGGGAAAGTGTTAGATAGCAGACGGGAATAATTTACTATTCCCACTCCAATTAGTTCAACAGTAGGGAAAGTGTTGGATAGCGGGATGGTAAAAATTACTATTCCTACTCCAACTAATGTAACAGTAGGGAAAGTATTGGATAGCAGGGGGTTAAATTTACTATTCCCACTCCAGTGAGTGCAACAGGAGGGAAAGTATTGGATAGCGGGTGGGCAAAAATTACTATTCCCACTCCAACGAGTGTAACAGTAGAGAAAGTTTTAGCTAGCGGGTGGGTAAAAATGTCTATACCAACTCCAGCGAGTGCAACAGTAGGGAAAGTGTTGGCTAGCGGGTGGGTAAAAATTACTATTCCCACTCCAGTGAGTGCAAGAGTAGGGAAAGTGTTGGCTAGCGGGTGGGTAAAAACTACTATTCCCACTCCAGTGAGTGCAAGAGTAGGGAAAGTGTTGGATAGAGGGTGGGGAAAAATTACTATTCCCACTCCAGCGAGTGCTACAGTAGGGAAAGTGTTAGATAGCGGGTATGTAAAAATTACTATTCCCACTCCAGTGACATCACCAGTAGGGAAAGTGTTGGATAGCGGGTGGGTAAAAATTACTATTCCCACTCCAGTGAGTGCAACAGTAGGGAAAGTGTTGGATAGCGGGTGGGAATAATTTACTATTCCCACTCCACCAAGTGTAACAGTAGGGAAAGTGTTGGATGGATTAGGGTAATAATTTAGTATTTCCACTCCTGCTAAATAATTAACATTAATTAACAAATAATTAATTTTTCATTAAAAATTGACCTCTCACTATATTTAATTTAATTTAATTTAATTGTGGGTTTATATAGCGCTAGAATCGACTCCCGGAGGAGTATCTCCGCGCTTCGACCGCTGGGGAACCCGTCCTGGCTCACCCTGAGAGATGGTCCCTAATGGGTATCTCTAAGGTGCGACCAAGCATCCCCAGCGGTCTGGGGGGGCCGTTGTGAAGATGAGGCAAGCTAATGCCCAGAGTTGCCAAGTGTGGTCCCAGACTGGAGTAGGCACCGAGGCGAGAATTATCGAGCCCGCTGACCCTGGTCCACGACCCTGCCGCGTCGGGAATCGAACCCTGGTCCCGGGCCGTCCTCTGCTTACGGGTCTGCCGCCTCTAACCAGTGAGCCACACGTCACCACCAATATTGTAAAATATTACACAATTAACATAATCATTTAACAATGAATTAATTTACTAATAACAATTAACAAGCAAATAAAAAATACATAAATTAGTTCACACAATTAATACTATAAAACAACTTAAAATAAATATTGTATATAAAAAAAAAAAATTACTTTCCACCCTACTCCACTATCAACCCACAACCCACTCATAAAAAAATTATACAAGTAACATATTTACTAATTATTTACTAATAATTAATATCCAATTAATAACTAAATAATAACACTTTTTAACACAATTAACAATATAAAATATTAATTACATAAATATTAATTGATAACAATATTAACTAATTAAGTATGATTAAAAACCACCCCCTCAAACAATTACACAATTAACATATTTACCAATTAATTGTTGATTATTAATAATCAATTAATAATTAATTAATAACAAATTACCACAATTAACAATATAAATTATTAAATACAAAAATATTATAAATAAAATTATCGATTAATTAATTTAAATTACATTACATCCCACCCTCTTCCCCTATGAACCCACAACCCGCTACGGAACTAAAATGCAATATTTATGGTTTTTTTTAAAATTATTAACTTCAAAAAAATTATTATTCAATATATTATAATCAAATTACTTCCCACCCTATTCCCCTATAAACCCACAACCTACTACGGAACTAAAATATGTGTCATCAGTGATGTAATCAGTGATGTCATCAGCGATGTCATTTGACCTGTCATCAGTGATGTCACTGACCATGTAATGAGTGATGTAATATGTGACGTCATCAACAGTGCATTGCGGGTGCGCGAGTTATAGTTAGCTCAACTAACTATAACAGGCGAATTTCTCTGGTTTTATATGAGTCAAATGACCAACTAACGATAACGTCCCTGAAACCTATGGTTTTTTCAGTGAATTTCTAAGGTTTTTTAAATGCTAATTCCTTACTATAACATCCGAAAACCTATGGTTTTTTCAGTGAAAATATATATATATATATATATAGATAGATAGATAGATAGATAGATAGATAGATAGATAGATAGATAGATAGATAGATAGATAGATAGATAGATAGATAGATAGATAGATAGATTAATTTTTTTGCATTTCAAAATCTGGTCACCCTAGTCCAGTGTGAGATAATAACTCAGAGATGCGCCGTGACTCAACCGGCTCAGTCAGAGAAGGAAAGCTATCCATTTTAGGCATGGCATTTTCCTCTCTATAATGAAATGGTGAACATGCCTTTAATTACAGGTGCACAGACTTCAAACGTCTTGGCTTCAGTTGTGCGGCTACGATTTAATAACACTGACTCAGAGGTCTCATTTCTTTCTGTTTTGGGTGAATGTGTCCGGTGGCCTATTATTCACCTTTCATAAAACCTACGCATTGTTACATTTTATAGAAACCCCTCATTCTCAGGGAGCTCCTCTTCATTAGTGAGCATTTCAGGAGTATGAAAGACTACTCAGAGAGAACAAGCCTGCAAAGAACGATACCCTCTTGGCAAGATGCTGTTACTCATTATCATTATGAAAAGGTATTCAGTAAAAAAAAAAAATCAGCGTGCGCAAAAAAAAAGAAAGAAAAATTCAGACCTTAATTTAGTAGCCGTAGCTGAATCCTGTGGTATTGCCCAGCAGCGGTAATTAAGTTACCATGAATGCTACTGATGAATTTATTTGCACGGCAGACAAGGTGGAAAATAGAAAAGTAGCCTGCCAGCTTGGATGCACCGCACTTCGGGACAGGCAATGGTGGCATCAGAGGCAGCATCCTTTGGTTTGAGAATCTCAGTTGTTGTCACTTCCTGGAGAATCACTGGACAGGAAGTATGGTACAGTGTAAGTCGCGAGCTACCGTGTAAGTCGCGAGCGTCTGTGTGGGAAGGGGATCGCTTACCCTATAGCCACAAGCAAAAGCCATTTTGATATTTTTGATCCTCACCTTCTGCACCCACTCCTTCAATGAGGGCCTAGGGCCTTGGCACCTCATCTGCATGGTATGATGCTTTCTCTATCCCTGCACTTCCCCAGCCTCCTACGTTGCTAGTACTTGGCTACCTCCTGGACTCTGCTTAACTGTTGCATTGTGCAGCTTGGCTTCTTGATATTTCTCCCTTTTTATTTCACTTACAGACAAATTGGGGGATGGATGTGGCTGCTACATAGCCAAATAATTTTATAAGATGAGGGCAGAATAGCAAAGAGAAACTGGTAGAGCCGGCTCGAACAACGGATACAACTGGAAATATTTCTATTTAACAACTCAATAATTGTAAGCCTTACAGTATCAGTAACTAGTGCTTAAAGTCGTTGACTCTTAATCTAAGCTTAACAAATAGCTTGGCTAAAGTCAAACAAGAAAACAGGGGCACGTTCCTGGCTTTAGAGTCGTTGATCCACAGAAAAGACAATATGATAAAGGGGAGCTTTTCGACTTGGTCATGAAGATTAAAAACGGGGCAAATATTCCCAGAAGCCTACAACAGCGAATACCTTTGTGAGTAGCAACCATCTCAGCTGGGACTCTGCTGTATAAACGATAGCTTGTTAATGTGCACATAAGGACATGTCAAGAAACACTAGGATAAATGCAGACTGCTGGATACCCCAACAGACGCCAGGACTTCCTTGCTCAAGCTCTAGTCTCAACTAGAGTAATTGTAAGTCCAACCCTCCAAGTGACTTACCAAAGTACCATGCAGCATCATACTCCTGGCAGTGAGGTGGTGCATAGATTACAGGAAAAGTAAGGTACCACAGCTACTCTCTCTTAAGAATGACCAGTGATCTATTTAAAGTCCATACATTCAGATGGGGTGTTGGGATCTGTGTGACATCCAGTAGCCAATAAAGAAGAAAAGTTGCACATCAGCCCACATGCTCAGAAGTCGTTTGCTTGAAAATGTTGTGCAGAGGCAATCTGAAGAAAGCAATGAATTATGTCACAAAGAATGCTAGGGATTATGTTGGAAAAAGCACAGTGGGCACCAAAGGTAGTTGCTTGGCCTAAGCTCTGGCATTAGCCAGGGCATTTTCTATCAAATATAGGCCGGCATGTAGACTGTTTTCTGATAGTTGAATTTGGGCTAACCAGTGTGTTTTTCTCGCATTGTTGCTGCAGGGATTTGCTGTTGTTGGCATCTGGGTGGTTAGATCATGGTTATATATCATCCCAGGGTGGGGTAACCAGATTTTTAAAACTAAAAACTGGGATATTTTACAAAAAAAGAACTAGGACAGCAATTTCACATCACAGAGGGGTGCAGAATAAGTTCAAATACAGCACAACTATCATAAGTGGGAATTAAATAGATTTCTGAAAAGACTGGTTCCTGCACTGGAACTCATAAAACCTTGTTCAATGGAGTCTCTATAAGAACCCAGGACAAGTGCTTAATTTACTGAAATTTACTGGGACAGATAACAAAAAAACGGTTCTGTCCTGGCAAATCCAAGAGGCCTGGTCACCCTATACTAGGGAGAGTTGGTGGGAACTTGCCTCTGAGGCATGCCATTTCGCCTTGGGTTTGGGGGAGAGGGCTGAATGGCTAGTAACCATGGTTCTAATGCGGTCAGGTAAACACATGATTGACATTCTCTATGCCATGTCTGAAACATACTTTGCTTTACACCAGTTGTGCATTGGTGGAGGGCCTTCATGTAGCTAGTCATGATTTATACATTGTCCTCCACTTTAAGCCCTTGCTGTCATGGGAGATGGGTATGAGCCAGGGGTTAGGTGCTGGCCCACTTACCAAGGTTTAAGACCATCTCACAAAAGAGGTGCAGCGTGGGATTGTTGGCACCTCTGCCATGGGTTGATGGTCCCTGGTAACCCATGGACTCGGTTGCCCATTACTGGGGTACAATATATTTGAAATTTGGAATGTTCTGCTTATCTAATGTAGGTTTGGTAACCTGGCTGATGACATGGCATTTGCTGTTCGGGTAGTCGAGTTGGTTGGGGAGCAAGACTCTACTAATTCCTCATTATGACTCAAAAACATGTGTACACTTTCAAAGTGAATTTTTGCAATGTTTTATTTGAAAACTGTGCATGACTAAATTAAGGTTGGATAGTTCATAACATGACAAGCGACACTGTATGTGGTGATGAGGTAGTCTGGATGGTAGAAGAACATGATTCTCGGATGCCTCATTATGACTCAGAAATGATGGTATTATTTTTAAGCAATTCTGACCAAGTTTAAATTGAAAAATGTGCATGAATTGAAAATTGTTCTTTGAAATAAATGTAACCCTGAGATGTTGATCTCTAAACCACAATCTCATTTTGAGCAGCTACAATTTGTTCTAGTGTCGGCACCATCATTGGTCACAATGCTCCTACAACTTGTGTTAACATTTCCTCTGATTTATTCTGTATAGTCTTCCTCATTTTGGGGATTTTTCTTTTACGAGCAGTCTTTGACACCTAATATTCAGTGACAGGATATAGGGAAATTGTACTGTGAATACACCACTCCTTAAACCTCCAGTAACAGAAAAATGTGAATAAAAATGATTTTCTATGTATTTTTTACAGCTACAACATTTTCAGTAAGTAGGGTTATAGTTTCATGAACTCCACTCCTCACAAAAGTCAGAGTTTCTAAAGAGCCTCAGGGAACATTAATTTTTGAAGTACCATAACAGGTGAGTAGAATAGAGTAAAAAGGCCTGGTGTTACTCATCTACTCAATTCACATACATTTTAGTAGAATGAGAAAATATAAGAGTATAAAATGAATACCTCACCCATTATGCCCTATTCTCACTGCACACACTTGTATTCATTGTCCATGATATTGTTTCTCTTTTTATATAGAGATGCCCATAAACAGAAGCATATTTTATGGGGGCTTGGCCCTCCGCTATTGCCAAACATTATAGCTGTGCACCATAGGTGCGTTCTTTCATAAATATTTGTAGAAAAATAGGTATAGTTTGCCAGATTTTAAAGCACACTGTGCTTTTTGGTGCTTTTTAAATATTGGTGGTACAGCCAAATATCAACCCAAAGCAAATTGTGGTATAAGAATATCTAGAACAGAATATTGAAAAGTAAGTGCATATAAGGAAGTATAGATTTGGTATTTCTAATGCCACATGTACATACTATGATATATATCAAATAGATACTTATATGTGGAATAAGGTATAGAAAATCTGTACTTACTTTCCTGTCAATGTTTTGTATTTGGTATTCACTCCTCAACAGTTTGTGTCATTGATATTCTGGTTTTGATATTCAGGGTGCACACTGTGTCATTCTATGTGATTGAATTCCTGGATTTTTAAGGTATATTTAAACAAACTCAATAAGCTTTCTCGAATGTAACTTTAGATCCTACCAATTAGATGGGATTTAAAGTAGAGGGGTGTAAAGGTGTAAATTAGTCTGACACACAATTTTAAGTTTTGTGAAATGCAGAGCTTTTGAAGTGCTTTTTATAAAACAACTAAAAAATAATAAGCTGGCGGCAGAGCCCTCCCTCCCACCCCTCTAATCTGAGGTGGAGGATGCCCAACCTCCACACTCAAAATTGTTTTGCTGGAGGGTGTCCTACCTTGGACATTCTGCATCAGGAAATCATCACACCTGGAAGGCCTGAGTGATAAACCTACCCCAAGTAAAGCTAGGAAACTTAATCTGCTTCATAGAGTATGGTGTCTCCCAAATCTGGCCAACTTCATAAGTGAAGTTTAATTTAACTCACCACTAATTTAAACTAACTTTACAGAGAGCTTGGAGCATATCCATATAGGGCATTTTGGGAAATTAATAGTGAACAGTTTGCTTTAAACACTTTAGGGCTACAACAATTGTGATGACTAAATAAAATGTAAAATTAATTTTACAGGTGAATCTGGGAATGGCCCAAAATGAATTTCACTGTAAAGTTGAAACACATGGTGGCTATTTTAACTTCATTTGATCAAAAGAAGCAGTCAAAACTCTGTGGACCTGAAACAGGCTCTGATATTGGAATGCACCCTTCATAGTTACAGACAGGTTGTACGAATGGTACTGTACAAAAAGGATACCTATGTAAGACTTAAACCTGCAAGACAGGTAGGGGCTTGTTAAAAGATAGTTAACTCTGTGAGCCTGGGATGGGTCCATTTGAGGTCTTTGGCCTCGCTGTGAGAGTTAGAGTATCCATGGATGGGCAGGCAGTAGCACTGCCTCTGGAAATCTGATTGGTGGTTTCTAGGTTCGCACGTAGGATTCTGCTCTTTGATTACTTCTTTCTGTGATGCTGCTTGTATGGTATCTCCCATTTAGATGCTACAAAGTCTTCCACTTTCTGAATTATTGACAATCTCCACTCTTTCACATGTAGTACACTCCTTGCATGGAGTCCTCAAGGTGGCACCCTCTCTGTGCCTAACATTACCTTGACAAAACAGATGTTGGTCTGTTTGCTGGGATTTGTTATGGCTGAAAGAGACATGGCCAGACAAAGCTCCTACATTGGAAAAGTGAAGCGAAGGAATAAGCAGATTTGTGGAGGTGGAGAGATAGTATACAAGAGCTGCGGTTGCTCTAAGAAGTTTGAAAAGCTTGGGGGCGGTGGAAAGCCTACCACGGACTACTGGAAGATACATGTGACACTTATGGAAGGGAAATCCCACCATAAAGTCCCCGCTAGATGAGAGGGCAATAAGACAAACTGTACAGGAGAGGGTGCCTCTGGTGATCACAAACTGTGCTTTGACCCCCTAGGGGTGTGAAGGAAAGAAAAAAGAGAGTTGGGGTGGGAATGTTTGGGTGCTTGAGTGCGAACTGCATGTGCATTGTTCAGTGCTAATGAAATCTTAAAAACAAAATAATAAAAATATTCCCAAAATAAAGCACTGCTTAGACCAGCATCCATTTTTCTGAATGGAGAATGTAGAAAGCATGGATGCCTGTCAGGTGTACTAGAAATGGAGATCTTACTTGCAGAGGGATTGTTCGGCATTACTAAAGGTGTAGCTCAAATCAAGCTTGATGTTCTGGACCAGTTAAGAGATTGTCATGTTTAAATGTACACTACAAAGCCAAAGTACTTCCATAATAGAACTTAGACCTCTCAGCAAGAAGGTTGTACTTTCCAGTGACTGTGCCAGCAAAAATAGATGTGGCCGAGATGCATTGAATGGGAAGGCATTCCCACTTCTCACCAACAGCATGTAGTAACAAAGGGGGTGCCTTTGTTAAGCAAGTTGTAAAAAGCAGTGTTATAATAGTTAGCACTTAATAGGACTTTAAAGACAACTATGGAAGGTGATTTTGGATCTCACACTTAGATTCGTTTACAAAATAAGTGCAAAATTGTGCTTTGAACTCACATTGGGCCAGCTGTATTGGCAAAAACATAAGCTATAAATTCCACTTAAAATCTCCAATCACATTTTCTCCATATGCATCAAGGCTCATTTTGCTCCTTGAAGCTCTATTTTACTTTCTCTTTTCTCTCCCCATCTCCTAATCTCTGTCCCTACTGCCACTCCCACCTTTTCCCCTACTACCTATTTATGTTTCTCGGTGCATCTGTCTATCTTCCCCTTCCATTCCCTCTTACAATCTTGCTTGCTTTTGCTATTTACTGTCTTTCTTCTCTGCCCTTTTCTAGAACCGCTATTCTCTATCTTCTGTTTACTTTTCAATATTTTTTAATCTCTCTCTGTGTCTCTTCTCCATAGCCCCTATGTGACAATTGAAACTTTCTATTTGCTCTGCATGACCATGAGCAGCAGCTGTCACCTTTCTCTGGCCACTGTGCTTTTCACCCTTCCCCAGTCCCAGAAGCCTAACATTCTGAGGCCTTCTGGAACAAGACAAGTACCCTAAAACCCTAAAACAAAGAAGTTAATGCAATGTGGCTATCATATCCCTGTCCATTCTTGGTGGACTGGACATCAGGCTACATGAAGTTGATGGGTTTTAACTTTAGTGCAGAGGACAACTCCCTTCGCAGTGCAGAGGACTTCAATAGATGTCCAGAGTACTGGAAAGTAGAATGTTTCTAGTTAAAGTATCAGAAACAGTTGTGCTTACAAAATCAAAGTCGAGACGCAAGGGAAATGCTTCCCTTGAGTCCTGAATTGATTTTTTTACTGTATGGCATAGCTTGCTGTGCGTGCAGGTGTCATTGCAAAACAAACGTGAAAGCAGACTGTGCTAATTGGATCTGTGTGGATCCACAAATGTTCTACCACACAGAGTTCCTACTCTTCTCCAAATAACAATAATACCCCACTTGTGTGGCTGGTCTATCACCCATGAAAGGAAGGGTTCCCAAATGCAACAAGGAAACATCAAGATTTAGCTTTTCCAGCCCAGACATTTCTGAAAACTAGGCAGCTAGGGTAGTCTGAGGTGGTGTGGCTTGCATGGATCCCAATAATCTTTCTCACTCAGAATGTCCTGAAAACACCAAACGTTGACTAAATCATACATTGTCCTCATTTTCCGGTGAAGGAAAATTCAGGAATCTGTGAGGATCCACAAAATTCCAACCACTCAGTGTTCCCACGCTTCCCCAATACAAAAGGTACCCCAAACATTCACCAAGCCATTTATTTACTATGATAATGAATTAGATGGAGATAAAGCAAAATGTCACCATAGTCTACACATTTCAACAAGCAGATCAAACTAAACAGTTCTGAGATTACAATATATAAAACTCAGAAAATGCTAGTCAATGTTGTTTGGAGATGACAGAGATCAATTATAATACACATATTTTCAGCCTCAGATGCCATGTTTATCATTTTCACAATATTTGGTTCAAGGAGATGAATCCTCAAGGCTTTTACCTTGGCAGGGTTATCTAGATATTAAACCATTTTTAAAAATAGATAGTTCATTATAGCAGCCCTTTGTGACATGGCAGGTTACATTGGGTCATTTCAAATTTACACTGCTGGTAGTTCAGGTATTTGCATCTCTCTGCAGCAGGCACAGTACCCTAACAAACTATCTGTCTCCTGCAAATAAAATAAAGATCTCTAGAGCAGAGACATTATCGCACCAGGCTATATTTCACAACAGGCCAGTGCCCCTGTAAAGGCTGTAGGATGGAGCAATGTCAGTCAAATGTAAGGTGTACCTGACTTGTGATGACTCTGCCCCAGCCCACTGGGATAATCAAAGCACTATGCCAAATTGAAATCTGAAGATTTCCTGATTGGACATTGATTTTGAATGGTTGGCAGGTTTAGATAGTGATAACCACTTACATTTTAGTAATAGGAAAGGCAATGAGCATTGCTGGCTTAAGAACAACATGAATCAATGTCCTGCACAGTTGTGCAATCTTTTCATACAGCAAATTCTTCTTTGGCATACCATATGTGAAAGGTGAGAAGGTGATTCAGCCATTGACCTGGAAGCCGTCTATAATTTAAAACTTCATGACTGCCTCCTTGACATAAACACAAGTGAATAACCGTCTAAAGCTCAATATCTCAAAGACAGAAATTATGATCTGCGTACAATGGCAAAAATTCCAGCCTACTGCCATATGGCCTAAGGAAAATGAGGCTACTCCTTCAATATCAAGAGAAGTCAAAAACTTAGGGGTGACCATGGATTGAGACCTATATTTGATACCAAATCATGACACCGTCACACAGAGTGCCTTCTGCACTATGCAAACAATATGTTACATCTTCCTATATACCTTCATTCATCATAAACAAAATACAACTCATCCAAAATGCTGCCGTAAGACTTCTTCTCCGCCTTCACCCAGAAAACACATGGCTCCAGTCTTGTAATAAATCCACCTATAGCTAGAAAGGAAATGTTCGAGGCACTTTGCATTGTCCAGAGAGCATCCCAAGGAAAAGTACCACTATACCTACAAGTTAAAACAATACAAACAAAACAGAACACTGCAGTCTAGGCTTCTATCACTTGTCATCATGCCACTTTACCATAAGAAACTTATAGGAGGCACTGCTTTCTCCTTACAAGCCGCCAAGCTCTGGAACTCACAACCAGTCAACATTCGAGTCATCCAGGAGTATATGAACTTCAGAAGATAGTTAAAAACATGGCTATTTCCAATAAAACTACACCACACCTCTTTCCAGCAACAGGACCCAAAACAACAGTTGCTCCTCAAGCCAATCGTCAGCTTAGAACCAACAGATTGAAAACAATACAGCCAGCATTCTACTTTCAATAGGCATGTGAATTAAGAAGGGCTGACCCAAGGTTCACCTGGGTATTCTATAGTGTGCAATTTCTTATGTAACATTTCGGGCCCACACTAACACTAATAAAATAAATCTCAGTGGTCTGCAGCCAACTGTAAATTACATCTCTTATATTCACATAAGATTTATCTGGTACAAGGGTTGCCCATCACCAATAGTGTGCAGCCAATACACCAGTCATCATCAAGTGAACAAGCATGGAATAACTGAAAGGATCTGTCACATACCGCTGGTCAATCGGAGGACTTTAATCAAGTCCATCACTGCAGGCCCCAAATATCTACACCCTATGACCTCTTCTTTACATCTAACAATGACACTCGGATATAGGATGATAGCAACAATGCCCATCCCAACAGATCTCTACATTTCTCTCCCCCTCCAACTGTGCAAGCTCAAGCCCACAACTATACCCAAAATTCCTGATTGGGCATCCTAGTGCGGTAACCAGCTAGGCAGACTATAATCATAGAAATACCATAAAAGGACCTGCAGAGCTATTCAAAGCTACCAGCATGCTGAAAAACCATATATCATGCGTTTGTGCCTCTGACAACACTGCAACTTGCTGCATCCCATAACAGGATAACTGCACCTAGGTGGTAATCACGTACGTCATGGAATTACTTCCCCCATGGGTTCATAAAACAAAGACAAACCCCTTTCAACCACACACCAAACATAATGTAGCATGCTTCCCGTTAAGATAAGTGCTTCAGTGCCCCACATCAGGAGCATAGGTACCATTGATGTAGCAGATGCAGTGCACCAGGTCCAGAGGCATGAGGGGCCCATTGAACCCTAATAATTTCTGTATGTTACTAACGTAGCATCAGTCAAAGGGGGCATTTTAATTGTTAGCAGTAGCACCAGAGCCCACGGCAACCTTGCTTTTCTACTGAATAGGGGCATTAAGCATACAAATGCTGCAATGCGATATAATACAATACAATACAATACAATACAATATTTACCATTTGTGCATTACCAAGATTTGTTTTGATTCTATTAAAATCTTTTTTTTCCATCACACTTCAGAATTACAAAAGAAAATATGCTTACTTTGTGCTTTCATAGCTGTTGATATATTTTGAAATAGCTGTACAGTTCATTTACAAGTATTTACATTTGCCTATTTGAACAATTGACATCCTACAGCCTTTCCTTTCAAGCTCCTGTATCCCAGTGAGATTGTCACTTAGTTCACTTTACAAAAGTCTCTCACTTTGCAGTCAGAGAAAGAACATCTGCATGTTCAAATAAGCAGCAAATCGTCAGCAGACATAGTCTGACTTTTACGCACTGTATTTAAATGCACAGATAACGTGACAAGATAAATGCTAAATCTAAAGCCGTTTTTCTTGCTCTTGCATCTTCTGAACTCCAGCATGGTTACTTTGAGGGTGCTACACCTCTATCTCCAGTGCCTATGTTTTCTTTCCATTGTGTTGTATGCCCCCAAATATGAATGCAATTTCTTTAGACAACATGAGTTTTTCATAAGTGCTGTGCCAGCTGCCCATATCATTTGGTGGGGCAAAGGGTTATTTACCCTCCCCCCCCATGTGCCTAGGGCCCTGTTTATAGACTGTATTACAGTTCTCTGAAGCAGCAGATGGGATTTAGTACTTTATAAAAAGTGCTTTTTTTAAATAAGTGAATATTCTTTGTCTTTTGGGGTAAATGATAGTATTTGTTTCATGATTCAGTCAAATCAGACCTCAAGTCTGCCTTGCACTAGAGACTCCCTGTTTTATTCAAGGCATATCACTCTAGCAGCGGCCCATGCAGGTAAGAGTTGTGGGGCCGGGTGGGGTTTTTTGACAAACAATGAGGAGGGAAATGTAATTATTTATTTAACTTTCCCTCATGGTTGTCTGCTGAAATCCCCCCACCTGGTCCCACAGCCCCACCGCTCTTACCTGCACGGGCTGCTTCTGGTAACAGGTGTTGTGTAGAGTGGAGTAGAGTGCTGTAGAGAAGAGTGGTGTAGAGCAGAATAGATTGTCGTAGAGTTCAGTGGTACAGAGTGGAGTAGTGTAGTGGAGTGGAATGGCACAAAGTGGCATAGAGTGGAGTACAGTGTCATAGAATGGTGTGGCATAGAGTGTTGGAGTGGCATGAAGTTGCACAGAGTGGAGTACTGGTGTGGAGTAGAGTTGAGTAGTGGAGAGGAATGGAGTGAAGTAGAGGGGAGTAGTGTGTCATGGAGTGGCATAGAGGGAGTTGCATAGAGTGAAGTAGTGCTGTAGAGGGCCATAGAGTGGAGCAGAGTGGAGTGGCATAGAGTGGAGTAGAGTGAAGTAGAGTTAATGGAGTAGAGAGTCATAGAGGGGAGTTGAGTGGCCAAGAGTGAAATGGCGTAAAGTACAGTGGTGCAGAGTAGATTGGCATGAAGTGCAGTGGCTTAGAGTGCAATGGTTTTGAGTAAATTGGTGTAGAGTGCATTTGCGTAGTGTGCAGTGGTGTTGGGTAAGTAGACTGGTGTAGAGAAGTGATGAAGAGTAGAGTTGAGTGGAATTGCGTAGAGTGCAATGCCGTAGTGTGGAGTGGCACAGAGTGTAGTAGAGTGGCATAGAGTGCAGTGGAGTAGAGTAGATTGTTTCAGAGTAGAGAAAAGTTGTGTATGGTCAAATGGAGTGGTGCAGGATGGAGTGCAGAGGTGTAGCGTAGAGTGGAGTGGCTTGGAGTGCAGTGGAGAAAAGCTCAACCTTGCAGAGTAGAGTATCCTAGAGTACAGTGGTACAGAGTAAAGAGGTGCAGAATGATGTGACACATAGTAGTGTGGTGCAGAGAAGAATAGAATGCCATTGAGTGCAGTGACATAGAACACAATGGTCTAGAGTGGCGTAACGTGCAGTGGCATAGAGTTCAGTGACATAAGGTGTTACAGAGTAGAGTGTAGTGGTATAGAGTGCAGTGGTTCAGAGGAGACTGGCATAGAGTGCAGTGGTGTACAGTGGTGCAGCATAGAGTAGAGTGGCATAGAGTGCACTATACTAATGTAGGCCTGGGCGTAGTTCATGGAGTTTTGCTACGCAGAACTTTGCGAAGTTATAAAAAAACTCTGCAAAGTTACGTGAGTGGTGGAGTTCAGTGCAAACTGCAGTTTGTGCTGGTATTCTTGCAGCTCGGGTAGAAATTCTACTCGAGCTGCAGCTCATGTTCACGAACTTAGAGTACACGATCGCGAAGTTACTGTTTGCGATCGCGAGCGGGGGAAAAATTCCGCTGCACATCGGAAAGCGGAGTTTTCTGCACTCCGCGAGCTCTGCGGAGGGCGGAGTGCAGAAAACTCCACGAACGGAGTGAAGTTCACCGCCCAGGCCTATACGAATGTCAGATGTTTTGGCCTGTCCTAGTATCTGTACAAATAACAATGTAAATACCACTATTTATATGTTTTATAGTGCTACTAATCCCAGTGCAGGGTGTAAGAGTGCTTTACATAACATGCAAATGAACTATCTAGCTAAAATAAAAACCTGTCATCTGCATGTTACATGATGTGCTTTTTAAAGGTTATGTTACAACCTCATAATTGGAGCATAAGAGGGGCACGGAGTAATCTGCATTCTTCTTTCATTTAAATGCTCTCACTTTGAAGTCAACAGAAAGCAAAGTACACCTGAAGCTCTCTCAAAGACATAGCTTGACATTTGACCTCTGTCTTCAAATGCACAGCAAATGAAACAAGATAAGAACAACATTTAAAGGCCTGTGTACACAAAACGAGTTGGTGGAAAAATACAGTCAACACAGTTTAGGCAACTTGAGGGATGAAATGAACCTGGAGAGCTTGAGGCAAATAAAGCCAGCAAATAGAAAAACAGAAAATGTGAGTTACAAACCACAAAGCCAATGGTAATCAACGGACGGAATGCATTACTAGTTCAACTTTATGAAAGACCCCAAGATGTCTTCAGAAAACCAAACAGTTCTGCTGTCTGGTAGGCTGTGACCTAAAAAGGGAGACATCCCGACTGAAGTAGGGTGGGTGTTCAAAAACGAAGAGATATTGAGATCACAAATACATAACAACATCATCATTCTTGACATGACATCATGAGTTCTATGACACAATATCTTGGTAAACAATATTGTTGACAAATATATTGTGTGAAAAATATTGTTTATCACAATATTGTGTTCCTATACTTATAATGGAAGTGACAAAAATATTGAAAAATATATTGTACACAGCAATATCTAAAAACATTTTTAAAAAATGATTGTTTTCCGATATATATCCTGTTTATATGCAGTTTAAAGCAGTATATGTTAAATATTATAATATATAAAATAATATAATATATAAAATTCATATAGTGAAAAGGAAATAGATTCCACTAATTCTTTAATGCTATATATATAAATATATATTTATAGAAAGACACATACACATGTGTGCTTGTCTATATGTAGGCATGCCTCCACAATGCACTGCTTATGACCTCACAAATTACATCACTCATGACATCTCAAAAACACTTTTCCTATGGAATCATGGTCCTAACTATGACTACCTACTGATGACTGCTGGTATGTATGTATGTATGTGTGTATATATATATTCACTGAAAAAAACATAGGTTTTACAGACGTTATAGTTAGGAATTAGCATTTAAAAAACCTTAGAAAATCACTGAAAAAACCATAGGTTTCAGGGACATTATAGTTAGTTGGACATTTGACTCATATAAAACCAGAGAAATTAGCCAGTTATAGTTAGTTGAGCTAACTATAACTCGCGCGCCCGCAATGCCCTGCTGATGACGTCACATATTACATCACTCATGACATGGTCAGTGACATCACTGATGACATCACTGATGACATCTCAAATGAGGTCCCTGAAACCTATGTTTTTTTCAGTGAATTTCTAAGGTTTTTTAAATGCTAATTCCTAACTATAACGTCTGTAAAACCTGTTTTTTTCAGTGAATTTCAACATGTACGTATGAGGTCGTGCCAGCTGCTACTTTAGTATGCGATGGGTACG
Source organism: Triturus cristatus (assembly GCF_964204655.1). NCBI lineage: Eukaryota > Metazoa > Chordata > Amphibia > Caudata > Salamandridae > Triturus > Triturus cristatus. The sequence goes on along the minus strand of NC_140590.1, from coordinate 688,517,147 downwards.
CACTACCAAGCCGTGTGTTGCGTCATGTATGTACGGGGTCGTGTCCGCTGCACATTGCGAATGCGACGAGTGCACGCTGCCACACCCTGTGTTACATCATAAATGTACGGTGTTGCGCCGCGTACGCCATTTCCTAATTTTTTTGTCTCAAAACTATATCTAAATAACTTTAAAGTGTATATGAGAGCAAGCGATAATCTAACATATTTTAAACATTTATATATTTCTAACTGTAATAAACTTATATTTGAGCAATTATATTTTCTCAAAATCACGTCGAGTGCGGTCTCCTTGCACACTAAGTGCGCGATTGCCATGTGGCCATAAAAAAAAGCACTTCATTAGTTCATAACATTTCCCATTGTAACAGTTGGAAAATGCCACCCATTTTAGTCAATCTCTGTACTGCATTTGATGAGACACACCTCTTCTGCTTAGAGAGCTTTTTTACAAACTTTTTGCAATGTACACATATCTTAATACACACAACATGCAACCATCATCTTCATCAATATTCATGGTCTGTAAAGTAGCCTTCCACCTGTGATAGCCATACACCTACAAGTTACATAAAGGACGTTTTCCCCACTACCAGAGGTAACATAGTTACCTACACTGCCCACAGCACAATGTAATATCATACAGCCCAGGGGCACTATCATGCATAGATAATGAACACACTGACACAGATAGATAGTGGAAGTGGGTATGAGCACATGCGCTCGACACCTTTTTATTACCAGGGTCAGATATCCAGTAACATCTGTGGTGGATGCATGTGGAGTCAGTGTAAACCATTCCTCAAGGAATAGTTGCTGCTATCATCTACTACAACAGTAATCATTGGATCACACACAGACATTCAATAATAAAAGAATCAATAGTTTGTACTGCAGTAAGGTAGGGACAGTAGATGTGTAGTAATACAGAAAAATATTCTATTGTAAAAGAAACGCAACTTATGGTATACTGAGACACAATTAATAGATCAGAAATAATACACAAAAAGATTTTATCATAAAGGGTCCATCACTTTTAATGCACTCAGAAAGCCACATCAAAATCATTCAGCATGTCAACAACCAGCAATAATGTGTCCTGTAGACGGGCAGGCTGTACAGTAATATCTGTTGCCATCAACAGAACATCATCAGCAATAGCAACTCAATCTAAATTGTGAACACTGCTGTCTACAGTGTAGGCCAGAGAGAGAGCGGTCAGCAAGGGCCCACAGCTACGTAAGGTGGAATTCAGCTACACAGTTTGTTGTACGCGAAGCAACAAAAGCGTGTCTGGAACCTGTAATAATACGCATTCATGGTGTAGACAGAGCGGACTGGAGCAATGTCTTTTCCTACAGAACTGCGTCATCTACAAGACCAACTCGATCCGAATTGTGAACACTGCTATCTGCAGTGTTAATTGTAAACAGTACTCACACAGACATTCATGAATACTTTCTTTCACTTCCTTTTAACAAAAGACAACAACATCAATTGCAGAAAAATCTGCAATAAATAAAACAAAACAATTCAAATACCATTTCTGCTGTCTACAGTCTAGACTATACAGTGTTCCTTTGCACTTGCAAATCAAATTTGGTCATTGTACTAAACCTATAAGTCATTTAAAAAAATATCTTCAAAGAAGTATACTAAAAACATAATATGTTTATTCCAATAGACGTTGTAGTTACTTGACTACTGGATTCTATAATTAAACAATCAGCACTCAATCTGAATTGTGAACACTTCTTTCTGCATTGTAAGCCAGACTCACTTTTCATTAACACCTGACAGCCATGTACCGTTCAATTCGAAAGCATGGACTTGCTTGCTGCAGATCAGAAGGGGTACACAGAAATAATATCAAACTTCAGCTTCTGACATCCTCAATCATATAATCAAGACCCCATTTCACTGTTCGGACCTGCTGTACCACAGTGTACTCCACCGACTAGTGTCAACCAAGCACAATAATAATGTGCAACAGTTAGCTACAGAAACACCGAGTCTGATGCCACTCAACGGAGGGAGCTCTATGAAAACCAAGCAACAAGTAATATCGGACATCTTCCACCGTGGAATCAAGACACCGTTCCACTGTTGGGACCTACAGTTGCTTGCAACTGGTCGAAGGGAGTACCTTCATCTCCACTCTCAGATGAAGTTCTAACATCCTCCATTGTCAGATCAAGACACCGTTCCACCGTTGGAACCTAGAGTTTGATGCACCTCATCAGAGGGGGTACCACAAATCATCACAAACTGTAACTTCTGACATCCTCAATCATAGAATCAAGACCCCGTTCCACTGTTCGGACCTGCTGTACCGTGCTGTACTCCACCAACTACAGTCAACCAAGGCCATTAATCATGTGCAGCAGTTAACTACGGAAGCACAAAGTCTGATGCACCTCAACAGAAGGACCTCTGAAAATTCACCTGCACGTTATATCGGACATCGTCCATTGTGGGATCAAGACACCGTTCCACTGTTGGGACCTAGAGTTCGTTGCACCTGGTCAAAAGGAGTACCTTCATATCCACTCTCAGATGCAGTTCTAACATCATCCATTGTGGGATCAAAAGAGCGTTCCACTGTTGGAACCTACAGTTCGTTGCACCTGATCAGAGGGGGTACACAAAAATCCTCACACACTTTAACTTCCCACATTCTTAATCACAGAATCAAGACCCCGTTTCACTGTTCGAACCTGCTGTACCACGGTGTACTCCACTGACTGTTGTCAACGCAGCACAATAATCATGTGCAACAGTTAACTACGGAAGCACAGTGTCTGATGCACCTCAACAGAGGAAGTTCTTTGAAAACCAAGCTACAAGTAATATTGGACATCTTCCATTCTGGGATCAAGACACCGTTCCACTATTAGGACCTAGAGCTAGTTGCACCTGGTCGAAGGTGTTACTCAGAAATAAACACAGACTTTTACTTCTGACATCCTCAATAATAGAATCAAGACTCCGTTTCAGTATTCGGACCTGCTGTACCGCAGTCTACTCCAGTGACCGCACTTAACCAACCCCAATAATCCTGTACAGCAGTTAGCTATGGAAGCACAGAGTCTGATGCACCTCAATAGAGTGAGTTCTGCGAAAAACAAGCAGCAGGTAATATCGGACATCATCCATGGTGGAATCAAGACACCGTTCCACTGTTGGGACCTAGAGTTAGTTGCACCTGCTCGAAGGGAGTACCTTCATCTCCACTCTCAGATGCAGTTGTAACATCATCCATTGTGGGATCAAGACGCCATTCCACTGTTGGGCCCTAGAGTTGATTGCACCTGGTCAGAGGGGGTACACAGAAATTATCACAGACGTTAGCTTCTGACATCCTCAATCATAGAATCAAGACCCCGTTTCACTTTTCAGACCTGCAGTACCGCATTGCAATTTCAACTTCATGCATAGCAATGGCTGCTTCATTTTCCAGTATTGCTCGTCCAAAAAGATCGTGACTACATGGGCCACTAGTTTCACTATCTTGAGAACTTTAATTACTAATTTCAGCTGTAATAGTTTTTTTCTGTTCAACTTCATCATTCAACATTTTTAAATATATAGCAAAAAGTGTACATGCAACGCTACTTTTACATGTATTACATGAATCTTCGTAACAGTCAAAGTCTCTAAATAATTTACTTTCACTACACCATGAATTAAACAGTTGCAGAAGTGCTAAATAGTAAAATTCTCCCTCATCTAAACTTTCACAACTAACTTTCTTGTGGTTTATGAGATTACTCTTTGCATGTTTTACTAAACAACAATGACATCCAACTACTGCATATTTTCCTTCTTTTACATTTTCTTTAACATTTCAAGCTGTAATGTTGAAGAACTTCATACAGACATAGCTGTTCCATATGTTGACTCCTTTTCGGTTAGTACCTGTCCAACATATTAGTTTTAAGAGTGTCTGTACTGTCTGCTTAATTTACTGCTAATTCTTTAATTTCTTCAAATCATTTCAAGACTCCATTTCGTTTGCAGGCAAGCCCTAAACTTACCCAAATGATTCCTCGTGACATTGAATTTAAACTTGAAGAGCACAATCAGTCTGAACATCCATACAATCCAATTTCTCTGTGGTAAAGCATTTTCAAAGTAAAGCTGTGCAATTCTTTATTAAGGCTTTTCTCTTGTGTAATTTCTTCCCACAGTTCTTTCATCTCTATTTTTTCTGATTTTGTTATGTACGATGTAACGTAACATGCAACAGCAATTGAGTTATCTGCAACATACTGAATGTCCATGTTCGCATTCCACATTTTTAAAATGACTGGATTGTAATCATTGATATACTTTGACACTTCTTTTTAACTTGTAGTTATTCATTTGAGATTTACGAGGTATTGTTGTGTGCCTTACACAAGAAAAAGCAAATTTACTCTTCCTTTACAAATGACTGGACAGGAGAAACCAAACCAACATATGGTGTAAAATTTTCCTTTAAAGTTGTAGTTTCTTCTGCAATACTTTCAACAACTGTGACTTTGGAAACGTAAAATTTGCTATCTCAAGCTTCTATCTCCTTATTCGCTTGGTATCTCACATGTCCCATACTATTCAATGAAAGACAATACTATTTCATCAGAATCATTTCCAAATTTAGGTTCATCCTTGATCCATAGTAGCATATGTATATGAGGTGCACCTCTTGATTGATACTCCTTTCTCCAAAAGAAATCGGTAACCTCTCCAAGAGCTTTCAGCTTTTTATTGCAGATAAAAGACATTTTAGGTTGAAACCTATCATTACAATATCTGCACACATATACAGGATCCAATGAACACAGTTCACCACGAGTCTTTATTTCAACATTTTTTATATTGGAATTTGCTTCTCTTAGAAAGTCAAGCAAATATTGCCATGCATACTGTGCACAGCTAAGTGAGACAAACCATGTTCTTGTACCTACGTTCCGTAACATACACTTGAGATCTTCATGACGACAATACCAGTACTCATTTATTCCACGTTGACATGCCATCAAATTGATTGTGTCCTTCTAAATTTTCATCTCTTTCTTGGAGTTTCTCCACAAAGTCTTTCGCAGAAAGAACTTATTGATGAACTTTAGTTTTAAGTATGTGGTTCACTGCAAACGACAAAGAAGACAGATCACTTTCAAACAAAAAGGTGAAATATGTATAAAATGCACTGTCGAAATCTAGGATCTTCAGAATATAATCTGAAATTTCAAGTGGTCAAATAGGGAAAGTGGACAAGTCAAGGACTGAAGATATTTATGAACATTACACAATATGTCCTTTGCATTCAAAAGAAGTAATAGGAAGCAGCATTAAGTTATTTGAAATGAAAAAAGCACAGGGAACTCCAATAAGTGTTTCCTACAGGAGAAGGTGGATGGTATAATGATCCACCTGTACCGATTGCAGCTTCAGAATATTGATCAGCATGATTCATCTTCTAAACTCATTACCTGTTCACCCACATTTTCGGTTTTGTAATAAATATTGTTCTCTATAAGATATAAGGTAGCCTTTTCAACTTTATTAACACCCACAAAATCTTTCCATATTTTCATACTTTTTGTTACTACAACATTTAGGGGCTGATTCCGATTCGGGTCGGAAAGCTCTCTGACCAAGCCGAATCCGGAGTGTTTTCCGACCGAGCCGAGTACGATGCGGCCGTATGCTGGCGGACTCAGTTCGGTAGGACTCCCATAGAAGTCAATGGGAGCCGGTCAAACGACGCGTACATGGGCTCCCATTGACTGAATGGGTACATCTCACACAAGGGCACCCCCTACAGTGGGTACGCCTCGGTGCCATCCGCACCGTACATGGCTGTGTTGGGGAGACCCTTGGGTCTCCCCCTGTGTCTGAGTCGTAGGGCTGCGGGTGACATGGGGTCCGACGTGGACCCCCAAAAGCAACTTCCCGGACGTTTTGCAAGCTGGACACTCCGGCTCGCACCGGCTGTCTGACACATGCACCGTACTGGCTCGGTTATAAATCGCATCCATTGAACACAGGGTTAGCTTACGGCCGAGACGTACGGAGCGGTTCGGACCCGGGAACGACTCGGTCAGTGAATTTCACGTAGCTCGCATCGTACTTGTGCGCTCATACAGCTGTACGTGTCGGGCATGCGTATGGCTCGTAGTTTTTCCAGCCAGATTGCGTTCGGTGCCCTTCCGAACCGGATCGGAATCGGCACCTCACTAGAACGACTACTGCCTAATTTTCCTCTTTCACGCCAGCAATAGTTTCAATATTTTTCTTAAAATCCAAAGGTAAGTACATCACTCTTTCATCAAACCTCTTTGCAAGTCTGTTGGTGACAGTTTACATGTTGTAGGCTCCATCCGAATTATAGTTTGGAAAGAATTAACACATTGAATTAGAACAGACTCATATGTATTCAATTCTGCCAGTTCCTCCGGAATAGCTACTAATTCTAAGTTATTATGTACTGCTCTAAAAGGCATTTTGTTCTCTTCTAATTTGTTATAACAATATTTACATATATGTTGATCACTACCTAACTCAAATTGACCTTCCACCAACAAGTAAATTGTAAATTCTACCCACTTACCATTGTTCTCCTTTTCACTTTTCAAATACAAATCAACATTCCTACTTTTACTTTTATAATCAGTACGTCGACAACAAACACAAATATAGTCTCGTATTTCACACCACACTACATTAAACTTTCCAATTTCTTCTTCAAGCTGATCAGTGCTAATCACTTTCCCATCTCCTCCAACATCTGTAATTGTCAAACTTTGACGTTCTATGAACTGCTCCTCTGAACCAAAATACCGCATTTCAATATCATCACACTTTTTTTGAATAACTAATAAAGATGCATATAAAAGACTTGTACTCAGTTCACTTAAAAATAATGCAGAACTTTTTACATAGTACACTTTCCTCACAAACTTCTGCATTTCTGAATAACATACTGCTAACCTCCTCAACTGATAAAAAACACTTTTACAAACTTTTCTTCAAAGACAAGCCAGAGAATGCCCATACTTCACAGTATATTTTCTTACGTGACATAGATCTAGTCCTTGTAACATCTTAACGTTCTGTTTAATACTTTCTCTTCAAAATCAGAATGAATAACTTCTGTTTTAAATTGAAAGCACTATCCATTATACTTTCAATACGCTGTTTCTCTTTCAATTCAAAAACATTCCTTTTATATTTGAAGCATTCTTTCATTGAATTCTGAATCACTCTAGATCGAAAAAATCTCTGACGATTTTCATGAAACTCCTTTTGTCTCCGAGTAACAGACACTATTTCTTTATCATCTTTCCTTTTCCTGGTATTTGAAATTGAACTCTGCTTCACCTTACTTGAAAAATTCCTATTTTTCCTCTTGTGTGATCCTTTTTTCATCTTGTACTTATAGTAGAACAAAGTTTTTCTGTACTACTCCCATTTTTTCCAAATAAAAACTTTTGCCTTTTGCACAAATATGTATTTTTCTTCTCTTTTCTTTTTTTTTTTACTTCTTCTTGGCATCTCCAAATTTTAATCCAAACGAAATATTTTCTGGAAAAAAAACATAGATTCAATTATTTTTCACATTTGTTCACTATGTTAAAATTATGACATCCAATTACAAAACTTTCACTAATGACTTCCACACTCAGTGCTGCAACGTGATGGAACACGACAGAGCAACACTAACATGACAAGTAGAGTCATAGAACATACAGCAAGTATTTATTTAATTATTTACAAACACCTTTACAATTTATATGTAACTGCACTACCTCGTACTTTTCACCTCTCTGCCGCACCCCTCCACCCCACACCACTCTCTCTGCAACCCACCACAGACAACTTTATAGAAAGTATTTTAAAAAATTGTAATCTATGTACTTAAGATGATATTATCAACCAAAAAGCACACACAAAAATTACCATTATTAGCCTACAATTTTATCTACAACTTTCCAAACCTAACACTGCCCCCCGGTTGTAAATGTGGGGGGGGGTGTCTGGGGGTGTCTGAGCAACAGCACTTTATTGTAGGTGGCTTCGAAACAGGTCTTTATGGGGGTCTACTTTCGGGCCTCGCAAACCTCATCCCTTTTTCTTTTTTCTTTATTGCACTGCAGTGAGACTGTGAGAGCATGCACATTACTCACTACTTAGAAAGTGCAGACATAATGCCAGGTGACTCGCATTGTAGGAGAAGGGAAATCCTTTAAAAAGACACTTTTTCTCTCAGAATTTCCCTTCTCTTTTTGCAACGCAGGAGCAACATCATTGTGGGGTAATTAGCAAACACACCACCAGGTGCGCATCGCCCATTGCCCTGGACTCTCTCAAACAGCTTCCCGAGCACACACACACAGCCGCACCCGAGTACTTCACAGGTTTTCAAAAGATCATTTTTTGGTAAAGAAGACTCTGATCTTTTTCACCCCTTTTTACAGCCCCTACATCCCCACTCTACCTATTGCTGAAAAAAATTAGGTTCCCCGAAATTTCGCTCTTTTTGCAACTCTTGAAACGACCACAAGTAAGCAACTCCAGCACAAACCTGCTCTGACCTTACACATTCTCTTGTTTTAGGGCTACGAAAACACACGGTTTGCCTGCCTCACTTAGGGGCATATTAACAAGCCAGGCGATAAAATTATCGCCGCTTTAGCGGCAGAAAACTGCAGTTTTCTGCCGCTAAAGTGGCGATAATTTTATCGCCTGGCTTGATAATATGCCCCTCAGTTCTCACACCCCCTCTTTAATATGAACATAAAAGCTTTCCACTTACTTTTATATTCCTATACAGTACTTCACATGGAAATAATGAAATCAACATTCTCACCACCCCAAATTACCTCTCTGGTATACTTTCTCAAGTGTAAGAAATACAAGTATTCAGTATCTGTCAGTCACGGCCACTTTTAAACAGTGTACCTATATACAACTCGACAAAATGTTATGCTTCTAAATTAACGTCTTACACTTAAAAGCTCCTTTACATTTCTTTCACTATATGTACCTTTCTTTAAAACACCACCAGAGATGGATGGTGAAGTATGCTCCACAAAGAGCAACTCAAAGATTTGTTATTCTTTATAAAATATTCTGCCTGTCAATGCTTTTCGCAAACCTTTTCGACCCCTTAACAGGCTGGATGGATGAGTATAATATGTCCTATTTAGGATCGGGAGTGGACAATGCCCAAAAATAAGAACGTATAGTTGAATAAAAGGCGAGTGGATGCATGGCCAGATGCATCAATGCCTATATACATAGATGGATGTATCAATGTATGAATGGAAGGATAAATTAATACAGGGACCAGTACTTACGATAGACTGGTGGACTGATAGATGCTTAGGATTGGTTATGGGACAGACGTATCTATGGATATATAGGCGTATGGCTGCATGAATGAAACAGTGCTTACAATAGGTGAGTGCGCTCATAGATACTTAAGATAAGTGCAGGAACAGATGCATGTATGTATATAAGTAGGAATGTATGCATCAATTAAAAGATGGTTGGATGGCGCAGTGCTTAGGATAGATGAATGCTAGGCTTTAATTGGGCCGGGTCTGAGGACCAGCACTTATTTTCAAGGAGCCTCCAAAAGGGTCTCTATCAGGCTCTATTTTCAGCCCTGCAAACATAGTCAATTTTATTTTCGGCCCTCGCAAACATAGTCAATATTTTTTCTTTATTTTTATTGCACTGCAGTGAGAACATGCACATCGATGTACGCATGCTTATTTTGCTCACTACTGAGAACTGGAGACATCACGCTACATTATCCACGTTGTAGAAGGAAGGGAAATCCTTTAAAGAATGTTTTTTTCCAAACGTAGCATAATTGGAGAGGATTTTATACAGCACACAATGATACTTATTTTGATTTAGACCACGGCTCAACTTGCATAGCTCACACCCCTTTAAGAGCTTTGCCCCCCCCTTTTAGAGCACCCCCACTTTCTGAAACGATCATAAGCAAAGCATATTAAAACATGCAAATTTGCGAGTAAAACATATACCATGCCATAGGGCACTTTATAAGTGCTCCCACTGGTACTACATCACCTTTATCATCTCGACATCTGCACGTTACTATAGTCTGTGTTTTAATAAGAAACATATCCACCTCCCCCACACCCACAACCACCCACGCCCTTCCTTAACAGTACAAAATAAAAAAGAAACCCTCACCATTCCTAGTAGCGCCACTATACCCATACACAGGCTTAATTTTAACAGGTGTGTGCCGGAACACTTATCAACAAAAAGTATTCAAACATGAACATTTGCAGGAAAAACATAAACAATACCATAGCACGGTTAATAAATGGGCCCAGTGAAACTATATTACCTTTACTAACAACACATGCCCTCATTACAAATGTCCGTCTTATAATCAGCAACATACGCACATCCCCCACCCCCACGCATACCATGCTTAACCTTATGAAATCAAACAACGAGCCCCTGCACTCCCGTTACCACCACTATAGCCATAGATAGACTTAATGTCAACAGATGTCTGCCGGAATGCTCATCAGCAAAAGATATTAAAACTTACAATTTTGCAACTCAAACATACACCATACAATAAGACGGTTTATAAATAGTCACAGTACCACTACACCACCTCAACACCCGCCCTTGCTTAACTTTACGCAATAAAAGAAAGAGCCCAAGCAAATGTAGAAGCGCCACTATAGCCATACACAGCCTTAACTTCAACAGATATCTCCTGGAAAGCTCATCAGCCAACCATATTAAAACATGCAAATTTGCGAGTAAAACATATACCATGCCATAGGGCGCTTTATAAGTGGTCCCAGTGGTACTACATCACCTTTAGTAGCTCCACATCTCCACATTACTATATTCTGTATTTCAAACAGCAACATAACTACCTCCCCCACACCCACCCCTGCCCTTGGTTAACAGTACAAAATCAAACAGAAACCCCCCATTCCTAGTAGCGCCACTTTACCCATACACAGGATTAATTTTAACATGTGTCTACCGGAACACTTATCAGCAAAAACTATTCAAACATGCAAATTCGTGGGTAAAACATAAACCATCCCATAGCAATGTTTATAAATGGGCCCAGTGAAACTACATTACCTTTAGTAACTTCACATGCCCACGTTACAAATATCCATCTTATAATCAGCAACATACGCACCTCCCCCACCCCCACCCATCCCTTGCTTAACCTTACGAAATCAACAACGAGCCCCAGCACTCCCGTTACCGCCACTATAGCCATACATAGACTTAATGTCAACAGGTGTCTGAAGGAACGCTCATCAGCAAAAGCTATTAAAACCTGCAGTTTTGCAACTCATACATGCACCATACCATAAGACGATTTATAAATAGTCACAGTACCACTACACCACCTCAACACCCGCCCTTGCTTAACTTTCGGAATAAAAGAAAGAGCCCCACAAACGTAGAAGCGCCACTATAGCCATACAGAGGCTTAATTTCAACAGATGTCTCCCGAAAAGCTCATCAGCAAAACGTATTAAAACATGCAAATTTGCGGGTAAAACATGTACTATGCCATATGGCACTTTATAAGTGCTCCCAGTGGTACTACATCACTTTTAGTACCTCCACATCTCCACGTTACTATATTCTGTGTTTCAAACAGCAACCCAGCTACCTGCCCCACACCCACCCGCGCCCTTGCTTAACAGTATGAAATCAAATAGAAACCCCCCATTCCTAGTAGCGCCACTATACCCATATACGACGTTAATTTTAACAAGTGTCTGCCGGAACACTTATTACCAAAAAGTATTCAAACATGCAAATTGGCGGGTAAAACATAAACCATCCCATAGCACGGTTTATAAATGGGCCCAGTCGAACTACACCACCTTTACTAGCTAGACATCTATATGTTACGAAAGTCATTTAAACACTCTGTAGAGTGTATAGCAGGGCATGGGGAGAGTAAACAAAGTTCTAATTCCCAAACATTTGACATACAGTCCCTTTACTGTATCTATATTAAAGATATTAAATGGAATGACTAAATTGACGAGTGTCTCAAAAGGGATAGTGAAGCTCACCATCAATAAAACACGAACCACTTCAAAACCTACATATATCCCCCACAGCGACACAGCCTGACAAATAGTATCACTTATAATCACATGTAGTTCTCTAATGTCAAGAAAGTCATATAGAAAATATACCTCACATTTAATTTTTTTTTATCTCTCACACACTTATAAAACATCTCTTCTAAAGAAGCACTCCCCAACTACTTCTATTCCATAAGAACAGACAATAATTAATACGTTTACTACCATATATTTTAGTATATCTACCTTTTCTTATTCACTAGTCAGAAAATACAAAAACTATTAACTATACCCAAATGCAAACCAGAAACCATGGGCCATATTATCAAGGATGGCGTTAAAATTATCGCCGCTTTTGCGGCATGAGACTGCAGCTAAAGCGGCGATAATGGTCTTGATAATATGCCCTTGTGAATTCCCATAGAAGCCCATGTTCCGGTGTGAACATGGGCTTCTATGGGAATTCACAAGGGCATATTATCAAGCCCATTATCGATGCTTTAGCGGCAGTTTACTGCCGCTAAAGCAGCGATAATTTTAACGCCGTCCTTGATAATATGGCCCCATATTCTTATTGTATCTCAACTTAGTATCACATGATTCAAACTATGCATACATATAAAAGGAACGTATCACTTTTCCTATCTCCATCTCCTCTCCATGTAATCTCCAAACACTGTACACAGCCCCACTGTACAACAACCTACCCTGACTTACATTCAAACCTACCTCTCAGTGTCAAAAATAAGACCACAACCTACCCACATAACATTTCTGCATTTCGTTTTATCGCTTTTTACTTAATAACACATACTTCTCCTACCACCACCACCCCACCCCACTATTTCCACAAAAAGTATCAGTTCAAAACGTGCAACATTTTCTTTATCTTCGAAATACATTACAAACTCAAATTAACGCTGTAACACATTTTCAAAACAACACAGTCCTATAAAGATGACAAACTACACTTCTTCTCTGTGAAAAATTCCTAAACATATATAAAATACTTATATAACAACAGCTCAAAATGTATGCATATTTCATAACCAATATCAAACACCACACTTTACTAACACTATATTACTTTGAAATAAGAAATACTTTCAAAATTAAAAACATCACCTCAAATACTTAATCAATACTATAAAACACATAACACACCTTGTTCATTTCTAACTCACCTTTGTAGTTGTTATCCAGATTTCAAATGACACACGTATACAATTCTCTCTTTCTCACATACTACATGTAAAGCTCTGACTTCATCAAGAATGAAACCAGGAATGGCACAATTTCTCTGTGGCTCCACACATAAATACATGTAAAGAACAAATCAGAATACTTAATTTCTTCAAAGACATTCCAAAACTTACCTCCATTGGTTAATTTTGAATTTTCCTTCCGAAAAGCTACTTATTATTCCGTGCCACATACAGGTCACAAGTTCAACCTATTTTATCACAACACTTTCTGGAACCTTCTACGACACCTGCAGGTTAAAAGTTCATCATTTTTTTTTAACCTAACAATATACTTTTGCAACATTTTATCAAACATCTAATGGCACGTGCACGTTAAAAGTTCACTATAGGGGTCAATAGTTCATCAGCTTTCTTCCCAACTCCAGCAGCACCTCACCTTACACCCCCAGTGCCGTCAGACCCATAGGAGTCAGTGCTTTCCACTTTCCAAATACCAAATTAATTTCATACACACTAATTTACGTTCGCACTCCCTAAATAACACCCCCTAAGCAGCATACACAAATTACAATGTTCGAAATAAAAGTTCCTCCAAGGAGCTATAACTACATGCTGACACTACTTGCACAGATAGATGTGGTACAGCAGCCAGAGCACATGACTTCACAGCATATGACACACAGTTTGGGCTCACGCTTTCATCCCCGACTCCGGCAGCAGCTCAGCTTAGCAGCATGAGACTCCACACACAACCTCACATATTTTCCATACCCCAGAACTTTCAGACCAGTACGGGTCAGTAGTTTGTCCTAGTAGTTATGAACACATGCTGACACTACTTCCACAAATGTGCTGCAGAGGCCAGGGCACATGACTTCACACCATAAAACACACAGTTTAGGCTCACGCTTTCATCTCTGACTCCTGCACCACCTCACCTTAGCAGCATCAAACTCTGCGCAATATCTCACTTAATTTCTGTACCCAGCACTTTCAGACGGTAGGTATGAGTAGTTCCCTTCGCACCCCCTCTATAGCACACCCTAAACAACTCACAGAGGTCACAGTGCTCCTACCCTCCTATTTCCCACTTTTTTTGCCCTTTTTTCCCCTTACTCGCTTCAACAGAATCACAAAATGGTGGCCAAACCTTCCTCCTTCCATGAGACACTAGACAATACCTCACATATATTCCATACCCCAAGACTTTCACACCACTACGGGTCAGTAGTTCATCCTAGTAGGTATAAACACATGCTGACACTACTTCCACAACTGTACTGCAGCGGCCAGGGCACATGACTTCACAGCATAAGACACACAGTGTGGGCTCACGCTTTAATCGTCGAGTCACGCACAAGCTCACCTTAGAAACATCACACACTAGCCAATACCTCACTTAATTTTCATAGCCTAGAACTTTCACACCAGTAGGTATGATTAGGTCACTTCGCACTCCCTCTATAGCACACCCCACAAAGGTTACAGTGCTCCTACCCTCCTCTTTCCCACATTTTTCGCCCTTTTTCCCTCTTACTCGCTTCAGCTGAATCACAAAATAGCGGCCAACACTTCCTAGTTGCAAACGCTCGCAGCCAATCAGCAGCAAGCTCGTGCTCGTAACGCCTCAGCCAATCAGATGGCAGGATTCCCAAATATCGATATTTGTAAATTTCGATATTTTTCAAAAACTACTGAATGGATTTACACCAAATAAACAAAAGTTTGTTTTCTAGACCAAGACCCTTCTCCCTGCCAAATTTGGGGTAATTCCGTTCACCCGTTCAACCTGTAGCCTTGTCTAAAGTTTCCTAGAGAAATTAACATTGAAAAAACATGTTTTGGGACCTCCCTATTTTCTTGTGCGCCCTGGACGAATCCCCCCCAAACCTTCAACATAGGAGCTGATCTCAACAATGAATTCGTTTTGAAAAGTTCACGAAGATTCATCAATCGATGCCAACGTTATTGCGAATAGAATGTTGCCATTTTCCTATAGTAACTAGGTCCTCACTATAACTACCGATTGGTGACCGCCAGTAGGTAATATATGCATTTATGTAAATATATGCTGATGACGTCACATATTACATCACTCATGACATGGTCAGTGACATCACTGACAACATCTCAAATGACTCATTGATAACATCATCCACGTGATAATCTAATGCACCTTCTCACAGCCTAATATAACCTTTGATACACCTACTCTAAAGACTGCCATTCTCAAAACCATATGCACACCAATACCAGTTACTACATACCCATTCACTAATTCCTAGGTCTACACACACATCCACTCCCTCATCCATACAGTCACTCATACATGCAGTCACTCATCAATACAGCCACTATCATATGCACTCATACACCCATACAGACACTCACACATAGAGTTACTCACACAGCTAATCAGTCATGCAAAGAATCAATCACACTCCCATTTACTCACCTACACAGTTATACACGCACCACCTCACTTATTTATACAGATTCTAACACATACTAACAATCTTATACAAAAATGGACACAAGCACACACTATCCATACAGCCACTCTCACAATCACTCACTCTCACATATAATCATTGATATACTCCAACACTCACATATACTGCCTTTCACATATGTAGTTACTCACAGATGTACCAGGTGTTCCATTCACTCACCAACACAGCCAGACACACACTCACCCACCCACCCATATAGTCCATCACAGATGCACTCTTGAACCCATACACCCAGTGAATCATCCACTCACAGATTCATGCAGGGAGTCTCACACACACCCCACCGACCCACACAGACACTCAGCCACCCATTCAGGTACTCAGACAACCAATACAAACTCCATATGAACACTCATGTAGCTACTCACCAACCCTAGCAGCCACTTACACACCAACTGACAGACTGATACAGACATTCATACAGATTAGTCAGTCACTCATGTATTAGTAAGACACGTTTAATCACTCACTTATACAGTCAGTCATGCACCTATTAAATCATCCTTTCAGACACTCATACAACCACTCATTCTTCAATACACCTTGGCATATATATATATATATATATATATATATATATATATATATATATATATATATATATATATATATATATATAACATATTTAAACTTTTTAGAAACATGCAGTCACTAGATAATGTCATTTGAGATGTCATCAGCGGTGTCATCAGTGATGTCACTGACCATATCATGAGTGATGTAATTTGTGATGTCATCAGCAGTACATTGCGGGGGCATGAGTTGTATTAAGCTCAATTAACTATAAAGGCCGAATTTCTCTAGTTTTGTACGAGTGAAATGTCCAACTAACTATAACGTCCTGAAACCTATGGTCTTTTCAGTGATTTTCTATGGTTTTTGAAATGCTAAATACTAACTATATTGTCCCTGAAACCTATGGTTTTCAGTGAATTTATAAGGTTTTTTTAATGCTAATTTATAACTGTAAGTTAGTAGTTGCTTTTGCAGAGTGGTGCAGAAAGGTGGCTGGGGCTCCGACCAGCATTCAGAGATTCCGCTGCGTAGGACATACAGGATGTACCAGGAGGTCTTCTTGGCCCCTAAAGTCCATCAGGGGTAAAGTGGACTTCATCCTCCAACCCGTAGTGTACCAGTAGGTGCGTTTGTAGAGTGGTGGAGAAAGGGGGGCGTGGCCTCCGAAGAACTCTTAGCAATCTGACTGTGTGTTACTTACTGGAGGTAACAGGAGGGGTAGTCGGACCACAAGGACATCTTTGGGGGCCAACTACCTCACCTATTATCTCCAGTAAGTCCCACACAACAGGATTGCTAAGTTCTCATAGCAGGTCACGCCCCCTTTGCCCACCACTCTGCAAATGAGCCTCCTGGCACACTCTGGTTGGGGGATGAAGTTCCCTTTGCTTGTGGGGGTCCTTAGTGGCCAACTGGCCTTCCTGTTATATCTAGTGGGCCCCACTCAGCTGGATTGCTGAGAGTGGTCCAAGGCCACGCCCCCTTTTTACACCACTCTGCAAACATGCCCCCTGGCGCTCTGCTGCTCGGGAGATGAAGTCCACTTTAGTCCTGCGGTCCTCAAAACACAAAAGGGCCTCATCGCCACACCAGCAGTGCGCCAAGAGGCGGGTTTGCAGAGTGGTGTAAAAAGGGGCATGGCCTCGGACCAACTCTCAGCAGTCCCACTGTGTGGGGATTACTGGAGCTACCTGGTGGTCTAATTGGCTCCTAAGGACCATAAGTATTCAAGGGTGCTTACTCCCCTAATCTAGAATGCACCAGGAGGAGTGTTTGCACAATGGTGCAGGAGGGGGCGAGGCCTCCGGTGAGATGCTTTTTGGAAGGGGGGTGAGTGGCCCCCCTTCCCTTTATTATTGTTGGGTACTGGGGACACCATCCCCCAGGGCCTGAACATTATTTATTTAGAATGGCCGATTTTGGCCCCGGGGACCCCATCCCCAGGGAAGGGCAAAGATTTAACATCTTTTTTTTAAATTCTTTTCAAGGAGGGGGGCTGCGTGGTCCCCCTCCTGAGGCCATTATTGGCCACAGGGACCCCGTCCCCTGAGGCTTTTTCCTTGTTCTGGTCTTTATTTTTTGTATTTAGGGAGGGAGGCCGAAAATATCTCAGGAACTACTGAATGGATATGCAAAATTTAAAGCAAAGGATGCACTCTGGAACAACAGCTACCTATCTACCAAATTTGGTGGAATTCCGTTCAGCAGTTCAGGCTGTAGCCGTAACAAAAGTGCCTATGGAAATTAACTTGAAGAAAATGTGTTTTGAGACCCCCCTTTTTTCTCGACCCCTGCTTTACAAATCACCTCGAAACTTTCAAGACGGGAGCTGACCGAAGCGGGCCATTAGTTTTGAAAATTTTGCGAAGATTCATCAACCATCAAAAAACACTTTTCCTATGGGAGCTAGGTCCTAACTATAACTACCTAGTGGCAACTACCAGTAGGTAATTTGTATATATCTATCTATATATGCATATATATATATATATGTATATATATATATATATATATATATATATATATATATATATATATATATATATATATATATGCATTATGGGATATGGAGTTTTAGGCGTTCTACAGACTTGGAGTCGCATAAACACTCTGCGTTTACCAGCATAATCCCGTTACTAGACCACAATTATCGGGTCCTGCAGCCTAGTGAACATTAGCACTTTGGTATTCTAATCAGGGCAGAAACTATTTCGATGCTGCAGCTTGCATCGGAGGTCACGCCCTTACAGACTGGACATTTGCTTGGGTGAACTTTACATAGCATCGGCAACAATTATTGGACACGAATCACAAAGGCTGGCATTTTCTTTCATTCATTTTAACAATTATTTTTATGACCAATGTTTATAATGACAACTCAGGATTAAGAGTTCGGTGATGCACTTTTAAATGCCCATAATAATCCCATCGTGACAAATGCTTTATGTGACTTTCATGGATGCTTAATCTATGCTGTCCTGTATTTAGCGGTATTTCAAGCAAATGAAAATGTAGGCATTGCATGCAACATTTATATTTTTCTATTGTTATGCTTTACTTGTGTTATTTCCGTTTTTCGGTTGTGGACAGCATATTCATGACGTATTTGGGCCATTAGTGGAATACTTACCTTTACAGTATGTTTTCCATGTCTATTCATCAGTCAGGTGGGCAGGGCTTTATAAATGTAGTACTACAGCACACCAAACTAGATTGACAAAGGCCTCTTGGAGGCTGAAACGCGTCTCTCCTGATGCTCGGGGTTGACGGCGACAACTATTAAATAAAGCGATGCCGAATCCCGAACCACTTGTGTCCGTGCTTCCTTCCATGGCGCTGCCGAGGGAGGTGGATTGTTCGTTTGGTCATTCATTTCAGCGTGAGCGGTCGTCACGCCTACACGGATCACCAGTTGTTTGTGGCTTTCCCTTTCAGACCGAATTTTGGAGGAGCAGTATTGGAGTGCTTACATGGGGAAGTCCCCGGTTGGCTGGCAGGAAGAGGAATAAGGATGACTGCGGTGGAAGATGTGGATTCCTGAGCGCGGCGGTTTTTCGTAACAGCCAGCACGGGGTCTGTGTTTTCTCGCCAGCAAGAATTGCCTTGTCCGGAGGACTAACACCAACTGGAAATTGGGCACTGCAGACACTGAACGCCGATGCGGTGAGGTGGCTCTGGCGCTATTAACTTTACTGATGGGTCCCCCTCAATCCCGAGGTTGTACTGTAATGAAAATTATTTCATGGTGCCAGCCATTGCGGGGTTAAAACATTTTGCCTTTGCTTTGGAATGAATTATTTCATGACCCTGTGATATATAGCTGCAGTCATTTGTCCTATTGAGTATCTTTACCACACAGCTGCATTATGGGATATGGAGTTTTAGGCGTTCTACAGACTTGGAGTCGCATAAACACTCTGCGTTTACCAGCATAATCCCGTTACTAGACCACAATTATCGGGTCCTGCAGCCTAGTGAACATTAGCACTTTGGTATTCTAATCAGGGCAGAAACTATTTCGATGCTGCAGCTTGCATCGGAGGTCACGCCCTTACAGACTGGACATTTGCTTGGGTGAACTTTACATAGCATCGGCAACAATTATTGGACACGAATCACAAAGGCTGGCATTTTCTTTCATTCATTTTAACAATTATTTTTATGACCAATGTTTATAATGACAACTCAGGATTAAGAGTTCGGTGATGCACTTTTAAATGCCCATAATAATCCCATCGTGACAAATGCTTTATGTGACTTTCATGGATGCTTAATCTATGCTGTCCTGTATTTAGCGGTATTTCAAGCAAATGAAAATGTAGGCATTGCATGCAACATTTATATTTTTCTATTGTTATGCTTTACTTGTGTTATTTCCGTTTTTCGGTTGTGGACAGCATATTCATGACGCATTTGGGCCATTAGTGGAATACTTACCTTTACAGTATGTTTTCCATGTCTATTCATCAGTCAGGTGGGCAGGGCTTTATAAATGTAGTACTACAGCACACCAAACTAGATTGACAAAGGCCTCTTGGAGGCTGAAACGCGTCTCTCCTGATGCTTGGGGTTGACGGCGACAACTATTAAATAAAGCGATGCCGAATCCCGAACCACTTGTGTCCGTGCTTCCTTCCATGGCGCTGCCGAGGGAGGTGGATTGTTCGTTTGGTCATATATATATATATATATATATATATATATATATATATATATATATATATATTACCCACTGGCGGTCGCCAGTAGGTAGTTATAGTAAGGACCACGTTTCCATAGGAAAACCGCAACATTCTATTTTGAATAACTTTGGCGCCGGATGACGAATGCTCGCGAAATTTTCAAAATAGGTGGGGCGCTACGCTCCGCTCCTACCCTGAAAGTCTCGGGGGGATTCGTCAAGCGGGGGCTGAGATAAAAGGGGGGTCCCAAAACGCGTTTTTCCCATGCATTTTTCCATAGGACCTTTAGACACAGCTACAGCCCGAACGGCTGAACAGAGTTCCTTGAAATTTGGCAGACAGGTAGTCCTCAGGTCAAGGAAGTGCCTTTTGTAGGTCTGGTGTAAATATGTTCAGTAGTTTCTGAGAAAATAGCCTTTAAATCAATATATATATCTGAGCCAGCTTACGGTGCGCTTACGGTGCGCTTACCGTACGCGTACGGTGACGTGCGCGAGCGCGTTTCTGATTGGCCGTTAGATCTTAGTAAACATTTGAATCGGTCGAAACCAGGAAGCGGCGGCCGCCATTTTCTCTCTCGCACTCTGACAGGGGATTGAAAAACAAAGGGCAAAAACATGTAAAGGGGCTGTTTAGACAGCTCCCAAGCACCTAGCTATGTTGAGGGAGTCCCCAACGATCCCCCTTGGCAAAAAAGGCAATTTTAATTTTTTCGAAAATTTCGCCGATTACGCTTACCGTACGCGTACGGTAAAAAATATGAAAAAAAATAAAAAAGTATCCACACTCTCCCCACCCCATGTGCAAACGGTGCCCGAAGGGCACCATTTGTGCATGGCATATCACTCCAAACAAAAACTAATATATTATCTGTCACAACGATGCTCATCATATGTCCTCCATGTGCGCACGGTGCGCGAAGCGCATCGTGCGTTCATGGCCCATCTAGCGTAACGTGGGCACGCGGTGCGCGAAGCGCACCGCGTGCTCACTGTGCGCGCACGGAACGAACTGCGTTAAGTGGGCGCGCACGTCACGAATGGCGTAAAGTAACTTAGCATTTAAAAAACCGTACAAATTCACTGAAAAAACCATAGGTTTCACACACGTTATAGTTAGGAATTAGCATTTAAAAAACCTTGCAAATTCACTGAAAAAACCATAGGTTTCACACATGTTATAGTTAGCTGGATATTTTACTGATAAAAAACCAATGAAATTCCACGTTATAGTTAGTGCAGGCAACTATAACTCACGCAACCGCAATCCTCTGCTGATGACATATGTGTCTTTATGAAAAAAAAATATTTGTAATATATGTATAGCTAAAATTTAATGGAAGAAGACATGGGCAAATAAGTGTCTAAATACAGTATTAGCATCAGCAGAGGATTGCGGTTGCGTGAGTTATAGTTGCCTGCACTAACTATAACGTGGAATTTCATTGGTTTTTTATCAGTAAAATGTCCAGCTAACTATAACATGTGTGAAACCTATGGTTTTTTCAGTGAATATATATATATATATATTCAAACCACCTCCAATTTCACTACCGAAATCAGACTCCGACACTTGGGTGAGCTTCACCATCCGGCTTCAGTTTATTATCTCTACTTATATATATATATATATGGATATATAGATATATAAATAGATATATACATACATATATAATATGTGTGTGTGTGTGTTTTTATAGATAGATAGATAGATAGATAGATAGATAGATAGATAGATAGATAGATAGATAGATAGATAGATAGATAGATAGATAGATAGATAGATAGATAGATAGATAGATAGATAGATAGATAGATAGATAGATAGATAGATAGATAGATAGATAGATATCGCTGCTCCAGCTGGTCTGCTTGTTTTGGGCACTATGGCACTCTTTCTCATCCGGTGGTGCAACACTCACATGGCAGGACAATGTGGCTTAAATATTCTTGATTTCGTCACTGTTTCTAGCTGAAAAGATGAGTCACACTCGCAATCACAGGATACATTTTCCAATATGTTGCATAGACGAACAGAGTGGCAGAAAATTTCTGACTCATTTCGGTCCCCCTGGACCTTGATCAGTGGATGATGTTATGGTCCTGCATCACTGTTTATAACCCCCATTTCCACTTTTCCTTTCACAATGACTTCTTCCTCTTTCTGGGATTTGTAGTTAGTTTAAAGTGCCGGTTTGTAAAAGTATCATGGATATAAGTTCATTTTTTAGCAAAACCAATGTTCAAAATGTGATAAAAAGAAAAACGGAGGTGAAAACATTAAACCATTTTTACAAAATTTCTGTCATTGCACACACATTGCAATCAACTTACATGTCTTGTGTTTTTTTATGTGAGTAGCCACTCGTACGTTCTTGACTTATCTTTGGTTCTTTTTTTGCCACACTTTAAAGATTTTCTGGATCAGTGTGGTGTTTGACAATTATTTACCAATCATTACCTGCATTTAAAGCCTGGTTCTCCAGCACATTGCATGCTGGTTCTTGTAGTGCATTGTATCCCAGCGTTCCATTGTTATTCTGACCATGATTAATTGCTGTTGCATACTTCATAATGAGTTTCTTTCAACATACACCGAGTTAATTGATTATCTTTTAGATATGGTTTTGGACCATTTATTCCATTTATACGTTTATCCATGTTTTAACTCTGTGTTGTGTTGCGTCATCCAGTGTGTTAGGTTTTTCTTTAGGAGATGATTTTTGCCGTCCCCAAATGAATCTGGCACTTTTTCACACATGTTCAGACCCTCTGGTGGGTTATTGCTTTTTTGCATTTTTGATATTTGCTCATGCATCACCGATTTGGATTTTTTATAAAGTGTTATGTTAGGTTTTCAGTGATTCCTTTTGCCCATGTAGCCCATGTTCTTTGGTGTACTATCCTGAGTGATGCATTATACCCCATTTGAGTTTCATTCCTGTGGGATAGGTACGTAGGTTATTATGCCTTTTTGCCATTTCTTTTTTATCAGCAATTACTGTGTGTATTATTTGCATGGAGGTGTCCATAATTAATGTTATTTTTGATAAACTCTGGTGAGTTAAATCCCCTGCAGGGTTATTGCCTTTATTTATGCATCCAGTGAATAACCTCTGTTGTTATTTGATATTTCACCTACATTTTAGTGATTTATTTTAACCATGTTAGCCCCTGTACTCTAGTGGACTGTGTGATACATTTCAGCCCAATGGGTTCTTCCTATTGGGGCAATAAAATCAATTGTCATGCTGGTATGTCAAACATTTTATGTCAGCCAATACAGGTTATAGCATTTTTATAGATAGCTTCACCTTGATTTTTGGTGGCTTTAGTGTTTAATGTCCTTTGTTCCTTTAGACAGTTTCTTTGCTTCACACTTGGGATATATTGCTTATGCTTGATTGCTTGTTAATGATTCTATAGATGAACATACAGCTTTTCATCTTGATTTAACCCTTTAGGGGTTAGGGTACATACCAGCATGATGTAACCTGATTCTTTTTGCCTTAGAATTCGTTCTCTGTCCCCACCTCGTTCAGATTTCTCTACTTGGTCTATGGCATAAAATGTCAGCTTTTTCCAGTCACTTTGACAATGTAGCTTCATATGTTTAGTGTTGGAATTGGCCCTTTTTGCAGGTTCAACCCAGAACAGTACCTATGAAGGTGACCAAAGCACATTACAAATTAATTTGGACATTTCTGATATACTTAAAATAATAGAGTGTTTTCATATTCTCCACACTACATTCAAGTATATATTCTGTATATATTTTCTTCTTATACAATGGACAGTTTTATTCTACCACATATACTTTAACTCTGTGGGTGCTCATGACGGAATGGTTCCGTCATGACCACCAGTGCTCCTGTGCTCATGGCTGAACCATTCCCTCATGAGTACAGGCACGGAAAATCCCTCTGCTGCAGATAGCAGAGGGATTTCCCTTTTTTATGCCTTGGGAGGCAGGGAAGAGCTTCCCCAACCTCCCGAGGCCTCTTAGGGCTTTTCATTGTAATGACAATTGCGTGCATGGCACACTGTTGTCATTACAATCAAAACAAAACTGAAACTTAGTTTCAGTTTCACAGTTGCGGTGCTTGTGGGGCTATGTCAGCCCCCCAAGCACCGAAAGACATGGGAGAGGTATCGTTAGAAATGGCAGAATCTCCCCTTTCCTATGGTACCCTTCCCCAGTGGATCTCTGCTTGGAGATCACCCAGGAGGGCGATCCCCAAGCAGTGATCCACCCACTAGCACAAGGAAGGGGGGAGCAGCCCCCTGGGCAAGGGCCTTTGCTCCCCCCATAGAGTTTTCCACAGACAGTCTTTCTGCCCCCCCGGGGGTGCAGAAAGCACCCTAGCTGCCAGGGAATATTTTTTTATAGGCCAGGGGTGGGGGCTGCCCAGAATGGGCATACCAATGCCCCCACACCTCAAAACAAATAGCCACAGTCTTTCTGCCCCCCTTAGGGGCATATCAGTGCAACCCCCCTGATTCCCACCCGCTAGAGTGGCAGAAAGCCAACCAGGCACAGACTTGTTTTTAGCAATCTGCCTACCTGTGGATTTTGGGCCATAACGCAGCCGGCAGATAGGGAAACCTAGAAAACCTGTACATTTTTAAAAACTAGACACCAAGGGGAATCCATGATGGTGTGACTTGTGTGCCTCTCACCAGGTTCTGTTACCCAGAATCCCTTGCAAACCTCAAACTTAGTTAAAAAAAACACATTTTCCTCACAATTTTGTGATGAAAAGTTCAGAGATCTGTGTGGATTCACAAAATTCTTCCCACCACGCATGCCCCAAAGACTTCGGATAAAAATGGTGCTTAACTTGTGTGGGTAGGTGTAGTGCCCGCGACAGGAAATGGCACAAAACGCAACGTGGACACACCACATTTTTACAGTGAAAACTGACCCTTTTTATTTGCAAAGTGCCAAGCTGTAGATTTTGAACCCTAGCTCTGCCGGCACATAGGGAAACCTAGCAAACCTGTACATTTTTTAAATCTAGACACTGAGGGGAATCCAGGATAGGGTGACTTGTGTGCCTCTCACCAGGTTCTGTTACCCAGAATCCATTGCAAACCTCAAACTTAGTTAACAAAACACATTTTTCTCACATTTCTGTGATGGAAAGTTCTGTAATCTGGTTGGATCCACAAAATTGCACCCACCCCGCATCACTCAAAGTCTTCAGATAAAAATTGTTTCTCACTTGTGTGGGTAGGCTTAGTGTCCGCAACAGGAAACGGCCCTAAACGCAACATGGACACCACATTTCTGCAGTGAAATCGGATCCTTTTTTTGCAAAGTGCCTAGCTGTAGATTTTGAACCCTAGCTCTGCTGGCACCCAGGGAAACCTAGCTAACCTAACCATTTTTGAAAACAAGACACCCAGGGGAATCCAGGATGGGGTGACTTATGTGGCTCTCAGCAAGTTCTCTTACCCAGAATCCCTTGCAAACCCCAAACTTTGTAAAAAAAAAAAAACACGTTTTCCTCACATTTCTGTGATGGAAAGTTCTGGAATCTGCGTGGATCCACAAATTTCCACACACTCCGCATTCCCCAAAGTCTTTAGAGAAAAATGGTACTTCACTTCTGTAGGTAGTCCTAGTGCCCGTGACAGGCAAGGGTTCTAAACGTATTGTGGAGACTTCAAAATTAGCTATCACAAAATGACCTGGTTTTGAAGGGGGGCACCTGGGTTTTTGGCCCTAGGCTCAGCAGCCATCAAGGGTAACCTACCAAACCCAAACATTTATTCTGAAAACTAGAAACCCTTGGGAGTCCAGTGAGGTATGGCTTGCTTGGATCCCCCAACGATTCCCTACCGAGAATCCCCAGCAAACCACACATTTAGCTGAAAAAATCACTTTTTTCACACATTTTTGTGTGGGATCATGCCGGCACAAATATCCTACCACGTAGTGTTCCCTTAGGTCTACCAAGTAAAATGATACCTCACTTGTGTGGCTGTCCAATGCAGAATCCGCTAACTTGTATATTTAAAAAAATGTAGCTCTTACAATTTGCGGTGATATACCTTTGATCTCTATGTTTTTGGCTCATCCTAGTCAAAGGCCTTTGGCCCACCAACACAATTGAGGTATCAGTATACTCAGTAGAACAAGGACAAAAACTTGGTGTTATGACATTTGTGCCGGCACAGTGATCCCACTCAAAAATATATGAAAAAAGTGATTACTTCTGCTACATTTGAAGTTTGCAGGGGGTTCTGTGTAGAGAAAATTAGGGTATGTAATGTAAATGTAAATTGATACTTGTATAGCGCACTACTCACCCGCAAGGGTTTCAAGGCGCTTGTACGAATACCGCTGTGGAACCCATCCTGGCTTTCCCTGTGAAGCATCCACTCCTGGGTACCCTCAAGGTGGAGGCCAGGCATCCTTAGCGTTGTGGGGGCCGTTGTGGAGATTAAGCAAGCTATTGCCCAGAGTTGCAGAGAGGGACTTCATGATAGGAATGGCACCGAGGCGAGAATTATCAGGTCCGTGGAATTTTTGAGCCCAAGACCCGCCGAGGCGGGGAATTGAACCCTGGTCCCGGGCTAGACCTCTGCATCAGGGTCTGCCGCTCTAATCATTGAGCCACACTTCTCCACACAAGCCATACCTCACTGGACTCCCCAGGGTGTCTAGTTTTCAGAAATGTGTGGGTTTGGTAGGTTTCCCTAGACGGCCACGAGCCCGGGGCGAAAAACCCCGGTCCACCCCCCCCGCAAAACCAGGTTTTGTTTATGATAGGCAATTTTCAAGACTCCACAATACGTTTTGGGCCCTTGCCTGTCGAAGGTACTTGACCCACCCACACAAGTGAGGTACCATTTTTTTGGGGAGACCTGGGGGAATGCTCGGTGGTGGGAAATTTGTGTCAGCCTGGTAATCCCACAACTTTCCCACACAAAAATTTGAGAAAGATTTGATTTTTTCATCAAAATGTGAGGTTTGCAGGGGACTCTGGGTAGGGAACTGTTGGGGGATCCAGGTAAGCCATATGTCCCTGGACTCCCCCGGGTCTCAAGTTTTTAGAAATGTGTGGGTTTGATAGGTTTCCCTAGATGGCCACAAAGCCCGGGCCAAAAAACTCATGTGACCCCCCTTGCAAAAGCAGATTGTTTTATGATAGGTCATTTTCAAGTCCCCACAATACGTATTGGGCCCTTGTCTGTCGTGGGTACTTGACCCACCTACAAAAGTGAGGTACCATTTTTATCGGGAGACCAGGGGGAATGCTGGGTGGTAGAAAATTTGTGTCAGCCCGGTGATCCTACAACTTTCCCACACAGAAATTTGAGAACAAATTAATTTGTTCATCCAAATTTGAGGTTTGCAGGGGATTCTGGGTAGGGAAACGCTGGGGATTCAAGCAAACCATACCTCTCTGGACTCACCCATGTCTCTAGTTTTCAGAAATGTGTGGTTTTGGTAGGTTTCCCTAGATGGCCGCCAAGCCCGGGACCAAAAACTCATATGACCCCCCTTGCAAAACCAGGTTGTTTTCGGCTACATGGGGGGCATCTGCGTTTTTGGTCCCCGGGTCGGCAGCCATATAGGGAAACCTACCAAACCTACACATTTCTGAAAACTAGAGACCCGGGGAAGTCCAGGGAGGTATGGCTTGCATGGATCCCCCAACATTTCCCTACCCAGATTCCCCTGCAACCTCACATTTTTCTCCAATTTCTGTGTGGGAAAGTTGTGGGATTACCAGGCTGACACAAATTTCCTACCACCCAGCATTCCCCCAGGTCTCCCGATAAAAATGGTTTCTCACTCGTGTGGATGGGTTAAGTACCCATAACAGGCAAGGTTCTAAAACTTATTATGGGGACATCAAAATTACCTATCACAAAACAATCTGGTTTTGCAAGGGTGGTCATATGAGTTTTTGGTCACGGCGTTTGGCGGCCACCTAGGGAAACCTACCAAACCCACCATTTCTGAAAACTAGAGACCCGGGGAATCCAGGGATTGATCCCCAATGCTGCCCTACCCAGAATCCCCTGCAAACCTAACATTTGCTGAAAAAGTCTAATTTGTCCCAGATTTCTGTGTGGAAAAGTTGTAGGATCACTGGGCTGAAAAAACTTCCTACCACCCAGCGTTCCTCCAGGTCTCCTGACAAAAATGGTACCTGACTTGTGTGGGTAGGCATAGTGGCTGCAACAGGCAAGGGGCCTAAATGTATGGTGGATCATTCAAAATGAACAATCGCAAAACAATCTGGTTTTGCAAGTAAGGTCGCATGAATTGTTGGTCACAGGCTTGGCGGCCATCTAGGGAAACCTACCAAACCCTCATAGTTCTGAAAACTAGAGACCCAGGGAATCCAGGGAGGTATGGCTTGCATTGATCCCCCAACGTTTCCCTACCCATAATCCCCTGCAGACCTCACATTTTGCTGAAAAAATCGAATTTGTCTCAGATTTCTGTGTGGGAAAGTTGTAGGATCACTGGGCTGAAAACCGTTCCTACCGCCCAGCGTTCCCCAAGGTCTCCCGATAAAAATGGTACCTCACTTGTGTGGGTAGGCATAGTGGCTGCAACAGGAGAAGGCCCAAATTGTACTGTGGAGACCTAAGAATTCCCTTTCATAAAACGACCTGGTTTTGCAAGGGGGAGCACCTGGTTTCTCGGCCCCGTGGACACACCATATTTTTACAATGAAAACTGACCCTTTTTTTTAAAAGTGCCTAGCTATGGATTTATAACCCTAGCTCTGCCGGCACCTAGGGAAACCTAGAAAACCTATAGATTTTTAAAAACTAGACACCCAGGGGAATCCAGGTTGGGGTGACTTGTGTGGCTCTCACCAGGTTCTGTTATCCAGAATCCCTTGCAACCCTCAAAGTTTGTAAAAAAAAAACCACATTTTCCTTACATTTCTGCGATGGAAAGTTCTGGAATCTGGTTGGATCCACAAAATAGCACCCACCCCACATTCCTCAAAATCTTCTGAGAAAAATGGTACTTCACTTGTGTGGGTAGGCTTAGTGCCCGCAACAGGCAAGGGCCCTAAACATATTGTGGGGACTTCAAAATTACTTATCACAAAACAATCTGGTTTTGCAAGGGGGGCACCCGGGTTTTTGGGCCCGGGCTCAGCGACCATCTAGGGAAACCTACCAAACCCACACATTTCTGAAAACTAGACATCCTGGGGAGTGCAGTGAGGTATGGCTTGTATGGATTCCCCAATGATTCCCTACCGAGAATCCACTGCAAACCTCATATTTAGCTGAAACAAATCACATATTCCTCACTATTCTGTGTGGGAAAGTTGTGGGGTCACCTGGCTGACACACATTTCCTACCACCTAACAATCCCCCAGGTCTCCTGATAAAAATGGAACCTCAATTGTGTGAGTTGGCATAGTGGGTACAACAGGAAACACCCCAAATCATACTGTGGAGTCTTCAAAAAAACCTATCATTAAACGACATGGTTTTGCAGGGGGGGGGGGGTTTGGCCCAGGGATTGCGGCCACCTTAGGAAACCTACCAAACCCACACATTCCTGAAAACTAAAAACCCTGAGGAGTCTAGTGAGGTATGGCTTGCATGGATCCCCCAAAGTTTTCCTACCCAGAATTCCATGCAAACCTCAAGTTTAGCTGAAAAAAATCACTTTTTCCACACATTTTTGTGTGGGATCACTGTGCCGGCAGAAATGTCCTACCACGGAGCGTCACTCTTAGTCTACTGAGTAAAATAATATCTCACTTACGTGGCTGTCCAATGCAGAATCCGCAAAACCGTGGTTTTAAAAAAAAATATAGCGCTTAGAATTTGCGTTGCTATACATTTGATCCCTATGTTTATGGCTCTTCCCAGTCACAGGCCTTTGGCCCACCCACACAAGTGAGCTATCATTTTACTCGGGATAACAAGTGGAATGCTGAGTGGTAGTACATTTGTGCTAGCACAGG
The DNA here is from genome assembly GCF_964204655.1 of Triturus cristatus. NCBI lineage: Eukaryota > Metazoa > Chordata > Amphibia > Caudata > Salamandridae > Triturus > Triturus cristatus. The sequence goes on along the minus strand of NC_140590.1, from coordinate 688,486,655 downwards.
GATCCCACACAAAAATGTATGGAAAAAGTCATTTATTTAGCTAAATTTTAGGTCTGCAGGGGATTCTGGTTAGCAACCATTGGGGGATCCACACAAGCCATACCTCACTGGACTCCCCAGGGTGTCTAGGTTTCAGAAATGTATGGCTTTGGTAGGTTTCCCTAGATGGCCGCAAGCCCTGGGCCAAAGCCCTGGTGCCCCCCGCCCTGCAAAACCAGGTCGTTTTATGATAGGTAATTTTCAAGTCTCCACAATATGTTTTGGGCCCTTGCCTGTCGCGGGTGCTTGACCTACCCACACAAGTGAGGTAACATTTTATCAGGTGACCTGGGAGAATGCTGGGTGGTAGGAAATTTATGTCAGCCTGATAATCCCACAACTTTCCCACACAGAAATTTGAGAAAAATCTGATTTTGTCATCACAATTTGAGGTTTGTAGGGGATTCTGGGTAGGGAAACGTTGGTGGATACACACAAGTCATACCTCCCTGGACTCCCCCGGGTCTCTAGTTTTCAGAAATGAGTGGGTTTGGTAGGTTCCCCTAGATGGCCGCCAAGCCCGGGACTAAAAACTCATGTGACCCGCCTTGCAAAACCAGATCTTTTTGTGATAAGTAATTTTGATGTCTCCGCAATACGTTTTCGGCCTTTACCTGTCGCGGGGAACTTGACCCACCCACAGGAGTGAGCTATCATTTTTATCAAGAGATCAGGGGGAATGCTGGGTGGTAGGAAATTTGTATCAGCCCGGTGATCCTACAACTTTCCCACACAGAAATTTGAGAAATTTGTGATTTTTTGATCAATATTTGATGTTTGCCGTGAATTCTGGGTAGGGAAACGTTTGCGGATCAAAGTAAGCCATACCTCCCTGCACTCCCCTGGGTCTCTAGTTTTCAGAAATGTGTGAGTTTGGTAAGATTCCCTAGATGGCCGCCAATTCGGGTACCAAAAACTCATGTGACCCCTCTTGCAAAACCAGGTCGTTTTCGGATACATGGGGTGCATCTGTGTTTTTGGTCCCAGGGTCGGCAGCCATCCTAGAAAACCTACCAAAACCATACATTTCTGAAAACTAGAGACCCGGGGGAGTCCAGAGAGGTATGGCTTGCATGGATCGCCCAACGTTTCCCTACCCAGAATCCCCTGCAAACCTCATTGTGATAAAAAAAACAAATTTTTAATCAAATTTCTGTGTGGGAAAGTTGTAGGATCCCTGGGTTGACACAGATTTTCTACCACCCAGCGTTCCCCCTAGTCTCCCTATAAAAATGGTACCTCACTCGTATGGGTGGGTATAGTACCCGCGACAGGCAAGGGCCCACAACATATTGTGGAGACATCAAAATTACCTATCACAAAACAATCTGGTTTTGCAAGGGGCTCATGTGAGTTTTATGTCACGGGCTTGGCGGCCATCTAGGGAAACCTACCAAACCCAGACATTTCCGAAAACTAGAGACCAGGGGAATCCAGGGAGGTATGCCTTGCATTTATCCCCCAATGTTTCCCTACCAAGAATCCCCTGCAAACCTCACATTGTGCTGAAAAAATCAAATTTGACTCAGATTTCTGTGTGGGAAAGTTGTAGGATCACTGGGCTGAAAAACCTTCCTACCACCCAGCATTCCCCCTGGTCTCATAATAAAAATGGTACCTCACTCTTATGGGTGGGTCAAGTACCCGCGACAGGCAAGGGCCCAAAATGTATTTTGGAGACATCAAAATTACCTACCACAAAACACCTGGTTTTGCAAGGGGGGTCACATGAGTTTTTGGTCCTGGGCTTGGCGGCCATCTAGTGAAGCCTACAAAACCCACACATTTCTGAAAACTAGAGACCCAGGAAAGTCCAGGGAGGCGTGGGTTGCGTGGATCCACCATCGTTTCCCTACCCCAAATCCCCTGCAACCTCAACTTTGTTTCACACAAGTGAGGTACCATTTTTCTCTGAAGACTTTGGGGAACGTGGGGTGGGTGGAATTTTGTGGACCCACACAGATTCCAGAACTTTCCACCACAGAAATGTGAGGAAAATGTATTTTTTTATTTTTTACAAAGTTTGAAGTTTGCAAGGCATTCTCGGTAACAGAACCTGGTGAGAGCCAGACAAGTCACCCCATCCTGGATTCCCCTGGGTGTCTAGTTTTCAAAAAGGTATAGATTTGCTAGGTTTCCCTATGTGCCGGCTGCACTATGGCCCAAAATCCACAGGTAGGCATATTGCTAAAAACAAGTCTGTGCCTGGTTGGCTTTCTGCCGACCTAGCGGGTGGGAATCGGGGGGGTTGCCCTGATATGCCCCCAAAGGGGGCAGAAAGACTGTGGAAATTTGTTTGGGGGTGGGGGCACTACTGCCCCCATCTGCTCCCCAGGGGGGGCAGAAAGCCTGTCTGTGGAAAACTCTATGGGGGAGCAAAGGCCCTTGTCCAGGGGGCTGCTCTCCCCTCCCTTGTGCTATTGGGTGGATCACTGCTTGGGGATCGCCGTCCTGGGGTGATCTCCAAGCAGAGATTCACTAGGGAAGGGTACCATTGGAAAGGGGAGATTCTCCCATGCCTAACGATACGTCTCCCATGTCTTTGCAAAAAAAGGGTCCGATTTCACTGCAGAAATGTGGTGTCCACGTTGCGTTTTGGGCCGTTTCCTGTTGCGGGCACTAAGCCTACCCACACAAGTGAGAAACAATTTTTAGATTCCAGAACTTTCCATCACAGAAATGTGAGGAAAATGTGTTTTTTTAACTAAGTTTGAGGTTTGCAAGGGATTCTGGGTAACATAGCCTGGTGAGAGGCACACAAGTCACCCTATCCTGGATTCCCCTCAGTGTCTAGTTTTCAAAAATGTACAGGTTTGCTAGGTTTCCTTATGTGCCAGCAGAGCTAGGGTTCGAAATCTACAGCTAGGCACTTTGGAGAAAAGGGTCAGTTTTCACTGTAAAAATGTGGTGTGTCCACATTGCGTTTTGGGCCTTTCCTGTCACTGGCACTAGGCATACCCACACAAGCGAGGTGCTATTTTTATCGGAAGACTATGGGAAATGCGAGGTGGGCGGTTTTTTGTGGATCCACACAGATTCCAGAACTTTCCACCACAGAAATGTGAGGAAACTATGTTTTTTTGACAAATTATGAAGTTTGCAAGGGATTCTAGGTAGCAGAACCTGGTGAGAGCCAGAAAAGTCACCCCATACTGGATTCCCCTTGGTGTCTAATTTTCAAAAATGTATAGGTTTTTTAGGTTTTCCTAGGTGCCGGCAGAGCTAGGGTTTAAAATCTATAGCTAGGCACTTTGCAAAAAAAGGTTCCGTTTTCATTTAAAAAAATGTGGTGTGTCCACGTTGCTTTTTGGGCCGTTTTCTGTTCTGCGCACTACACCTACCCACACAAGTGAGGTTCCATTTTTATAGGGTAACTTAAGGGAGCACAGAATTGTAGAGCAACTGTTAATACCTATTGACTTTTGATGTATTTTTGCCTTCCAAATGTAAGACAATGTGTAAAAAAGAAGTCCGTTTGAAAAATGTCCTATAATAAACATGCTAGTATGGGTACCCACAATTTCGGAGATGTGCAAATAGCTACTATTACTAAACTCTATATTTTTTTCCCATTTCAGAAATACATAGGTGTCTTTCATACCAATTTTTCACTATTTATATTTTTCCAAATGAATTACTATATTACCGGTACACAATAAAAAAACATTGCATACACTGCTCAGTTATTGGCTCTGGGTTCCTTGGGTTCTTAGTGAACCTACAAGTCCTATATATCTCCACAACCAAAAGGGTCCAGCGGATGTAACGGTATATTGCTTTGAAAAATCTGTCATACTTAGAAGAACTTACAAGTGAAAACTTTGGCACAAATGGCTGTTTTTTTCAACTCATTTTCAATTTTTCCCATTTTCAACTGTTAGTTTTTATGAGAAAACCTTGGAGGATGTACACAAATGACCCCGTGCTGAATTCAGAATGTAATCTACTTTTCAGAAATGGATAGCTTTCCAGGATCCATCATTGCTTTCATACCCATTCTTACCATCAACTGGAAAGTGGTTTAAAACAAAAAATAGCAAAAATAGGCCATGTCTCAGTAAAAAAATCAAACAGTACCTATTAAGGTGACCAAAGCCTTTTTAACACTTAAGCACATTAATATGACAGTTTTTAAAAATCATTAATTGAAATAACATAGAGAAATACAAATATACCAGAAGAGTAGTGATGGGGACTTTGTTTTATTCTTTAATATTAATAGTGGAAACAGTCATGCACCTTAGAGGATTGGAGAAAGCAATTTATAAGCACTGTTAAGCATGAGAACTTTAATAAAAATGAAAAGGAGAACATTTGCGTAAAATCATAGCACGACAATATCTGGAAGAGATTTTAAAAAAGGCAGCTATAGAGTGAATATGTACATATTGCACTTTAAAGTATATGAGGTAGAATGGAACTGTCCATTGTATAAGAAGAAAATATATAGAGAATATATACTAGAATGTAGTGTGGAGAATATGAAAACACTCTGGGACATATTCTCAAGGATTCATCGCCGAGTTAACAGCACTTTATCACTGCCAAAGTGGCGATAAATTTATCGCCCCATTCACAAGCTGGTGTAAACAGCCGATATCACCAGTTTCCGTGCGATAGCAGCCGCAAAAAGCATCGCCACAGATGACCCCGGCAACTATCGCTAATGAGATGCAGAGTAGGCGTTCCCGTGCAAAAAGCCATGAGTACACCACTCCGCAATATTCTCAACGACTAGCCAAATCGGCGATAAGACCACAAAATAGGCGATAAGGCGCGTTAGCAGCAAGAAATTAACACCTGCTCTGACCTGGTGTAAAGTTGGGCGACAACCTGCACCAGAACAGGGAGCCCAGCCCAGAGCCTTACCTGAAGAACAACAGATGCCATGGAGCTACTGATCATGCAGTTCGGAGCCCCAACAGGGCCACAACACCCACCGCCACCACCCTTCAGGCCCGCCCCCCCCCGGACCCCACACCCCCCAGACCACCACAGAGGCAGCGCAGACCAAGACAGCGGAACTTCAGGAAACGCACCAGCCTCACAGACTAAACAACACTACAGGCTCAAAAGGACAACCATCCTACGCATCCTGAACATCAATGCTCACAGGCTGACGGTACCAACACAGCGGACAACCAACATCCCTCCGCAGACAAAGCTGCTGGCTGTGCTGCACTTGTTGGCCTCTGGGACCTTCCAACCAACAACCGCCAGAGTCGGAGGAGTTTCACAGCCAGCCCTATCCAAGTTCCTCACACCTGTCCTGGATGCCATCATCAGCTTGGTACACCAGTACCTATACTTCCCCTACACTGCGCAGGAACAGCGGGAGACCAAGCAAGGCTTCTACGCTAGAGCTGGTGGGACAATTGACTGCACACATGTCCTACTTGTGCCCCCTGCTGACAATGACCGCAACAAAAAGCACACGCATTCCATAAATGTTCAGGTAATATTGGACCACCAGGGACTCTTCACCAATGTCATCGCCAACTACCCAGGCAGTGTGCATGATTCCTACATCTTCCGACAGTCTATCATCAACCAGCGCTTCCAGAATGGCACCTACGGAAATGCACTGCTCGTTGGTAAGTACCAAATGAACACATCACACACCTCAACTCCAAAATCATGCAACTCACAACTCTGGGAATGCACATGTTACGAACTCCCATACAACATGCCAAACAACATCAACATCAACGGCATGGCACCTCAGCCAGACAATAGCAGAATGTGGGGAGAGGTGGGAACCAGGCATGTGCGAAGGAGGCAAGTGACCCATGAATGAGAATGTGCACAATGCCAAGTGTGGCGTCGATGTGCTGTACAGACTTCAGAATGCAGGCCACAAACATATCCATATCGACATACACCGCTGGTGTATGGAGTGTAGTGGACAGTGGATGCAACCATGTCACACCAGCCAGTGGGGAAGATCGCCGAAATGTAGCTTGTTACGTCCCCCCCTGTCAGCAGAGTAGGCTGGCCCGGCGTACGCCAGGCTGGCGTAGGGTTGTGAATAAAAAACACGTAGCTCTGGGCGTGGTTCTCTTCTGGAATGCCTCTGTCTCTGCCAGGGCAGTAACCTCCAGTATGCACCAGGGATCTGCGTTGCAGAGAGGTGTTTTGAGGCCACGCCCCTTTTTACACATCTCTGCAACGCAGCTCTGTGGCGCTTAATGGAGGTACCTGGTGGGCTAGTTGCACCCCAGGGACCCTCAGGATTCAAGGGGAGTTAATCCTCCAACTTAAAACACGTCACGGGGTGCGTTTGCACAGTGGTGAAGGGAGGGGCGGGGCCTGAGTTGACATGTGTGCAAACACACCCTGTGGCGCGGTTTAAGTTGGGGAATTAATTCCTCTTCAATCCTGAGGGTCCCTGGGGGCCAACTAGCGCACCAGGTACCTCCAGTAAATGCCACAGAGCTGCGTTGCAGAGTGTTGTAAAATGAGGTGTGGCCTCTGAACACCTCTCTGCAACGCAGCTCTCTGGCACATACTGGCGGTACCTGGTGGGCTAGTTGGCCCCTAGGGACCCTCAGGATTGAAGAGGAATTAATTACCCAACTTAAAACGTGCCACAGGGCATGTTTGCAGACATGAAACCTCAGGCCCCGTCCCCTTTCTTCATCATTGTGCATACACGCCTCCTGGCGAGTTGTAAGTTGGGGAATTAATTCCTCTTCAATACTGAGGGTCCCTGAGGGCCAACTAGCCCACCAGGTACCTCCAGTATGCGCCAGGGAGCTGTGTTGCAGAGAGGTGTTCAGAGGCCATGCCCCTTTTTACACCTTTGTGCAACACAGCTCTATGGTGCTTACTGGAGGTACCTAGTGGTCTAGTCTGAGCCAAGGGACCCTCAGGATTCAAGGGGACTTAATCTCCCAAATTAAAACGGCCACAGGGCGCGTTTACACAGTGGTGAAGGGAGGGGATGGAGCCTGAGGTCACGTGTGCAAACATGCCCTGTGGCACGTTTTAAGTTGGGGAAATGATTCCCCTTCAATCCTGAGAGCCCCTGGGGGCCAACTAGCCCACCAGGTGCTTCCAGTAAGTGCCATTGTGCTGCGTTTCAGAGAGGTGGTCCAGGCCGTACTCCTTTTTAAACCTCTCTGCAATGGCGCTTACTGGAGGTACCTAGTGGGCTAGTTTGACCCCAGGGACCTTCAGGATTCAAGGGGACTTACTCTCCCAACTAAAAACCGCCACAGGACGCGTTTACACAGTGGGGAAGGGAGGGGAAGGGGCCTGGGGTGACCTGTGCAAACACACCCTGTGGGGCATTTTAAGTTGTGGAAATGATTCCCCTTCAATCCTGAGGGGCCCTGGGGGCTAATTAGCCCACCAAGTGCTTCCAGTAAGTGCAACTGCGCTGCGCTGCAGAGAGGTGGTCCAGGCCGTGCCCCTTTTTACACCTCTCTGCAATGCAGCTCTGTGGCGCTTACTGGAGGGACCTAGTAGGCTAGTTGGATGCTAGGGACCCTCAGGATTCAAGGGGACTTAATCTCCCAAATTAAAACGGCCACAGGGCGCGTTTACACAGTGGTGAAGGGAGGGGATGGAGCCTGAGGTGACGTGTGAAAACACGCCCTGTGGCGCATTTTAAGTTGGGGAAATAATTCCCCTTCAACCCTGAGGGCCCCTGGGGGCCAACTAGCCCACCAGGTGCTTCCAGTAAGCGCTACTGCACTACGTTGCAGAGAGGTGGTCCAGGCCGTGCCCCTTTTTACACATCTCTGCAACGCAGCTCTGTGGCGCTACCTGGAGATACCTGGTGGGCTAGTTGGACCCAGGGGACACTCAGGATTCAAGGGGGCTTTATCCTCCAAATTAACACAGCCACAGGGTGTGTTTGCACACGTGTCACCTCAGACCCCCCCTCCCTTCACCAGTGTGCAAACGCGCCCTGTGGCGCGTTTTAAGAGGTAGTTTTAATACCCCTGCCCTATTATGTACTAGGGGCTTACAGAGGACGACATGGTAATCACAGGGGTACCCCGACGCATAGTGTTCCCTAGTATATGTAGGTGTTTTAACTGTATTCTAAGTGTCTTTTAGCATAGCACTGGCTCTAGGACTGGTTAGTCAGAGTCAGTTACCACCAGTACCCATCTGAAAAAATTGAGGGTACAGGATGATTTTGCAACAAGGCCTCTTTCTGCTCCTCTGTTTGTTCTTTCTGCACGTCTTCCCTCTTCCTGCACTTTTCTTCGTCTTTGAGGACTTCTGTTGCTTCTTTCTGCATTTCTTTTGCTTCTTTCTGTGTGTTTTTTCTTCTTTCTTCACATGTCGTACCTCTGTAGGCATTGGTAGAAACTAGCATTTAAAAAACCTTAGAAATTCACTGAAAAAAACATAGGTTTCAGGCACGTTATAGTTACAAATTAGCATTTAAAAAACCTTTGAAATTCACTGAAAAAACCATAGGTTTCAGGCACCTTATAGTTAGGATTAGCATTAGATCTTGGAATTACTGAATAGGTGTGTTGTAAGTGGTATTGGTATGTCCATTGTTTTGAAAATGTTAGTTTTTATTTTTGAGTGTGTGTATCAAAGGTTATATTAGGGTGAGAGGAGGTCTGCCACTCTATCACAAGGAAGATGTCATCAGTGATGTCATTTGAGATGTCATCAGTGATGTCATGAGTGATGACACTGACCATGTCATGAGTGATGTAATATGTGACATCATCAGCAGTGCATTGCGGGTGCGCGAGTTATAGTTAGCTGAACTAACTATAACGGGGGAATTTCAATGGTTTTGTACAAGTGAAATGTCCAACTAACTATATCGCCTCTGAAACCTATTTTTTTTTCAGTGAATTTCCACGGTTTTTTTAAATGCTAATTCCTAACTATAACGTGCCTGAAACCTATGGTTTTTTCAGTGAATATATATATATATTTTACCTACCAGCAGTCTTTGGAGCCACTTGACGAATCTTCACAAAATGTTCGCAAAAAAGGTGATTCTTGTTGTGTATAGAAAGTTTTAGGGTGATCCATTAAGTGCTTTTTTCCCCATGTTAATGCCCATAGACACTTTAGACACACCTGCAACCTCAATCACTGGACGGAATTACACCACATTTGGCAGAAAGCTAGCTTTTGGTCCCCAGATTGTGCTTTTTGTTATTTGGTGTAAATCTGGTCAGCAAATTGTGATATAGTAAAGGAAATCCAAATTCGTGTATGTCTGTGGTTGCAAAGCATTCGAGTACAATGAAAAGCTCATGCAGAGATCTGTAGAGCTCAAATTCGCTGCCAGCAATTGAACCAGGAAGAGTTGGCAGTCATCTTGGAACTCTGCTTCAGCCGAATACCAAAAGAATGGTAAAAATTGAAAAGGGGACACAGTAGGAATATTCTAACTTTGTTGCGTTGGTCCTGGGTTCCCAAAGGGATCCTGGCAGGGAAAAAAAGCAAATAATTTTCTTTTTAATCCACAGCGGAAGTTGTGAATATTTGCAAATATTGCCATGAACTGAAAAACAAAAACAAGCTCGGTATCCCATGCTTGTTTTTAAGACTCCTTCGTGTGGTATCTATTAAATAAATGGAAGGGGTGCACGTGGCCCCCCTCCAAGGTCATATTTATACCCCGGGGCCTACCAGTTTCCTGAGACTACATACAGATATACGGGGGCCACTTGGATCCCCCAGGGGCCACCACCTTCCCGGGCCTTTTCAGATACAAAGAGGGGAGCTGCACAGACCCCCTCCTAAGGCGACTGGAAGTCCTGGGGACCACCATCTCCCTGAGGCCAGCCCTTGTAGAACAAAAGAGGGAGCCCAGTCCTGGAGCCTATTATGGCCCCGGGGGACCACCACCCCCCCTTCGGCTATGTCCCGGGCTGCCCCCCACCAGAACGTGGCTGTTTGCTTTTGCTTGGTGGGAGCTGTGACAGCTCCTGCCAAGCAAAAGCAAATACTCCAGTTCAAGTAGGCATAAGGTGTTGAAATTATCCTGCTTGCTAGAGGCATTGTTTTCATCTCTTTCTCTGCCTGCAGACATGTGGGCAGGGAAAGAGATTAAACTACTGCTCTTGCATGCAAGGAGCTGTGTTTCCAGTAGCTTTCTGCATGCAAGAGTAATGCCGTCTACCGCAGAGTCTACCCCTTCAGTCACATAGCACACTGGGTGCTCTGGGTGGGACCAGGGAAACCAGGAGAGACCTAGCCAGGCCTTGGGGGATGGGTTCACCGGGGCCGAAATCAGCCGAGTGAGAGTGGCTGCCCAGCCCCCTTGCCCCATTGATTTGTGGCCGGGCCCTGGGGGATGGGGTCCCCTGGGCCAAAATCGTCCCAAGGAGGGAGGCCATGCGCCCCCATAAACTTTTTGCTGGGTCTCAGGGGATGTGGTCCTTGGGCCAAAATTGACCCAGGGAGGGGGGTCTGCACAGCCCCATCCCCCATTAAGTCATAGCCACATCCTGGGGATAGGGTTCCCTGGGCCGTCCTGGCCCTGATGCCATTTCACTAAAATTAAACCTCAGTGGAGGCACTTACAAATATAAATATAGCAGGTGTCCCTGTTGAAGCTCCACTTCTGTAAAAGATAAATTATTCTAACTCCTGGGCTTCGCAAAGGCAAAGCAAATGTGTTGTCTCTGCAGTTCTATATTGAAAAACGATCTGAAATCCTTTGTGGAGGTGACTTCATTGTTGATCTATTGGTGCACAATCTGTATGTGACTTTGACAAGTGGGTCCTTTGTTGTCCTGTCCTGGTGGGAGCAGAGACCATGGTTCTCCCTTTAAATTACTGTGAGTATTCAAATGTGAAAGTCACTTTGAAACTCCTCCCATTAGGCCCCAACCTGTTTGCAAAGGTCTGCCTGCCTTTTGCCAGAATGATTGACAGCTTAACAAGTGGCCCTCCAGTGGGTTTCTTTACGATTTTAGTGATGCATTCTTGATGCTGAGGAAGATGAGGACGTCCCCACCAAATAAAAAAGCACTTTCTCCATATAGTTAAGAAGAAGGGTCCTTGTTTGGTGGAGATTTACCTCTTTGTAGTGTGATTGTCTTCTCTATAGAAGGATTCATGGTATCACAGATTTCTGGACAAAGAAGCACCAGGAACAATCACATGGCCAAAGCTCACACAAGGTCACTGGTGACATTTACTCATGGTCCATTATGCAGTTGTAGTGCAGAATATGTACTGGACATTTACCAAAGGAGGTAGCACTTAGTATTCAAACAGTAGTAAGAACTCAACTTGGGTAGATATTTTGTGTAAAAGTGTGGACTCTTGTTGGATAAAAGGGCAGGTGTGGTTCATTGTGGCTGAGCCACTAATACACCCACTGAGAGACTTAGACACCCATTGACACACTCAGTCACTCACACGCCCACTGCCAGACTCACTCAGACACCCACAAACCTATTAACATACACACTCAGACACTAATGTACCCACTCACAGACCCATACAGCCAATCATACAGCCACTTACAGACCCATTCAGACACTCATGCACCCACTCACAGACCCACTTAGACACTTCTTCACTCACTCACTCACTCACAGACCCATACAGGCATTCCCACAGCCACTCAAAGACTCACTCACACACCCAGAGACCCACTCAGACTAACCCACCCACTCAAAGACCCACTCAGATGCTCATGCACTTACTCACAGACTTACTCACACACTATAGGAGGCACTCAGAAACCCACTCAGGCATTCTTCCACCCACTCACAGACCCACTGAAACACTCTCTCAGGCACTCATGCACACACTCAGACACCCAATCAGACACTCGTGCATCCACTCACAGACCCGCTCACACACCCACTCACACACCCATTGTTTTCTGATATTTTAAACTTGATATGTTGTCCAAAAACCTCCAACATGGCTACCTAATCTTTGATTTCTTGGTTCACAAAAGCTTGCATCAAAAGTGCATCTTTTGTCTCCTCCTAGTTTCTGATACACTTATTTAGATTGCACTATGGAACTCTTGCTACTTAAAGAGCAAACACGCTCTGGTGTTTGCAAAACCTCATAAGATGGAGACTACCGTTGATCATCACAAACCTTTTCTAGTTGCAGAATCATGAAATGTCCTGTGCTGAAATACCAAATTATGCTAATTAAATGTAACAGGAAAGAACAAGGAAACTAGTAAATGTATTACCTTTGCTAAAGTCCTAAGGTTAGTCTTAAATTATATGTCAGAATACAGAGTTTGCTAATAAATATAGCTATAAAGGATGCTTAGGAGGGAACACCCTGTAATCATACAGGAATTTCCGAAAACAACATGCAGAAATATGAGAGTGTGAGTAAAGACACAACTGCAGAGACAAAATGAGAGACATGCACACAGAAAAAGTAAGTCCCAGAGAGAATGAAAGGGAAAGAGACAGATGGGCTGACGTAGAGGGACAGAAAGTGATGGACATAGCATATGATGAGAGAAAGTGATACACAGAAGAAGAGTCATAGCTACAATGAAATGGAGTAACAGGGAACTAGACAAAGGCCCTGACTACAAGTTGTGAAGAATAGGGTGAGGCATTTATCACAGATGGTAAATGTCATACTCAATCGTGAGGTATTTACTGAGTGTGGTAAATAAATCCTATTCTGAGTTTTCAACTTTGAAATGAGGCATAACATGAAGAATTCATATTTATCACCCCGAAACCCTGATGTATTTTTTGCTTTCAATCCTCTCTCCCAAATAAATTTTGGCTAGTTTGACCAGCTGAAATCTTTCAGTAGAAAACGGGAATAGTGTGATAATTATTTAATTTCCACTGGGATTTGAATTTAACCCACAGTTTGTAATCGGTGCCAACGTGAGGGACAGGAGGGACAAATATTGACATGTGACTGATTGTTATTTATTACTACGGTTCTGAGACTGCTTCTGTCACTAGGATGTTAGCTTACTCAAGAACATTTTCTTGAGTGCCGTCTGACTTTCACCTGATTTGCTGTCCCTTCCACCGCCATTGATCCACCAGTCTCTCTTTTCCAACTTTACTTCTATCACTCAATATTGCCAGGGCTCAGGAGCGGCCGCTGGTATTGTGAAATAATGGGGCGGGGGACGGGGGGAGGAGGAAACACAAAAACAGACAATCAAAAATGTAATAAAACTGCACTTACCTGCTCAGACGGTCACCTCCTTCTTCCCGATCTTAGCGTCCTTGTAAGAAACCTGGTGCATGCAGCGCGGGCTCCCAACTCCCAATCCCAGTGCAGCTAACATGCTGGGATTGATCTGAACGCCTCGGTTCAGCGCTCAGAGATAGACGGGGAGCCTGTGTTAGTTTCTCCACCCAGTTGTACAGCCCAGCTAGGTGGAGAAAGGCTAAGTGCGCATGATGGTTTGGCCGGCAGTACCACCACTCCCCCCCTCCTCCTTGGTGCTGCAGCTTCATTGTCACTGTGGTTGTCCCAGACCTCCCTCAGTTTGGATGACGGGTAGGCTGCAGGATGCAAAATAAACTGATAATGTAAATGTTTTATTATCATTTGATTTTTGTCCTTGCCTCTGCTGGCTTTCAGCGTGGGGGCGACGCTCCTCCGCCATAACAGAGGAGCTGAGTGGGGAACCAAGGCACCACTGGCAAACGTGCTCAAAACAGACGGCTTCTTTCGCCTCCTCACACAATCGCTCTCTTGCCATTCATCTATTCTCTCTCTCCTCTCTGTCTCTCTTCACCACCTCCATTCCTCTCTTTCTCACTCTATTGAAGTTTCCATGCCCCTCCTGTAATTAAACTTGGAAGCTAGGGAAAGTGGCAGAGGAACCAGGAACGGCCCTGGGCTTTCAAACATGGCCTCCAAGGGCTCCAGTCCACCGAGGAAATGGCTGGTGAAATAAAAGGCCTGCCCGGCCCTATATGTTGCATTTCTTAACCCAAAGACCATTAGCAACCTCAACAAACGCTGCATTTTTCATTCTTGCCCCTACTCCACCACTGCCAATCACAACTCACAAGTCAAACACTGGAGTTCGCTCCCACTTCCGCATCCACGCCTCCTGTTGAAATGCAGTTTTTGTGATTTATTTTTCTATTGTTTAGAACTGGATTTGACACACCTTGATAATTAATAGGGAGCGGCCATGTACTTCAAAAGGAAAGCAGCACAGGATGACATAGGCATGTGTTTCGCTTCTCTACACTTACAGGACACAATTGTACCAATCCCGTCTGGAGCTAGGTTCTTTCCAACAAAGCCTTAATGCCAGTAGAGGAATTGCTCCTCTTTTTATGCTATTTCTATTGGAATCAGTTTCTCTTTCTTCGGTGTCTCATATATTTTAGTATTCTAGAAAACATGAAATTATTTGTTCAAATATTAATATTACCAAAGAAGTAATTTTTAAGTGTTTTAACCCAAAGCAGCTTTTAACTCTCATTGTATATTAAATTATTGTAATCCTTGAAGGAAGATGTGCGGGGTTATTTCTGTCCCATCAAAAGTTAGGGTGTAGATGGGTTACCAAAAGCAATTTGCTTTCCTTTCAGCCATTGCTAATCCCATCCCAGGAGAGTTTGGCAATAGTTTTGCTCAACAGTAGGGTGGGCATGTGATTAGCCACCCCCCTCCCTCTAGTGGGGTTTATGTGGACAAGAAGGTGTCCCTTAGTTCCAAGCATGTCGCCCAATGCCTCTAGCACACATATAATCTCTGCATATGTTATAATGCCTAACTGTTAGCCAAGGCCCTAAGTAAACACTTATACATGGACACCCCCCGTTACAATGTTCACTCTCTTGGCGGGGGCTGCCTATGCTGTGCAGCGGAAGCTGCTCGTTTCCGTAGTGAGGATCCTCGATTCCAGAAGGATGAAGACAGGTTGTCAATACAGGGGATAGCAAAACAGTTCAATGTTTACAGCTGGAACTGCATGAAGAACAATGATTACATATTCATAGTATTGAAGGTCAGGGAGTGCAGAGAAACTGGAGACACTTGTCACACCAGAGGTATAAACATGGTAATGAAAAGGAGCATGTTCCAGCAGGTGTGGCTCTCAAATGATGGATTCACAAAATTCCCCTCAGGATCAAAACATAAATCACATACAGCACTCAACCTTTATCAAACATGCACACTTTAATTTCTTATACCATCTACAAGTACCATAGGAATTGTAAAAAATATATATGGTTTTAATTCTTATGTAAAAAACAATTATTATAAAAATGATTGCACACTTGTATTTTACAACCAAGGACATTTATTTGTCTAAAAACACATATATAGATTGACAAATAATAATGGTCAACAATATGAAAAATATAAAGAACATGGCAATGAAACAATGACAATAAAACAATTACATAAGGGAGAACAATTCAGACATATAGTCTAATAAAAATTCAGCAAACTGTTGTTTGCATCAACATGGATTCACGATCATATCTATATATCGCATAAAGAGACTCCCTGTGCACTCCTGATTCTGCTCTAATATTCAGTCGACAAGTTTTGATGGGCACTCCTGTCAATAGCCATCTTCTTCAGGACTACACAATTCTTCCTTCCATATAAATGTATATAACATCCAGTGGTGATATCTCCAGAGCTATCAAGCTCCTATGAAGCTGCCTCCGAGAGAGACAATATCTAGAAAATGTCTGTTTTCTTTTTTTTTAAAGCATATAGGAAGTGCCTTTCATCTTCCATTGATAGTAAATCACTTCATTCTATAACATTGCTTTGTTGTTCACTTTGACCATGACTGCCAAAACTGTAGGAGAAAGAGGTGGCTTGAGAACAACCGAAGGAAACAGTGATAGTCGATCAGGAGGACTCCTGTATAAGACGGATGTAGTGCTTGGACTGGGGGCTAGTCATGGTCATAGTGATCAACAGAGCAACTTTATGGAATGCAGCGTTAGAGAGTGCAGTGATTAACTACCTGGTGCTAAGTGTGCATGTTTGGGAAAGGTTGAGCGCTCCATGTGATTTATGTTTTGGTCCTGAAGGGAATTTTGTGAATCTATTGTTAAGTGGTAACCTGTCCCCATGGTGTGTGGGATCCCTTTCACTTTTTTCGCATAGTGGTTCTCAGATAGGCAGCTGATCAGGAAGATTAGAGGGAAGCTTCAAGAGAGGCAGGGAACTTATGAAATTAAATTATTGCACGAGTACTGAGGTCAAACCTGATATCATTCCAAATAAAGAAGTCTGGAAGAAACAAAGGGTCATAATTGAGAAGCACAAACAGAGCTGGAAAGTAAGAGCAGGAGGTTTGCACCTAACTAGGGATAACACCCAATGTGACAATAACCTTATAGCACAATCGAGAGGAGTAGCATTATCGATGATTTAGGCACGCTCAATTAGACATGGGGAATAACTAATGGAATTATGGGTGTTGTTGAGCAGGTACCATATGTCTTTTGCTAGTGGTAATCTCCAAGTATCCAACTGCAGCAATGGAATATATACAACATGTCAGTAATATTGTAAGATGACAATTCTCTTAATGAGTATAATAGAATAAATATGTGCTAGTCCAGTTACAGCACATTTAACTGGTTTCCACGGATCCCTAAAAAAAGAGGGCCCGAGTAGGGTGTATGTCATTAGAGCCGGCAAGGAAATATACAGCTGAATTTCAAACTGTGTTCAACACTTTCCACATGCTAAATACAGTGGGTACAGATTTATGGGCTTTATTTCACTTCTTTCACTAAATTCAGCACCACCCGTAGAAAGGGAGTTGTAATATGCCAAGAGAAAAATCACACAAAGCATTAACAACCATAATTCAAGCTCTCTCATATTCATACCTTCCAGTACATGCTGCAAATATAAACTCTTCTGCTCTGTGTTTACATACTCACAAAAGTAAGCTGCAAAACCCGTCGAAAGAGAAATGGGTAACATGGTTTTATGAGATTAAAGTACTTGTGAATTATTTTCAAAATAGTATGTCGTATGTAAGTTGATAATCAGTGTGTACGTCAACACATCTGTTTTGCCAACATGGTCGGCCTTATATCAACATCTTACAGATCCAAGCGCTATTGCGAACTAACGTCAGGATAAAAAAAAAAATCAGCTCATACGTAAAACATACGTACGATAAAATGGGTCTGTTCCAAAATCACTCGTACGCAACAACCTGAACCAATCTGACGGCAACAAGCTTTAATGAATGATGTCTGAGCAAAATCTTAAGCACGTGCCCTGAAGGTGTCAATGAGATAGTAGTGAAATGTGGCCCAAAATATAATCGACATCGAAATAAGAAAAACTCACTTTCGTCTTAAGAGAATCACTCTGAGAAAAAGAACAAACTGAGTCACTCGTCAAAATATAAAGTTAAAAAAACTGTTTATTATAAGACCGAGTCACGCATTGAAAAACATAAATTTCAGACAACAATAATATAATACTTAGAATGTATGCAGACACCAGCACCTGACTGTGCCCATCAATCTCGCACGTGCCGACCAATAAGAGCAGGACTGCTGGCTCACAAATGATTCAGGGCTCTTGAGGGGAGCACCTTTAGATTTTTCAGCACAGCTTTTGAATACAGCACCCGTGCTACGGCGACTGCATCTTCCAGGACAGGACCATTATCCATTGTCCTGCAGCACCCGTGCCCATCACTGTGCCCTTCATATCACGGCTGTTGCAATGCACACACACAACACACACACACACACCCACACTGTATCCATGACCTCAAGCTGTGGCAAAACTATCACTATTGGACAGCGAGGTCGCTCTTTACTATAGAAAGCAAGCCCTTAACTGAAACAGCTCAATATCTAGTCACAATCCCCCCCATTTATAAAAGTCAGTGGAACTGTAAAACTTCTGCGTGGCTCCGGCCTTCTCAAAACCATAGCAGCCTTTTTGAAATAAACACAAGAATCCCCATGGGATGACATGCTAACTAGGAGGCGTAACCACCACCGGCTACCATCGCGGATCTAACTTGGCCAGTATAGTACTGACCCCGTTCTTCACTAGGGCTATATGTTTCTCATCTTTTCCTCTACTTCTTTTTGCCTATACCTTTGATAAAAATAATAAATAATAAATAACTTACCAAAAAGGAAATCCCTAGTTGAGATTGATGAGGCTACCATACCAGTGAGAGGGGTCTCATCATACTTTAGAAGCACGGAGTTTGGTAGCCCAAAGCACTTCTCATAGCAGAACAAGGATGGCAATGCAGCAGGAGCGCCAGAGCGCGTTGATGCAACTGCGCCTTCTTCATCTGAGCACTCAGCGGTCAACAAGACAGAGGGGGAGGGGCAGATTTTGTATTATCTCTACTGGCCTCAACTGGAGGCATAGATTGAGCCCTTTTATAAATTGTGCCCTGCTTGCAGGATGACTGGCAAGTCTGTAGGACAGACTAGGCAATCTTAGTGCCTTTTCTAGTAGTAAAAGCATATTTTGAGAAGGGAGAGATTGACATTAACAGTCCTCTATGCCTCCAATAGCTTCTATGAACAAATAACCCTTGCTGTTCAAGGACCTCGTGACAGGATACCCAGACACCGTTTTGGTTGGGAGAGTTAAGGGACACAGTTCCACTGAGGAAAATTAAAGGTGGTTTCATTCAGAGGAACAACTACCCATGTATAGGCAAACTCCTATTGGCATCTTTTTGCAGAGTGGATTTGGTATTGAGGGGGTTTTCTAACTGCAGAACAAACTTCATAGTGGCAGACATGTGGGCCATTTTTCATGTCTCAGGAAGAACAACAGAAGGGGGTCAACTTTATTCCATAGAACTTCTGAAGGGGCACAGTGTCCATGGCCCACTAATATTGGTGAAGCATTGGTTTGGAAGAAATCCTAAGGTGACCGACCGATGCACAATGCGATGGATGGTATACTTGGCCTCAGGACCAGCACTGTTCAGTTGAGCAAAGCAAAAAGCAATTTTCGGAGAGCCATGAATTGGTGAAGGTGTGTTATGGCCAGAATTCCACACTGGCTGGCTATCGAGGCTGGAAAGAAATCCCGCCATCAACAATAGTGTGGTGGATTACCTGCTAGCATCAGGCACAGGATGGTACAGCTTATGCACAAATCATAATTCAACCTTTAGGCTAACAAAGCTGTGAATGAGTGTTGTGTTATGATTAGAAGTCCATGTTCACTGACTACCAGGAAGGAAAAGAGATCCTAGTTCTGAAGACATTTGTAGAACACTACTCGATCGGGCCCTTCATTGTGGTATGCACATATGTATGTGGTATTTGTATATGTGGTATTTGTACAATATAAACCGATCTAAATGTGTAGCTCTGTATAGGAATAGGGGCTGTCAATTAGTAATTGAAGTTGAAGCTAGGTTCTAAGAGTGGAAATGGTCTCTTAAGCCATTTACTTACAGTTTTGTGTGGACTATACTTGTCTCAATAAAGCAGCTACGACTGATGTTGACCAAGAGCTTGTAAACAAGCTTGGCATTCGAATATTGTGCACCTTTTATCTAAAGTCTTGTGCCTACTGCTAAGCAGAAAATATAATTTGGAAACCTTTCACAGCTCCTGATGCTGTTACCTCACCACATTTCAAAGATGGTGCCTAGTCTCCCCAATGGTCTGGAGGACTTCTGTGTCACTCTTTAGATAATATAGTGGACTTCAGTGCTCGATGGATGGACCAACTGAACATCATGAGGAGTGTATTACAGGTTCTACAAGCAGCATATTTGAAGCTGATGCAAAAAAGTGCCAGTCTGCATTTTGAGAACTAGTCAGGAGGAGTACAGATCCAGCATACAGGAGCTGAAGTCCAAGCTGTGTTCAACAGAGAGGTTTCCAAGACCCAGCCCATAACAGTGAGATGAACTAGGGACTGTAGCTGCCCTTGACCAACAAGAAGCAGTCCAGACAGGTCATTTTGACTATCAAATGCCAGAGGCCATTATCAGGCTCAAGAAGGCTCTGAGAAAAGTCCCTATTTTTATTGCTTTTAATGCAGAGAGATACCTCTGAGTTTGTGTCAATGCCATTTGGCACAATGGAATCATATGAGCAAAAAGCATGTGATGGGTTTCATCACTCAATATCTCCTACTCAAAAGGCAGAAGTTGGCAATGACTGAGAAAGTATCTTACCCCATAATTTAAACTTTGATGTACATCTGTTCCTATTTGTTCTGGAGACCCTTCAGTCTCCAAATTGATATCAACCGTTGACATGGACGATGAACAAGAGGGTTTATAGTTCAAAGTAGCTTCAGTTCACTGTTTCTTTACAGAGTCTAGCCTTCACAGTAATGCACAAGGTAGAATTGTCCCATGACTCTGATTAACTTTCTTGAATGTTTACCCCATCAGATGACAAATCCCCTGAACCCAAATAGCCTGTGGCATGTATGATTTAGGGTTAGAAGGCAGGAATCATGTGGCATTGTGCTGCACATGTTCTCATTTTGACTGACCTGTGCAGGAAACTCTTGGCACAAGCCCCTTGACAGCAACTCTACATGTTTCAAATGTTGGTTCCCCAACATAGTTCTAAACCCTGACAGCCAAAAACCTTATGTAACCCAACAGAGCACACTATAACTTAGAGGCTACATATATGTATATACAGGGTCACTTTAAACTGGTGCAATCTCTTGTGAATTCAATGACTACTCACACATGCACATCTCTATCACCCAGGGAGTTGAGGGGAGCATATCATAATAGGTAGACTACATGGATTTACACAAAAACGTAGAATAGTGATGAATGAGGTGCTCAATTTAATTTCATTGACTGTTAATAGGTCTACATCACATTCCATTTCATAATTTTAAGCTCATCTACACTGTTAAAAACTATGACCAGCAATATGCAAATCATTCTTGGTCTCACTAAAAAAGGAGAGTCCAGCCAAAACAGATGCTTTACACAGGTCGTCAATAGGTAGACTCACAAAGGGGGTGAAGGCAGATATGCTTGCACCCCACAACTGTAGGTCACCATTAATCATACTATGTGTTCATAGACAACTAGTGGGCCTTTTTAAGGCGTGCCCTTGTGGAACTCTTGTGAAGGGGTGGGGAAGTTTGAGACATTTTGGAACGATTTTATATTACACATAGCATACCCACTGCCTCACAATGCTGTAGTTGCCCAGCAAACAAATCCAATCTGGCTAGGTCTGTGATGCTATATTGACGCATTAAAATATTTCTTACCTTCCCTTATCCTTTGGAATAGCATAACCTCTTTTACAGCTTTTACCTGCAGTCTGGAAACTGTCCATTCTTTTGGTGGACAGACCTGTGGCTGTTTGGGGAATCGGGTTCAAATGTCATTGTCCCTTTCCCTGTGCCCCTGTCTATCTCCCATTGCTTTCAGCATTGTTGTTGATTCATGTCCAGGGGCCATTGTTTATTATGAATACAATGTATGAATTTATGTATTTAGTATGTATATATGTATGTATGTATACATATGTGATTTCCATAGCACAAACCTAACCAGAGAGAGGAGGAGAACTGTACAGGGTCAAAGACAAGCATAAAGTCAATGAGTGATAGGAGAAGTAGCTGGGTTAATCGGAGGTTGATGCATTCTGATGTAATATTCTTTAAAGAGGCAAATCTTCAAATCTTTCCTAAATTGGAGCCAGTGATGGTACAGTCCTGATGGATACGGGGATATTGTTCCAGATCTTGTGTGCATAAATGGAAAAGGCCTTCTGCCTTGATGTTTCTTTTTTACAGTCCTTAGTCTGCAGATTGGTGGTATCTAGGCTGCAGTTGTGTCGATAACCACAAGTGACTTTTGCCGATGCCTGTTTTTCAAGATCACTAAAGCAATCATCTATATTTGCAAAACTGTTACCCTTCAATTAATAAAGAATATTTTTTAGCTCCCATAAGCCCTCTATGTACCCAAATTCTTATAGGAGGACTCTGAGTAGAAAGCCCAGAGATGTTGAAAAATAACACTTTACCAGATTGAGTGCCATATGTAGGAAATTTCTTATTTGCCATTCCCAAATTGTGAATCCATAGAAATCGCTATTTGGGAATCGCAAAACAGTATGTATGTAACCACCGATTCCACTAATGGTGATTTCTACAGATTCATATGCGCAATTAGGAAATATCAATTGTAGAAATTGCTAAATTGCAATTTCCTAATATGAAATCTCAAACTATGAAAAGTCATATTCTGGATGCACAATGATGATGTCAGACCAGGAAGTTTACAAATGCAGGATCTGGCCACAACCCAAAAGCCTAGGAAGCTGGTGAAAGTAAGGAGAGCTCCTGCATCACTACTGCCAGTGTGTTACACCATTAATGGAGAACACCATGTCCAAAGAATTCGGAGACAAGGATCGAGGGAGCAGGAAGATGAAGGTGACATTTTTAGAAAAGGACCTGGAGCTCCTGACAGAAGAATGTGTTCCCCATATGGAGAACTGTTTGGTAAGGCCTCCTTCACAGTGCTAGAGAGCAAAAAAACAAAGATCTGGACCTGCATCTTAGAGACGGTGAACTCCCTAGGACCATCCCAGAGATATGCAAACACTGGTTTGATCTGAGGTCTCGGTCAAAGGAGAAGCTGGCCAGCAGGATGGCTGAAGGTCAATGAACAGGTGGTGGACCCTCAAAATACCCCCCTCCAGCACCCATGGAAACATTCTTCAAGGGGACCCTGGAACCAGAAAGTGTGGTGGGAGTGTCTGACATGGACACCTCCAATCCTGCAGGCACCACAGGCGGGGGCAAGTCATATTCCCTTTACTTACTTAACATAACATAATGTTACCAAATCCATACATCATACATCACAACATAAATAACTCCATTGAGATGCTTGCCCTACCCTTGAAATGTATCATGGGAGTTGTAGTACACATAAGTTGCTTGCTGTACTTTGTGCTGATGACCACACCAAACACATCTGTACATCATAAATATGTCACAAATACAAGAAGCACAGTTAAAACAATAGTGTGAACAAACATGAACCATTTATTGACACAAACTATATACATACATTTCCAAAGATCACACCCAGAACATGCCAGAAACTATTGATGCTGAAGGGGCTACTGACACATATGTGGGTATTAGGGACACAACATCACCATCTACTCAGCCCATCACCCCAACTCCAACTGCTAGGAGAACAACCATCCCACCACTCCCATACTTTGTGGACAGTGATAAGGGACAATCGCAGAGCAGGGACACCAAAACATATGTGGGCAGGATACACAGACAGCGCAAAGGCCAACTGTCAACAGTCCACAAAGATAATTTGTCAGACTGGATCTCAGAGAGCGCTTCTGAGTTTGGAGAAGTTAATCTTCACTGTACAGTACCTGGAAACAAAACAGGAAGGACAGTCAATAGGCATCTGCTACGAATGTATAGGTCCATGATGCAATTGGAGAAAGGGCAGGACTGGTGGATTGCTGCCATGGAGAAGGAGCACTGTGTGCAGAGACAGAGGCCCAGGCAGTACCTGGCACACTTTGATTCCTTCACCTGTTCCATCAACCGATTGGCAGTAGCCACAACACCACTAGCAAAGCGAACTGTCAGCATACAGGCTGACATTGGGCATTGCTGTCCGGGATGTTGCAAGTGGCTAGTGCAAGTGACCACAGCCCCTGAGAATATTCAGTCCCACAACCTCTGTATCCTCAACATCCTGTCCCCACTTGAGAGCAAAGAGGGATCCAGCTTCAGTGGCACAACCCTTCAGGAGGCATGCAGTTCCAGCCCTTCACACCGAAACACTTATGGAACTGACATTAGTTCCACAGTCCAGTGTTGCTGACAAGGCCCCCAACCCCAGAAGCCAGAAGAAGTAAACCACTGAACACCTAGAATCATGATCATACTTTGTTTTGTTTGTCATTCCATACTTTGTTGCTTAGTTGAAACAATGTTACATCCGCAATGGATACAGTTAATTCTTGAGAGAAACAATGTTTACACTACTTGCATTACCATCATATGTGACATTTATTTATCAGATGTTTTAACTACACTTACCTCAGAAATAGTTGTTGGTGATCTCTGTGTGTCATGCGCTTCCCTTCGCTGCACGTGTACCCTCCTGCTACACCTGTAGTGGTGGTAAATCATCATCGGAGTTCGATTTAGGCTCTAAGGGGATGTTGTGCAGACCATTCTTCATTGCAATATTGTGCAGAGTGGCACATATAGCGATGAACTTGCAGCTCGTCTCAGGTCTATACAGTAGTGCCTTGCTGGTCTTGTGGAGGCAGAGGAACCAGGACTTCAGGATCCCAAAGGTTCTCTCTATGATGAGGCATGGTCTCCTGTGTGCCCTGCTGTATTATTTTTTTCTTTATTTATTTTGGTGTTTTATAGAGCGCGAACTTGACCCCTTAGGGTATCAGAGCGCTTTACAGGATTAACAAGTTGTATACAAGAGACTTAGAAAAGGGGGGAAACATTTGGGATAAAACATATAGATACATTTTACGAGAGCAAGCGGTCCCAGATCCAGAAAGAGCGGTCCCAGATCCAGAAAGAGCGGTCCCAGATCCAGGGGTGGTATACCCAGAGGTGCCGGATGTATAGGATCCGGATAATCCAAGGTGGGGCAGTAATCGGACGTGGAGCAAAGTCACTAAGGTGGTTGTAAACAGGGTTTAGGAAAGGAATTTGCCCATAAGGAAGGTTTTGGCCTCCTTTTTAAAGCGTGCCAGAGATGGAATTCTTCTAATGGCGGGCAGGAGTAAGTTCCATATTCTTGGTGGGCCCCAGAGAAGGCCTGGTTGTAGGGTTTTTTTTCGCAAACATGCTGGTTGGAGCAAGAGATCTCTGGTGGACCGGGAGTTTCTGGCTCCTCCAGATTGTTATATTCTCCAAATTGGTCAATGTGATTTTACATATGCTTGTGATGAGATGCTTTGGAATGCTGGCCGCTTCCTAGCAACCTGTCCTCTCTGCGTGGAGGGGAATGTAGGGGACAGAGAGGAGAAGGCAGTTGCAGAGGAAGGTGGCTGGTACTTCCAGGGGTCATTCCTGTGATCTGAATAAATCATCCATAATCTAAAGAAGTGTGTCGTGTCTTCAAAACTGGCGACGAGGATGGGATGCTCTATATAGAGTGAAGGACACACTTACAAGAGGCTTCAATTCGACGAAACCTTGTGGAGGAATATGCTCCGTGTGTGAGTGACCCCTGGACTGTTTTTTTTTATAAAGTAAAGTTGACATCGAGTTCATCTAGCCCAACTGGTATCTTTCGTTACCACACCCGATCTGGATGCAGCAGTTCGTGTTTCTTTGTGCTTGTTTTATCGGCATTGGCACATTACCAAAATTGTGTCTGGGCAGTGGAGGACTGACGCGGTAATTATTCTCTGTCTTGTCATGAGAAGAGTTTAAATGTAGGCATTGAATGTGATGCGACCAAGTTTGTGGGCCAAATTTTGTTTCCAAGCACAGTTTACAGTTAGTAAACGGAGAGTCCGTGCGCCTACCTGGTCTGCCGCTCAGTTTCAAATATCGCCATTCTTGGAATCGCTGCATCGCGGATACGCTGTATGACGCACGATCACTGTACTCTGCAAGGCGTTCCGAGCGTTTGACGTCTGCATAATACGTGCCGCCATTTTGAAGTAAGCACGTATTCGCATCAAGCGCAACAGCAGTGACACGCATGCCTCTCTGCAACCCGGAAGCGTGCCACCAGTGAGTGTGAAGTGCGCGGTCTAGGCTTGTATTGTTGCCTATCACACGCGCACCAGGAAGTACAGGATCTTAAGCTTCAGTTTTTTTTTTGTTTATTTATTCCAACCTTCGTCGGTGTTCGGTGACACTCTCTCCGATACCCATGTGTCATGTTCTACTAGCGAGCCACTGACATCATTGCCGATTGAGATTTCTTTGCTGGTGCTCACAGCATACCCATCCAGGAAGCCACATTTTGGGTAGGAATTGTTCATCATTGAAAATACAGCTTATGCAGCGTTTGTTTATGTGATTCATCAACAGTAACAATTGACACTTTAATTCCATTGTTTTTTTTCACATAAGCACATTACACATCAGTGCACACCTGTGCAACAAGGACAGAGATGACGACGCAAACAATTCCAGCACCACCATATTTTTTGCAAAATCCTGGTCAACCATGTATGTTGTGGGAACATTGGAAGGAGACTTTTGAGACATATTTAGAAGCTATAGGGGGTGATGTGTATGTCTCGAAAAGAAAGTTAGCAATTTTGAAACAATTTTTAGGAATTGAAGGTAGAAATGTGTTAAAAACATTACCTATGGTAGAAGCTAGCATTATTGATGTGAACACAGATGACGAAGCGGGTGGGGATAGTAATATCGATGTATATGATATTGCGCTGAAAGCTTTGGAAGAGAATTTCGGAAAAAAAGTGAGTGTGGTGGTTGAAAGGCACAAATTTTTTTCTCGTGCACAATTAGCAGAAGAAAACATTGAGCAGTTTGTCGCTAATTTAAGGATGTTAGCTGTCACTTGTAAATTTAACGATATGAGGGATGACCTGATCAGGGATCAATTGATTAACAGAATGTCGAACCTCAAGATTCAAGAAAAATTGTTAAATTTAAAAGATCCTTCTTTGGATAAAACATTAGCGGTTGCCAAAAGAATGGAAAACACATCTAGATACGTTAAAGAACTTAACGCGTCATCTAAAAAAATTGCACATGATGAAACTGTACATAACATAAAAAGTAGTGTTAAAAAACCGGTTGAAAAAACGGTTCTAGAGAAAAAGCACGAGGTGGTAAAAACCAAGCCAAGAGTTTGTTTTAGGTGTGGCAGTTCTAGGCACACAGCTGATGCCAGTCATTGTCCTGCAGCTAAAAGCAGATGTTACAAGTGTAGAAGATTTGGGCATTTTGCTAGATGGTGCAAAAGCTCTGTGCCCGTGGTAGTCTCTAAGTCCGTTAACATGGTAAATGAAGCAGAAAATTCTGAGAAGGGAGAAACTTCATTCGATAGTGATGATGACAATGTTGAAGTGATGGTCATAGAGTCAAATCAAGTTCTCAAGTGTGAGGCTAGCAAGAATGATAGTTATTGTCCTCCAAAATGTGTGATTAGGATCAAAGACAAAGATGTGCAAGTCTGGGCTGACTCGTGCTCTCCATTCACTATCGTAGACAAATTTGTATGGGAAAACTTGGGAGGAAAATTGGAGGATTTACAACCCACTGATGTCATCCCAGAGGGATATTGTGGCGAAAAATTACCGGTTGTGGGTTATGTTGAAACTGAAATGTGTTTTCTCAATAGGAAAACTACGGCTAAATTGTATGTAGTACACAAGGGTAGATCACTTTTAGGCTGGAGAGAACAAAGAGCTCTGGACATAATATTAAATCCTAATCATCCACAACAGGTACTATTAACATCCACAGGGAACACAACTGACTGGGTCACTAGGTTTCCTGAATTATTTTGTAAAAAATTAGGATGTTTAAAAAAATTTAAACATCGAATTATTTTAAAAACGGATGCTATTCCCAAGGTACACAAAGTTAGGAACGTTCCGTTTATATTAAGAGACAAGCTCAAGGACGAATTACAAAGACTTTGTAAGGACAAGATAATTGAGCCCATTGAGGCGTCCGAATGGTTAAGTCCGATAGTTTTGGCCAGGAAACCCAACGGAAATATTAGAATGTGTATTGACTTGAGAGACTTGAACGAAAACATTTGGATAGATCGACACCCTCTTCCTCGTATCAATGAAATGTTAACAAGAGTAAAGGGAGGTACACATTTCAGCACGTTGGATTTATCCAACGCATATCACCAGGTATTATTACATGAAGATTCGAGACATGTCACATCATTCATTACACCTGAGGGGGCTTTTCAATTCATTCGCATGCCATTCGGTCTGGCATCGGCTTCGGCCGTATTTCAAAGGGTGATGCAGTCTATTTTAGCTGGGCTGCAAAACGTTTTAGTGTTCCAAGATGATGTGTTAATTTGGGGGTGTGATAAGACCAGTCATGACAAAATTTTAGAACAAGTTCTTAGGAAACTTTTGGAGTCTGGGCTCACTATTGCTT
This sequence comes from Triturus cristatus, assembly GCF_964204655.1. NCBI lineage: Eukaryota > Metazoa > Chordata > Amphibia > Caudata > Salamandridae > Triturus > Triturus cristatus. The sequence goes on along the minus strand of NC_140590.1, from coordinate 688,458,578 downwards.
TAGAGAAATGCAAATTTGGCGTAAGTGAGGTGGAGTATTTAGGCCACACTTTGACATGCAATGGAGTTAAACCTAAACGAAGTTTGGTCGAGGCTATAGAAAGAGCACCTGCTCCCAGGGACAAAGACCAACTTAGATCGTTCCTTGGTCTTGCTGAATATTACTCAAAGTTTGTACATCATTTTTCTGAAAAAGTACACGAATTAAGGAAATTAATGAAAAAGGATGCCAAATTTGAGTGGTCTGAAGCATGCCAACAGAACTTTGATGATATCAAAAAAGATATTTCCAAGGCGGTTACCTTGAAACCTTTTGATCCAGAAGATCAAACCATCATTTCCACTGATGCAAGCAATCAGGGCTTAGGAGCGGTATTAAGTCAGATACATAATGGCAAGGAAAGAGTTGTGGCTTTTGCTTCCCGCACTTTAAAGGGTGCAGAGCACACATATTCGACCATTGAAAAAGAGGCGTTAGCATGCTGGTGGGGAATACAATATTTCAGAATTTTCGTGTGGGGAACTAGATTCAAATTATACACGGACCACAAACCTTTGGTGGATCTTTTTTCCACCAGAGGAGCAGGAAAGGCTACTTCCAGAATAGCTAAGTGGTTATATCGTCTTCAGGAGTACACTTTTGAAATTAAATATATTCCTGGTGCAAGAAACATAAATGCCGATTGTGTATCTAGGTTACCCTTAGATGATACACAAGACGAAGAGGATGACGAATGGATGGTAGCCGAAGTAAAGGATGTTTGCAGTGCCATCAGTGAAGAGGACTGGAGGGAGGCTCTTGATAAAGATGAAGTTCTAACCAAAATCAAGAGTGTTCTAAACCGTGAACAAGGGTGGAGATTACATAAAGAGTTAGAACCTTTCAAATTAATTTGGTCAGAGTTAAATGTAGTAAATGAGTTACTTTGGAGAGGTAGTAGGTTGGTGGTACCCGGGACATTAAGAGAAACATTATTAAGCATCATGCACGAAGGTCATGGTGGGATGTCCGCCATGAAAAGAAGAGTGAGGGAGGATTTTTGGTGGCCTGGCATGGACATACAAATTGAGCGATATGTTCGTGACTGCATTGCCTGTGCATGTAGTGACAAGACCCATTCATCCCAGGAAACCACTATTGTGTCATCAGCCATACCTAAGGGTCCTTGGGACAAATTGGCGATTGATATATGTGGACCTTTTGATGTTTTAAATGTGACTGAAAGATTTGCCATAGTGTTGGTTGATTATTTCTCTAAGTGGCCAGAAGTAGCTTTTGTTAAAGAGGTCAAGTCCAGTAATGTCATTTCATTCTGTGAGGACATATTCAGAAGGGAAGGGTGCCCTGCTGAGATAGTCACAGATAATGGTCCTCAATTTATCTCAGACGAATTTGAAAAATTCCTTGTCAGGTGGGGAATCAAACACACCAGAACACCGGTGTATCATCCAAGGGGAAATAGGCTTGTGGAACGTTTTAACAGAGTGTTGGTGGAATGTATACAATTAGCATGCATGAGTGGGGAAGGTTGGAAGCGACAGGTAAAGGACATGTTATGGTCGTATCGCACTACCCCTCATTCGGTAACTAAAGAGACACCTTTCTCGTTACTCAAGGGAAGAGTACCATGTTCTGTAGCTGTTCCAGCCTGGATGAACAAAGCTGGGAAATACGAGGCAGACATAGAAAAGATACAACACAGAGTAGAAGAATACCAAAAGGCTTATTGTCATAGGCACAATAAAAATATCATAAAGCACAAGCGTTCGTTCAGGGAAGGAATGTTTGTAAGGGTATGGTTGGGTGACAGATCGAGGAAGGGTTGCTCCAAGTGGTCTGGTCCCAAAGAGGTTGTACTTGTGAAGGGAAACAGTTTGAAGCTGTCAGACGGTAATTGGTGGAACACCAGAAAAGTATCGCCATGTTCTGATACTGAAATAATGGCATCATCTAAAGGTCACCATGATGTTGTCACCAGCAAACCAGTTTCTGATTCTGGGGATGCACCTGCAAATAGAATCAGTTCTGGGCGCATACGTGTAATGCCTAAAAAGTATGAGGATTATGTATGTTCGTAATATATTGCATTAATATATTGTTTACTTTCTTTTTGTTGAAATGTTCTTAAAAAAGGGAGATGTGTTATATTCTCCAAATTGGTCAATGTGATTTTACATATGCTTGTGATGAGATGCTTTGGAATGCTGGCCGCTTCCTCGCAACCTGTCCTCTCTGCGTGGAGGGGAATGTAGGGGACAGAGAGGAGAAGGCAGTTGCAGAGGAAGGTGGCTGGTACTTCCAGGGGTCGTTCCTGTGATCTGAATAAATCATCCATAATCTAAAGAAGTGTGTCGTGTCTTCAAAACAGATACCACAAGTATCTTGGTGAGTAATGCCCGGGAATTTGAGTATAGAGCTCTGTGAGTGATACAAGCCAGTTTAAGTTGGATTCTGGCCTCAAGAAGAAGCCAGTTTAGAGCTTTCAGGTGTGTTGGGATGTGGTCAAATTTCCTTGAGCCTGTTAATAGTCTGGCGGCCGCGTTGAGGCAGGCTTTTAGTGGGGCCAGGGAGATCTTGGGTAGACCCGATAGGGTAGAGCAACCATATTCCAGTCTTAAGATGACTAGTACCTGGACTGCACTTTTTAGGTCGGGAGTGTCAAGGAACGGTTTTAGTTTTCTTAGGTAGCTCAGATGAAATCTGGTTGATTTGGCCATCGAGTTTTTGTGGTCCCGCATGTTCAAGCTGCAGTCGAGGGTTATTCCGAGGGATTTGGCGGAGTCCACTATGGTCGGTGGCAGTTTAAAGCTGGGATCGCCTTGATTCATTCCTGAATGTCAGGGTTGGTTTTGGCAGGGGAGATTATGAGAAATTCTGTCTTTTTTGCATTGAGTTTGAGCTGGTTGGAGGTGAGCAATTGGACAGTCAATTTCAGGGCCTCATTCAGGGAGTGAATCTCCTCAGGGGAAGAGATTTTGATGTAGATCTGGGTGTCGTCAGCATACATGTGGTAGGAGATATTTGCGGTGCGTAGTACCTCGGCTAGCGGTTCGAGGTAAAGGTTGTGGAGGGTAGGAGACAGGGGGACTTCAACAGTGATCGGGGAGGGAGCAGACAGGTTACCGTTGATGAGGAATCTCTGTGAGCGATTCTGGAGGAAGGACATGAACCATTCAAGAAAAGGGCCATCCAGGCCCATCCTGATTGGAAGTCATCTAGTAGGCAGAAGTGCGTGATGTGTTGGCTCAACTGCTGTTGCACACATTTCTCCAGAACTTTGGCTAGGAGTGGGAAGTTAGAAATAGGTCTGAAGTTGTCAGGGAAAGCAGGATCCAGCGTAGGTTTTTTTGGGATGGGGAGGACTTGGCACACTTTGAGAGAGTCAGGTATTGACCCCTGCAGAAGGGAGGCGTTAATTATCGCAGTCCAACTAGGAATGATAGCTTGAGAGGCGGCGGTTAGGCAGTTAGAGTAGAGTGGGCCATTAAAGTGGTTGTTCAGGTTTAAGGAGGATAAGATTTTCGAGAAGGATGTCTCGTCATAGACTTTGAAGTTGGACCAGTGCGCTTGGTTTTTGGGTGATGTCTGGGGGGCAGCGCGGAGAGATGCGGCAGATCCGGAGAGGGCTGGAAGTAAGTAGCTGATCTAAGATCGTTTCCTAGGGCAGTGATTTTGTCAGAGAAGAAAGAGGAGAATTCCGCGCATGATATAAGGGATTTAGGGGTTTCTTTAGAGGTTTTAGCCAATTTGTTCGATTTGCGTTCGATTATTTCAAAAAGCTTGCGAGGTCTGTTCTTAGCGCCCCCAGTTCTGATCTGAAGAATTCTTTTTTTGAGTTGAGGATGCTCCCATTGTCAGCGTTTCTGGACTGGCAGAGGAGTTTTAAATGTGCGGCTGAAGGGTGCTGTCTCCAGTTTCTTTAGTCTGCCAGAGGGATCTCCTCTCATTGTTGAGGGACCCGTTAAACCATGGGTTTCTGTCTTTGGTTTGGGTTCTTTTTAGTTTGAGCGGGGCAAGATCATCAAGAATGTTGGATATGGTCACAGAGTAATGTTCATTGAGTTCGTTGACCGTTGTGATGTTTCTTTTTTACAGTCCTTAGTCTGCAGATTGGTGGTATCTAGGCTGCAGTTGTGTCGATAACCACAAGTGACTTTTGCCGATGCCTGTTTTTCAAGATCACTAAAGCAATCATCTATATTTGCAAAACTGTTACCCTTCAATTAATAAAGAATATTTTTTAGCTCCCATAAGCCCTCTATGTACCCAAATTCTTATAGGAGGACTCTGAGTACAAAGCCCAGAGATGTTGAAAAATAACACTTTACCAGATTGAGTGCCATATGTAGGAAATTTCTTATTTGTCATTCCCAAATTGTGAATCCATAGAAATCGCTATTTGGGAATCGCAAAACAGTATGTATGTAACCACCGATTCCACTAATGGTGATTTCTACAGATTCATATGCGCAATTAGGAAATATCAATTGTAGAAATTGCTAAATTGCAATTTCCTAATATGAAATCTCAAACTATGAAAAGTCATATTCTGGATGCACAATGATGATGTCAGACCAGGAAGTTTACAAATGCAGGATCTGGCCACAACCCAAAAGCCTAGGAAGCTGGTGAAAGTAAGGAGAGCTCCTGCATCACTACTGCCAGTGTGTTACACCATTAATGGAGAACACCATGTCCAAAGAATTCGGAGACAAGGATCGAGGGAGCAGGAAGATGAAGGTGACATTTTTAGAAAAGGACCTGGAGCTCCTGACAGAAGAATGCGTCCCCCATATGGAGAACTGTTTGGTAAGGCCTCCTTCACAGTGCTAGAGAGCAAAAAAAAAAAGGATCTGGACCTGCATCTTAGAGAAGGTGAACTCCCTAGGACCATCCCAGAGATATGCAAACACTGGTTTGATCTGAGGTCTCGGTCAAAGGAGAAGCTGGCCAGCAGGATGGCTGAAGGTCAATGAACAGGTGGTGGACCCTCAAAATACCCCCCTCCAGCACCCATGGAAACATTCTTCAAGGGGACCCTGGAACCAGAAAGTGTGGTGGGAGTGTCTGACATGGACACCTCCAATCCTGCAGGCATCACAGGCGGGGGCAAGTCATATTCCCTTTACTTACTTAACATAACATAATGTTACCAAATCCATACATCATACATCACAACATAAATAACTCCATTGAGATGCTTGCCCTACCCTTGAAATGTATCATGGGAGTTGTAGTACACATAAGTTGCTTGCTGTACTTTGTGCTGATGACCACACCAAACACATCTGTACATCATAAATATGTCACAAATACAAGAAGCACAGTTATAACAATAGTGTGAACAAACATGAACCATTTATTGACACAAACTATATACATACATTTCCAAAGATCAAACCCAGAACATGCCAGAAACTATTGATGCTGAAGGGGCTACTGACACATATGTGGGTATTAGGGACACAACATCACCATCTACTCAGCCCATCACCCCAACTCCAACTGCTAGGAGAACAACCATCCCACCACTCCCATACTTTGTGGACAGTGATAAGGGACAATCGCAGAGCAGGGACACCAAAACATATGTGGGCAGGATACACAGACAGCGCAAAGGCCAACTGTCAACAGTCCACAAAGATAATTTGTCAGACTGGATCTCAGAGAGCGCTTCTGAGTTTGGAGAAGTTAATCTTCACTGTACAGTACCTGGAAACAAAACAGGAAGGACAGTCAATAGGCATCTGCTACGAATGTATAGGTCCATGATGCAATTGGAGAAAGGGCAGGACTGGTGGATTGCTGCCATGGAGAAGGAGCACTGTGTGCAGAGACAGAGGCCCAGGCAGTACCTGGCACACTTTGATTCCTTCACCTGTTCCATCAACCGATTGGCAGTAGCCACAACACCACTAGCAAAGCGAACTGTCAGCATACAGGCTGACATTGGGCATTGCTGTCCGGGATGTTGCAAGTGGCTAGTGCAAGTGACCACAGCCCCTGAGAATATTCAGTCCCACAACCTCTGTATCCTCAACATCCTGTCCCTACTTGAGAGCAAAGAGGGATCCAGCTTCAGTGGCACAACCCTTCAGGAGGCATGCAGTTCCAGCCCTTCACACCGAAACACTTATGGAACTGACATTAGTTCCACAGTCCAGTGTTGCTGACAAGGCCCCCAACCCCAGAAGCCAGAAGAAGTAAACCACTGAACACCTAGAATCATGATCATACTTTGTTTTGTTTGTCATTCCATACTTTGTTGCTTAGTTGAAACAATGTTACATCCGCAATGGATACAGTTAATTCTTGAGAGAAACAATGTTTACACTACTTGCATTACCATCATATGTGACATTTATTTATCAGATGTTTTAACTACACTTACCTCAGAAATAGTTGTTGGTGATCTCTGTGTGTCATGCGCTTCCCTTCGCTGCACGTGTACCCTCCTGCTACACCTGTAGTGGTGGTAAATCATCATCGGAGTTCGATTTAGGCTCTAAGGGGATGTTGTGCAGACCATTCTTCATTGCAATATTGTGCAGAGTGGCACATATAGCGATGAACTTGCAGCTCGTCTCAGGTCTATACAGTAGTGCCTTGCTGGTCTTGTGGAGGCAGAGGAACCAGGACTTCAGGATCCCAAAGGTTCTCTCTATGATGAGGCATGGTCTCCTGTGTGCCCTGCTGTACTATTTTTTTCTTTATTTATTTTGGTGTTTTATAGAGCGCGAATTTGACCCCTTAGGGTATCAGAGCGCTTTACAGGATTAACAAGTTGTATACAAGAGACTTAGGAAAGGGGGGAAACATTTGGGATAAAACATATAGATACATTTTACGAGAGCAAGCGGTCCCAGATCCAGAAAGAGCGGTCCCAGATCCAGAAAGAGCGGTCCCAGATCCAGGGGTGGTATACCCAGAGGTGCCGGGTGTATAGGATCCGGATAATCCAAGGTGGGGCAGTAATCGGACGTGGAGCAAAGTCACTAAGGTGGTTGTAAACAGGGTTTAGGAAAGGAATTTGCCCATAAGGAAGGTTTTGGCCTCCTTTTTAAAGCGTGCCAGAGATGGAATTCTTCTAATGGCGGGCAGGAGTAAGTTCCATATTCTTGGTGGGCCCCAGAGAAGGCCCGGTTGTAGGGTTTTTTTTCGCAAACATGCTGGTTGGAGCAAGAGATCTCTGGTGGACCGGGAGTTTCTGGCTCCTCCAGATACCACAAGTATCTTGGTGAGTAATGCCCGGGAATTTGAGTATAGAGCTCTGTGAGTGATACAAGCCAGTTTAAGTTGGATTCTGGCCTCAAGAGGAAGCCAGTTTAGAGCTTTCAGGTGTGTTGGGATGTGGTCAAATTTCCTTGAGCCTGTTAATAGTCTGGCGGCCGCGTTGAGGCAGGCTTTTAGTGGGGCCAGGGAGATCTTGGGTAGACCCGATAGGGTAGAGCAACCATATTCCAGTCTTAAGATGACTAGTACCTGGACTGCACTTTTTAGGTCGGGAGTGTCAAGGAACGGTTTTAGTTTTCTTAGGTAGCTCAGATGAAATCTGGTTGATTTGGCCATCGAGTTTTTGTGGTCCCGCATGTTCAAGCTGCAGTCGAGGGTTATTCCGAGGGATTTGGCGGAGTCCACTATGGTCGGTGGCAGTTTAAAGCTGGGATCGCCTTGATTCATTCCTGAATGTCAGGGTTGGTTTTGGCAGGGGAGATTATGAGAAATTCTGTCTTTTTTGCATTGAGTTTGAGCTGGTTGGAGGTGAGCAATTGGACAGTCAATTTCAGGGCCTCATTCAGGGAGTGAATCTCCTCAGGGGAAGAGATTTTGATGTAGATCTGGGTGTCGTCAGCATACATGTGGTAGGAGATATTTGCGGTGCGTAGTACCTCGGCTAGCGGTTCGAGGTAAAGGTTGTGGTGGGTAGGAGACAGGGGGACTTCAACAGTGATCGGGGAGGGAGCAGACAGGTTACCGTTGATGAGGAATCTCTGTGAGCGATTCTGGAGGAAGGACATGAACCATTCAAGAAAAGGGCCATCCAGGCCCATCCTGATTGGAAGTCATCTAGTAGGCAGAAGTGCGTGATGTGTTGGCTCAACTGCTGTTTCACACATTTCTCCAGAACTTTGGCTAGGAGTGGGAAGTTAGAAATAGGTCTGAAGTTGTCAGGGAAAGCAGGATCCAGCGTAGGTTTTTTTGGGATGGGGAGGACTTGGCACGCTTTGAGAGAGTCAGGTATTGACCCCTGCAGAAGGGAGGCGTTAATTATCGCAGTCCATCTAGGAATGATAGCTTGAGAGGCGGCGGTTAGGCAGTTAGAGTAGAGTGGGCCATTAAAGTGGTTGTTCAGGTTTAAGGAGGATAAGATTTTCGAGAAGGATGGCTCGTCATAGACTTTGAAGTTGGACCAGTGCGCTTGGTTTTTGGGTGATGTCTGGGGGACAGCGCGGAGAGATGCGGCAGATCCGGAGAGGGCTGGAAGTAAGTAGCTGATCTAAGATCGTTTCCTAGGGCAGTGATTTTGTCAGAGAAGAAAGAGGAGAATTCCGCGCATGATATAAGGGATTTAGGGGTTTCTTTAGAGGTTTTAGCCAATTTGTTCGATTTGCGTTCGATTATTTCAAAAAGCTTGCGAGGTCTGTTCTTAGCGCCCCCAGTTCTGATCTGAAGAATTCTTTTTTTGAGTTGAGGATGCTCCCATTGTCAGCGTTTCTGGACTGGCAGAGGAGTTTTAAATGTGCGGCTGAAGGGTGCTGTCTCCAGTTTCTTTAGTCTGCCGGAGGGATCTCCTCTCATTGTTGAGGGACCCGTTAAACCATGGGTTTCTGTCTTTGGTTTGGGTTCTTTTTAGTTTGAGCGGGGCAAGATCATCAAGAATGTTGGATATGGTCACAGAGTAATGTTCATTGAGTGGGGGGAGGTCACACTTGCAACGCGCAGCCAGTTCCCCATGATCAAGGTTCTTGGTGCCTCTAATCCAACGTTTTGGAATCCCAGGTTGCGGTGCCCTTGCCTTGTGGGTGCCCGGTAATAGAAAAAGTGATAGAGTGGTTGTCAGACCATTTGCAGGGATCTATAGAGATAAGCCTGACCGCTGACTCCTTAGTGATGATCCAGTCTAGAGTGGTGCCTTTCGAGTGTGTTGGGAATGAGCAGACTTGGGTAAGGGCTTGGTTGGCCAGGAAGTCTTGTACTGCCTTTCATTTCTTGCCCTTGGAGTGAGGTGTGGTGGAGTATCCAGGGATGCAAGGTACATGCACTGTCACCTTAAGAGCATGAGAAGGAAAACTATTAGGTCCGATTACAGAAACTGTCCCAGCCACTGTATTAATTTTGTCTGTGATTTTCATACCTAGTGAAAAACTATTGCCAACTTCACCTTGTTCCAGTCTGTTTTGATTTCCACTATGGTGAAACATGAATAGGTTGTGGATGCTGCCTGGGAATCTGGCCACAACATCTGTTATGATGCAGGAGGCATCACACACTACCTGAACATTAAGTGAGTGTGAGCTTTTCCTGTTTATGAATTCAGTTGCTGAGGGGGGACATATGGTAATATGTGTGCCATCAACACAGCCAATGACATTGGGGAACTGTGCTACCCGATAGAAACATCAATTTGGTTTGTTGCAATAATTGGGCGGTATTGGGGAAAGATATGTGTTGTTGAACTTTACTAACCATTATGTCCAAGAACCTATGAAAGAATTTGGAAAAGGCACTGTGTGACCCCACCCCCCGCTACGACCCCCTGTGAACTGTCAAAAGCTAAGAGGTGTAGGCAGCACAATACCTGTATATGTGGTGGGATTGCATTGTTTTTGAGAGTTGGGGTCTGTAGCTGAGGTTGTAACTCAGCAATTAAATCAAGAATTTCCTAACTACTGAGTCTAAACATCTCATAAATCTCCTCCTCGGTCTGTTCAAAAACATTAAATATTCTCTCCTGTCTCCATCTACTTTGCCTACCAGTCAAAATCCTCATTTTCCTTGCCAGAACATACAAAACCGCCATTGTGAAAGAGCCTCATGCATTTTGGGTGCATTTTTATAGTTTGCACCTAGTTACCATCTGATCCAAATTGATGGTAATTGCAGTTCCTAAATGGCCATTTTGCAACTAGAAGCAATTAGGAAATACTCTGTCCATGCAGTTAGCGAGTCGCAATTTGGTAATCCCTATTTGTGATTTCCTGTCTTGCAATTTCCAAAATGTGTAGAAATCACATTTTGCACCATCACAAATACCTTTCCTAATACCTAAATGGCATTTTGAATTCCCCAACGGCCCAAAATAGCGGTTCACACCGTTAGGAAATGCAAAATGCCTTCATACATATGGCCCTTAGAGAGCAAAATCACCCATCACCAGACATGTACATTCCATATCCAACTTCTAAAATTCCGATGCACCAGCTTTCTGAATCTAATAACATTACATTTTTAGATTATCGCTGGTGTCCAGTGTAGATTAAATCAATTTTTGTTTTGTCAATCTACCTGGCAAAACTACTTGAACTCTTGTAATTGAAGTTATATCTTTTCTTGCCCACCTCTGAATGCTCAATATTTAATGTTCTCGAATTATCAGTGCAACCTTTATCCAAGTAATGAATACAATTAATAAATACTTTGAAGATTTAAGAGAGATTTATAGTGTAGATTTTTCTGAAAAGATGATTTTTAACAAGGTTGGTCTAGCACAAAGAGAATTTCTGAAAGAACTCACTGGAAGAGCAGTCTAGGTTTCAGAGCTATACACAGATTTTAGTCATGCCACAAAGCAAGTGTTAGATTCAGGACATGTAGTGCTGATGCAGAGCCCAATTTTTACAGGCTTGGATTGGGATAAAGCGGGGAAATTAATTAATGGCTGGCCAGCTGGTGGGGGATACCCCTGCTCCAGAGTGTTAACTGGCGTGCATGCTCAATCTGGAAACAGCAAAGAGGAACAGTGGCTGATGATCAGCCTTGCCATCCTATGAGGACAAGTAGTAAGTTCCAGGATTGGTGCATAAGACCTGTTGATTGGGAGATGTTGGTAATGCTTTGCATTAGATGTGGTGAGTGGTTGGGTCAAGTGTGTTGATTGTAGGTATGGGGCATTTTAGTGAGTTGTGTTGGGTGTGAGGGGTGTTGGTTGTGATAGGACCCAACACATGCTCCGAATATGCTATTACCGGCCTTCCATCAGATTTCAGTCAGGCCTCATCATCCACCATCATTCCAGATACACCTTTAAATGTTCATCCTGAGACAACACACATTAGGCAGAACCCTTACACACTAGTGTGAAAAGCATGGCAACACTGAACTATAGTGGGCATAAAACCAAGAGCACTGTAATTACATCACAGTAACACCACATCAACATGCACCGTAGACATTTTTCAGTAAATATTGTTTAAATGCAGCACTGCCTCATGAGCACAAGACTGCAACAGAGATACCAAGTGGGATTGTGAGACACAGATAGAGATCACCCTACTCCTGGCTAGCAAGAGACAACTCAACACAAGACGATCTTTTGCAACACCTAAATAGGCACATTTAATTCTACAATGAAAAACAACTTGTCCTTAGACTCATCAAAAACACCACTTCAAAGCTAATACTCAATTAACATCAACAAACACCAAATATAGCTGATTGATTGTATTTCCAGTTTGCAACCCAGTACTCCCTCATAGAGAATGTGCTACAATGCCTACAGTGCAATGGAAAGTATTGTAAGTACTGTGTAAATGTGAATAACAAAATAAAAAGGAGATCAACAGTCACCCCATCGCCTGTATGTTGTCTTCTTGATTTGCAAAATAATTAAGAGCTAAACAAGCCTTCCTAATTGGATGGAGGTGATCTGGCTCTAACATACAAAATCAAGAGGACCGTAGTGAATTTCTGGTGTGACAAGGAAACAACAGTGATAGTTCATATTTGGTGGCTGGTTTCCATGGAACGGTACAACATGGACAACAAGATGCACTTTGAAAAGAATGATTTCCTCCAAAGGTCAGTGCCAGAGCTAGGATAATTTAGCTGTCATCCTCGAAGAAATTGGGAATGTACTCCAGGACTGCAGAAAAAACTTTGCTGCTGTATATTCAGAGAAAGATTGACTCTGCCTGGTATTTAGACAATTGGTCTTAATTCAGTCAGAACATAAATCAAGTTGTCTCTGAACTAGCATGAGAAACTTTCACCTGTAATGATTGCTGAGGCCAGATCCTAGCAGTCGCTGTCATGGCAGACCCAAGAATACACCTAGAGAAATCTGTAGTTACAAAGGAGAGACCAAAGAAACCATCACAGAAGACAGCTAAAGAAGCACAGGTTGCTTGAGGTCTCTCTCGTTCCTCCAGATATCACCTGCATCCAGGTGGTATATGCACAGTGAACCAAAGGGGATCATCCCAAGAGCAAAGCTTGATCAATAAGATTGGTGGGTTGTATGCTTCTGATTTCCCAACAATCACTCTGGTCAAAATACATTTTACGAAAGCAGGGCATGAGGGGCCCTTAACCCCTTCAGTGCCCGCCCCTTTCCCCGCCCTGTGCCGGCCGTTGAATTAGCGGGCGGGGTCTATGACGAGCTGGACTCGTCATGGGCACAGCGCCACCGCGGCCCATGACGAGTCCAGCTCGTCATGGGCACTGAAGGGGTTATGGAGCAGTAAGAAGGGAGAGTACCGCAGCTTGTAAGGGGAACTTATAACTCAATATTTTGAAAAATAATCATTTTTAAGACCTTTAACACAGAGAAAAGAGTGCGAGTGTGGGTGTTTTTTGGTTTGCATGTGTATGTAAAAATCCCTAGTGAAATCTGACCAACACCTCACCATACCCGACTTAAAGTATAAATGTTATATACTGGAAGTTTAAACAGAGCATAATGAAATGCCACTATGGTGGTACTTCCTTTTCCTATGTATTTCACACACACACCTACAACTTTCAACAAGTGACCACATCAAGTTCAGAATGACAAAGAACACGTTTGTTCAAGCTATGTCAGTTCCAACACCAGTACCAACCCAGTGCAGTGACCTTCCAACCATCATTCCAGAAAGTTTTAACATTAGATAACAGATAAAGTGAACCTCCTGGTACTAAGACTTGAAGAAGCCCCAGGCCTGTGCACCACAAGTGCTGAAACGTGTTGGCTGTCACCCCATGACACTGGCTGAAGACACACATGAGAACAGAAAAACAAATAAAGCTCTTTTGAGAACACTCAACAAGTGTATATGATTTGCAATTTCCTTCACTGACCAGCCTTTTTAAGTCATGAAAGTCAAAGGCCTTATGTGGATGTGCTTGGCATTTCAGTGAACTCTGAGTTGAAACTGGCTTCTGTGTTTCCAAGGACCATAGCAATGCTTATCAAAAAAATTGATTAGCTGCCAATGAGCTCATCAACCCACAGAGAAAAGGGCTGACAGTCTTAATACAATATATTATATGAGTCTCGCAGGTGCTGAATGTGGCATGCAACAATGGGAAGTGTGTACTGAGTGGAGCATACATGTGAACATTCCTTCATCAAAGGTTTGGAGGCAGCAGAATACTGAAGAGATATAAATGATAATGTTGATAGTGAGAGGCAAAAATAAAAAAAGTATGACTTTCCTTAGCGGAGAGATGGACCGAGGAGTCCAGATGTGCGGTGGGTGTTAGGTACATCAAATCAAAGCATGCTCTGTAACGGAATCCTCTCCCATGCATGATCTTCTAAAGCAGAGAATGAGTACTGGACACTTGCTCCCTGAGTAGATGCAGAAGCTGGGGAGTACTGTTGACAGCATTTCCATAGATATTTTGGAAACGCATCATAGATTACCTTATGATTCACAGTAGAAGCTTTATAGTGAGTTGTAGCCTAGACCAAGAGAGCCAAAGGAGTTTCCTAGACACCAAAGTAATGTGTTTTCTACAAAGCAGAATTACCTTGCTCATGCTGACCCATTATGACAATTGCATTTATCCAATAAGAGAGGACTCCCATAGTCGAACTTCGCCCAATAATAGCGAGTGTAACAGTAGTATAAAAATGGGGCAAGGATGCACAGGTTGAAGTACAAGTGTGATGAAGATACCATCAATTTTATATGACTGTCGGGTTCCACATCAACAACGAACACAGCCTTTTAGACATTGCAATTACTTTTGAGTCAGTCTGTCAAAACATTTGTTTATTTAGACTTTGGTCTTTTAAACAAACATTCTTAAAATATATAGTAAACAGATAAAAACCAACATGACACTCAGTAAAACTCAGGGTAAAATGCATTTAAAACTCAATCCATACCATCAATAAAATTCAATCCTCTAAAAGCATGTTAAGAAATATAAAACTCCATGTGATGGAATGGCGTGCCTCAGTTTAACTGTAAAAGGGTATCAACAGACAATAGAAATCACCCTATGGCACACGTCACGTCAAGACATCTCATTTCAACCAATAAATTAATTCCTTGCCCCCTATCCTTAACATCATATTTAATAAATATTGGTTTTAAAAATGACTTCCGTTGGGCAAAAAACATAAGCAATCCGCGAGGTTATGAATTAGATCCCTTTTCGAGTTGAGGCCACAATTACATATTTTTCCTTCATTTAGCGAAGCACCATATCTTTCGGACACCAAATCTTGATTTATTTCACATCTAAATCTCAAAACCTTATGTGCATCTTAATGTTGTGAAGTCTCTCCAGATAGGGAAAGGTTTCACCTCTCAACCATAAATTTATCAAGTGGGAAACAGATTTTTTCTTCCTCGGGTATATGAGTTTCTCCTCCCATGAGACCTGCTTTATTTTTCTTCTCAGCCCTGCCTTACTCACAGCTATCGAGTTAATCCCATCTGCTGCCTTTTATTAATCAACTCAATTGCACCCTCTCAAAATGGTTCAATATCTTCTGCTGAACCCAGCCGGAGCGCACAGTTAGCAGTTCAGTGTTTTCCTTTTTCAGATTCTGATAGTTTTTGCGTATCCATTTTTGGATGATCTGGAAAAGCTGATCTTGATTTTTTCACTGCCAGGTTTAGCAAATAGCCTAACAACGACTTGGATGTTATCAGACTCTTTATAAAATGTAGTAGTTTGGTTAAGTGGAGCAAGAAATTGGGTTATTGTTTGACTGGGTTGTGACCCCAGGTCAAGAAGCAAACACAATCCTTATCATGGTGAGGCACAATCCACCCCAAGAGTAACCTGTGCTACTCTTGGCACAGAGCAGTCAGATAAAATTTAGAGGCAATGTGCAAAGTATTTATCCAACACTTCAAACAGTAATAAAGTAAAAACATTACAGATAAAGGAACCCACACCACGTTAGAAAAATAGCACTTTCTTGAGACCAAAACAACAGAAATCCAATCAGTAGAACTGGAGAAATGCAATTTATAAGAATTTAGTGAAAATAGCATAAAATAAGCGCAAAGTGCCAACTGTGGGTATCTTGTTGTGCCGAACCGGGACAAGGTCACAAGTTCAGGCCAACAGCAATGGAGTGTGGGCCAGCTACAGGGACCCACTTATGTCCACTGAACACAGTACCTGAAATACTGGTTTAAGGAGCATTGTGAGGAGCCACATCAATGATGCATTGTGAAGCCAAAGTGATGCATGGGTTCCGAGATGCGGCGAGACTGTGAAGCAAGGTCCTGAGTTATCGTCAAGTGTCCTGTCAATGAAGGCTTGCAATGAGAAGTTCAGCATAGAAGATGCATCGTGCAGTTAGGGCAATAAGTTGGTTCCAAGGAGCTGCAATGCGGAATCTGGCATTGTCGTTGAGGCTGCCATTGGCGAGAGTTGCAAAGACCTAAGTGCGGATTCGTGGCACAGTAGTAGTTCCAAAGAGGCTATAGGTTGTGGAGACGATGCAGGTCTTTGCAACGGGTCCAATCATCGCATAAGTGATGATGCATTGGTTCTGCTCAGGGCTGCACCGTGCAGCAGAGAGATGTGTCAGTTCCTCTGGATTAAAGGCTGCGACAGCACCTTAGGTCCACTTCTAAGGGTCCAGGACTGGGGTGGCACTACTTGGCAGGGTAGACTCACAGATGGAAGAGACCAGGTGCAGGGTTGTTGGAACCCTCTTATGTCCCTGAGACGTTATTAGGACAGCCAAATAGCCTTTGGAGTCACTTTGGTGTTCTGAGTTCAAGAGATGTAAGTCCAGTCCTTCTCACCCAGGCAAGCGGGCAGCAGGCAGAAAGTCAGCACCCCAGGGCAGCAGTCCTTTAGAGCAGCAGTCCAGCAGAGTGGCAGTCCTTTCAGCAGCAGAGCAGCCCTTCTTCCTGGCAGAGTATCCACAGGTCCAAAAGTGTACTGAAGAGTTGGTGTCTGAGGTCCAATATTTATAAAAAGTGCCCTTCCTCTGGAAGGGGGAGAAGCTTCTAAAAATTCCCCTTGAAGTCGCCAGGCATCCTGCCTTCCCTGTCCTGGCTCCAGACTAACTACAGGGGGTAATACCTCTCTTTGAGTGGAGGCAGGACACATCCTATTTAAGTGTGAGTAGTGCTGTGCCCAGCTCCACCCTCCAATCCTGCCAGTAATGGCCCATTCAGGCATACCTAATCTCGCTATTGTGTGTGGCTGTCTAGGTCTTGTACACTAAGCCCAACCACCAACTACACCCAGGCACTAAATGGCTATGGCAGAAAATACCAACTGTCTAAAAGTGGAATTTTAAAAATTGTAATTTAAAATCCAACTGCACCATAATTTAGAAATTTTCATTACAATTCCAAAGACACCAAACATGAACTGGTTACCTGATCCCTTTCAGAAATTAAAGCTTATTAAATGTATTAAGGTAACACCAATGTTACCCAGTGGGAAAGGTAGGCCTTGCAGTAGAGTTTTTCACTACCAGGACATGTAAGATTTAAAAACACATGTCCTACTTTTCTAGGGCATAACCTAGGATGACATATATGTATTAAAATGTAAGGTTTGGGCATGGCAAAAGGTTTATTTCCCAGTTTGGAATGGCAGTTTAAAACTGCACATGCAGGCCGCAGTCGCAGTCCTGAGACATGGTTAAAGGGCAACTTAAGTGGTGGCAAAATGAGTGCTACAGGCCCACTATTAGCATTTAATTGACATGCCCAGTGTACAAGTAGTGCCACTTTACTAAGGACTTACAAGAAAATTAAATATGCCAATTGGGTTTCAGCCAATTCCACCATGTTTTAAGGAGAGAGCAGAAGCACTTTAGCACTGGTTGAGACTGGTAAAGCGCACAAAATGATAAGGCCAGCAAAAACGGAGTGAGCAAAAAGTGGCGGGTATAGGCAAAAAGGTTTGGGGCTTCCCGTGCAGAAGGGGCCAGACCAAACAAGTGGGAACTGAAAAAGGAGTTGAACTTATGTGATTGACATTACTGGGGAGAAGCGAACCCTGTAGAGCCCATATGTGACCACCAAAGGATGTGCTCCTGGACTTATGTGTACTGATAGATTGCATCAGGTTCAGGCTCTCTACCTTTTTCTCACCTATTTGTAGTTACCAAAGTGTCCAGATCACTCCACACCAAGGAAATCATCATAATCAAAGGACACTAGCCCAATTGCTTCAATTAAAGCAAATTAATACCACAACTTCCAGAATGCATTGAGTTCCTAAAAGATAGTCCATTTATCGCCTCTGAATTGTAGTGTCCTGCCAGCATAGAGTGATGTACCAAATCTAATAGTTCTACACATGTATGGGTGTAGCATTCCATTCCTACTAGGCCTGTCACGTATTACTTCCTGAGAGGAAAAGGTGCCTTCATAGGTGTTGTCTCTATCATTAATTCAAGAGGTACAATCACCTACAGACCCAGTGACTTCCACAAGGCTATCTGCTTCTTTGCCTGTCTTGATAAGGCCGCTCAGGCACAGGTGCCAAGGCACTTACTTATTTGCATGGAGCCACACCTCCTTGGAAACAATGGAATGCCCCCTTGTCATCATAAAGGTGCATTCTATAGCGGTGGGCAGAACTCCCGGAGTTTCACTCTGTGGAATTCCACGGAGTATCATGAAACTCTGAGTGATTCTGAGGAGATCCACCAGTGGGTGGAAATCGGCACACACCGCTTGTTCCGTGCCGCAAAATCAACACGAAGTGCACCATGGGGAGGCAACAGGGTGCTGCTTCTTTGCTACCGCTCGAGTAGATTTTCTACTTGAGCAGAAGCTTTCTCACCGTGAACGGTCACGACTGCCCGTGTTGAGAAAATCTCGCCCGGTGCCCTCCCAGCACCTAAAAATGTCACTAGGGAACACCAAATCTCACGCACCACCTTACTGCTGGCAAGCCACGCATAAGGCAAAACTCTGCCATGCCGCAGTTGGCGGAGTTTGGCCAGAACTCCATGTTACAAGCATAACGCGGAGTGGGCAAAACTCCATGAACTCCACCGGCCTTGCAGAATTTATCAACCACCCTTAGCAATATATACACCCCATGATTGGAATTGCAAAAGGTGCTTTACTAGCATCTATGCCATCTTCTGTAATACAAAAGTGACTATTGCTCCTCGAGGCACTTGCGTAATACGACCCCATGGCTCTATATTGAGTTGTAATATGATGCTTGTATTAGAATCAAACAATAACCTGAAGTTTCCTATTTATGGGCAAGTGATGCAACCAAGGAAACCAGCCTGCTGAATGGAAGGAGGAAGAGATCTTCGGGGCCTAGAGCAGTATCTCTGTCTTGGATATATTAATGTGCAGCTTGTTCCGGTATGTCTGTATCTGAATGTGTAATGTATAGTATCCTATCATCTTGTTTTTTATTACACCCTATTATGTTTCAAAGCAAATGAGGTACTGTAAGAAAGCATTGTTACTGTTAGAGAAAGTTATATTTGTCCTGTAAGGTTATGGATAAGTTCATTGTTAAAGAAATTGGTTTCACCTTTAGTAGTAGCTCTCATGTGAACAGTGGGTTCCACCATATCAACAATCTATGAAAGAGAAGGCTCATTAAAATAATCACAATAAAATGTAGTGACAAACTCTGCTTATCTATCTCCCATTAAACAAATTTCTTCTTCTTATGCATCCCCTTGGAAGGCGTAGCATTTTGACACATTTCCAAGTCTACCAGTAATGGTTAATCTGAAAAAGCATCAAAATCCATGGGTTTCATGTGGGAACACCCATACACCACCCACGGAACACCTCCTTGGGGCAGAGTAATGCAATGCAGCGACTTGTGCTCCATTGTGCTACTCTGGATTTATACAACCACTCAGGACAATGCAAGGGGGCCTTGCGTGACTTGATTATTTGCATCTTAGGGGTTGTGACATTTTTGCACCACATTGCGTGAAGCAAAAGCGACTCAACCCCTTGATAAATATGGCCTTTTAGTTTTTCACATATGGCCAAGTGCATTTGGGAGCTTTGATTTAGAAAGGGTGCCTGACTTCACTGAAGCACACTTTCCCCTCTCGTAGCCCCAACAATTGCCTAATGTTTTTAGTTGTAAAATTCACACTCAGGGCAGCAAAGCTTTTGTGTAGTCTGGGACAGCTTTTTTTTACTATTCCAGGCTCAGATCTTCAGAGGTGTTTAGACAAAATATCAGAAAAAAATATTGCGTGGACAAAATATCATGTGAAGAATATTGAGGACAAAAATGTTGTGAAGGAAAGTTTCTATAGGTAAGAAACGTTTTACTATTCATAACTCCACCTATATGTACCACGTCGATATATATATTAATCCTCAAGGTAGATAGATGTGGAGTTAAGAATAGTAAATCTACACGTACCTATTTGTACTTACCATCTATATAGTTTGGTCCTGGATATTTTTTACACAATATTCTGTCCACACAATATATTTTGGTTCTGGTATTCTGTCAGTGATCCACCTTCAGTATATGGGGAAAGTGCAACTTCTCCCCAAAACATTCTCAAGGGGAATTATTTTCTATTCTAAAACAGTCCTAAACTATTTAAGTAGAAACTTGAGTTTAAATATTGTAATTCACTTACCCAACGTATTCACAACCACCAGCTAATCATTTCACAAATAGGGCAGTTGTTCAGCTGCGTGATGTCCTTTCCGTAAAGTGTGAGAGATCCTGCAACTGTAAAACCACTGTAGACTTCAAACTGTGGCCACTAAATTTTCAGAATGGGAAAAGTGAGGTGGCAAGGGAAGAGGGCAGGGGCTACACCTCTGGGATAATGTGCAGGAGTCTTCATCATTGAGGACCTCAGTGGGGTGGGTGAGGTGCAACCATGAAGCAGGTGATGGGGAAGGGCCATGCCAGCAGTGGGCTGCTGATGGAGGACTTCTGCCAAGCCGTGGAATACTCCCATTGCCTCTTTCGGCACCACACCGCATCTGGGACACTTCCTCATTGTTGCACAGGGCAGACTGTACCACACATCCTCTCCTTTGAAACATCACAAGCTCACAGAGCTTGCAAAGTTAAAATCTGCAGTTATGAACAATTTCTCATGCCCCTAAATGTGACTTCCTTCCTGACTATCTATAGCTTTCCCTTTCTGTTGCTTTAACATGTCTCACAATTGTACGCTCCACTTGTCTTTCGTCATCTCACATAGTGTTGTTATATTGCTATAATATTACATTGGTTGTTTGTGTCATGAACTTTCATTAACAAAATGATATCAGGTGTGGTCCCCAGGAGCGTGGGAGACTCTGACAGTAGAGGGAGAGGTTGGAGAAGGTATCCTCGGTGGGATCAAGCTGGTACTCGTATGAATTATAAGCCAGAAGTGACAGTGGGCTGGATGCACAAAGTGATTTTCAACTGCAAATGTATGTATATGACCAAAAAGGGCTAAATGTAAGCCTGTAAGAATTTCACAAAAGGAATGCAGGTGTAAATGGTTTTGATATTCAGATTTCCTCACCATAAGAAGTAAAGCCCATGCAAGAGAAGGGAAGTTAGCAGAACAAGGCATGGTTAGCATGGTCAGTTTGTGAACATCCACACGTATGCACATTTTTGGGTGGTCAGAATCTGAAATCCTACCGTTTCCTATCCTGGAAATGGTTATAGGTCCACAATAGGAAGGGGCACAGATCACCCTCGGATTTGGTAATGGTGTAGAGCAGGAAACTTGAAGTACTGCCATGGGGTCACTTGCTAACCCTCCTGACATGTATTTGCACCCCCTGGTGAACAGCAGTGCTGGGGTGCTGTTTACTTGATGGAGCACTAACATTCAGAAAACTATTAAAAGGACAAGTATTTATTTAGATGTTAACTAACGTAAAGGTAAAAGCACAGAAGGTGTCCTGTGCCAATTATCATTAAGAACACCTTCATTTTTTAAAGACTATGTACACCAAATATGTAAAAATATGATAACGTCTCTCCAAAATTAAAAGTGTATTTCATTAACATGCAGAAGCTTTTTGCCTGAGTACATCAGATTATATCACTGCATTGAGTAGCATGTATTAAACAGTTTACAAATATGAACTTAGAAACATTCATGCCTCCCCCGACCCTGACAATAATGCCATTAGTGAACCAAGAGGCAAGTCATTTGTCATGTGCAACCTTCTGGATGGGTCTCCAATGAGTAGCTCGGGAGCTGCTGGTAGCTCACAGGCACCTTGAAAGTGGCTCTCAGAGTTGAAGACAAGCCAAGACAATCTCAGACAGTCTATGCATATTAAAGAGGGCAGCACTGCTCATCTCAAAGCACTTGGAGTGAAGCCAACCAAACCAATAGCAGAGCCTTATAATAACACTCAAATGCAAACAGAGTTTGGTTACAGGGTCTGCCACATCACTGTCTGTATCCACTCTGACTCTAAATCACAAGGAGATTGGACATGTTATACGCCCTGCTCTATCAGTCGCAGCACATATGTGAACAATGCACTATCAAATAATGACAGTAGTAATCAGTGCTGACCAACCAAAGTGTGGGACTGTAGGAGCCACAGAGGAAATTTGTTAGGAGCATGATCAACACAAGAGCTGAGAGGAGCAGTGTATGGATCCAGAGCAAAGAAAAAATAAGAGCCTCATCTGCATTCATTTATGTGTCTGTCTGTCTGACATGGTATCCCTCCCTAATAAACAGTGTTGCTTACTGTAAGCTACGCCTAGAGTCAAGGACCGTCAAATGTTAATGCTGGCCCGCATTATAAGGGTTTTATCTTTGGTGCAATTGGGTCCGTTCACGGCATAATAGTGCCCATAGTGTAATAATGGTCATCCTTGACTATTACGGGCATTATTTAGTGTAGTTTTCCCATACCGGCTGCCATCATTGAAATATTAAGAGCATGACTGGCCTACTTTTATCCACCCCTTGCAGAATGATGTATGTTTCTCGCATAATAATGGCCATAACTAATATGCGTTGGGCATCCTGGATGTTATGGCATCCAGCTTTGGTACGTTGGCGCTGGTAAAATGGTGTCCATTATTCACACAACATAGGCATCCTTAGTGCTACGGTGAGCATTCATTACGTATGATTGCAATATCTGGGCACATAAAGCAGAATCTGTCTATGTGAGACATTTTACATGATAGTATTGATATTTATGGATTGTGTCTTTTCTAAAGAGGAAAACTGATATTTTAATGGCAAATATGTTATTTCAGAAAAGGTTTTTATTCTGGAAACTGAGTTTGGTTGCCCAAAATGGAAAATGATATTTGATAGAAATAAATATGTGTATTTTCAAAAACTAATATGCTGGCGAAGACATTATTTTAATTCTAAAACACATTTAAATTGATAGCTGAATGATAATTCAAGCTGAGTTGGGGGGAGGGGAAGGATTTACTGCTCTAGTTATGTCCTCTGTGCCGCAGTGCATTTGATAATTTGAATGTAACTTCGTTAGTAAGGTGGTGTATTTAATAGTGAGATATGTTTTCCTGTCATTTCTGCTGGTAACATTGTCTGGAATGCTTGGGTGATCACTACTGATAATCCTGCTAAGAGTGGTCATAGTGTAATGTTAACACATGTTGCCACTATTTTACTGTGATAACATATTCTAGTAGCTCAGAAAAACGCTCCTTTAGCAGAAGTAGCTCTCAACACAGAAAAGGTTGGAGACCCCTGGCCTAGGCTATTATTATACATGGAAAAACATTATAGTTTATTAAATCAAACACAATAGAAGGTTTTGTACAGCGCCTATCCTGAATTCATGTATTTCAAGGTGCTCTCATATGTGATAATGAGGAAAAAGGAGGCAAAGAGAAATAAAACAGTTGCCTAGAATCACACAATGTGGTCAAGTTGGTAAGCCGGGATTGATATCCACAAAATCCACAATTTTGAATCCTGATTAGTGCAGAATAGTGACTTGTAAATTTATACTGCTATGAGGTCTCTGTCACAGAAAGCACTGTGAATGTGTAATTCATTATTTGTAAATTATATTACAGACAGTATAAGATGAATGTTGCAAAATAATTTAGTATTTAAGATAATGCAAGTGCTTCCAAAGTATATCTTTTAGTTATAAGACTGTACCTAGAATCAATATTTTAAGAATTATTCATAAAAACAATGCATAGCAGTACTCAGATGGTAACACCCTTGTGTTACCTCTCTAAAAGAATAAGGGGCATATTATCAAGAACGGCGTTAAAATTATCGCCGCTTTAGCGGCAGGAAACTGCCGCTAAAGCGGCGATAATGGGCTTGATAATATGCCCTTGAGGATTCCGATAGAAGGCCAGGTTCACACCCGAACGTGAGCTTCTATTGGAATTCTCAAGGGCATAGTATCAAGCCCATTATCGCCGCTTTAGCGGCAGTTTCCTGCCTCTAAAGCAGCGATAATTTTAACGCCGCTCTTGATAATATGCCCCTAAATCTTTGGCTTGATGCTTCTAGTGGCTTCATCATTTCAAGTCTATGCAGCCTCCCAAGCTACCTTTACATTTGGTAATGAACCTATTGCACACATTTACATTTCTTTCATATAGCTAGCACCTTGGGAAGGCCTGTTTCTTTCGTTCTCTGTTCCTCTCGCAGCTTCACAGCACAGGAGACCTGACCCCCTCATAATTTTCAGCCAGAGGCACCTGAAGGTCAGCAATAACTGTGCTGGGACGGTAGCTTTTTAACAAAAAGTATAAGAACTGTTTTTGTCCCTTTAGCCCTCCCACCCTCTCTCCATTGTCCGTGGATTTGTCTGTCTGCTTACCTCGCACCTCTCATCCACCCTCATTGTCTGTGTACTTCCCACAGACTTTCTCCCATCCTACATTGCTTACCCCAGTCCCTCCTGCCCATTCTCTGTTGTCCGTATGCTTGCCCCAACACCTCACACCTACCCTCTGTTGTCGGTTTGTTTGCCACACCCATACCTGTCCACCCTCCATTTGTCCATGTGCATCTCAAACACAAATAGGCAGACTGCCTTGGACCTTAGGCCGAGGAGTGATGGTCCAGGACAAGGCTGCTGTATCAGTGGCACAAGGGCCCAGTGGTGTAAGGGCCCAACAAACCCATCTATGGTTGTGTTACTATCTTTTCTTGCTTGCATTAACGTCTAGTGCACCCTTTGATGTGCCAGCGTTGCTTTGGGCATCAGAGCAATGGTCTAACGAAGGGGAGAATTGAAGCAGAGGAAACACCATAGCTGGGGGGGGTTGGGTGCCCATGTTTTTAACAACTGTCAAACAGAGCCCACTTCACAAGGCAGTAGCTATAACGAGTAAAGTAGGTACAGTGGCACTAGGGCTCATGGGTATGAGGGATTACTATATCACTGTTTTGACAGTCTTACTTTACGTAAGGGACCTACTGGTTACTTGAATTCCTATTGTTGAACCAGAAGACACCCTTGTTGCGCAGGGGGAGGGGGGAAACAGATGGGAGCTTTTTTCTTCTGAAAAGGTAAGGGAGCCTGTTTCAAGGTTGGAGTGATGACCAGGCATGGTATGGAAAGGGTGAAAGAGGCTCAGGAGACGGCCTGGTACTCAGAGCTGTAGTTGTCGTTAGTGCACCAGATGCAGTTGCACTGGGCCCCAGGTGTGAGGGCTCACATCACCCCAATTATCAGGAGCAGCGTTTTTTTGTCAGAGTCTGTTTTTGTTTGATGCATTTTCTCCTTTGAAAGCCTCACATTTAATATGAAAAAAGTATCCATTAAATGGTCTTTTAAGCCCCACCTCAAGCGCTCAGCCCTACTCCCCTATTCTCTGCCTTGAAGTTTTGTTGGGGAGCCTGACTTTGAAAAAATTTAGCTTTGGGTGGCTCAGAGCAAAACATTTTAAAGACCTCTGGTGTAGAGAAAGAACTTTCTCTGCCGGAAAAATATTATTAGGCAGAGAAAAAATGAAACAAGCATTTGCAGGACAATAGGTCTCGCATTGAAGCGAGTTTAAGCTATTGGCATTGTAAATGACAATGCGTTTTACATATGTTTTAAAAACCAAAACATAAATAAAAGGCATTATCATTTACAATGCCCATAGCTTAAACTCACGTAAAGGCGAGACCAATTGCATTGCAAATGGTAGGCATCACAGACAATGGGAGGGCGAAGAAGGCACGGACAACGGGAGGGGGGGTAAACAAGGCACGACAACGGGAGGGAGGGGGGTAAAGAAGGCACCAAAGCATGTTGTGCCTGTAGTAAGAGAAATTGAATAAAGAAAATAGTGTTCACAGTCTAAATAACACGTACCGTAAAACAACCGAAATAAAGTGGCCAGTCGCCATGGCAGGTGACAAATGAAGAGGAGGCGGTACTAAGGAGGGACTAACAAGCCTATTTACGAATCAGAAGCCAGCATTTAGGACAGATAATGACAAAAGCCAATGGCACATATGAGCCGAGAGTGGGGGGGGTTTCTATTCGCTACTCAACCACAACAAGTCTTGCAGAGCGGCGCATGCCCGCTGGCTCTAGGCTCGACCTAAAAAGTGGCTTTGCACATTCAACTGCCCTTTTCACAGTATGGATCTGCACAGAGATGGAGAGGAAGATAGGCAGCCTTCCAAAGGTGACCTTGCAGACGCAGTAGTATGCCTGAGAGTGGGAACCCGCGGCCAGCTTGACTTTCCAGACCTACTAAGACATCTGTTTACTGAATTCAGGAAAAGTTCAAAGTTAGTTCAGGCCGAGTCGTGCTTGTACATTTACTTTCGTGAATCAGGCCTAGTGATAAGGATGGAGGCTTGACACTGAGATGTAAAGCATGAGTTATTTTATATCCAGGGCGATCCAAGCCGGCAGTGAATTGAAGTTAGAGGGACAAGGAAGAGATGTCAAAAGTTGCCGTGGGTGAAAAGTGTGAAATAAAAAGACAGATAAAAGACAGAATCAATAAGTTCGAAACATTAAAATTTACGTTTGCTTTTAAATACCCAAAAGCATGGTGAATGGCAAGAAAAAATAGACTACACAACACTCTTCCAAAAAAGAAGTTTGGAAAAAGGTCGAACGTCTTGTTTTTCCTCCTTTTCATTTCGACTATATGCCAGTGTTTGCTCTCCGATCCATCAGTCCACACAGCTTTGCACGTTGCCTCCTCTCTCTACACTGTCCCTGCCTCCCCCTCCTCACCGATCCCTTCCTCTCCCACCTCTCCTCCTTCCTTTCACTCCCACTGTAATGGTTCGCGATCTGAGGCAGATCCCAGGGTTCATGCCCTTGCCCTGGGTTTTAGGGCAGGAGGTGGGTGGTCCTCTGTCTGTCCCCAGAGTAGATCAGAACATCTTTTCCGTGCCACCCACGGCTGGCAGAGCTCTCCTGCCTGTGGTGGGAATTGCCTTTCAGAACGTACAGAGGCTTAAGTCTTTAATTTTTAGTTGCAGCTTTAGCGATTGTCTCCCAACATTGTAATTTTACATTTAAGTTTAATTTCTTGGTGGTATTTACAATGCCATTAGCACAGATCAACGTGCTCCTTTGCAGAGAGAGATACAGAACTGTAGGCTCACACCGGTCTATGCGTAACCGCTCATAACCGCTCAATACAAATGCTCGTATGTGCACGGCGGTGCTGTGCACAGCACTCATGTTAGAAGCCTTACAGAAGTACAAACAATTCAATAAATGTGATGGAAGATAACCCAGCCTGCCTTATCATTTCTTTCCTTTCTCTGGAACTCCCTAAGGGCCTATTTACATAGGCATTTTTAATAGGTAAAGTAATATTCCCGCAGTACTGATTCATGCACTTTTACATGTCGTTGTGCACTACCCCCAAAATGTATTGAATGGGAAGATTAAGTGAGTATTCATATACAATTTCTACAAATATAAGAAGCTGCACCATCTTTGCACATTTGCTAAAAGAGTTAGACGTTTTGTCCACCAATCCATCCTTTCGCTAATCCATCCATCCTTTATCATCATACATCCACCCTTTCCCTCATCCATCCTTTCACCCTTTCATCCCTCCATCCACCCACCCTTTCCTTCATTCATCCATTCTTTCACTTGTCCATCCATCTACACTTTTATCCATCCACCTCTTTCACTGACCCATTCATTCTTTCACTCATCCATCCTTACATCCATCTTTTCACTTTCATTCATCCATCCATTCACCATTCCACTCACCCAGCAGGGGTGTAATAAAACTTGAGGTGGCCCCCCTGCAAGGTACATGGAGGCCCCCCCACTCCAGATTTAATCAGGAGCTGTCAAGCCAGAGTACTGTGCTGAGAGCCCCCTGCACCTCAGCCCCTCCAACCCCCACACTGCAGGGGCTGCGGGGGCCTGTGTTACGCCACTGCTCACCCATCCACCCTTTCTCCCACACACCCACCTATCCATCAGTCTTTTCACTTACCCAATCAACCACCCACCCTTTCACGTCAATTAAACCCTCTTTTAAAGCCAAACTGCAGACAGAAGAGGCCCATCACAAACTCCACCCCCGCTTTAGCTGCTAAAGCGGGGGTTCACGACGCACATTTGTGAGCGTACCTAAAAGAGTACTTTTGGAGTACTGCTTCCAGGAATTTAAGTGGGCCTGGTGCCGTTCTAAAACTCTTGTGCTGAGACAGTCCCTATTGGGCTCTCCGTTTTCGCCCTCACCCTCAGGATGAAACAAATAAATCTTAACTCTGCAGCAGTGCCACTCTACACTGCTTTTGATGTAACGTCAAAGAGACTCATTATAATTCTTTCACAATCTCATCATTTCAGAACTGAAGCATTTTCAATGTGCTATACAACGAAGCCATAGTTGTTGCTTATATATCTTATGCAACTAACAACCATTGACAAAGCCAATAGTACTGGCTTGTTGTAGGTGTAATGTTACTTGTTGTATTATATATCTGGATGCAATGACAGAAGTAGCATAATACTAGTCGGATAGATTTTCAGCTTAAGTGTTTTAAGCCACGCTCTTAATTACATCGGCCACTCCCCTTTGAGAGGTCCCCCAGTTTTTTCTTCCCCCTGAAAGCCCCGCCTGCTTCCCATACTCATAAAGGCTTTTGTGAATCACCCGGCTAGTGTCCAGTTTTGCCAAAGGTTTCTCTGAAAATACAGAAATGGGTAAAGCTGGCAATGATAAAAGTCTGTGTATAGTTTCTTACAGTATTACAAATTGCATGTACTGCTGTCTTATTTGTTCTTCCTAAGCACATGCATGTCATCATGAAGAGGAAGTGAGACACAGAAACATAGGTTTGCCAAGAATTACAAAGCTCAAACAAGAGGGAGATGCCGAGATCAGAACTCATGTTTCTTGGCTTAAATGTCTCAACTCGCCCCTCATTTCCTTGCAGGTGGGGGTGGGAACGGACTGAAATCAACTTTGGTCATGGACTCTGTTTGGCCTTTCACAAATCACATGGGTTGTATGGTGACTACCAGATGGTGAAACGTATCCAGTGCCAAATGCAGTAGGCCACAACGTCCCCTATGATCATATACACAGCACCAGATCACACAGGCTGTGTAAAGAGTCTTCCAGACACAATCCAAGATGTTTAGTAATATCTTTAATGGAGCTTGTAAATCAGCTTCCACATCTATCCCAGTACATCCATTGAATGCCCCTTGAGCATTCCTTCAGTCTTAACATTCTTTTGGAACTGATGACATCATAGTGTCATTTACAGATTACTACAGGCTGCAGTGCAGTTATTGAGGTTTTCCTTTCCAGAACCAAAATGCAAGAAAAATCACTTTGAACTCTCCCTTTCCACAAGGCCGGGAAGCTCTTCCAAATAGCGTTATATTTTGAAACCTTCACACGCCCTTATTTCTCTCTACTAATGAATCCCTTCGATGCCCGTCTAATGGAATGATGCCCTCCTGATGGAGGCTCTAGTTTTCGCGATTACAAGCCCTAAGACCCCCCTCCCTTCCTAGCACTTCTTTTACCTCCTGTCAGCAATGCCACTGAGCTCTGCCTCCGCCAGTGAACCCCATGCGGCAGCACGCTTCCTCGCTGCCCAAGCGCTCTCTGTCTGCCATGTGAAAATACTCGGCGCCTCTCCAGTGTTACCTGTCCAGTGGCCCGGGGCTTACAGGAGCGAAAACACAAGCACACACAGCTTTGATTATGAACAATTCCACTCCAAGAATTTCGTTTCACACGAACATGAAGCATTTCAGCCTATCCATTCTTTGTCAAATTGTTACAAGAAACACTGTCATGTGCAGTGAAGACATATTTAATGCAACTCACACTTGTTGTCCTGATTACCAGTGCCTTCCTGACTACCAGTGTCATCTTGGGCAGTGAAAACTTGCCTAATGCAATTCACAGTTGCCATTTCATAAATCAATCTTCCTATGAAATATAAAATAAATAAATCTAAGATTATGGAAAGCAGTAAGGACACCCGATGACAGGCATAGAAAACAGACTATTTGTGTTGGCTTTCTTAATCAGATATATTCTAGCATAAAATAACAGTCAGTCATAACATGATTACTATCCTGCTGCTTAGGTCGTGCTTAGTAAACCTCAAAACGGATATATAGTGGATGAATTAATCAATCATTTGTAGATGTTAGTAAGCGATATTTCCAACCCCTGCAAGACATTGAAGACAGGCTGTATGTGGTGTCATTGCCTGCAGGGCAAGGAATGATAGGCAATACCCCTCAATCGTTGTCAAAAGGTGCCTTGTATACCTCAATGATTTTATAAAATGATCAGCCCTATATAAATCCACATCATAGATAGTGAGGACGGTTGAGTACTAGTATCATCTCCCATGACGGATGGTATGTTACCCAGAAAGTGTGAATATAATACATTAGTGCTGCAATCACCATAAAAGAGGAAAGGTCAAATAAACTCATATCCAGTTACCACTGTCGAATGTTGCCAAAATTCATCAAATTCTTTTATATGTTTTTTCAGGCTTTGTGATCTGGTATCAAAATAATGGAGGCGCATCAATGGGCAACAGCCTCATCAGAGGAAGCCTGCATCTTCTATAAAATAATGCTCAAGCGTTGCCCAGACCCAGTGGGCTGTCTGTAAATATACCTCTGATCAATGGCCCAATTCAACCTAGAGTTCGTCAGCCCTCTGGATTAGTATCCAATCAATGCTATCTCCATTCTACACAATATCATCTTAGAACCAGATAATAGGCATGTGTATTTACCAAGCAAAGTGAATACAGCAGTGTAACTCGAATGCTATACTCTATGTGCATCTATGATTCTGAAAATCTTCAAATATAGTCCAAAGAGTCCCATATAAACAGTTCCCAGCACGTGGTAAAGTCCTATAAATATAGCATTTATCCAGAATGCATGATAATTCTTCATCCATATTTCTTTTTTGGGATATTTGGTACACAGGTCAATGCCTGACTCCACTCTTATAAGTGTTTTTTAAAGTTTCCTCTATGTGCATTGGGGGCCACCCTGTCAATACCAACAAATGTAGTATTCTTGCTGTGAAATTCTGCAAAATGTTTTGCAACTGGATAATGAGGATATGTGTGCTTCATGGCTCTAAGGTTGTCCAAAACTAATTTCCTGACCAGGAACAGAGTGCTGTCCACATGTTTGTACTTGCAGGGACATTCTAATACATATATACACATATCATTGCTCCATGTTATTCATTTTATTCTTGATTTCTTTTGTCCATTTGTGAGTACAAACTCCTGTTTATTGTCAGTTATTGTGCATGTTTTATAATGCCCATATACCCCAAACCCTTGCAAATTTTGTAGCCAGCTGCTGTTCTCTGGACTCTTGTTATGACTATGGACCAGCACTTCTCTTAAGGATTTAGCTTTCCGATATATTATTGAAACATCTGGGCAATTTTCCTTGCCAATAACCTGGTCAGCTTGTAAAATCTTCCAATGTTTGACCATAACACTAATGTTCTCATGAGATCTTTTGTTAAAGGTGTTGATAAATGTAATTATGTTTATTAGCATTTGGTTTCACTGTGGTGGGTTTAAAGAGTAAGACTTCTCCAGTTTTTGAGGTTCTGCTTGTACTGCTTCCCTGAAGATTTTCTTGGGATCACCCCTTTGTTTGACTCTTGTAATCATAAATGTAATTATTAATTTCAAACTACACTAATAACACTATTTTAAAATGCGATTTTTATATAATTTAATGGTATCTCTTATTTAATTTAAATGAATGAATTTGTATTTATTGTAATATCTTTTTACACTACCAATCCCTTAACACTTAAAACTACTTACTAGCCCTAAACACTACCCATCCCAGAACCCTAAAAAAGTGTCACCACTCCAAAACTTAACACATCCTTGAGCTCCAAAAACTCCTTACTACCCTAACTATAAAGGGCCTGAATGACAAAGATTTTGCATTGGGTTTGTGTTACTTTTTTAATACGGAGCAGATGCAAAATCCAGGTTGGTGGTTACAGACCAATGGAAAATGCAATTTGCGTTGGTTTGTAACTAAAAGTAACATCATGCAAAGTAATCTTCTGCCTTGCATTACTTTGCATCAAGAAGGCATTCCATGGGTGGTACATGGGCATACCGGTGCATTCATCCATGGATTTTGACACAAATCCATATCTACAAATACTTGTAGATATGGATTTGCCCGAATATCCCATGCTTCCCAGAAGAAGGTTTAACAATGAGAAATATTAGTATTTCTACTGGTTTCTTTCCTCTTTGCACGTGTGCTTGGGTGACTGTCTTCCTGGTTAAGATGGGGATCCATGCGAAGATCATACGGAACATGCAGAGGGTGTGGAAGCAGGCAGAGGAGATGGCGCTGATATGCTGCTTCATGGTCAGTTGGCTGTCAAGGATGATTCCGAGGTTGCATGTGTGGCCGGTGGCATGGGAGAAGGGCTGAGTGCGGTGAGCCACCAAGGGACGTCCCAAGGGGAGGGCTTGCTTCCGATAATGAGGACCTCTGTTTTGTCCGAGTTTATTTTAGAAAGTTGGCCTTCATCCAGGTGGTGATGCCAGTCATGCTGTTACAGAAGTTGGTGTTGGTATCAGCGTCTTTTGTGAGGAAGAGGACGAGCTGAGTATCGACAGCATATGAGATGATGTTGTATCCGTGGATGCGGGTGATGTCTGCAAGAAGTGTCATGTAGGTGTTGAAGAGGGTGGGGCTGAGGTAGGAGCCCTGGGGGACTCTGTAGATGATGCCTTTGGATGTGGAGGAGATGAGTGGTAGATGGATCCTCTGTGTTCGGCCGGAGAGGAAAGAGGGATCCAGTTGAGTATGTTGCCTTAGATGCCAATGTGGTGGAGTCTGGTGATGAGGGTGTGGGGGGAGACAGTGTTGAAGGCTGCTGAGGGGTGGAAGAGGATAAGCGCTGCTGTTCCACCTATGTCGAGGAAGCACCTGACGTTGTCCGCTGCTGCGATCATGGCGGAATCGGTGCTGTGGTTGGCCCGGAAGCCAGATTGGGAGGGGTTGAGCAGGTTGTTTTCTTCGAGGTAGTCCATGAGCTGGCAGTTGATTGCTTTTTCCATGGCTTTGGTGGGGAAGGGGAGTAGCAAGATGGGGCATGAGCTTTTGAGTTTGTTGGGGCTGGTGGAGAATTTCAATATGATTAGCATGTATTTACATATGAACACATTTCTGTAACTCTGGCCTAAATGAATTTCTTATACTCTGGATAATAATTTGTCGTAGCCGGGGACGAACAGAGTGAAAAGAGTCCCTTAATCCTTGTTAGGATCGGAAACTACCAAGTTCAAGTAGAACCGTTGTAATATAAGTTGTATGAGTTGACAACAAATGAACTGGAATTATATCTATAATAGATGCTGCTTTTAAATCTTGCGCTGCAGTTAGCACTTATTTGTCTATGACTATTTTTACACGTGATGGCGCTGTCATGATTAAAATTGCACCTTATTAACTGTTTGTTTTGAAAAGGGTAAGAGAAGCAGAAGCTAAGTGGGATCAATTTATATTTTAATTTATAACTAACACATATATTTTCCACTTAGTTTATATAATGGTCAGCTTGTGACCATAGTGCACTTAAATCGTAAGGTGATTAATTGGTTGATTGATATGAGATTCTCAGACAATGTAAATTATTGTGATATAAATGCAGTATCTTCACAGTTGATATTGAGAAACTGAAATCTGTATCATTAAATTATATTAATGCAATGAAGGTTGGTGGACAAACAAAATAATAGTGTCAGTGGTATAATTGATAATTTGATATTCAATGAACTGAATGAATTTGTCCCAGGAACAATGGTGGATTCCAATTAGGCAGACCAAGTGATCATTGCTAAAATCAAGATTTTAATTGTAAATAGAATTTTTTTTCTTTTTTTTTCTGAGTAGTGGTTTTTTAGTAATTTGTTTATACCTCTTGATTGTAGCCCTGAAGAAGTTCTGCATGAATGCATGTGCTGGCTCAAGCAACTATAACTGTGGCGGACTCCATAGGGGCACAGGAGCGTTGGCCCCCTACTGCTGTGAGACACTACGTCCCAGACTCATTCTGACAAATGAAATTAGCCCCGTACGGCCGCACCTCCATTCATTGTATTTCCTAATGGTGCAGGGCTATGGAGCGTTCAGTGGGAGGGACAGGCCGCTGAGACTGTTAACTGACCTGCGGTATTGGTGGTATTTTTACTGTGGCCAACCTGACATGTGCAGTTCAGGCTTCCACATTGAAGGCTACCATAGAGCTACGTGACAAGGACACAGGTATTCAGCCTTTAATGGAGTGTTGTTCTTGCATGCCCCAGCCAATCCTGGCACTGCTGTTATGCTGCTGAGTATTATATGCAGAAAAATAGCAGTGCTTGGATTGGTTGAGGGCTTATTTTTCTTGGTCAGGATTTACAAGCAGCCAATGAAAGGCGGAGGATTAAGTATATGAAGATTGTTGAGGTAAGTATTTATAGTATTCATATTTATGCCCACCACTTTCAAAGTCAGCAGCCGCCACTAAACTATAAGAGAATATTTATGAATATATTAAAGAAAAATCCTTTTTGAACCATAAAAAAGACTGATGTCTGATTGTCTGGTTTAACTAAAAGCACAAACTAAATTAAGCTCTGGAATTGCCAAGCGTACTATTATTAAGAGTTATGATTATTCATTAGAGTGCAGAGACATTTTGAAATGTTGTGAGAATAGAATAAGCATTTTCTGCTCTACTAAAGGGACTGTGGCGATTGATCCCTGATCTACTCCAGCACCTCAGAATAAGACTACAACTCTATGGTATTTGATGTTGACTGTGACCCGTGCGATGCTCGTTCATTGCCCCAATCGCCATTTCTAAATCATAGACTCTCATGCATACCTTTGCATGATGCAATGTGCATACTCACCTCGAATGAAACATGTTGGGCATGCTTTCTGCAACAATAGTGCATTCTATGTCAAAATGAAAGGCACCTCTTATATGATACAATTGTAGCCATAATCCTTCCTTTAAAGCACATGGCTTTAAGTGGGCCTCGTCCCTCCGGTTCTCAGACCAGGTAGTATTTAAAACAGACATTGAAACGGGTTCCTTTCGGGCCCTGTATTCGTATCTACCTTTTCCGGCAAAAACACTCATTGATTTCTGAACAATGAGTGTGAAACCGTTGAGGAAATCCATGCCCATGCTGCTTCTCAGATCTAACATGCTTTACTTAAGCTTGCATTCCCTATGAGAGTTAATTTTTTCCAGGATGTTGTGTTACGTTTTTTTTCCAGTCAGCATATTATTCTTGTCTTGTGCATAATTTGAAATGAGTTGCATCCAGGTGTCTATAATGAAGAACAATTGAGTTGAACTGAAGGCAGTGCGAGTTTCTCTCAATGGGACACAAAAAGTGTTCCGAACACGTGGTCATCCAGTCCTTGATCTCTCTGCAGAGGCGAGAGTGCAATAGTCACTTTGGGCAGTTGCGTTACAGTTGTGGGTAGGTTGGCACTCTATGGGAATTTTAGCATTTGAGCCACGTCCCAATTATATATTATGCAAATATGTGGGTAGGGCGACATAATAGTTTTAGCATATATGTTTAAGCCACACCCTTCATCATGGAGCCATGCCCTTAATTATGGCCCCACCCCTTTCAAAGGAAACCCCCCCACTTTTTTATCCCACTTAAAGCCCTGAAGATGCACTTTACTTTCTTTGTTTTCTATGTATAGCGTTTCATACCACACTTCTTCGACCTTTTAGCACTGTAAATTACAGACATCGTGGGGCGGGGCCAAGATAGCAGGTGACTAGGATGGGGAAATAACCTTTACAATGCAGTCATTACATCGCACTACCATTACAACACAGTCATTACAACACAACATCCTTTACATTGCATGCCATTACAACGCAGCCATTACATCGCATGTCACTACAACGCATGTCATTACAATGCATGTCACTACAAAGCATGTAATTACAACCCAATATAAGGTAAGTAATGGGGAATAGTAATTTTTACCCCTACACTATCCAACACTTGCACCAATGTTGCACTCACTGAAGTGGGAATAGTACATTTTACCCCTACACTATCGAACACTTACCCTACTGTTGCCCTAAAACTAATATCTGTTGTAATGGTCTTCATTGTAATGGTATGCATTGTAATGGAATGTGTTGTAAATGTAGTTTCTAAATATGCGTTGTGATGGCATGCGATGTAAAAACGCGTTGGAAAGGATGTTGCGATGTAAAAACTGCGTTGTAAAGGCATGCGTTGTAAATGTTTGCGTTGTATTGTCATACAGTCCAAGGATGTATTTCCCGATCGCTCCGAGCTGCCGCCAACATAAGCACCTAAACGAGCCCACCGGATCCTTCCCATGGCCTCTGGGTGTGAGTATGAGCTACGGAGGGCGGTAGGCACAAGCAAAGGCTGGTGGAGAGTGAGCGGACTCCTGGGTGCGGCGTCCTGTGGGCCGAGCGGCGTGGCCGGCTGTGGAGCGTGACTGCAGGCTGAGGACAGGCCTGCCCGCAGAGGACAGCGGTGTGCCCTGGCGGGGGCTTTAGAGCAGACCACGATTCGTGGCTGGGACGCCCCCCAATCACAGGCCTGCCATGACCATGGGACAAAAGAAACAACAAGAACCCGACTGAGGAGCACTGGGCGTTTCTCAGTGCCTGGAGCTCTCGGCCATGTGCGTGGAGCGGTGGAGCTCCAGTTCGCGTCTGCGGCACGCGGAGCCTGCGGGATTGAGGACGGGCCCCATTATGCTTTTGTGGGCTGCCGAGGAGGACAGCGGCCCCGACAGCGGAGCTCCAGGCTGTGGCAGCAGTGTGCGCTGCTGGCCGGGTCGAGGTTAGACCCCAGCCAACAACAATGCACTGCAGAGGCGAGTAGCAGCCTTCGAGGGAGCTGAGGCCTGGAGAAGAGGTTCCTTTCCCCCTCCCTTCTATCCACACTCTTAGTAAGGGAGCACATTGTCCAGCTGGCAGTGCTGAGGGGGAGAAGGTCGGTGCAGGGTCGGACGAATAGGCCCCTGCAGAGAGTGGGCCCCTTGTGGTTCCGTAAATTCTGAACCCGTGTGTTTATATCATGGTTCCGTTACGATTTTGGTATCTGCATATCGTAAATAGCGAGTTTGGTATTTACGAGTGTTTTCGTCACGCTTCCCGATGAATTTGCTGCCTATTAGTAAATCTCGTTAATGAACACACGGGTTCCATCTTGTGCACGGCATCCATTTTGTTTACATTGCCCTCACTGTAGGCAGCCTGACTCTGCAGGACACGTCCACCCCCCCAGTTTGGCCTTGCGCTGACTCATGACCTGGCGAAAGCTGACGCTATTGCCTGAGGCTGAAACTTGCCAAACCAGTACCTGCCCTCGAGTTAAGCGAGGTTTTGATCAAAGGCCAGTGTTGTATAAACTTATATGACCCGCACACACCTGCCCAACCTTACTTACTATCTCTTTCCTCCGTTTCTGTTCCTTCCTTTATGACCTGTTTATGGTGGGGAGGTGACCATTTGTTTGTTATGAGTGGACGGTCTCTTCAAAGGAGGATGTTAGGTTGGTCCGGTTTCAACCCCAGAAGAACGTACGTTTTAGCCAAGAGGCCGGACACATGGGATTGTCATCAATAATAAAGTATTGTTTTGGGTACATGGGGTGCGACCAACTGCACTTCAAAGAATGTTTGCCTGAGGCATGATTTTGGGTATAAAAGGAGCGACCTGCTTTGTATTGTTGAGCAGTCTCCTCGCAACCTACTTGTGTGGTACTTGTTGGACCTCTGCTACTGGCTGCAGCCAATAAACCGATCTTTGATGCCATCTAGAAGAATCCCGTGTTTCTGTTATATTGGTAATCCAGGCAGGAGAACCCGAGAGCTTAGAGCGTTGTTCCCTGGCGCTGCCGGACTATAAAAAAGTTTGGTCTCTCAGTTGGCGCCCAACGTGGGGCGATATCAGCGGTACCGATCCAAGCTTGAAGATCGTGTGGGGCTTCGTAAGAAAATTCCGGAGGAAGAGATCTCCCACTTCATCGATCCCTGTATGTCGCAAAAGTGGTCCGAAGGTCTTTTTCTGCGAGGTTCCCTCTTCCAGACGGCTACGAAGGACTGCTGCCCTGACTGTCGCCCTGCCTTGGACCCATTCATAATTCTTTGGACGGCGAAACACTAGACGGGTGATCTTCAGATGACGTCATCGATCATCAATAAATTGAGTTAAGTATAAAGTGGGTCGCACCCAGTCCTTAGTTCTTTGGTCCCTTGGTTTAAAAACCTTGGTTTGTATTTGGTCTGGTTCTTTGGTACCTTGGTTTAAACACCTTGGTTTGTCTGGTTTGCATTGGTCCTTTGCATATTGGTTTGGTCTTTGGTAACTTGGTCTTTGGTAACTTAGTTTGGGTCCTTAGTTTTATTTGGCAATTGCAATTTCCAAAAACCGAGGGTCTCGTACATTTACGAGTATATCGGTAAAGATAAGCCCTCGAAGTTTGAAACTGGGTTAGTGAGCACGATGCCTAGCCGCAGTATTTTTGGTAATTTGGTTTTTTGTTGCAACAGGGATTCCCGGTTGGAGGATTCGTGTCCGATACCTCCAGTTGGAACTCCAACGTATGAGCTCTACTCGAAGCATGGCGTGGGTCCAATCACGTATAATGAAATATGGGTCCGCTACACCAAGAAAGATGGTGTTTTGCGATGGCCCCAAAATGGAAGCTTTGAAACAGAAGTCTTAGATAATTTAGAAGTAAAGTTATTTAAGAAAAAGGCTAGACCCGCAATGTTTGACTCTTTCCGCCTATGGCGTAAAGAAGCCCGACAACGCGAGATTAAACAAGCGAAGAAAGATAGAAAAGTAAATGGCATATCTATTATGCAAGCTGCTAGGCAATTTAAAAATGATGTAGAGGATAAGGCTCTTGAGGTGTCTGAACGACAGCATAATATGGCAACCGATAGATGCTATCCAGTATTAACACCTCTGTTGGAAAAAGTAGCGTAAGATTCTGAAAAGGATCCATTAATGTCTTATTTGTTAAAGTCTCCTCCCCCTTACGCACAAGGTGCTACTGCACCAATGTTGCCACAGGTTGCTCCTCCGCAATTGCATGTTCCCGTTCCTGCTCCCCAGTTTGTCCAAGTTCCTCCGGCACCTCCTCAGCCCGGATTA
Source organism: Triturus cristatus (assembly GCF_964204655.1). Taxonomy (NCBI): domain Eukaryota; kingdom Metazoa; phylum Chordata; class Amphibia; order Caudata; family Salamandridae; genus Triturus; species Triturus cristatus. The sequence continues at coordinate 688,419,548 of NC_140590.1, read as the reverse complement.
CCTATTGCACCTGTACCTACTTTACCTGTGCCTGTCCTGCCTCCCACTACTTTGCCGAACTTTTTCTCTCCTGTCCTTATGACTGACTCTCCTTCTGTTCGTCGGCGAGTAGCTGACACTGTCGCTAACTTTCTGACTCCTTTGTTTAGTTCGTTAACTACGAACGCCGTTTCTGACAGTCGACAGAGACGTAGTCAGCTCCCTAAATTTCAGGAGCGAGAAGTGTTGGATTTGTTAGCTCGTAGGTGGATTTCTAAACCGGCCAAATATAGTCCGCAGGTGGTATTGGATACGTTTCTGCAGTGGGACGAGCCTACGCAAAGATATGTGTTTGACATTATGTGTGCTTTCCTTAAAGAAGATTGAGATAGTGATGAGTTAGATACAGTCCCCGAGGAGTTGTCTGAGCTACGGAGCAAGTTTGCTAAAGGTGTGATTGTGGGTTCTGAAGTTAAAAATGCGGTAGTAATACTTCTTTCGTATAGGTCTGCTCTGCCGCCGAGAACTTTGTTTAAACCTGATCATTCAGTTGGGATGAAAGCTAGGCAGTATCCTATGAGAGAGGTTCCTCCAGTTTGGCGAGAGGGAGATGCAAATGCTAATCCTCCTGTTTTACCACACTTCCAGCGCGTATGGATACATGTCCCATGGAAACGATCGGAAGTATTGACTCTTAAGCAGACTTTACCTGATCCCCGCAAGAATCCTGCAGGGTATTATAAAGAGCTATCGCAGACAGTAGAAGCTTGCGTACTGAACTTGGCTGATGTTGATATGCTGTTTGGCAATGTAGTACCACAGCCTATTTGGGCAAAAATTCGGCATGAAAATCATGTAGCAGAACTGGGTGATACGTGGGACAACATTGCTTTAGCGGATGGTAGACAAGTGGGCGGTGCGAAGCCAGAACAGTTAGTGACGGATTTGCCAGGTAGGATAATTACTCTCATGAAAACTCTAATGCCCGCGCTGAAGGTTAATTGGGATAAGTTAGCTGCCTGCAAACAGAAGAAGGATGAAAGTGTCTCTGATTTCTTCACGAGGTTTGAAGAAACTTTCATAGACCATAGTGGTCAAGATATGAGCTCTGAGGGTGGTCAACGGTTATTTGTAGACAAATTCGTTTTCAACTTACTTCCTGAATTGAGCCATAAGTTAAAAGATTCCGAGAGTTCTTGGGCAGTTTCATCTACAGCCCAAATATTGGCTACAGCTCAATATTATGAGAATAGAGACAAGGAGGAGAAAGACAAGGTAGAGAAAAAGACGAAAGATCTGAAAACTAAAGTCCTGTTACAACAAGCGTATCCACCCCGTTCAAACCAGCCTGAAGTACAGCAACGCCCTGCGTATCAACAGCAGCCCCAGCATCAGCGAATGCCACCCAGGTTTGATTATTACCATCAAACACAGCCCTTAGGTTTGAATCAGTGTGCGTATTGCAGAGAAGAGGGCCATTATAAAGGTGAGTGCCCTGCTTTACGGCAACGTATGAATGGTGCTTTTGTTCCAAGGGGACGTGGTAATTCTCAGCAGATAGCTAGGGGTAGAGGACGTGGTGCCCCTGTTCAGAATGAGCGCTCTTCTCAACCACAACAGTCACAGAACTATTTTGATCGACAGAATGTGCAAGATGGTAGATCTCAGCAGTACTATGCTGACGATTATCATGTCGATAATGAGAAAGTAGAATATGCAGATTGCTAGGACAGCCATAGACAAAGAGAGGGAGTAGTGTCGGTTCCAGTAGACCAAAAAGGGCCCTATGTCTCTGTAGTTACATTAGGTGTGACATAGCCCTTTCTTCTGGATACTGGTGCGGCTAAGAGTTCTATCATGCACTCTAAACTTCCTGGCGCACCTTTGTCTGGCTTAACTAATGTCTCGGTGGGATTTTCTGGCGCCCCGGTTCATAATCCAGTGTCTAGTCCTTTGTCTCTTTCCATTGGGCCTTATGAATTGGAAGCTCCTCTGATCTTAACGACAGGTTGCGGCGAAAATTTGTTGGGTCTAGACTTGTTGAAAAGATTATATGCGACCCTGCATTGTTCTCCCTCAGGAGTACATCTTACCTTGGGACGGAGAGTGGTTTCTCCAATGTATGTGTCAAAAGATAAGCTTCCACTGGAATTGCGCTGTCTCCCTGATTCTCTTTGGGCTGATGGTCCTAATGATGTGGGTCTCCTTGAGATCCCACCATATGTTGTGACTTTGAAAACAAATGTTAAACTACCACGCATTCCTCAGTATAAGATTTCGAGTGATGGTGAGCGAGCACTTTTGGCGATCATTTATGATCTGATCGAGAAGGGTGTGATTGAGGAAACTAGGGGTAATGTATGCAACAGTCCAGTTTTACCGATTATGAAACGTACAGATTCTTCTCAGCCACCCGTATACCGCTTTGTGATAGATCTTCGCGAAGTCAACAAAATTGTCATCCCACAGTTTCCTGTGGTACCGGACATAACTGCCTTACTGACGTTGATTCCTGCCTCAGCATCCTGGTTTTCGGTTATTGACTTAAAGAATGCCTTCTTTAGCATCCCGATCGCTGAAGAAAGCAGAGATATCTTTGGCTTCTCATTAGGTGGGCGTAGTTTCAGATTTCGGCGCGCTCCCCAAGGTTATTGTGAGAGTCCCTCAATCTATAGTCAGGCTCTAAAAATGCAGCTTGATACTCTTGTGTTGCCGGCTGGTGCTGCTCTCATTCAGTACGTAGATGATCTTCTTGTGGCAGCTGATAATGAGGAAATATGTAAAACAGCTACGATTTCTTTGCTCCGTCATTTATCTGACTACAAACATAAAGTATCACTTTCGAAACTACAGTATTGTTGTCAAGAGGTGACCTACTTAGGTCATCTCTTATCAAAGGAGGGAAGGAAGTTGACCCCAGAAAGAATTAGAGCGATTGCACAAATGACTGTACCAAGTACACAGAGAGAAGTGCGTGCGTTTTTAGGTATTACGTCATACTGTCGCCAGTGGATCCCCAATTTTTCTTTGTTAGCAAAACCTTTGTTGGCTCTGACATGCAAAAATACACCCAATACTCTTCCTTGGTCTGACGAGTGTCAGAAAAGTTTTTCGGAGTTACGTACTGCACTCTGTTCGGCTCCTGTGTTGGGTACACCCGACTACAGTAAGCCCTTCACATTGTTCGTTCACGAGAGAGAAGGTTGTGCATTGTCGGTTTTGACACAGTTATTTGGTGACAAACAACGTCCATGTGCGTATTTCTCGTCAACTTTAGATCCGGTAGCTAGAGCATTGCCGAGTTGTTTGAGAGCTACAGCAGCAGCTGCAGTCTCTATTCGACAATCTGCTGGTTTGGTGATGGACAATGACCTGCTGGTATTGGTTCCACATGCAGTGGATACCTTGATGAACAGAACTAAAACACAACACCTCACGAGTGCGAGATTGTCAGGGTATGAGTTGACACTATTAGCTAGTCACATACACATAAAAAGGTGCAATGTGCTGAATCCTGCAACACTGTTGCCGGTTTCCATGAATGCGAATGAGGTAGAGCATGATTGTTTTCTGAGGACGGAAGAAGAAACAAAAGGAAGAGTGGATTTACAGAATACCGCTTTTTCAGATCCGGATGGTACATTATGGGTGGATGGATCTTGCTATAAGTTGCCGAATGGTGATACGACTGCTGCGTATGCGGTGACGACGTTGAGCACGATTGTTGAAACAGCACGAGTGAATCACAACTCCGCACAAGCTGCAGAACTGATTGCATTGACAAGAGCGTGTGTTTTGTCTGAGGGAAAGAGAGTGAATGTGTATACTGATAGTCAGTATGCATTTGGTGTGGCGCACAGTTTTGGACGTCTGTGGAGAGAAAGGGGATTCCTGACGTCCCATGGCACAAAGATTCAGCATGGACAGTTGGTGAATGAGCTTCTGGAAGCACTTACATTGCCGAAGCAAGTTGCGATTGTGAAATGCAGCGCGCACCAAAAGATTACAGATGACGTTGGTCGTGGGAATGCGTTTGCGGATGAAGTTGCGAAAGAGACAGCGAGAAACATGATGAGTCGAATGTATGTTGCGAGTAATGCGAGATGGATGAGTGAAACCGGAATGTGTGAAGATACGATTGAAAGTGTGAAACAGATTCAAGCTGAAGCTACTGAGAGTGAGAAGAACGTATGGAAAGAAAGCACGGGTAAATTGGATTCGACTGGATGTTGGATTGATTTGTCCGAGCATCAGAGATGGATGTTGCCAAACGCGTATGTACATGCAGTAGTAACGATGGCACACGGTCTGTCGCACATCAGTGTAAAAGGGATTTGCAAGGTGCTAGCTCCAGTGTGGAAGAATTCTGGAATTTCTAAGTGTGCAGAGAATGTGGTGAAGAATTGTATGGTGTGCTTGATGCACAATCCTGGTAAGGGAACTCCAACTCCTGCAGGCCACTTTGCTCCCCCTACATGCCCCTTTGAGGTCCTACAGCTAGACTTCATTCACATGGAAAGACGCAACAACTTGAAATACGTCCTTGTCGTAGTTTGCGCCTTTTCAAAATGGGTAGAAGCTTATCCGTTAAAGGATAACACTGCTTTGTCCACTGCCAAAATCCTGCTCAAAGAATTTTTTCCTAGGTATGGGTTGCCAAAGATTGTGTGGAGTGATAATGGAAGTGAGTTCGTGGGTGAGGTAATGAAGAAAGTGTGTGCTGGTCTGGGGATCAGGCAGAAATTCCATAGTGCAAATCACCCCCAATCAGCGGGGCTTGTTGAGTGCTATAATGGCACTCTGAAGCTAAAACTGGCTAAAATTCAAGCGAGTACTGGATTATCATGGCCAGACGCGCTGCCCTTGGCGCTTTTGTCCATAAGGACGACCGCACATTCAAGAGTTGGGCTTAGCCCATACGAGGTAGTTTTTGGTCGTCCTGCCAACATTTGGGGTGTCCCGAGACCTAAACAATTTAGTAGCATAGAACATCCAATGTTGATTGACTATTTATTTGATTTGACTACTAAATTGCGAATCATTCATCAGCAGGTTGTTGAGAGCTTACCTAAGGCATCCGAAGATCCCGGCCACAAGTTGCAGCCAGGCGACCTAGTCTTGGTCAAAAATTTTCAGAGGACCGAAAATCTACAACCTCGCTGGCTTGGCCCGTATATGGTCCTTTTGTCCACCCGCACTGCAGTCCGGCTCAAGGAGAAAAAAAACTGGGTACACGCTGCCCATACAAAGCGAGTACCACTCCCTTTACCTTTTGATTCCTGGGTTCGAGAGGGTGTGGGGAATTCCGAATCCGAAACCATCCCTCGGTTTATTCCTTTTTCTGATGCCCAATTTGAAGGACATGAATCTGTGACCACTTCAGACACTACTGAACAATCTGGAACATTGCCGTCACCTACGGACTCTGGAACATTGCCAATACTCACAGACCCGAACACTCCTGCTACTGAACTTTTTCCGGACCATACTCGACCTGGAAGAAGCAGATATAACCTACGTCCCCGAACTCTCATGAACTGATTTTTTTAATGATTTTTGTGTACATTTCTCCCAACCAAGAAACTTGCTTGTTTTTTTTGTTGTTTTACCTTTTTCCGAACCGCCACCCGGGTTCAGCCGGAGGGTCGCGGTGTAAAGACTCAGGAGTACAGGCTCCTTGACACAAGGTCAGGGGTTCTATTGGTCTTAAGGGCGTTCCTTGAGCTAGTAGGCGTAGTCCTGAGCACAGAAGACCCAACCGCCGCGGACGGCTCGTTAGAGGGTGGAGTTTCTTGGTTTGATGGGATTAACTGATAAAATGTTTTTTAGTAAGAGTTTTCTAGTTAAATGTACCCTATTGACACTCAGTATTTCGATAACTTTGGTGGGTGGGATTGTCCTCCTTTTTCAGTTCCTATCCACACCTACCCCACAACCTACGTCTACTCCTTTGTTTTCCACTGTTTCTATACACTCTTTTCACCCCTTGCCTGAACATGAACAAACTAGAAGACTGGAATTCACAAACAACTCGTTCATCCAATTGCTTCACCAACACCAATTAATAGTCAACACCACTAATTGTTGGGTGTGTGGTTTGATGCCACATACAATGGGAAAGGGTATCCCCTACTTAGTCCTACCTTTTAGTCAAAACGGGTCATCATGGGCTTTTCAGACGATGTTCCTTTTTGCTTTGGAAATCTATCCCCCGCGTCCCCCGCGTTCTGTGAAACATAACTCGAATCCAGCCTTGGTGAAGGGAATTGCGAACATGAGCAGAGATGTGAATGCCTATATGTCTATTCCCAGGGACGAGTTATCAGCTTACACTGGGTGGAACGCAACTGGATACCGCATTAGTCTGGGTGGGAAACAGCGTAAGAGATCGTCTCCGATTTGGGTCGTACCCCACCGAGGTCATTTTTGTCTGCAAGGAAATGGTACGAATCCGAGGGCTCAGCTAGGGAAGAGTGTTTGCACTCGGACGTACATTTTTCCGTCGCAGTCTTCCCCATCATTTTTGGCTGCTAAGGGTACGTACTTTGTATGCCACAATCAGGCTTATACATGGCTGCCCCCAGATTTTTCGGGCATTTGCTTTGTTGCCTATCTGTTGCCCCCTACGTATACCGCTTCCGCTGACTATCACAAGACGAGAGTTGTGAGAGGTGTCTTCGATAAGGAGGACACCGCGGGTCAAGAAGCAGGGGATTTCTTTAAGGGATTCCTGCCGTACTGGGGACCCATGGTAAATAGTAGGCATTTGAGACAACTAACCCGAGTGGTTGAGTCCACGGTGAACGAAACTGCTGGTGCCCTTAGTAATTTGACAGCTGAGCTTCAAGCGGATCGCCTCATGACATTACAAAACCGTATGGTTTTAGATGTTCTACTTGCTGACCGAGGGGGAGTATGTAAAGTGATCCAATCGAGCTGCTGTGTCTTCATACCAGACAATGCTCCAACAGTGTACAAGGCCATTTCCAGGTTACATAAGATCTCCGAGTCTATACATATGGCCGAAGGAGATTGGTCGTTAACTGATTGGTTCTGGGGACTGTTGTCCACGTGGGGATGGAGAATTCTGACGATCAGTGGAATGGCTCTAGCAGTCCTTTTCACTTGTTGCCTCTGTGTGCAGTGTGGTCCTGCCTTGTGTAGCCTTTGCGCTACGGTATGCGTGCGCAGTCCGCCTGTTTCACGGGAGGAACAGAGAGGTAGGATGATGCTTCAGCAACATACTGATGATCTGATGAAGATTGATATTGACTCAGATTCAGAATGGGTTATTGCCTAAGTGAGGGCAAAAGGAGGGTCTGTGGTTCCGTAAATTCTGAACCCGTGTGTTTATATCATGGTTCCGTTACGATTTTGGTATCTGCATATCGTAAATAGCGAGTTTGGTATTTACGAGTGTTTTCGTCACGCTTCCCGATGAATTTGCTGCCTATTAGTAAATCTCGTTAATGAACACACGGGTTCCATCTTGTGCACGGCATCCATTTTGTTTACATTGCCCTCACTGTAGGCAGCCTGACTCTGCAGGACACGTCCACCCCCCCAGTTTGGCCTTGCGCTGACTCATGACCTGGCGAAAGCTGACGCTATTGCCTGAGGCTGAAACTTGCCAAACCAGTACCTGCCCTCGAGTTAAGCGAGGTTTTGATCAAAGGCCAGTGTTGTATAAACTTATATGACCCGCACACACCTGCCCAACCTTACTTACTATCTCTTTCCTCCGTTTCTGTTCCTTCCTTTATGACCTGTTTATGGTGGGGAGGTGACCATTTGTTTGTTATGAGTGGACGGTCTCTTCAAAGGAGGATGTTAGGTTGGTCCGGTTTCAACCCCAGAAGAACGTACGTTTTAGCCAAGAGGCCGGACACATGGGATTGTCATCAATAATAAAGTATTGTTTTGGGTACATGGGGTGCGACCAACTGCACTTCAAAGAATGTTTGCCTGAGGCATGATTTTGGGTATAAAAGGAGCGACCTGCTTTGTATTGTTGAGCAGTCTCCTCGCAACCTACTTGTGTGGTACTTGTTGGACCTCTGCTACTGGCTGCAGCCAATAAACCGATCTTTGATGCCATCTAGAAGAATCCCGTGTTTCTGTTATATTGGTAATCCAGGCAGGAGAACCCGAGAGCTTAGAGCGTTGTTCCCTGGCGCTGCCGGACTATAAAAAAGTTTGGTCTCTCACCCTGGGTCACAGGGGGGATCACTGGCAGGACTGATCCAATACAGCAAGCACGAGGGTGGCGGAGGAGACGGCTGCAATGGACATGCTCTGCTCCCTGGGACACATGTAGAGAATAAGACGGAGGACATGGACTCGGCAAAGCCCAGGCATACCCGGCAGCCCTCACGCTCTGGGACTGGTCAGAAAGTCTCAAGGGTCATCGCTAAAGTACCCACAGCCTCGTGCCCACTTACCCGAGGCCTTCTCTACTGACCGCGGCTCGATCACCGCTAAAGAGGGGAATATGGCATAGGTGCTTTAGTGGCGGAGGACAAAACTCTACAGGCTCTGTTCTGATAGTGGCCAAGTACGACAGACCGAATTAAACACCAACGTGGAGTGTCTGGATCACATCGGCTATAAGGTAAGCACTTACTTCCTGGAAACTAACAACACTGTTGTGTGCTGAGACTGCGCAACCAGTGTCCTCCCCAGAGACTCTGCAGACTAAGATCGAGGGAGCAGTGAGGTGGTCACCTGTAGGCGTCGAGATAAAAGGGCCTGTCTGCGATACTGGGCATAAGTGGGTGTTCTGACCAGTGACAATTACTTCGATAAACCACGACAACATGGCGAGGAGCAAAACAAAAAAAGAGCGCTCACTTAAAGAAATGTTTGACAAGACAGGAAGCACCAATGCGGAAGACAAAAATGCAAATATAGGGATGGACGCCAGGTTGGACACTGAAGACGGGGATGGTCCGATAACCAAGTTATTTCTGCAAATGTTATTCTCCTCCTTACGCGCCGACCTCCAGGTAATGAAGACGGAAATCACAACAGAAATTCGGGAGGTGCGACACAATGTGGACGAGGTGGGCGAGAGATTGGCCGAGCTAGAGGACAGGGAATCCAGCCGGGAGAAGGAGGTCACTTGGCTGCAACAAGAAGTCCTCAGGCTTAAAGAGCAACAACTGGATCTCCAGGCACACAATGAGGATTTGGAGAAACGATACATAAGAAATAATACAAGATTTAGAGGTGTGCCATCCAAAGCGGAAGGTTCCAACTTGCGTCACGGACCTCTTTCAACATGTCCTGGGCCTCGCAGAATAATCCACCTTGCCGTTGGGCTGGGTCCATAGAGTGGGGCCTGAAAGACTAGGAAAGGGACCCCCAGCAGATATAGTGTTATGTGTGCATGATTTCCAAAATAAAGAGGACATACTTAGAAAAGCCAGAGATTTTCACCCAGTCCAGTCTAAAGGTCACTACCCAACTTTCTTCCAGAATCTCTTTACAAAAACGTAAATACTTCTGCCCTGTTATAGAACATTTAAGGAAAGCCACAATACCCTACGCATGGGGTCATCCTTTTGGCATTGTTTTCCGATGTGAAGGAGCACTCCACCAGATCAGATCCCTCAAAGATGCCTGCGCCCTTTTACACATCAATGTACAGGAGGGCAATGAATAACAGCCTTCCTCTGCCTAGCAGCAGCGACCATCATGGCAGAAGGTGACAAGCAATCATCGCGGATCAAAACCCGACCCTACGACCATCACCAAAGAAATACAGGCAGTGCTACAAGCCCTCTCTGCAGAATCTACCCTTTTGGCAGCGTCCTGATCTGAAGGTGGCAGTGTCCCGGGGGTACGGGGCGGAACCGGTGTGAACCCAGCGGCGGAGGACTGAAGGTTCTAAAGATGATTTGCCTTCCGCTCACCCTGTGGATATCTCCATGTTTTTGCAGGAGACTCATCATTGGAGTAGACATACTACTGGTGGCCACTTCTCACACCGACTCACTGGATTTAACGGACTCTGGTCATCTGTTGTTTTACCTGTTGTATCCTTTATTTTTGTTATGGGTTTCTTTCTGTCTTCTCTCACTTCTTTCTCCTCCACACCAACTGAGGCCTCATGTAGGTAAAAGGTGTACTAGGGACTAGATGGCAATGATTCTACTCACTACCCCTCTGGAAAGACATAGACTTAGCAATTTGGCGGCTGTAGAACGCCCGAGGATACATGGCACATATCATTCGAATAGTGAGCCTTAATGTGCGAGGCCTCAACAGCCCAGTAAAGCGCAAAGTGATCCTATCTTTTTTAGAACACTCGGGAGGGGATGTCTGTATGCTACAAGAGACTCTTCTATTGGCCAGGGACACCCACCGCTTGCAATCATTTCGGTTTCCCAGACAATATTATACTTCAGACACAACTAAGAAAAATGGGGTCGCTATATTGCTTGCACAGAAATTCCAAGGGAAGCTCATCAACACGGTAGCTGAACTTAAAGGCAGAGCGCTGGGGATTAGGCTTCAGTGGGGGCCATATTTAGTTTACGGTGGAGTCTGTATATGACCAGAATGAACTCCAAGAACACTTCCTGATAAACTACCTTTAAAAGGTTCTAGCCACTCCTGATCGAGCGGTGGTGATAGGTGGCGGCTTGAATCTCCTAATGCATACAGACTTAGCACGTTTTGTGAAACGTACTACACAAGCTGGGGCTCTTTCACTGACAGGGCTTCAATGGCTTGCGAATAGCTCTGTTAATGACATATGGAGACAAACACACCCCAAACTCACCCCTCCACTAGGGACCCTGACTCCCTCTCTGAAGCTTCTATCTCGGTCTTTTTAAAACCTTCTAAAGACCCTTTGGATTGTGCCTCTTATTGCCCTATCTCGTTGCTCAACGTTGATGCAAAAATATTCACGAGCATATTGGCAGCTCGCATTAGTCCATACATGGCAGGTCTAATTGATCCGGACCAAGCGGGGTTTATCCCATCAAGGCAATGCGGGGATAACACCAAACGACTCATACTTCTCACAGATCTCATCCACTTCTCCCGAGAGGAAGCCCTCCTACTCTCTCTCGATGCAGAAAAGGCTTTCGATAGGGTCCACTGGCCGTTTCTATTTGATGCGTTCCGACGATTCAGTTTTGGGGAGAGGTTCCTTAGCTGGATGAGATGCATCTATAACACTACCGGGGCTTCTGTCAGAGTCAATGGAAACTCTTCCGGGCCTTGCCCCATATATAGAGGAACAAGGCAAGGTTGCATCCTGTCCCCATTGCTATTCCCCCTATATATGGAGCCTATTGCACAAAGAATCAGAGACAACCCATCGATCACGGGGATTCGCCTGGGGCCAGAAACGCATACCATAAGCTTGTATGCTGATGATGTGGTCCTATCCTTGATTAATCCTTCGCTCTTGGCCCTGGTAGATGAATTCAGTTGTTTTAGTGGGATATCCGGGTTCAAGGTAAACCTTTCAAAGTCACAAATCCTAAATCTCGCAACCACCCCTGATACGGTGGTGGCCCTCACTAATCAATTCCCATTTACCTGGGCCGGTGACCATATATCATACCTAGGTATCTCGCTGGTGCGTTCTCCCGAGAAAACGCTAGCAGCCAACTATGGCCCACTCTTGAAGCAAACTACTAAAACTCTAGCCACATGAACCCGGACAGGCCTCTCTTGGGCAGGATGTATCGCTGCAGTAAAGATGACGATCATACTTTATATCTTTCAGACTATTCCCCTCTCCCCACCCTCGGCCACCGTACTTAAGTTGCAACGAGCTATCAATCGCTTCATATGGGGCGGGAGGCATCCATGACTCAGCTCTCATAAGATTACTAAGCCTAAAGCAGAAGGGGGAATAGGGGTACCGGTGGTGTTGAGATACTTTCAAGCGTCCCAACTACACTTTATCTTGGAGTGGAATCGCCCCCTCTCAGAGAAGGACTGGTCATTCATGGACCAATCTATCGCAGGGGTGAACATATGGCGAGAGATCTGGCTTCCTCATAAACACATGGCGTGGGGGCTCTATTCCTCCCCGATAACGGCGACTACCGTAAAAGTTTGGGATGCAAAGGCAATCTGCCATGGTTTTACTACATTCCCCTCCCCGAAGACTGCGTTTGTAGACAACCCTGACTTTCCTCCTGGATGTAAGTCAGAACCATTTCAGCGGTGGTGTGAGAAGGGCTGCAAGAGGCTAGGCTCACTATTTGATCAGAATGGAATCATTCTCTTCGATCAGCTTCAGCAAGACTATGTAATCTGGGCATCTGATCTCTTCACATACAATCAGGCACGTCACTGGGTAACTTCCCCGGATATGAGACCAGGAGCCTCCGGTCAATTGACGCACTTCGAAAAGTGGTTCATCACTAAAACGACGACAAACGAATCATATCAGAACTTTACGCTCTACTCTCAACAGACGCCACTAGCACAAAAGCTGAGGTGGGAGGAGGAAATAGGCAGAACACTCACAGACAAAGAATGGCAGGACATACATTATAGAATCCATTATACTGCGTATGATATCCCGGGCATTGAGGCAGCATATAAGGTAGCCTCTTATTGGTACTTAACACAGGCCCTAATGAACTATTGGAATAAAGACCGTCCAGCCACTTGCTGTCATGGGTGCGGGCAGACGGGCTTATTGGTACATTTACTATGGCATTGTCCCAAATTGGTTAAATACTGGAATTGATTCTTCACGACATAAAGGAAGCCTTTAATATGGATATTCGCGCTTCCCAGCCTATACTCTGCTAGGTCTCCCCAACCCCCTGACCTATCCCTTGCACTCCCTTAGAGGAAGGCAGATAGCCTTAGCTCTTAATGCTGCAAGATTAGAACGACTTGCTCGCTGGGCTTCCACATTGGTTCCAGACCACACTGCATGGTTGAGAAGGCTGTGGACTGTGCTTGCGATGGTGCGCATGTCTGTGATGGTGGACAACAGAGCTGAAGCATACACGGAACTTTGGGCACCATTTATCACACTGTTAAGCAAAGAATTCAGGGAGGTGACTTGCCCCAGGTTCCTGTGAATCCTACGCCTCTCTTCCACTACCCAAGGTACGGGCACATAAAGGTGGTGTGTGCTTAGGAGCCTGTCTGTAGTTAACATTGTAGGTTGTTACAGGATCCTCTTCGGGTGCGGAGGAGACACGAGTGTTGGGGAGGAGTGGGTGGAGGGTGGGAGTTCTTTCTTGGTTATTGGGCTTTTCCCCCCATTTGACGTCCCGGGCTCTCTTTTTCTTTTGTCCCTTTTATGTTTCACAGTCCATGGCATATATCAGGCAGTTTACTTTCCACTGGTACGAAATCTGATGAACATGCCAATGATATTTTGAAACTCTCTGCCGGCCTCTGGGTTGTAGGCGCATAATTGTGTCTCTCTCATATGCATTTGTGGAGAGGTGTGGCTCACTGGTTAGAGGCGGCAGACCCGTAAGCAGAGAATCGGCCAGGGACCAGGGTTCAATTCCCGACGCGGCAGGGTCGCGGACCAGGGTCAAAACGGACTTGATAATTCTCGCCTCGGTACCTACTCCAACCAGGAACACACTCGGCAACTCTGGGCATTAAGCTTGCCTCATCTCTACAACGGCCCCCCCACAGACGCCGGGGATGCCTGGTTACACCTTGGAGATACCCAGAAAGGGACCATCTCACAGGGATAGCCAGGACGGGTTCCCCAGCGGTCTACAGCGCTGGGACGCCCCGTTGCTGGGGCAGCTGTGCGCTTTACAAGTCTACATATGCATTTAAACACGATGCCGGCCAGTAGTTGTAGGCATTCGCGATATTATGATATTGTGAAAACGAATAAAAGAATTGTCCCATAAATTTCAGACATCACTATTACCCACTTTTGCTGGTTCTTAATTTTTCGACCTTCGATGTCAATCTCATTACATTTTTGCAGTTTACATCGACCCCTTGCCCCTGCCCATTCTCACCTCAAGTCCTCGGCTCCTTTGGGGGAATTCTTGTGCTTATGTTTCCTGTTTAAACAGTGCCTACGATCTCAGGGGCCATTAATCTCTCCCTAGTTTGCATCCTCCTTTCCTTTAAAAATGTCCTCCCAGTTTCCACTCTCACTCTTAGGTGGAAATTACATCTCAGGGTGGAACAAAACATTGAGATGAAAAAGAGACATCCTCAGCTTCCCTTTCAGCGAGGACGTCAGCATGGCAGAGGTAGGGTACGGCTGAGGTGTTCCAGTCACAGCCTCGCTCCCTTGCTGGCTCTAGAACGCCCAGATTTGTGCTGATCAAGTGATCTGCCCAGAACCACACAACTCTGTGAGCGCTAAAATCGCAACGCAGATTACCAGCTTTTAGAGTGTGTAATGTGCCCACTAAATAAAAAATATATGTAATGCGTGGTCCTACTGACACATAAGAATGCTGTCTGCATTCGATGTACATCTGTATTTTAGCTTGTACTTCTATCTTTCAAGCTGTCCACCTGCTATGGCCATATATTATCTCTGGGAAAGCGAGACACTATTTACAGAACGTCGTGCGTTTTAAAACGCGTTGATGAGGTAATCTGTACCAATTAACATAAAAGCCATATAAATGAATAAGAAGGAACTCCATTGTAGACAACAGGTTGATAGAGTTTGCCACTGGCAGTGTAGAAATATAGGCATATAACGTCGAAGTTTGCAGAATCTGTGCACACACGCCTCCATCTCCCCCCACGGCCCCCTCCCTCAGACGACCCCCACACCTCAATCCCAAGTGCCTCCCGGGCCCCCGTTTGAATGCTGGTGGCAGGTGACAGGGTGTGCGGACCGCAGAGTTCAGATCCCCTCCAGTGGGAAAGTGACATTCCAGTCGCAAAAGCCCCCGCGCAGCGGAGAGGCCATTAATATGCAAATAGTCCGCTGAGGTCTATGCTCGCTAATGGGTTTGACGTCGCTTAATTGCTGAAGCGGGTTGCATTTGGGACGCGGGACTGCACTTCAAAAAGCGCGGCTTCCTGTCCGGCGGGCGGGGCCGAGGAGGCGGGGCCTTGTTTTCGCATTGATTTCATTAGCCAGGTTGATTAGCTCTGAAAGGGGAGATTTGATCACAGTCTGCTGGAATAATCCCCAGACAGGGTGCGGAACGCACATGGGGAGAACCAAGAGATTAAAGCGCGCGGGCTGCCCCGCCGTCACACCCCCGGAGCAGGCCATTTCTCACGTATGAGGCCCTGCACTTAAAATTGCATATGGTATTACTCGTTAGTACGTCTCATGCCGCCAACAGGATTGTTTCTTCACCGCTTTGTCATATGATGATTTTTTTTACCTCAATGAGTGCAGGTCGCGGTGTAAACGCACAGTTGCTCTCTATGAGGTGAGATAATATCGATTTGGGGAAATCTGCTACATCCGCACCCCTAAATCAGTCCCTCTCTCCTGGTGTCTCTAATCCATTTCAAATCTGCCCGTCGCACCTCTCGGGTGGTTTGCCTGTAACCTTAGTGTGGCATCATGCACCACAAGTAACCACATATATCTCCTGCATATTGTCAGGGCCCCTGGAATCATGCAACAGGGGTGGACGTTTTTGAGCAGCAAGCTTGAATGAAATATTTCGTAAATAAAGACACATTATGCAACGTGCTGAGGCACGTTTGGTGATAGTACTAATTCATTATGTCGTCTTTTTTGTACAGGTTAATACTGAGCAATTTTTTTTCCTTCAGTACCAGTTAAACAACCTAATACAGCAACTAGTAACTGAAAGAAGATGTGGCCTTACGGCCAGAGCTGCCGACCTTGGAGCTGGGGAACCAGGCTCCAGTCTCGGCGTCGGCTCAACATCCTGTGATTCTGGGCAAATCACTTGATCCCCCGTGCCCACCAAAAAGGAATGTGTTCTTGTGTAACTTAACTGGTGCTCATGTAAAGGCTCCAATACCTTTGAGTAGAGTTTGCGCTATATAAATCTGCAAAAAACAAAAACTGACCAGTCACCTTTTGGGAAGGGTCTACCTCTGTGCAGCAACATGTCCGCTGCATTTTTGAACGGTTTGAGTTAAAACATTTTTTATTAAATCTGCAAACTATGTGGCAGATGGATGGATTAGTTGGCAAATTAGGCAAATCTATAAATAGGCAGAAAATACCACCAATGCAGAACTGCAGAATTCCAGTGACACCTTAATGCACCTCAGGTCAACTTAAAGGCTCACTGTAGTCAGGGCCACTGGTGAGCAGGACATAATGACTGATATGAGGAAAAGTAGGACTCTGAGTAATGAAGATTACCAGTGAGTATTCCAGGCATTCCTACCACAAGCTGTTTTACCAGCCTAACCTGAACATTGTCAGATTACATCAAGTACCCAAGGAGTGATGTGAGGAACGCTTGCACATAGTCTTACCACTGGCAATCGCTCGGGTAGCAATCCATCCCATTGTTTTTTGCCCACTGTTCCAACTCAGATTGGACTCAACCATGTGCAAACCAGCCTAGGCCCTGCTCCAATTGAAACAGTCCAGCCGAACTTCCTAGCCAGGTCCCCTGTAAACCACAACAAAACCAATTCAACATTGGTTTGAGCATATTTGGACTCTCTGTGCCATAGGATCCAAGCTGTACTTCATTGACAAGGCCGGGCATGGCCAAAGCCGATCTGGGGTTGCTTGTGTTTCCTTCGGGAAAGGTGCAGGGTCATCACTGATTTACATAAAGCAGGCCTTTTCCTAAAGTGGCACAGTGAGCGTAAAATGATGGCTTGGAATGCTGCCCTAGCAATTGCAAGTGGTTAGACTTTTTGCAAGCTTTCCTCCCATCACCTTTTATGTGATTGACGGTTGCCAGAAGAATACCATAACAATTCATACATGCATTTTGGAGTATATAAAGTATTACTCCTGTAGTACTCTTTTACATATTCATACATGCCGGTGTGAACTGTCTCCGCATCTTTTGAAAGTGGATTGTTAAAGGAATTTTAACATACAAATCGTTCAGATAGAAATGTACGTGCTCTCTTTGTACTTTTACTAATAGGAAGTTACACATTTTGGCTAACTGAGTCACAAAGTCACGTAAGCGTATATAAAAGAATACACCAGTGGCTCTACTTTTCATACCTATAAATGGTTTTGGGACTCATCCCTTTGGTTCCATTCCTGGCATTTCTGTTTATAAGTGAATTATATTTGTTCGGTAAGTCCCATACCTTTAACTGACGCAAACTCAGGCTGCAAAAGTAAACCCCAGAAAGCATTGATTTGTTAAACGAATGGCCAGGTCTGGAGCCCTGCCATCATGAAATGCTCTTCCACCTTAATTGGTAAAGGCACAAACCTCATTTCTTATGAAGCATTTACTATTACTCAATTTCAAAGCACTCTTAGTTTTGCCAAAAGGAAAATAAATGTTTAATGAAAAGAACAATCAAAGTGAGATAAGCATATTTCGCCTAGGATCGCTCAATGCTGGTCCATGTCACCTGGGACTCCATGATCCACACCTGTACATTCCGTTTAGGAACAAGGTCGTCTAGTAGCTAAATACAATTAGTTTAAATGAGGCAGATGAAGATTGTTTCCCAGAATGCATGAAGTTTTTCAGTGAATGACTAACCCAAAGACGTGTTAACCTCCTGACTTTAAGTCATCTGTCAACCATATCTGCCACTGATCAGGTCACAAACATGATTTTAGAAACAAACTTCTGTTTGACTGCCAAACTGACATAAATCCAAGTTTTGGTTGGATTATATGTACGGCTACTGGAATTATGAAATTCTGCGGCACTGCTTTTTTCTCATTATTATGGATTTGCATCATTTGCCGCATAATCAATCATCTGCTGCATAATTTCCAGATTTTGAGAACCCAAGTTGTTCTTGGCTCCACCTATAAAAAAAGCTACTAAAAAGTTAGTGGCACGTGTTGGCCTGTAGTAGAAGGCCATTCCGAAGGTTGTCTTGTTACTTTTCAGTAGTTTATTGCTGTATTTGAGTATTAAGGTGATCTTAATGAGGCGAAACCTTTGCTACGACAGTGTTAACATAGGTGAGGGCAAAAAAGTAACTAATAGTGTTACAAATGTACCGCTTTCTTGCCACATAGTTTTGCTTTTGATGCCACATAATATAGTCAGCTCTGCCTCATAATTTGGTACTCCCTTGCTGCATAATTCCAGCGGCCCTGATTATAGGTTTGTATCATAGCTGGGCCATCCCAACCTTTCATCCTTTGCAGCTGACAAAATGAGTAGCGCTGAGTCGAGTAATTATTATAACACCTAATATTTAAGCACCAGAAGGCAATTCAGTTTGTGTTGCTCGCTGACTAATTGTGTAAGAATATTATTGTATATCATGTGGGGTGCCTTCCTGAGGAACCAGGTGAAAGGGTGAGCATGTGAACAAGTAAGTGGGCTGTTTTAAAGGTTTCCACTTCGGCTGACTCCAAGAGCACTAAAACCTCTGCTCACATTGGTTGAGACGAAGCCCAGCAGCCAGGTTATAATCTGCCCAACCAGGAGACCTGGACTCTAACCCCTAGAAGCCCCCAACCCCCCCCCCCCCCCTTGCACTCCTGGCCGAATTGGAGAACACGTGTAAGGCGATTACTTTCCATATGCCTTTTCGCTCATCTTCCCATACCGGAAGCATTTACAAACAGGCTCTCGGAGTACGAAGTGCTATATTAAAAGCTGGATATTTATCAAATATGTCTAGAAAGGTCCTACGTCAGCCGACCCTGGAAATCCAATATGAAGATATTTGGCTTTTTGTCTCCAACAACCAAATGCCGATGCCCTTTGCGTCATTTCATTTATGAGCTACTAATGGGAGAGCCTAGAAACAGCCGAATTCTTATTATTACGCGCTGTGTAAAATAACTGGACATTTATGAGACATGTGCAGAAGAATGGCATTTCCAGCGCACCTATTAGCCCCTAATGAAAATGTAACGACATTTAGCCCCCCGCGCCCCAGATTAGTGAGGGGGAGGTCTCGGGGGTCCCTTCCTTTTGTATGCAAAGCATGAGCTCCCCGTTTGGATTGCTCCATCCTCTCCCCCCCCCCCCTCTCGTTATGTCGATGGTGGGGCCCCGCATGGCCAATTCCACCCTCTCAGCTGTCCCCAGGGTACACAATGGGCAAAGTATCTTTTGTGGCATTAACGGCTTTGCAAAGGGAGGGGGAGGGGCAGTTGAAGAGGTTGCAAAACAATGTGTGAGAAGCCGAGGATGTGGGTTTCCCACACGGCCCAGCCTGCTCCCTCCGCCCCCACCCATGGCCGCCGCCCCCACCCCTGCAAGCGGCAGGCGCACAGCTGATCTTGCCCACCATTGGATCCTACGCCCCCCCGTTTGCACCATCGAGGGAAGCCAGTCTTTTTTTGGCATCAATGAGTGGGTGTGCCCCCCCCCCCCTCCTCAGACTTGCCTCGTCATATGATGACCAAACCTACTGGAGAATTTGGAGGGATGAGGATGATGGGTGTATTGATATTGAGATAGGCCAGCAGGTTGTGCACCTGCCGCAGGGATGGGTGTAGAGCTCGAATGCTTTATGATCTAATCTAGTCAGGGTAGAACTTAGCCATTCATCCTCACGAGGCTGGTAAAACGAGCACCACTGACTTAGGGTAAGAAACATCTGTTGATTTAAAAACATCGAGATAAATCAATGTATCATCAATATTGTTGAAAATTCCAACAGTGGACATATCTGCTTTACCTCTTGAGCGAGGTAGGGTCGGACAGTCCTAATTTATTAGTCTTCTGCACCCTCGCCCTCCCTCAGAGGTGCCACAATTCCTCTACTGCCCCTGCTCGTGCCCCAAGAATGGGCATTGTTTACAGATCTCACTCATTTCATAGCCGCAGAGGAATTCTACGTTAACTCTTCAGCAGCCCCTGGAATGGTTAGTTCCTTGTATCCAGCCGGCGTCCTTTCTACCCCCGCCCTCCCCGCCCTCTCAAGAATGAGCATGGCTAGTTTAAGGTATGGCGGAGAGGGCAGAGTGCTAGCGTGTTTGGGTTCAGATTAGGTGACCATGGCCCATCAAACCCCAGTTTCTTTACAACATGCAGATATCAACTGCTTTCAAAAGTTGTGTTTTCTTATATACATTTTGAATAGTTGTGCATGTAAAGAACATAATTGCACGTTTGAGCATCACTTAAACAATTTCCCCTCTCTCTAAAGAAGATTAGTTCTCCAGCTTGAAAACTATATTGCCAACCCCCTTCTCCCTCCCTCCATAAATCTCTTTGTCGCCCTCACGGGTCGGGGATGGTAGAATCAATTCAAACCACAAGAATCAGTGTCTGTATGTCAGAGAAGAGCAAGTCAAATCATAGTATCCTGAGAAATGAACACGCACTGTCAAAGCCAGTAGGTCTGGCCTGACAGACACATGGGAGGGAGCCAGGAGGAACAGTCTGAGTGGTAATGTAGTCCGCATGCAGTTGAATGCAAGCACTCGAATGGAGACAGAAAGACACACCCAAACAGCCAGTAGCATTAAGTCAAGTGAGAGATGAATGCTCCTCTTGGCTGAGCCAAGACTTGACTTACCAAGTCTACAGCCAATGGCTCTAAGAGGCTGGTGGAAGAAAACCATTGGTTGAAAAGGGGAACCCAAAGCCCACTCTAATTATGTTGTTAGCAGCAGCTCATCTGGCAGCTGCGCTCACAAAATCCACACCTATTCGTCAAACTTTTGCTACATTGGCAGGAACTCCAATGACAGCAGTTCCTATCAATGTAGAGAAATGCCCATGGGGTTGGCAGCATCTCAAACTGTGGTGGGCAGGAGCAAATAATGTCCTCCGCCATCCCGATGGAGTAAACTCCAAACACCAAACTAAATCAGCCGCTTAGCCCTCTTACCAAATGACATTAAGGCAGTGGTGTAGAAAGTGTGAGGGTCGGGGGGCATCTGCCCCGGGCAGCCCAAGTTTTGAGTGCAGCGACCTCCCGCCCTGGTCTTTTCATGCGGCTGCCGTGGGCGGCAAACACAGGGACCTCCACAGGCGGCACAAGGTCTAGCTACGCTACTGCATTGGGGGGGGGGATAGATTGTGAATCAAGCCCATGGAAAGAGCAAATAAGTAATGCTACCTGGCAAGAGGTATGGGCAGCAGAAAAAGGGGACACGTGGTGTTGCTGAGCCCGTCACTGATAAGCATCATCTAAAGCACTGTCCAGTATTGGAGTCTCTTCTCAAGTATCATCTCTAGCTCCGGATGCCACAGCTAGGATATTGGAATCGGGTATAAAGGCTATCACTATCCAAATGAGTCCTGTTCTTCAGCCCAAAGCTGGAACACCGCGCCAACTTCTGGAGTCAACTCTGGGCTATTGGGTGCGGTTCTAAAGGCCACATTTAGAACATTGTGTGAGATTCTGGAGCAACATCTGATTGGTTACACCTAGTTTTACTGTTTACATCTGGATTACCATATCCAGTTTTGGAGCCACATCTGACCTTTTTTGTCCAGTTCTAGAGGCCACATTTAGATTACTGTGCCAAGTTCAGGAGCCACATCCGATCTATTGCATTCAGTTGCAGAGCCAACATCTAGAGTATTTGGTCAAATTCATGAGCCACACATGATTTATTATGTCCAGTTGTAGAGCATACATCTGTTTAGCCATTTGTAGTTCTGGAGCTGCATCACTCAACACGTTTGTGTGTCAGGTCCTGGAGGCCACGCCTGAAGTATTTATAAAGTATGAATGTGGAGCCACATCTGACATATTGAGTTGTTTTCTAAAATGGCTCTTGGTTTAAGCCAAAGGCCAGTTAAGTCACTTTATTTATAAGCGGTTTGATGAAGCACATACAATACCTTTGGCGTGTCATAGTGTTTTGCAGAGTATTTATGTTCTGTTTGCATATTGATGATTAAAACATGATTAAAAATGGTACCTTTTAATCAAGAGGCCCAATCAAAAAAGCAAAACATCAGTAGGAAAAGCGGAAGGTCGATATGCGATATCTGTATATATTGACAAATATGGAAATTAGTGATGAAAATAAGTGGGGTGATATTGGAGATCTCACTGTGATCACATTTACCAATAGTGCTGCAATAGGAGGCCCTTCATGAAAGGAACTTCTAGATGTACGTCTTATGTGTGATCAAAAAAATAAAACTGCTTTTGATAACCACAGAGGGGAGTGCTATGCCAAAAACACCTGGTAGAAAAAGGTCACCATCATGAGATAAAATGAGTCTAAATCCCTGTAGTGGTGAACCAGTGCACCAACGGATGAAGCATCCAGGTTTTACTTGGAACAGTGTGTGTCGGGCCCTTGAGATGATTATTGTAAATTGAAAGAAGGGTGTCCCTGCCCCATCGTCCCACCTGCACCATTCATGAGAATACCCCCAGAAATACATTAGAGTTTGACATATGGAGCAGGATGTCAGATCAGATTTGTGTATTTTAGCGTCTGTAAGGATTATGCTGAAAGACACAGAAGTCAGAATTGAGAAAGCTATCCCACACCTCCAATGTAATGCTGAACATCAGCATAGGTTTGTTGTACCTGGGTCTGATGCACCTGTTACATAGAGGGGGATTCTGCAGTCTACCTTTCCACCCCACTCCCACTTTCTGCCATTACTTCTTTAAAATACATATTAAGTTATGTGAAAATGATGAATATTTGCATAGCAATTAACAGAAACGGAATTGCTATCGAGTAATGACTCGCTGGGCCATGGCTGGATTCACATTTGTGGCCTGTAGGCTTTTGGACTGGCACCCAGCCCACAGAGTCTTCTAATAACATGTATGTGGTACTGGATGGTATTCTACACCAGGAGACCACAGTATACTTAATACTATCTCTTGTGAGTTCTGGGAATGATTGCTTTCTGATGTTAACATTAGTTTTGCACCCCTGTTGTATTGCTATCGAGTACATGCAAAAGCTGATAAAGCAATACATCCATTTCCACATAAAAAGCCACAAGTCCCACAATGTAAGCTTATAAATCCAATCAAGTATACACTGGGCAGAAAAGATAGGAAGGAGACATTCTCAATTGCAAAATTCTTAAGCAGAGTAAACGAGGTTGCATTTTTCATAAGAGTACCATAAAAACAGAGCTCAATAGCTGAGCCTGGCAAGTGAGTATGAGTGCTGACTAAATACAGAGAGAGAAGGCAATGTATAACCTATATGTAATGAACAAGAGACAGAGATGGGCACACTACCTGGGCCATGTATTTCTTTACCTTTTGTAATTCTGTGTGTGTTTTGGGGATTCATTGACTTGAACAGTGATATACATGTAGGATGCAAGTCGTGCCTCTGTACTCCATTTCCCCACAGCAATTGTTTGTCAGTTATTGTTATTGTTAATTGGGATTTCAAGAGTGCATAATGACCTACTGGTCTCTAAGCGCTATGGGAGAGAGCACAACCTCGGCATAACTGCCGGAGAGTGCATCCCGACGTGGCCCAGGATGTGCCTCAGGCTTCAGTAAAAAGGAGTGTTTTTAGTTTCTTCCTGAATGGGAGGAGGATGAGTTCCTTACGAAGGCTTGCCGGCAGCTTATTGAAAAATTGAGGAATCGTTGTGGAAAAGGCTCTGCCCCCTTTGGAAGAGATATTAAAGCGGGGGCAAACCAGCGAACCAGCATCCGAGGACTGGAGGGACCGCCCTGGCACATAATTTACCAGGCGTTCCTTAATATATGCTGGGGCCTGACCATGGATGGCTTTGTGGGCTATGCATAGGCCCTTGAACCTGGTTCTCTGCTTGACCGGGAGCCAGTGTAGCTGCTGCAGTAAGGGGGTGGCATGAACCACGCCTTGGGAGCCTGAAAATCAGTCTGGCAGCATCATTCATGATTACCTGGAGTTTTATAAACAGCTTCTCCGGGAGGCCAACATACAGAGAGTTTCCATAATCTAAACGTGAGATGCTCATTGCTGACACTGCCATAAGGAGTGCCGTAAAAGAGAGAAGGGGTGCAAGTCTCTGTAGCAGTCTCAGCAGGCTCACACATGTTCCCACCACAGTAGAAACCTGGTGGGACATGGAGAGTTTGGCGTCTATTTTTATGCCTAGACTCTTTACGACTGAGGCTGACTTGGGAGTAGGGTCAAGCTCTTGTGGCCAGAAGAGGTCACTCTAAGGGTTGATATCCGTGGTAATGGCCAGTACCTCAGTTTTGTCGGGGTTGATTTTGAGGGAATTGGCTGTCATCCAGTTGACTGTGTACTTCAGTATATTCTGCATCTGTACATGGGCCGTGGTTGAGTTGTCGATCTGGATGATGATTTGGGTGTCATCCGCATAATTAAGACTTGGCACTCCATACCAGTCAATGCGGCCACCAGGGGCTGGAGATAGGCATTGAAAAGAAGGGAGGACAACGCCGAACCCTGAGGGACACCGCATGTTAGTTCACCAGAATCAGATACCTGGTCAGCCAGTTGAATCCTTTGGGATTGGCCTGACAGGAAGGACGCAAGCCATTGAAATGCTAGCCCCTGCACGCCTAGCTCCATAATCCGCGACAAGAGTTGGCCATGATTGACCGTGTCAAATGCCGCGGACAGGTCTAGCAGCACCAGGGCGCATGGCTTCTTATTATCGGCCATAAGCCTGAGTTCATCACTGCCAGCATTACCAGTTCTGTGCTGTGATTATAGCTAAGGGCTATGGACTTTTATAATTCCGCACCTCCAATAATTATTGAATTACTGCACTTAACACTTAAAACAAAATATTCTGCAAAATTGCAGGTGCTAACCATAATGCTTTTGACTCAAATGGATCCAAAGTTACTAAAACTGCGCACATGGAGTGCAACATTCTGGAATCTATTGGCAAACGTTAACAGAAGACATTTGACCTATTGAATTATGTATTCTAGAATTAAGTTCCCTGGGGACTTGCCCCAGTTGTGTTAATGTCCCCAGTTGATGGACTTTGGGGAAAGACTTTCATTTACAGAAGAAATAAACAATGGTAAAGCCAATAGGTCCAGCATTATCTGACAGCCTTTTGACAATTCTTATTTTTTTTTCATGGTTTTTCCACAATTACAGTGTTTGGGAAGCTACAAGGCCCTCGTCAATCAAAAAAAAAGAGACATTGGCTAAAGACAACAACTTACCATAATAATAGTCCTTGGCACTGAAGGGAACCACTTTGTGTGTTGATGTTCTCCTTGTGAAAAACAAAGCAACCTGTATTCACAGTGTAGTCAGCCAATGGTTACACTGCGCCTACACATTGCCCCTTGATGCATGCTGAAGTAGGTGGGAGTAAAAAGTGAATGACACAATCACAGGCTATTGGATGAGGACTGACTGAAACCCTCTGTAAGTAGGTATGCTATACACATACTTTTAGCTAAATTAAAAGGCCTTGAGTAATACAGACTTAAAAAAGCCAATCTGTCTGCCCTTGGCTGCCAGCCTGTTGCTTTTGTGAAAGAGAGAAAAAAATAAAGAAAGAACGAAAGAATGAATGAATGAATGAATGACAGGGTTGCAAAGATAGAGCATCCGCACAAGTTTATATTCAGAGTACATATGAGCTGCTGGTATGGTGTGAAAAAGCACAGTCAGATAAGCAAAGGCTACTTCAAAAGGAATTAATACCAGCATTGGCAGGAGAAAGGAATTGATAAAGCCATGTGCTGGCATCCGGCATAAAGCATCCTGCTATCACATCAGGCTCTGCAAACAAACGCAACTCTAAAGTAATACTAATAAAATGAATACAAAAACACTGCCACTGAAGAGAACTACATGGTGTGAGGAGGTGCTCTTTGTGAAAGCGCAAAATGCAGTCACTCAAAATGAAGTTAGCCAGTGGCTGGACTAGACTGGCCCATTGCCCCATGCTGTATGCCATAGGGGCAGAAGCTAAATGTGAATGACACAACGACAGACCCACGGATGAAGGGAGGTGGCAGAAAATCCCTTTAAGTAACACAACAACAGACCAGTGGATGAAGAGAGTTGGCTATAAGCCCCATTAAGTGAGTATATTATACTAATAAAATCTGCAAAATCAAAAGATATTGGCTAACGCCAGACCTACAAAGGACACATATATTAAAAGCTAATGCAATCAGTGGCTTTGTCATGATCATATTTCAATATTTATAAAATATTTATGTTTACAGCGTGCTGAATTAATCAGCTATTTCAGTTTTGAAGAACCACATACATTTTGCCCCACATTGTAAATGTCTGACGTTCTGAATTTTGTGACACTTTCCAAATAAGTTTGCTGTGTCAAACACTGTTTTGCGGGGCTGTTGCTTATTGGAAAGTGGTATTTCAATAGGACCAGTAGAACGTGTCTTTCACTGCCGCCTAACTTGTCTGATTCTATAACAGACCGTGCCAGATAATTCAATCCACCATTTTCTCATAATTTCTGTGGCAGAGCCCACCTCTCCCGCCCCCATGTTATTCGTTACACATGGGATTAGGCGACCGAGTGCCACCGGCATCACTTGTCGCGCTTGCCCCACTCAGGAATGCAGGCCGCCTGCAGCCGGTGAGGTTTTACAGCTCACGCAGCAGACAGGGGATTACCGAATTAGCGCTGTGATCCCCTGGGAAGGCAGGGGGATGCGCCGGGGCAGGTGCCTGCCGCTGGAGAGAGGGGGCGCGAGCCGTGGCACTGCTGCAGGCAGGCGCCCCTCCAGACCCTGCTCTTATAAGTAAACATTAATTAGAGGCAGGCTGCCAGCGGTGGGAAAAGGCTGCTTCTGGGGAGCAGATGGCCTTCACCGGAGACACGCTCGCGCCCAATAACGGGCGCACGCGCACACCGGGGCCTGGCAGAGATTTATTGATATGGGGACCGTCCGCTCATCAGGTGGTCCATGGGAAAGTGGGTGGGGTTAAGAGTGCGGAACTTTTCCCCCCATTCTTGGACTGAACAATATTTCGTGAGAGCCTATGTGCCCTGTTAACAGCCGTGCCCGATGCCTAGACTTCACGCGGGTCCTCGTTCGCTATAGATCGCAGTGCGTAAACAATAGTGCTAAATGTGCGTAAAATTCTGACCATATCTTTAGCACAAGTGGTATTACTATATGAAAAAATGTAGAACGACAAGTTCTATGGAATGAAAATTCACGCCGTTAGCAGCAGTACGAAAGTGTTGTTAATTTTGCACAAATAAATGGGCGAAATAATCAGGAAATAGTGTTTCCCAGCAGTACTCACTTTGTTCGGATTTATTTATAAATAGCTTTGTACGGGTACGGACCGGCCTAAAGGGCAATCTGGCAGTGCCAGGAGGGCTGGTCTGACGGTTTAGCGGCTGGGCCCCTTGGAGGCTGTTTGTGGGCCTGTTCTGTGGTCTGTTGGTCCCGTTTCTATTGTTGATTTCCCTGATGTTACACACAGGTTGCTAACAACAAGCACAAATGCACTGAGTCTGCCATAATTTGCAAAACACCTGTACAGTATCTCTTTACAAGTGCAATAGCGCCCTGATTTGAAAATGTGGGCCATTTTTTTTAGGTATCTGATTAGCTGATGGGGCCAATTTTATTTAGGTGCCTGGGACTATTTCCTTTATGGTCTAACCATGGTTTTATAAAGCGCAAACTATACCTCTAGAGTGTCAGAGTGGTGACAGAGCATCCTGCAAGGATTAGAGGAATTTGTGGCACATAGATTTAGCACCATTTTGCTATTCATGGGGCTTTCTGTGACTAGTTTTAGGGGCTTATTTACAAGCTCTTGTGCCACCGGTACGTCACTTTCCCCTAATTAAAAGTGACGCATCAGCAGCGCAAGGGGCATGTAAATAAGCCCCTTAGTTTGTGTCATGTTTGTCCTAGAGGCATGCCTCCTCTGGACTATTTGGCCATCAACTACTGAGTTTATAACCTGCGAGCAGGGCCACTGGAATTATGCAATTGTGTGGCCGCAGTGTTTTTCGCATAATTATAGAGTTGCTTCATTTGCCACATAATCCAACATCTGCTGCATAATCCGCGGATTTTAGGAAAAAATATTTGTTTCTAGTTTAGACCATTCAAAAGTTACTAAAAATGCAGCAACACTTGTTGCAGCGCAGCGGACAGCCCTATGCAAAGGTTGTCTGGTCACCTTTCTGTTGCTTTTGGTTGTTAAACTGATACTAATGAGGCGCATCCTATGGTTGGACATTGTAAAACTGTCAAAATAATGAAGTAAAACTATCACAAAATGTGCTGCTTTACACCTCATAATTTGCCTTTTCTTACTGTATAAATTACTCAATCCAGCCACATAATTTGGCCCTACCCTGCCGCATAATTCCAGTAACCCTGCCTGTGAGTAACTAAATAACCATATATTCTGCCCCATCTTTTGAAGGCAACCAGATGACTTTATTCCATGAAAGTCTACATGTTTGGGTTCTGGACTTTATTTCAACAACCCAGCGCATTCTGAAAGTTGTGAAATGTATTCACCTCATTTGAAACAATTGGACTAAAGCACTAGGCTATAATGATTTGTAAAATGAAAACAATAGAGTAGATTATCCTGTTCTCAATGACATGAGTAATCTGGCAATTTTACCTTTACCTTATTATATTTAATCAGTGGTCGAAGTGCATTAAAAAATTATGGGAATTGTGATGCTGTGCACAATGGGGGCGGATTGAGTGAATGTGGGGGCAGGGTCATAGACATGGTTACAAAACAAAATATTCTGTAACTTCTTTTGGTCTTCCACCTTCAGGTAACTACATATATAGTAAGACACAGCTTAAATTAAAAATAAATGCATTTTAAGTTAATCAGTGGGAAATGTACTATCATACATTATGAGACCCCCTAATGGACTGAATAGGTCTGTGTCTGTGTCTGTAACCAGAGAGCCAAAGAATTGAATCCTGGTTGGATCAGCAGAGAATAGTGACTTGTGTATGTTTAGTTCTTAGAGGCCCCCGTCTGTGACAGAAAGCACTGTGAAAATGTAAATCATTATTTTAAACTTGCATTACACACAGTATAAGTTAAGATGTTATTTTATAACTGTCCATTAAAAGCACACACTTCACAGCTAAGCTTGTCATCAAGAAGTTCAGCTGGTCATCAAGATGCTTCAAGTGATTCCACCAATTAAAGCCAATACCAGCTTCCAAGCAACCTTTGCATTTGCAGATTGACCTGTTGCAAACATTTACATTTCTTTCAGGCAAGCAGTCACCTTAGCAGTTTGTTTAGCTGTCTGCTCCTCCCTCGGGTGCACTGCACAGGAGATTCCTTGGCATACACTGCAGGAGAAGCATTTCAGCTCCCGTGATTAACCGTCCTGGAATTCTCATCTTTTCACAAGTAGGGGAATTGTTTTCCTTAAATTAGAGGATGACCCAATTTCTTGATTAGATTTGGACTGTAGATGGCACGTCAACTAATTTTATTTCTTCAATATTAACGCCACACATCACCCTAGTCTCAAAAAATTCAAACCTGCTCCAATCACAACTGTTTCACTCAAAGACATCTTCACCTTCTGTAGGAGGCTGGCTTAGTATATGGTACACATTTTTAAGTGAAGCACCAATCCAGACAACCCTTATGGTGGTTTTAGTGGTCTTAAACAACCTTAGAAAGCTCTCTAAGGGTTAGCTGTGGAGAGCAGCCTTCAGGCTTCACCCAGAGGAGTGTTAAGCAGCTTGTTTTACCAGATCTAATCACGTAGTGTAGGTTAAATGAAAAAGAACCACACAGTGTAGTTATAAAATGTCTATTTATTACACAACACTCACTAACACATTGGTATATCTCCTACCCGGAGATATCAACACAAATATACAAGAATACTTCATTTGCAAGAGGTAAGTAAACACAATACACAGTGGTCTCAAGGGGAGACCAAACCATGTACTTAGAAAGTGGAATGCAAACTGTGACTAAAGTTGGGACGTGGACCAGGAGACTCAGAAGAGCCTGGGCACAAATAGCCACCCCAGGTAAGTACCCAGGAAGCCCACGGAGGCTGTGTGCAGAGTGGAAACACAGCCGCATACTCAATAGAAGTCAAAGGGAAAGTCGTGGTTGCAGTTTTGAAAAAGAAGGACTATTCCCAGTGGACCCTGAAGAAACCCCATGGATGACAGAAGGTTAGACAGTCACCCCACCCCAGGAACCAGGATACCTAGACCAGGGAAGCCAGGCTCATAGGTGCGAAGAGACATCGGAAACCGCCGCGGATCACAAATGGAGGACTTCAGTAAAGATGCCGCTGGCAAAGACTGTGCAAGAGTCCAGTGGAATACAAGGGTGGATTCTTGAAGAGAAGAACCTGCAAGCAGAGGGGACAGAGTCTATGCCTCTCTAAGGTCAACAGGAGGCACGGTAGAGCAATGCCTATTGATGACGGAAGACGCAGGAGTGATGGCGGTGACCTTGTCGCTGCAACTGTGAGGACTAGGCAATGCTGAGGAAGTCAAGAAACCAGCGGGGCAATATCTGGTGGAGCACCAATAAGCCTTGGCAGCAGCAACAGAAGTGGAAAATGATGAAAGAGGAATGTTGGGACCAGCAAGGTTCAATAGACTCACCAAGTGCAGGAGAGTCGGAACAGGCCCTAAACAAGCAGGGGAGACCCTCAAGAGGATCCACGGGCAAAAAGCACAGGAGTCGCAAGAGGACCTCGAGCAGCTCACCAAAGAAAGAAAAAGGTCCATGGTGCAGAGGATGTGGTGAGGATGGTGATCTTGGCAGGAAGAGATGCTGGAAGTTGAAGCTTCTTGTAGCCCGAAGATCTCTGGAGTGCGGAGCCAACAAACCTTGGCAATGGCAAGTCGATGCAGTGCATAGGGGTTCGGTTCTGACAAGGGATACTGGCCTCAAATGTGCTGAGAGGACAGGTCAGGCCTCGAGGGAGTTGCAGAACCACCACCCATGTTGCTGAGCCTTTTGATGTCCATGGGACATCAGGGGCAGCAGACCGTTCAGCTTTGTTGCGGTGCCTGCAGATGCAGGGAAGTGACTCCTTCACTCAAAGGGAGATTACTTTGGGTGTTCTTGATACCCACAGATCTGTTGAGGATGCTGGAAGAAGAACAGGCACAGACAACGAAGAAGACTTGCAGAGCAGTGAGACCAGGAGCAGCTGGAGTCTTTCTTGATGTAGTCTCGGCTCCAGGTGAAGTCCAGCGAAGTTCAAGTGTCCAGACAGTCGAAGAGTGACATGGTTTCAGGCTTGAGTCTTCTTCCATGACAAATCCTAAGTCCCACCCACAGGTAAGCCCTTTAATACCTTAAGAAAGGGGTTAGGACGACTCAGCGATCCCTCCCAGTGGAGGGGCTAGACAGAGGGGAGGATACTTCCATGTCCTTTGTCCAGTTTCGCGCCAGAGCGGGAGCCCAGAACTGATTCCAACTGGAGTATGCAAGGAGGGCACCAAATGTGCCCTTCAAAGCAGTCTGGTGGCGCTGGCAAGCGCCCCCAACCCACCCCAATACACTAGGTCCTGTCTGCGAGGTGGTCACACCTCCCTGTGACAGGAAACCTATTGTTCTACCTTCCCCTTATTGAGCTTAGCTTAGCACCTCACAAGCTCTGCTGCTGACCAACAAACCCTTATCACCTCCACCATCCCACTCTCATTCCTCATCCAATACGAATCAATGCCTGTTATTCAGCTTTGAACTGTTCGAAATTTTCCTGACCGTCATTTCCGCCAACATCATCCTGTTCCCACCTAATCTTATCACTGGTATGAATTGAACTAAAGAGATAAATAGCAGTGGTGTGCGAAATTCATATCATTTTGCTTCTGTATAAGTTTGTGAAACTTTAGGAAAATATTGTGAAATTGCACATAATTATGCAAAATGCAAATGTGTCATTTTGCGCTAAATTTTAGCATGAAATGCATCTGCACATCAATTTTTGACTCAAAGACACATTTCGTGCTAAAAAAATGTTGCCTAAAAAAAGGAAACTGTGAGCAAAAGCTGCTCGCCTTCTGTTGTTCCAATTCATTTTAGGTGAATTTTTACAGCAATTGTCGCATTTGTGGCAAATTTTTACTTCAAATGGTGTGTAATTATGCAAAATTGTATAATGGCGTAATTTCAGGAATTTCATGTGATAAGTATACAGTGAAATTTTCAAAGATTCACAAATTACACCAGCGTAATTTAAATTTCACCCGCACAACAAAAAGGTTAATAATGACATGCTTTAGCACAGATATTAAGCTTAGTAGTGATGTAACAAACATATGTTATTACCCACCTCAGTGGTACTCATTTTTGCAACCATAAATGAAAAGCTGCATCAGGTACAACAACATTGGAGGAGATCTGTATTTATCTTCAGGTATCAGCTTCCAATACTGGCATGATACATCAAGCAATTAATGTGCCTATGGGCAGGGCACTGTGTTTAATCTTCAGATAACTGATTTAAATGAAGATCAGAGGGTTATTACGTTTGTTGTTTAGATGCACGGGTATCCTGTAGTTAACCAGGTGAAGCTTGATCCCTAGCGTATGCACCCAGTGCAAAGAAAAACCTTCACATAAGCTACAGGGCAAAAGTTTGATTGCATACAGACTTAATTCACACTTTCAATCTTCTGAGGCTGATACAATGAGTACCACTGAGTTAGCTATTAGTTAGTACTTATATTTGATCACCAAGAAACAATTCATGTTATCTTAAATACGACCTTTATGTGTTCATAGGCAGTTTTGTATAGAGACAACACATCACCTTGGTCACTTTAGAACTTTGTAAATGTCGATAATTAGTTCAATTGCAACTGATGGCTCTCAAATGGACCCAACATTTCTGGCCACAAATGCATGCATGGGTTCGTTTATGCAGAAGATCTACTGGTCGTTATGCAAACTGCTAAGTGGTTGTTGCATACTTTTGTTGTATTGGTAACACACTCTATGACCAACCAGTTGAAAAGGATCGTCAACAAAAACCATGGGATAACATTTGTCAACCTGGTTTTAAGACTATTGGTCTTCAAAAGGCAGCGTTTAATTCTATTTAAGATTTTTATCCAATAATCCTCTCTTGTAGAATGTCAGGTTCTCCAACAAGAAAAGCTGCTAAAAAAAGCTTATGCAGCCAAGGAGGCACCGCCTCTGATTTATTGATTGCTTGGGGGAGATCACGCCGCTCCTCACTGCTGCTCCTCACCGCCGCTCCTTACCGCCGCACCAAAATCTTCTACTGCCAAACCCTTTATTGCAGAAGCTGCTGTAACTGCTGAGCTTTTGGAGCCCGTAACCCGCAACCCATAAGCGGTAGAGCGGTAGAGCCTTGCAGCAGAACCCCCGGCAGGCTCCCGCTCCCGCTGAAGCTGAAGCCCTCGTACCTACCGGGCTTACAGGTTTGCGGCTGCCTGGCGGTTTGGGGGCCTCGGGTGAATGGGCACACGGGTCAACGGATCAACGGGTCAGTGTGGCCTGAGCTTGAGTCAAGGAGTCAAGGAGTTAGGGCTGTTTTGAGGCATAGAGCTGGCTGAGGCAGCTGAACTTAAAACGTGCTGGCACCGGTAGCTCCCAGGAAGAGAGAACTGGAGACGACTCGAGGAAGGGTCAAGGAGGGGCCAAGGTGCCACAGTTAGCCCGGGGGTTCCGGGGGGTTCCGGCCCATGCTTTGTTTAATTTTACTCGCCTGTCTGCTTCGCCTGTTTGCTTCTGTTGTGTGCCTCCACTCTTCTGCTGTGTGGCGGCGCTATTGAGCAACTAGCAGACCCTTACTTGGAAAAACCAGCTGGTCTCCTCAAGTCTCAAGCCTCAAGCCTGTTGATGTGTACTTGTTTTACATTCTGCTCACATTCTGCATGCCTAGCTGTAATCAACAAACCAACTAACTAACTAAGGCAAGCTGAACCGAGCCTGTCAATCAAACTTATCTATCTTGTCTATTGCCTATCCGTCTATCGGGCTCATAGACCATTGCGGGCCGTACCAATACCATCACTTCCGTCACCCCGCATCGATTGACAGTCCTACTTAAACTACCCCGATCACTTAAACTACCCCGATCAGACTGATTTATTATTTCATTATTCCCACGAGCCTGGGGGATGTGAGTGGGAACATACATCTGGCGATAAAAGGAAGGTTCCGTATCGCAGCCTGTTGCATTTCGGGGATATTCGCTGCCCCATTGCTTGGTGCTCCGCGTGCTGCCTGCTGTCTCCCCCGCTGCCGCTACCTACTAAAACAGGTGCGGCCGCTGTGTGGGGAGATTACCAGGCCCAGAAGCCACTGCAAAGAACTTCACAGGACACGCCCCCTTTGTGCCTGGTGGTACTTAAAACGTCAGCCCGATCTTAAAAGACCGATCAAGATTGGACCGGCCCCCCCCCCTTTCTTTATCCTCCATCATCCCTGCTCACATGTATCTGTATGTATTTGTATGTATGCTTGCTTTGCTCCTTTAAACAGAAGTTCTGTGAAAACGTTTATTAATATCATCATTATCTAACATCATGTCCACAAGGGGTAGCAGAAGTAAAACGGCTGTGGGTGGTGTGCAGGGGATAGGCCCATTAGATAATTTTATTATAAGGGCAAATGAAGCCATAGATCAAGGCATTATCCTTCTGGAACGCAGAGTATCCCAAGATTTAGCTTTAGCCAAACGATCCTCCTTGGGACCTCTAGCGTTAGCCAGAACTCCAGTGCAGGTGAAGGATATTGGCCCCACAGTAGATGTCCGCGCAGACGTGCACCGTATGCCGAATGAGGTTGATTTGTCAGCATCACAACTTCTAACAGACTCACAACTGAGCTTGGTATCAGAAAGGTCTCCGGAACTGCTCATTAATCCTACACCAGATGAGACAAGCATGAGGCGGTCAAGGGGGAGGAGGGAGGGTGCTATACGGAAACAAGCAAAACAGACAATTGTGCCAAAGGTCAAAAAGTTTTGTATGACAAAGAAAAGCATGGGAAAGAACTAAACCACCATGGAAATAACGGCAATAGGAATACACACTCAGATGTGCCAAATGTAGTTTTAGATACAGAAAGTGTAGAGGCCTTGGATACTTTGGGTGGATTATGCAACAAATGTGAAGCAAATAATCAATTGCTGGCAAGAATTGGGGATCTTTTCAACATCTATTTGTCCCCAATAGAGACTAGACTCTTACATATAGAAAAACAACTGGCCGAATTGAGTGCTCTCCCCAAAAACCCTCCCAACCACGGGGCTTTAACGACCGGGGGAATTAAACCTAGTAATTTTAAATCATTAGGCACTTTAGGTAAAAAAACTCATGCCCCAGTGGTAATTCCAAATGTAAAGTTAAACACCCCGCTGGCTCCAGATAAGAAAATGGCAGATAAACCGGCAATTTCTACTGTGCCTACTAGACAGAATAATAATATACCTAAGGTCCCCACCACACTTCCCAAAAGGGCTTGGGACATGGGAGTGAAAGAGGGCAGTCTTAAAGTTAATCTCCCCCCAGAAGCTAGCCCCTCTGTGGTGGTTATGACTGGGGTTCCAGAGGTGGCGGATCATATAGATGAATCCAGTTGGTCATTAAAGAACAAAGTCCAACATTGGCTTAACATTAATCGCCCGCTACCTCCCCATCGGTCTAGTAGGATTTTAATGGTGCGCAGAGTGCCCTGGGTGGGACATGAGAAGAAAAAAATCCAAGGCGACTGTGTTATAATTAATTTTGAGGACCCACACACAGTAGATTACATATGCTCATGGAGAAATCAAGGGCGTAATGTATGCATTGAAACGCAAAGACTCGCCTTTTTTTATCCCCCTAGGAATCGATCTGGGCCGAGCTATGATGAAAACTGGAGTAGAATAGGCCACCGGGATTGGGGAAGAGATCGGGGAGAGTGGGGAGGGTACCCCTGTAGTGATGGAGAATTTATGGAAACCTATAGAGGGATCCCGACTTCCAACAGGTATAGCTGTCTGGAGTTGGTAGATTGACTCACAGTAACTACCGGGTCCCCCAACAAAGATCGAGAGGGGTCTAGAAAGAATAACGGTAGAGTCAACCAGACGGATAATAGCCACCTAAAACCAACCCCTGTGAACAGGGATGTAGGTGTAGATGAAGTTGTAGCATTTACCACACAGTGCCCACTAGCCATAGGGACAAATAATATGGAGATTATTGTAATGGAAATCCCTGGGGGTGGTGAAGACAGTGCATCACCCAAACACAGGCCTTTAAACAAGGTGATTACAAATGGGAAAACTGAAAAACCCTGTTTAAATAAGTCGACTAAAACTGACGTTACTATCCTTAGCTGGAATGTCGCAGGGCTGGAGCCTAGATTATCGGACCCCGATTGGCTAAAAACACTACTTGATAAAGATATAATTATGTTTCAGGAGACTTGGGCTACTACTGATCTCCATATAGAGTGCTTTCATTGTAATAGTGTAACTGCAACCAAGCCTGACTTTGGCCGCCCCATGGGCGGATTACTGATTGGTATTAGGATAACGGCAGGTGGAAGTATAAAGATAATGCCAACCAAAAGCCCTAATATTCAGGTTATTGAATATAAAAGAAAGGCACCTATTTACGTGATCAAGTTTTACAATAACGATTTCTATTCAGTCCCAAACAAAAATTTTATAGAACTTTTTAAATTTATATCTGATGTGATTGAACCATTAGATAAAAGCAGGGGTAATAGGATCATCCAAGCCGGGGATTTTAATGCAAAGATTCCTAATTTTGAATTAAACAAAGGAAATATCCAAACTGATCGTGCGGTAAAACGGGGCATAGAATTGGATTGCTCTATTCGTGAGCATGTTTTAACGAACGTGATGGACGTAAACCATTTCTTTACAACTAATCACGTTCCAACATTCAGAGGTAGAGACCACTCCTCAATTATTGATTATATTTTTATGTCACCTGAGTTAATTGATCGCCTTATAATGGCTAAGGTCTTAGAAACCGCTTTTGGGGATCATAATACATTAGTGGTGAAAATTAGCTTGGGTCCCTCCCCAGTATTTGCACGTATATTAGGTGCAAGAGATATTACCCCCGTCACAAATAATCTGAGGTTGAAATGGAGGGGGATCGACAGTGGAAGGATAGTCGAGCTTGTTATGAACAAGCATCAGCATCTGATTGACTCATGTATACTCTCAGATGGGAATAATTTAAGGGTAATTAAAGATTTCACTAGTCTATGTACAATTATCATGTCACTCCTAACTGCCCCTAATCAAAGGATAGATAGGGACCCCAGGTGGTTTGATAGAAATTGTTCAGTTGCTAACAGGGCCTTACGCAAGGCATTGAGCGCAAAACCGAGGTGCCAATTGGAGGTTAGGGAGGCAAGAAAGAAGTGTAAATCCACAATAGAGGAACGCAAGGCAGCGATTCTGATAGAGCACTGGGAGGAGCTATCTGATTCCGCAGCAGGGAAGAACGGAATTACTTTCTGGCCTGTAGTGAAAAAGATGCGTAATATGGGAAATCAACTATCAACAATTAGCTGCATCATCCTGAGTGATCGGTGGGAAGATCACTTCTCCAAAGTATATGCCACACCCCCAAATATTAATGATGACTATACATCTGGCCAACTGTGTTCTATACAGATCAGCTTAGGTGAGGTGACTGTGGCTATTAAACAGAGTGTTGGTAATAAGGCCCCTGGGCCAGACGGTTTTCCAATAGATATAATTAAATGGAAACCTGAATTTTGGGCACCTATCTTAACAAATGTTTTTAACAGCCTACCCCTAGCACCTATGCCCGACACATGGTCCACAAGTATAATAGTGCCAATATATAAGAAGGGGGAGAGAACAGATCCAGTGAATTACAGACCTATTTCACTCCTAGACAACACTTTGAAAATCCTGGGACGAGTCTTATATAATAGAGTAAATACTTGGGCAGAGGAATCGGGTGTTTTGGACCCGTGTCAAATGGGCTTTCGAAGTAGGGTTGGGACGACAGAGCAGTGCCTGAAATTAAATTTAGTAATTGGCAAATATAACATCACCAGGTCGTCACCATTTTACTTAGCCTTTATGGACTTATCGTCCGCATTCGACTTTGTAAATAGGTCTAAACTGTGGTCTATTCTTCTAAATTAAGGCCTAGATGCGCCCCTTGTACATTTCTTGGCCTATCTGCACACCGATACAAAAGCCCATGTAAGGATCGGGATGGCGGGGGAAATTTCAGGGGCCATAAGAGTGGAAAGAGGAGTTAGGCAGGGGTGCGTTTTAGCACCCCTGTTGTTTAATATTTATATTAATGGGCTAAACAACTCCCTAAAATTGGCAACCATGGATGTCCCGAAAATAAGGGGAGGGTTGTTACCGACATTGCTTTACGCAGATGATGCGGTTCTTATGGGTCTCACTCCGAACGCCCTACGCACCCTGGTTAAAAGTTTTGCACAGTATAGGGATAAACTAGACCTCAAAGTAAATTTAAAAAAATCTTCTATTATGTCGTGTGGGCCAGGGAAAAGACAGCTTAGTGCTATTTCGGTGGGAACTGATAAGTTATATTCCACAAATACTTTTACCTATTTAGGAATGGTTTTTGCTGCGAACGGCTCGTGGAGTGGACATTTGGTCCACGCCACGAGCAAGTTCTCAAAAGCCATTAATTCTATCTTAAGTCTCCCACGGCCTACGAAAATAGGTGCAACTAAAGCAATAACATTTTTTTTTAAACTGCAGTGCGTACCGGTAGCAACATATGGGGCTGAGATATGGGGTTTGGGTAAGACACTTAGTATTCAAACCGAGGAAAATCGTTTCTGCAGGAAATTCCTTGGAGCACCTATTTCTACCTCAGAGTATATTTGTCATTGTGAACTAAATTTGCACTACATATCAGATTTTATAGCAACAAGACCAGCCTTGTTTTGGCTGGCCATTTGGAGGAATACAGCGGCCTCTCTAACCCATGAAATTATAAGAGATTGTCTCAATTGTGAGAAAGGGATGACGATCCCGTGGCTTGCTGGAGTTTTTAAGAAATTAAGCAGCGTGGGTAAAGGTCATTTATTTATCGATGCTACCAAGATTGAGCCCACAGACAAAAATGAAACTAAGTTTGCACTGTACACACTTTATAGCAAAGAAAGACTGGAATGGAATTAACTAAAACAACTGTCCAGGCCTATGTGAATAAAAACCTGTATAGACAACCAATTCTTCTGTATCTCACCTTACCAATGACAAATTGGGAAAGATCATTGCTGTTTAAACTAAGGGCAGGTACTGTCAGATTCTTATTATGCTTCCCATTAGGTTATTTTTCATCGAAATCTGAACATATGTTATGCCCATGTGATGGAGTGAGTTTGCAAAATGACCTACACTTTTTCTTTACTTGTAAATTTTATCTAAAATATATTAAATGGTTTTTACTTCCATATTTTAAGAAACAAAGACCACTTTCCCTGGAGCAGTCTTATTTGATGTTGCTTACGCTGCACACTGATGAACTGATTTTTCGCGTTAGCACTTTTTTGAGAGTTACTACCTACGCACGCAAAACAATGGAAAACCCCTGAAATAATCTCTGCTGCTAAATAATATGTGATTTTGTAATATGTGTTGTTTTTAATATGTATTTTGAATTATAATTAATTATTGGGATTGTATATATGTGACTGCTTTTATGGATTTGATAAAATTCGAATTAAGACTATGAAATCGATTGCTTGTTTGGTTTTCAGTAAGGATTTGATAAATAATGCAATTGAGAGTCTCATATGGCATGATTATTGAATCTCGGAAAACTACTCCTTTGGAGGTCATAAAAATGTACTTAGATTTCATTGCTATTTTAACTCTGGCACTTTAAGTGATTTTTTTAAAAGTACTGTATTATCTATCTTCCTACCCAAACACCCCATTGTACTGGTTAAAAATTGAGCTGCTCAGATTTAAGAATGGGTATTATGCAGCCTTTATCCCCTCACAAAATGTATTGCTAGTGACACTGAATATAACAGTCCTCTTCTATTGCCCACTAATTTATTTGCACGTTTTTCAGAACACGCAAACTCATTTGATTAAAAAAGGTTAAGCTTGCTTTTGATGTTACTATGGGAGAACATGTTCCTATCTTATTTATTGCATAATTTATGACAATATGACTGCCAAGAATGTACATGATGATACTCATACCCATAACCAAATGAGAATGCTAATCTGTATTGCATCAGGTCGTATTTTAGCACTGGATAAAACCCTTAAATGAAGCATGAATATTTGCTTCGGTTGCAATTGTCATTTTTGTGGTCAGAGTACTGAGTGGTTTTCGTACGAAAATAAGTAGGAAGAAATCATACTAGGGGCAGGGACACATGTTCACATACAAGTTTCAAGCCAACTTGGTCTTTCCTCAGGGCGGTGACCCACCTAAAACCCAGGATAATTTTAAGAAACCACTTTAAAGGTGGTAGGTGCAAAGGGAAATGCTAGCTACTACACAAACAAATGGAATTGTAAAATTGGACACCTTGCTTATGGAACCCAACTTTGACATATTTTGTATCCTCAGAGTGCTCAGTCTTCTCTCCGCCCTAGGTTAGTCTTTCTACCACTCCTGGAACTCTTCAGAGGTCTTGGTTTAAATGTATGCTTCTGCAATGACTATCAGCAAATCAAGGAGTAAGAAGCATGGGAATGGACGGTTTCTTCTGCACCTCGCAAAGCATGGATTACCTAGACAACTGGGTGGGTGAAGAAATTATGAAATCCACTGGATCCTAATTGAAAACAACAAGGCCCCCCCTGCTAATGATCAACTCTCCCAAGACAGGGAAAATGTATTGGGGCAGATTTATAATAACTGCCGCATCCCTGCATATCAGCAGGGATGCGCCAGTTATTGTGCGCCACAGCTCCGCCACCATGGATGCGCCGCATTTACAATGCGGCGCACCATGGGGCAAAAACGGCTGAGATGCGTGACGCATCTGTGCCGTAAAAGTGGCGCATTGCTGGAGTTGCGTCGCAAGTGCGACGCAGCTCCAGCAATGCTTTGGGGGGACCTATCTTCACAATGCTCCGTTAATCCTTACGCCTGCTTCAAGCAGGCGCAGGGTTTTGATGCAGCATGGGCTCAAAAGTGACTGAGTGAAATCTTGTAAATTTCACTCAGCCACTTTTAGGAGGCGTTCCTGCGCCGGAACGCCCCCACCTGCCCTGGAACGCCTACATGTGGCGCAGGGCTTTACAACGTGACGCATCTCCCAGATGCGTCACGTTGTAAATACCCCGCAGCATGGCGCAGGATTTGCGCCGCCGCTGCGTCACAAAAGTGACGCAACGGCGGCGTAAATGAGGCGCAAGGGCCTCATAAATCTGCCCAATTGTATATAAAGACCTTAGGCAGCCTATTATTTTTCTTTAAAATTTGATAAGATAAGGAGAGCAAAGCAAATAAAATAAACGTTGCCATTACTTTTTATTATCAGAAATGCAAATTTAGAAATCAAAACAAATTACTAATGACCCTATTAAATATTTCCTATATGTCCTATTCTATGGGTAAACGAAGTCATCTTGTCTCATCATCTTATCATAGAAGTATACAGGAATATGTATCGACAGGCCACTGAAATGATATTCTTACAATATCTAACAACAAAACACAAAACAGTTTGTTGGCATAAATTGTGGCAAATTCTTGGTAGGATCATGTCAACGCGCATTCAGGTGACCAGAGTACCTTCATAAATTCTCTGAACCTCAAGTAACATTTTGCAACTGTGATGACATCTGCTCTTGCACAGGCGTAAGCTTCCAGTGACCCTGAAAACATACAGGATATCTATCACCAAGACACATGAGAATGAAACACACCTCAGCATCTGGGTAAAATCCATTTGCAGTTGTAGAACGTGGCCTCAAGGAGGAAGGCGAGCAGCGGGGAGTTTTTCGTGATCCCTTTCCCAGTGTTATTGGACTGACAATTGGCACAGTAGTGGCAATGATTTTGAGCTATAGAGAAAAAGAAGGGTGCATGCATATTAGTGAGTTGCAGTAGCACATATCATGCCATCCCTACCGAAATGGGCAGCTCTGTGTTACAACTGAGCATTGTTGGTGAGTAGAAAGTTCTGTGTAGGCACATACCTAGTGCTGTCTATCCACAGTCCCTTAGGGTCCCTTTCAAATTTCTGCTTGACCCAATACTATTTCTCACTCTCAAAGGCGTGTTCCTGTAAAAGAAATACATCTTTCAGAGAAAGTAAGGAATTAAATAATTTCAAAAAGCATACTTGGCAACCTCAGCATGTTCAGACAATGCAGCCCTTCTACTGGCTGAATCAGTCAAAGCATTTCCTTTAGATACTTCATCATGAGAATATTGATGACCAGCACAGTTCACCACAGCTATCTGCCTAAGCAACATCGGGGCATTGAAAACTTTTTTACAAATTGGTCATTCTTTATTGGGGTTCTGACAGATGGTAGGAAGACTCCTTGCATCCAGAGGAGACCAAAGTCATGTGTCACTCCAAACACATTCTTTGAATCCATGTACACCATTATATTCCTTTCCTCGACCAAGATATGGGCATGAGTATGAGCCACATGCTCAGCCACCTGGTCAGACTTTTAATTTGATAATCAACAACTTTACACATTTGGAGGCATATCATCAAGGAGGCGATCTCATTTTATCGCCTTATTAACAAGGTCAGGCTATCGCGTGAATCCTTGCATTAGCTCCCTTTCCCGTAACGCCCAACTTTGCATCTCTAATGAGATGCAAAGTGGGCGTTCCGTCCCAAAATAACTGGAGAAATTACGCTAACCGACATTTCTCCAATTATCAATGGGCACGCTAACAGGCATAGCGATAAGAAAAGTAACGCTAACCTTGGTTATCGCTACTTTCCTTACGCCTGCTTTTAGTTTGACTTAGCCATTATATCCAATGTAAAGTGGATATCATGGCTAAGTCTGCCCTGCCCTATCAACAAGCTATCACCAAACTTTGTGAGATTATCGCTGGATTTCCAGCGATAATCTCACATTTGGCAGTTAGCGCTTGGAATTTTATCGCTTTTGAGATAAGCGTTGCTAATAGCACGCTATCTCAGCGATAAAATTCCACGTTACCCGGCGATAATTATCCTAGCGCTAAGTGCCCTTAGCGATAATTATCGCCGGTCCTTGATGATATGCCCCTTGATATATAGTGCATGCAGCACAATCTGCAAACAGGATACCTGAGCCCTCATTTCTGAGACAGAATCTATCGACAAAGTACATCAATTCACAATTGGGAATGAAGATGTCAATTAGATCAATAGGGGGCTTAGTGAAATTGTTGGTGACAATTAAGCAATCATGGGGTTCTTCCTCCAAAAAGGTGGGCATCAGAGAAGTGGGGTTTAGGGTGGGGCAATCGACAAGTGTAACGTGTAAAGCAGACAACAATAACATTTTATATTGGGACAATCTGGTGGTAGAGAGATGCAGGTTTTTGGTGCTTAAAGAAAGGGAACAACGGCATGGGGCACAGCAGTAATCAAAGAAAGTATAATGTTTCAGAGGCCTCAACAAGATATGCATCAGCAGCCAAAGAGTGGAGACATAGTGGGAGCCCAGTTACAACTGAGCCCTGCCCGCAGAATAGT
This sequence comes from Triturus cristatus, assembly GCF_964204655.1. Lineage (NCBI taxonomy): Eukaryota > Metazoa > Chordata > Amphibia > Caudata > Salamandridae > Triturus > Triturus cristatus. The sequence goes on along the minus strand of NC_140590.1, from coordinate 688,375,948 downwards.
AGGCAATGGGACTTTTTCTCCATGTTCCCAAACCAATACGCCAAGAGCAAGTATGGTGCATTTGTGACAATACAGAAAATTGTATAGCATATTCTGGGAGCCCCAAAGTGGGTGCAGAAGTTATTATGTTTTTATTAGTACAAATACATTTAGTGCCTCTTTAGACCACTGCAAGGTTTCAGGGGCGCCCTTGCTGAGATAATCAAGCAAGGCCTTTGCCATTCATTGTCTACAATACCCAGACACACCTAAGAAAGCACATCACTGGAAGAGAGTGATTGGACAGGGCAACTAACGAATGGCTTCAGTGGAGTCAGCTGGCACATGGCGCTCACCTGCCGAGATTTCATGGACCAGGGAATTGTACTCAGGGAAGACAAAGCTGTAGTTTCTATTTGGAAGCCTTGTGTCCCTTTTTAGTCAATTTCGGTGAGGTGGTATATTGAACCTACCTTGCAAAAATCTAAAGTAACAGATGCCAAGAGTAAGTCATCAACATATTGAACCAAGGAAAAACCCCTGGTGAAAACCAGTGTGCCCAGATCCTTTCCTAGAGTTTAGGAGAAGAGTGACAGTGGCTTCCTTGATGGAGCCTCTGCCCGAAAGTTGAGACCCTTGGAATGAGAACCCAAAGAGGGACTGACTCCTTTTATTGAAGGGGACGGAGAATTAGGCAGAACAGAGGCCTACTTCAGTAAACCACTGGACATTTGTGAAGATGTACGTAAGGATGGTTTCAGGGTTGGGAGCCACAGAGACGCCAGTGATGATCACCTTATTTAATTACATGCAGATCCTACACAAATCAATATATGTGTGCCTTGTGTATGGGCACAACTAGCTATCATGGGACACATTTCTGTCTTAGCCTCTGGCTTGAGGTGGTACTAAGGTATCCTAGGTAACTTTTTTGTGGGTTATTCTTGAGTTACACAGGTTTTATCGAAGATTTGGACCCCACGTCATTGGCTTGTGTGGAGCACATTGTGGGTGGTACCTGGGAAAGCAAATCATTTAAATATGGAGACATTTTATTGTTAGTCACATTAGATTGGCAATTAGGGCATGATTTAGACTTTGGAGTTGTATGTATCATTGCCATGGAAGAGTACTTTACTCCTGCCATGGCGAGGGAACGCTGCCCGCCAAATTTCGAGATGTCCACTGGGCCAGCTGACATCTCTTGCATTTGCAGGAGCTGGTTTTGAAAATGCATTGAAAGTTTGACAAACGGCTCCATCAACATGACGGAGCAGTGCGGAAAACTTTCAATGTTTTTTTTACCAACATCCAAAAGAATGATTTTGTTTTTGAAAATCAAAAACAAACTATGCCCCCTCACACAGTAGTTTTCCCTCATGGTATGAGGGTAATTTTGCAGTTTTCACTGTCACTTACTGCCAGGTTTTACCTGGCAGTGACAGATGGCAAAAACTTGCCATTTCTTTGCCCACTCTAAATAGAGTGGGCGTACCAATGGCAAAACCGCTGTCAACCCTTACTTTGTTAGGCTGTTGCAGAAGTATGTCGGTAGCGTAGATGGAGTAATCTCCGCCGTTGGCATACTGAAGGTCCGCCCATCTTATAGTGAGGCGGATGGACCTTCAGTTTGGTAGAGAGGGTACTCTGTTGCCTTTGCGATGGAGTATTCTCTCCGCCAAACTCTAAATCAGGCCCTTAGTGTTTTAACATAGAAGCACAAGAACTTCATTCTCTGGCTGCTGGGGTAGGTTAAGATAACATCCATCAGGGTTGTAAAGCACAGTATAATTCAATGAATATTATGCACTAACGCCCCTTATCTGACGTAGTAGGACTGAGTAGGAAGGAATGCATATTGGTGATGGGTTGTTACAGATGAGGGAGATAGAGACCGAATGAGAGATGCGATAGGGAACACTTTGGTTAGAAATACCGACTGCATCTCTGAAGAAGCCTGAGAGAGGTAATGAGGGAAACTCGGAGGTTTTTAAGGCAGGGTGTCCGATGCTAATGGCAATGATGATATAAATGGTGTGTTGACCATTAACAAGACAATCTACATATGGACCTTTCTGATCTGCTGGGGTTAGGGTGTTCATGACACAGTCAGAACCCCTTGGCCTGTCCTAAAACTCAGCATAAGAATTTAGAGCAACATGGTGAAATTTAGGTGTAGCCAGTAAGACCTGGCACATTAGAAACTGTATCTAGACACACCTGTTTCCAATGCCCCAGATGACTACAAGCAAAGCAAGATCTCCTTTTGTCTGGACCATTCCCCTGCCTTCCATTGCTCTCCCTGCTTTTCCTCTGCACTGTCCTTCTTTTGCCTTTCCCTTTGCTCCTCCCTTTGAGGACCCCCCCACCTTTTACAGTTTGTTGCATGTTTTGTAATTTTAAAGTCATCAGTTTTGATTCTATGTTCTCTTTCTTTCAAATCAACTCAATAGTTCGCAACAGTCACTAACACTGCTAATTTCTTTTTTTGTCATCCATTGCATATTGTCATCAGCTAATTTCTCACATTCAGAAACAATTCCTGCAGCAAAGCATAAAGAGTATGTACAGCTTTATGAATGCCTTCCAAACACATCCTTAAGCCTGCTTCGATAATCTGCAGGTGTTTCAACCTTATTCTATTTCAATTTGTGACCATAGTTCAATCCACAACTGAATTTAACGACGCTTGTAGCATTCAAAGTCTTGCTAATTCTAGGATCCAGTCTTGGCCATGCCGACCTTTCCACCAACTGATCTCTTACCTCACTAGGCACCACCAACTGCAGTATCTGATTCACCGCCATCCAATTTGGTCTGTACACTTCGAACATAGGGGCATATTATCAAGAAACGGCGTTAAAATTATCGCCGCGCTAAAGCGGCGATAATGGGCTTGATAATATGCCCTTGAGAATTCCCATAGAAGCCCATGTTCTGGTGTCAACATGGGCTTCTATTGGAATTCTCTGCAGCATATTATCAAGCCCATTATCGCCACTTTAGAGGCAAACCGGACGGAGTGAACCTAACTATGCAAAAAACAACAAAAAAAAACAACAGCTTCAGCTTAGGTTTTATTTCATGTGGTGCTGAACCTGGGCTTCTGGCCCACAGGTGGGTGCTTGAGACACCCTTTGAGTTTACATTTGATTCACCCCAGTCAGTTTTGGATTGTGTTATTAATAGAATTTGTAGTGAATTCAACAGCAGGCATCGCACACCAGGAATGCACAGGGCCTTTGCATATACAGATGCTTGCCCAAGTTATTTGACCTAAGAGACATTTAATTTTAGACCTAAACAGTAACACAATGTATACATTAGATTATGCAGTGAGGTGAACGGTGAAGGAGTTTTGTGAGATGCCCCAAGTGAAAAACCATAACTAGAGGAGAAAGTGGTGACAAAATGCGTGAGAGTCAATGGTACATTGATATTTACAAAACAACCTTATTAGCACATAACATGAGACAACACAGGGCAATTCCCACAGTGTGAGGTTTAAAATATAAGGTCTGTCTATATTTCTGTCAACAGCGTTTCAACGCTATGCCAGATTAATCATCTCTTCAGGACTCGGGATGATTTGGGGTGGCTAATTATTTGAGCAAAGTTAGCATATGTGCAGTATATTTGACGGAGCCTGGATGCAGGATGTAGCTCCAGAACACCAGGAAGGCCGCAAGTATCAGGCCTATGGATACATCTATATAAGGAATATAAACAGAATTGATGGAGCATGATGGTGCTCTTTAAATTTTTAGGGGTGCATTATAATCACAAGTAGTTTGCACCTGCATTTATTCCTTGTCGTACTAACATGTGGCTAGAAAAATGTACTTGGTCAGAACAATGTGAAAGAGAAATGTTCGAATTATTATGTGCCATCTAAAGAATTAAACGTGGCAGATGCGTTTCGAATAATGTAACCTTTAGCTTTTGTTGCAAACGATTAACGAAGCTGCTCATGTATAATGTAATGAATAGATAAATGCGCACCATATTGAAATTTCACATGATGTGGCTAACTGAGATTTAATGCATTGAATATTATAGGTTGCTCACAACGATTTTGTACTGATGGGCTCATGTAACGAGATAGTGTAATTCGTAGGCCCTGCTTGCCTTATTCTTATGTTGGCCGATTTCTGTAGGACTGAAATGTAAATTTCCTTTTTATTTTTTTTAATTTTTTAATTTTTAATTTCAACATGTTTTATTAATTTTTTTTTAGAAAAGAACACATTAGTAATTCTGTAACAGGGTTTGCATCTTTTTATCCACTCGCTTTTGCCTATATTGTGCTGTGCATTCCCTACCTGTCTTAACAGTCAAGAAGGAAAGGAAAAAAAGAAAGGAGCATGAAAGCAATGGGTGAAAGAAGAGATAGAGGACAGGCACACAAGATTTACATTGCTTATATATTACGTCTGACATTGGATGGGACCATTAGGGTCCAATTACATTCTTGCTAGGGTGGGACTTCACATGGGGTGCCAGAAAGTGTCTCACCGGCCTACCCCGTTTTCATGGGGGCTCAAAAGAGTCTAGAAACGTGTCCAGGGACCCCCACATCCTTCTGGAGGCCGGTTTCCAGGGTGAGTTCTGTAGTGTCATGTCTGCTCCTCTAGGATGCGTGATCCAGTTGAACCATCCTTTGTACGATATCTTAGTAATGTCTTTCCAGTTTGTGAGGACCATTTTCACTGCTGCTGTCAGTAGTAAGTCCAGGAGTTCCCTGTCATCTGCTGACTTCAGTTCAGTGCTCATAAATCCCGTGGTGATAGTGGAGAACTCTTTTGTTAGAGTGCAGTCAAACATTTTATTTAAAAACCTAAAGATTTCACCCCAAAATGTTTTAAGAGCTGGGCAGTACAGGATAAGGTGTGCTAGATCCCCTTTTTCTTTGTTACATTTACAGAATACTGCCTCCTCTCTGAGGCCTAATTAGTGTAATCGTGCAGGGGGCCAGAAAGCCTTGTGAAGCAACCAAAACTTAGTTTGTGAGAGCACTGGGGAGATCTTATTACGTGAGGCTGATGACCATATTGTGGCCCACTCATGGTCATTGAAAATGGCTTTACTTTGATTGTTCCAGTAGGCAACTGTCTTGTCCTTAAGCTTGGTGGATTTAGGGCGGAGAAGTTTGCAGAGGTGTGAAACCTGGTGTCCTAATTTATATATTTTAGACACGAGCTGGAAGATTGATGGTTGCGAGACTAAAAATTTGGTTTTGGACAAAGCCGATCTGATTTTCAGGAAGTTATAAAATTCTATATAATTTAGTTTGTGTTTTTCCTTGAGGGCGGTGAAGGTGATGGGGTAGGTTTCGTTTTCTAATTGGAGGGGGTAGCAGATCCCTTTCTCAATCCATGATTCAAAGGTTAAGCTATAGAATTGTATAGAATCCTGCTATTGGCCCAGAGTGACTCGTTTTTCGACCCTATAATGCTGTTTTCTAGCTTCTTATCTACCTTTAGTAGGGCGATTTTAGTGTTTTTAAAGATCGGCTTTGAGGTATAGGGGTATCTGTTTGCTGTTAGCAGAGCGAGAGGGCTTAGGTTGTTTAATATGGCTTTCTCCACCTGCAACCAAGCCGGTGTGTAGCCCTCCGGCGGCACTATCCAGTAAGAGCCTTGTTTCGCTAGAAACGCTAATTGGAAAGTTTTGAAGTCTGCTAGGTTTACACCTCCTAGCTTTTTTTTCAGTCTTAGTTTTTTAATGCTTATCCATGCTTTCTTTCCACGCCAGAGGAAATTTGAGATCATACTATCTATTTTGGGGTGGAAATCATCTGTGAGGAGGAGTGGGAGCATGCTGATCAGATAGTTAATCATTGGCGTGATCATCATTATGCTCGTTTCTCTTCTGCCCCACCACGTTCTGAACTTTGGTGATCATGATTCTAGGAGTTTCTTAATCTTCTCTAGCATTATTTTCTCGTTATGATGTAGTGTGTCGACTAGGTCATTGCCAAATTTTATGCCCAGGAATTTGATGTAGCCCGCTTGCCAGGATAAGCCCGACCCCCCTAGACTGTCACTCATGCAGTGAATATTTAATGGTTTGCATTCAGATTTGTCTTCATTTAATTTATACCTAGAGAACACGGAGTATTCGGCTATCGTGTGCATCAGGCCATCAATGGAAGTCTTCGGCTGTTACTATTAAAATATCCTCAGCGTAGGCGGCTACTTTTATATCAATACCGTTGATATTTACGCCCTTTATGTTCTTGTTTAGGTTGATATCTTGGATGAGAGGTTCTAGTGCTAGTAGGAAAAGCGAGGGGGACAGTGGGCATCCTTGTCTGGTGCCCTGTTGTAAGGTGAAGGGGTCAGAAAGTGACCCATTAACCACTATTCAAGTCGATGGTTCCCGGTACAGGGCCATCACTATCCGTATGTATCCTTTACCTAGGTTGAAGGCCTGCATGCAGTGCTCCAGGAATTCCCAGGAGACTCTGTCGAAGGCCTTCTCTGCGACCAATGTAATGGCCACAGCTGGTTCCATTTTGGTAGATGTTTGCTCTATGATATGGCAGAGAAGTCGTGTATTGTCATTGGACATGCGTGTGCGTAAGAAGCCCACCTGTGAGTTGCTTATTTGCTTGGGGAGAGCGGAATTTAGTCTAACTGCCAGTATTTTCGCGTATATCTTGCAGTCCATGTTAATAAGGGATATGGGTCTGTAGTTTTTTGGTGATAAGTGGCCTTTGCCTTCCTTGGGTATGATTATAATGTTAGCCTCTGACATGGATTGTGACACCCCCCCATTAGCTGCAGCGTGGTTAAAGACATGTTTCAAAGTTGGTTTCAATTGGCTTAGGAAGGCCTTGTAGAAGGCGGCAGTGAACCCATCTGGCCCCGGGGCCTTATTGTCTTTCAGCGATTTAATTACCAACTCAATTTCGGTGATATTAATTTCTTGGCCTAGCCTAAGCATCTCCTCTGTGTTTAGCTGCGGTAGGCCGAGTCTATTGAGGTATCTAGAGCATTTCTCTGTATTGAGGTTCTGGTCTTTCTTGTATAGTTCCTGGTAGAACTCTTGGAAGGTCTTAAGGATGTCTTTGTGTTTTGTGTGGGTTCTGTTATTTGAGTCAGTGATGGAAGAGACAGCAAATTGGCTACGTTTATGTTTCAAGTAGGAGGCCAGTAATTTTTCCGCTTTATTGGCCTCGCACAGATTAAGGGCTTTGTATTTATTTTATTTATTGATCCACATTCCCGCCCTCTCACTCAGTATTTTGTTGTATTCGTACTTCATCTGTGTTAGTTTAGTTAATAGTCTATTATCCTTAACGGCCTTAGCATGGGATAATTCAAGGCTTTTAATCTACCTCTCCAGCTGCTCTATTCTTGAGTTTGTGTTTTTGTTTATTTTCGATTTAATCTCAATTATTGTGCCTCTGATTGCCGCCTTCAGAGCATCCCATAGAGTATTGGGGCTAGTCTCCGGGGAGTCATTAAATTTGAGATATTTAGCTATAGCCACCTCGACCCTTTTTTTGTCCGCGGGGTCTAAAAGCACGTCGCTGTTAAACCGCCATCTCCGGGGGATGGCTTTGTTATGACAACCGCTCAGCTTTAGACTGATACATGAGTGGTCTGATACAAGTCTTGGGGCTATGTCAGAATGTTCGATTAGGTGTGTATGGGACCCAGATATTAATATGTAATCTATCCTGGTGTAAGAATTGTGAGGGTTAGAATAGAAAGTGTAGTCCCTTGTGTCTGGGTGTTGAAGGCGCCATGCATCTTTTAGATTATATTTGGAGAAGATATTTCGAAGGGCTGCGTGTATTTTCATGGGGTGAAAACGACAGGTGGATTGTTTATCTGTTATGTGTTCTAATGGAATATTAAAGTACCCTGTCATCACCATGAGGTCAGTTTGGGGGAAGCTCTCTAACGATCGAGCCACCTCCGCCCAGAATGCTGGATCGTCCGTGATTGGCCCGCATACATTAGCCACGTGGATTAGCTCCTCCCCCCTTCTCAGATGCGTCACCAGGAGCCTCCCCTCCCCTCGCTATCGTTGGATTGTGATTCTATTGTTAAGTTGGATCTCTTGGATACCAGTGTCATCCCCTCCCTTTTTTTTTACGGCAGGTGAGCATGCCGTCTGTGAGATCCAATTACCTCTCACTAGTTTGGCATCTTCCCCGGATAGCTTGGTCTCTTGTAGTTAGATTATATCACCTTTAGTTTTGGCCAGGTAGTCTATGATCTTTCTGCGCTTAATGGGGTGGTTAAGGCCCTTCACATTGAGGGACACAATGTCAAGGTCTGTTGCGAGATTGAGTGTGCTGCTGCCGGCCATCACCTAGTGTGTAGCGTGACAGATGTATTTGTGCTTACAGACATATTCGTCTTGTTGGAGCCAGTCAGCCCTTTTTGTACCAATTCCCAACACCCACGGTCCACTGCAACTGTGCCCCCCCAGTGCTCTGAGAACAATGTACCTAGCATGTCTGGATGTGCGTCTGTGTCAGAACTTTTACGTATACACTCTGGCAGATCGCGCCAGGATATAGAGAGTAAAGTGGTGAAAAAGGACAGAAAAGCAGAGAAGATAGGTAGAAAAGAACTAAGAAACCGTAGCACTGGTTCCTCCCCCCCGTTCCCCCTCCCTCCCTCCCCCCCACTACTCGATCTCGTATGTCGGACATGCGACGACAGGATCGTCGTCCCGCCTCGGAGAATAACGATCGTGTGGCTTATATAACTGTAGTCCCAAGCGAGATTATTAGAGTTCGCTAGACTCTGTTCCTTGAAGCCCCACACCCTCTATATGCATTAAAAAAAATAAAGGATACAAAGGATCGTCTTTAGATTGTATATTGAAAAATCTGTGTCGTTGTCTTACTGTTGCAAGTTGCAAGATGGGCTTGCGGGTGGTGCAGGATTCTCTTGTGAGGTAGGTAATAGTTTATAGTTGAGGCACCCTCCAATGAGTTAGACGAGTTTGTCAATTGAGATAGATAGAGGTTGCATAAACTGTCTTGACTAAGGTGGTCTTCCGAGGTAGCTGATGTGCTTAGAGTAATGTTGACCCCCTTGCAGGCTGTATAAGGGTGGACCCTGAGATTGGTCTAGTAAGCAGCATTCACCCTGTGGAAATTTAGCGTGCAAACTGAACATTATCTGCGCCATCTTGCCTCTCCCGAGCACCACGCACCGCGAATGCACGGCCGCCATTTTAGGCACCCCACTCTCTCCCCGCTCATTTTCGATCACCAGCGCTTTCCCCTAGCGCTGCGAGCATCCCCCCGCGCGCCGACCACCCCCGCTCTCTCATACAGGCCATAAACCCTCTCCTTCTGCGCGACCCTGCTACGGAACCACATCCGACCGACATCCCATACATGGTCATGCCTCTCCTTTGATAACCCCCTTCCTCTGCGCCCCATTGTCCGAACTGGTCCCAGGCCATCACCTAGCCCTGCGGATGCAGTTTATTGCCCCTACTGTAAGGGAAACACCCCGCATCAAAGGGATTACAGTAGATCAAAGCCCCTACCCCCTGAGACCCGGCCGGTTGCACACACCCCCGGGAATTAGCGGAATTCCCTGCTGCGCGATAGCCATCTCCCACTGCGGGTAGGGTGGGAACCTCTACTGTAACTATGTGTGGGATCGGATCTGAGCCGGGGCTTCAGGGGATGTTCTTTCAGGCATCAAGAGAATCTCAAGAATGTACTATATGTAATAAAGCAATAAACCGGTGTATAAGAGACCAGGTCTCAGAGATGCGGTTAGAGCACCTCGTGACGATACCTTGCTGTCTGATCTGATGTGTTCTGCTCCGACGGAATAAAACTTTGTTTCCTGCCTTCCAGTCTCCGGCGCCTGCCTCTTTCATTGGTAAATTATCGAGTGGTATAAGAGGCGATTACCGCCGGGCAAATACTTGAAAGGTTATCGACTGAAACTGCCGCTACCATTTAACAATTGGCGTCCCAAACGTGGGGCCCATCAGCGACACGTGGATCCAGTGGGAGAGGTCCCGACGACAGAGTGAACGACTGCAACGATCGGGAGAGCTCCTGCCCAATAGACCCTCGTCTGGCAGCCGATCATCCGAACTTCACTGGTTCCGAGCAGACCTCTCTCGAGTGATCTACGGTCCTGACTGGGAACCATCAGGAGTGCCGCGGCAAATACGGAGAGTAGAGGACGATCGGGCGCTGGAGGCGGAAGACGAGAAACTGTCCACGCGGTCCGGGTAAGGTCGTGATACACGACAAAATGCGAAATAATTGATTGATTGTTTAAAGCTTTGGAAATACTAGTATTGCTCATTGATTGTGCTCATTGATTGTTCTCTTTGAGATATTCGCTGTCTACAAACGGGGAGGAGTAGAAATACTCTCTCTCTCTCCCTTTGCAGATAGTGAAGGGTAGGTAACGCAGACTTTTGTCCCAGTTGAAACCCGTCGTGCCTATCTTTATCTCCCCATTGATTGATTGTCCGAACATTGATTGTTTTGGAGAATAGTGCTTTTTGAGATATTCTCTGTTTGCAAATAACGTAGAATAGGAATATTCTGTCTAGTCTTTGCAAATAGTGAAGGGTAGGTAATGCTGACTTTTGTCCCCGTTGAAACCCGTCATGCCTATCTTTATCTCCCATTGATTGATTGATTGATTGATTGTCCGAACACTAGTTGTTCGATATTGGTTCTTTGGAGGTATTCTCTGCTTGCAAATAACGAAGAATAGAGATATTCTGTCTAGTCTTTGCAAGCAGTGAAAAGATAGGTAGTGCTGACTTTTGTCCCCGTTGAAACCCGTCATGCCTATCTTCTCCCCACTGATTGGTAGTTGGTTCTGCCCGGACCGCTTATTAGAGGTGAACCATCCGGCTCCACTGGAGGGCACCCCTAATAAGGACATGTTCACTAAATATGGACTAGTCGCCGTAGCTTATACCAAGCTATGGCATAAATATACAAAGAAGGACCCCGAGAGTCAGTGGCCACTGATGGGATCCTTCGACGACCATAAGATAGAAGCGCTAGAAATAGCTCTGCGTAGCAATAAGACGACGCCTACTATGCTTGACAGTATCGGCATGTGGCGCAAAGAAGCAACGCAACGGAAAAAGAGGGAAGAAGTAAAAGCAGAAAAGGAATTACGAAAGGCAACTCACCTTGCCGCTAGAAAGTTAGAAGAAGACATAAAGGAGAGAAGGGAAACTAAACTAAGACAGGAGCCCGAAACCTCAGGCCAGTACGCTGTTAGGACCCCTTCTTTGCTCTACCCTGAGTTGTCCTCCAAGCAGCGAACGAATGATGAATTACTGTTAGGTCCCCCGATCATTTACATGCCCCCTCCATATGCACCCTCCCAGTCAGTAGTGCAACATCTACAACCCCCGAACACGAGCGAAAGCAGTACAGAGGCCTCGGTCCTCACGGCCTCCGCGCCGGCCGAGCCTCCTGTGCTGGACACAACGTCGGCTATAACGTTAGACGACCCAGAGATGAGAAAGAAAGAGTCCACCAGAATGAATCGGCTAGCGAAGGATGAACGAACAGGAATCGACAAGATAGTAAAGGCACTGGTAGGATCCTTTTTGACCTTACAAAAACTAAAATAACGCTAGGAGTTAGCCCTTTGTGGGACATATGAAACCAAGGGAAGGAGTCAAGCTCACGGTCGAGACGACCACGAGGTAGCCCGACTCCATTACTCTCGCTACCTAAACATGTCTGCCCTACTGCCCACCCCGCCCAATAAGCATGACAAAATCCCGCACAAACGGAAGCCTGCTGACACCCACCATCGACGTCACCAAACTAGGGCTAGATCGCGCACAATTGGGCTATGTTATTTTTCCGATTGCACAGTAACCTCCTTGTGCTCGTCATCAGATTGCAAATATGTACAAACACTCCAACGAAGTAGTATAGTTATAACATTTTAATAACTTATAGGATATAACAAACACGCCAACAGGGTAAACAGGTTAAAACACGTTTTAAAACAACTATTTACATGACAGTCTGCTGCAACCTCCATCCCAAAGCCTTAACGTCCACGTGACACCGTCCTCGCCTCTCCTTCCTCGAAATTGCAACATTGGCCTGTTTTGGGCGGTTCTTTTAGTCGGCTTTGGGCTATAAAAGCCATGCAAAAATCCATTGACCTCAGTGGCGGACGACTGTGCGAATAGGCCGGAGGCTATACGAAGCGCCGAAGTTCTGGCAACCCCAAGGCGGAGCCCGCCACGCTGTGCGGGCCTTTCCGCTTTCTCTTCTTTCTTTAATGAGGGCTGATGCCCTGGCGGGGGGAGGCGACGCAGACGGGCCTCCCCCACCTCCCTAGGTGGAGGCTCGCCAGGCACCCCAACCATCTTTTTCATCGGCCTGCTGAATTTCACCCTGGCACGCTGTGCGGATCTTCCCATTCTCTTCTTCCTCCAATAACGGAGGGGTGCCCTGGCGGGGGGAAGCGACGCGGACGGACCTCCCTCACCTCCCCAGGTGGAGGCTCGCCAGCAGATGAGGGCACCCCAACCGTCTTTGACTCACCGGCCAGCTAAGCTGCACCCAACCGTCTTTGACTCACCGGCCAGCTAAGCTGCACCCAACCGTCTTTGACTCGCCGGCCAGCTAAGCTGCACCCAACCATCTTTTTCATCGGTCTGCTGGATCGCACCCTGCCACGTCGAGTGGATCCTCCCATTCTTTTCTTCTTCCTTCAATAACGGAGGGGTGCCCTGGCCGGGGGAAGCGACGCGGACGGGCTTCCCCCGCCTCCCCAGGTGGAGGCTCGCCAGCAGACGAGGGCACCCCAACCGCATCTTTCACACGTCAGCCAGCTGAGTTGCGCCCTGCCACTTCATTCGCCGTTCGGCTGAGCCGGCGCCCCTGCACGCGGCCGCCAGGCAACCACCCAAGCACCGGGTTCACCAGGACTGCCGCTAGCACCCGACGTGAGGAGTGGGCCCCCGCAGCAAGGTAATCGGGGACCCACCCCGGTGGTGATACCATCCAAACTGCTGTCGTCGCTGCTACTGGAATCACCCCGGTAGCAGTACCATCCGAACTGCCGCTGTTACTGCTGCTGGCTCCTCTCCGGTGACTGTACCGAAGAGCTGCTGCTACTGCTGCCCTTGAACTCCGGCGGTCGACTCCTCCGGATTCAGGCCTAAAGCCCACCGTGAGACAATTCTGGACTCGAAAGCTTGTCTGCTTGGGCATGGGCCCCACCCTTGACAAGATGCTCCCCTCAGCCTTGCAGAATCGGCTGGAGTCATTTGACACTCGACTCCCGCGGACTTCCGGTAAGGACAAACCGCCGCCATTGCTCTTTGCCCCGGACGGCAGCCACCTTGCCTCCGCTTAGTGCAGTGAGAAAGACTGGTTCGAAGCGTTGGCGGAAGAACCCGCCTCCTGCCCCGCCCCAAGAACGAACCATGGCATTTCTACGGGGTCGCAGTGACGCCATGCTGACGCAAAATTGACGCTAACGAAAGTTCTCGAACTACTGAAAGGGATTCTGGTCCAACAGCAAATTCATGGAAAGACTTAGACTGTACTCTGGCCCGACTTCGCCCCAAGATGGCGCCGATGTAGGAGAGGCCTACACACCCTTGTGGCGTCCCAGTCACGTGACATTTGTGTTAAACAGATATATATATATATATATGCGATGCTTCCACACATGATGGTCGGGGAGGGGCGGCAAGGGAACCGATTTTATGCCGTAGTAGCGTTGCTCATGACACTCGACGCCTCCCCACCACGTGGCCGGCCTGAACGGTTGTAGGCCCGTATCTTGTATGCTGACATTGTTTTAAATAAAGGGTCTCTTGAAAGAATTACGGAATCAGTGCCATGACTAATCACATAGGTTGATAGAGATCTCTTCATTTGAATAAATGATTGTTACCCCCAAGCAATAGAAAACAGATAATGCAGTCCCCATTTGCCTGAATCTTTTTGATTAACGGAATTTGTACCCATCACACCTATCTTTTCCAAGAGTTGTTAAACCATGGTCAACCGTAGCTCAGGGTATATGCCGAACGCAAGGTATGGTATCTTGCATCCTAATACACGACCGATTGAGAAATGCATATATGACAAGGGAACCCGAATTTAGGAAATGAAATAAATTAGAGCATCTTTGTCTCGGACAAAGAGAATAATAGGTCTGTGGTATCACCCATTCCTGCGACTAGCCTGGTACGTGGTAAGTAGAACTTTTTCGTGTCTGCGCGCGCTGGGGTACTTTGAATACTGCACATCCCCTCCCCTCTTTTTTCCCCTCTATAGGTCACGACAAAGTTCCGACTGAAGAGTGGAATGGACATGGACCGCACAGAGTTCAATATCAGGGAAAAACATAGACAAACGTTGTGAGATAGTGCGTAAAATTACAGACCACCATTAGGAACATGAAAAAGTGTATGATATGATTGTGCGTGTGTTCTACGATTATACGGCATGAATGTGTATGCGTTTTATATTTGGGTCACTTGAAGAGAGCGTCACTGTATGATTGAAGCACTCGTCCACCGATCAAAGGGAGGAGAATAAAGGGTCCGACACCCCCTAGGATAAACTACAAAATACTGAAAGTACGCAGCATAGAAAAAGAGGACAGGAAAGGAGAGGTCCCGATGCTCAACGTAGCCCTGAGTCTCCATCTTAAGTTTCTGCACTTGATGCATGTACTGTCACACCCTATCCGGCATTTGTGTGTACGTGATCACCGAACTTATGTCTTTTCCCCGCTTGTGTTTTCTTACATGGAACAGACCCATGCTACTCCATGTTGTGTGTGCACCAAGTGGCCTATTTTCTTACCGATGTCTCTCTCGTTTTGTGTCGTATGTATGCCAAATAGCCTACTTGATGCACATCTCTCTCTCTCTCTCTCTCCCTCTCTCTCTCTCTCTCTCCCTCTCTCCCTCTCTCTCTCTCTCTCTCTCTCTCTCTCTCGCTCTCTCTCTATCTCTCTCTCTCTCTCTCTCTCTCCCACTCCCTCCCTCACTAAAAAGCCTTCTTACCCTCTTTTCTGTTTGAATAAATTAACGACACATACCTTTTCGGTAAGTGTATAATTGGCCTGAACACGGTGGTGTTCGAACAAATTGACAGAAACAAAACGACCATACTTTACCACGTTACTACCTCTCCTTTTTGCAAATGTTGAGCCTAATCGGCTGAGAAAGAAAGGACAGGTAAGATGACTGATGTCCCCCAATCTGACCCTTAACACGGGGACTATATGTCAGTGGTTTTTGTTTTTTTTAAGGGACACCATCTCCACCGCCCAGAATTACCCCCGCCCAATTACCCCGAAATAGAACGTCTAAAGCACCCCACCCTCCCAAGATAACCCCAGCCCTATATTAGCCGCCTCACTAATAATACATCGCCTAAACTGTTAAAGGGTTACCTATTGTCGCCAGCAAAAATAATGCTTAGCCTATGTCCCTCCCCGAAATGGATACTCGTGAACCCGTGACAGTAGCACCTCGCACTTTCTTTTCATAAACTTAGCAGTCCTCGGAAGGATATATATATTAACAAAACTTGTGTTGAGACGAACAAGCCTCTGCCGGAGAAGCCGGTTCGAATTTTTAATAGACTAAAAGGTTGACAGATGTCAGGCTTCCTGCAACCAGTATCGGGCGCAGGAATCGGCACCTAGGGGGCCAGACGATGGACAGAGACACCCACAGAAACTTGCACCACAGCAATGATTAATAGATTAGTAACGCACACACTAACATCAGAGTTAAAAGACACCAATCATGCAGCAACCGATAAAAACATGTCCGCAACTACTCGGTGGTTGGGAGAGAGGATGAAGTATGTGAATGTCTTCCCTGCCAACTCTCTAAGACTTTTGTTTCTTGTACCCATTTAAAGATAACGTGCTGCCATCGGAAGGGAGGGGTCGGACGTGACGCACAGCCTGGCTGCAGACCTTGGAACATCTATGACATCGACCAAGGGGGAGGCTACGAAGCAAAAAGGGCGTGGGACGAGACACCATTTTCAGGATGATAAGCGCGAGGGGCTACATCGAGACCCCCTGTTCACCGACCAGCGTGCCTGAAGTCTCAACCCGTCGGGCCCGATTGGTGGGCCCAGTGCTGGAAGATTCTGCTCCCCTTGGTCCACATTTTTGATCTGATCCCACTCCACCCCCTCTTCCCTCGGCGTCCCGAAGCACGTCACACCCTTCTCTCTCTCACCATCTTTTATATGGATTATGAATCTGACCTACCCACAGAAGAACAAAAGGCAGGTACCCTGTCTCAAAGTACCTATGGTGAACTGTGTTAATGAACAGGGCTGTGATCGGAGAACAATGAATGATCACACCCTGCAACGTGAGAAATTGGATTTGAGCTGGACCTTAGCTCCACCGCCGGTGCTCAACAGTGCCAACGAAAGAAGAACAACAATGAGAGCTTACCAGTGATAGCTCTTCATAAAAAGGACACTGGAAAGAAGAACCCATGTCAAAGTCGAAAATCCTCTCCCAACCACCTTTTTATACTAACTATCTTCTTATCAAGTTTTTATGGTGTTGCATCAATCACTTCCGACTGTACACTGAGAAGTTAAGGAAATGTAACTTTGTATAGTAACATCCATACAACACCAGCCATGTACACGACTACACTGTAACTCTGTATGTATTACCTCCCCGCCTACTTTATCACCTGTAAATAACTATAAGCAAATATGTCAGATTACTCCTGCATGCCCTAAAAACTCTGTATCTTTAAGGAATGTACGAAAGACATTAACGACATTATAGCTGAAGGTTAACGAAGAATAAATGACGGCCAGGCAAGCTGGCGAGACATGTTAAAAGGGAGGACTGTGGAAATTTAGCGTGCAAACTGAACATTATCTGCGCCATCTTGCCTCTCCCCAGCACCACGCACCGCGAATGCACGGCCGCCATTTTAGGCACCCCACTCTCTCCCCGCTCATTTTCGATCACCAGCGCTTTCCCCTAGCGCTGCGAGCATCCCCCCGCGCGCCGACCACCCCCGCTCTCTCATACAGGCCATAAACCCTCTCCTTCTGCGCGACCCTGCTACGGAACCACATCCGACCGACATCCCATACATGGTCATGCCTCTCCTTTGATAACCCCCTTCCTCTGCGCCCCATTGTCCGAACTGGTCCCAGGCCATCACCTAGCCCTGCGGATGCAGTTTATTGCCCCTACTGTAAGGGAAACACCCCGCATCAAAGGGATTACAGTAGATCAAAGCCCCTACCCCCGGAGACCCGGCCGGTTGCACACACCCCCGGGAATTAGCGGAATTCCCTGCTGCGCGATAGCCATCTCCCACTGCGGGTAGGGTGGGAACCTCTACTGTAACTATGTGTGGGATCGGATCTGAGCCGGGGCTTCAGGGGATGTTCTTTCAGGCATCAAGAGAATCTCAAGAATGTACTATATGTAATAAAGCAATAAACCGGTGTATAAGAGACCAGGTCTCAGAGATGCGGTTAGAGCACCTCGTGACGATACCTTGCTGTCTGATCTGATGTGTTCTGCTCCGACGGAATAAAACTTTGTTTCCTGCCTTCCAGTCTCCGGCGCCTGCCTCTTTCATTGGTAAATTATCGAGTGGTATAAGAGGCGATTACCGCCGGGCAAATACTTGAAAGGTTATCGACTGAAACTGCCGCTACCATTTAACAACCCGATGGTCGGTTCTGGTGATGCTCTCCTTTTGCTGAACCCCAGTTGTGCAGTCTCCATTTGTTGAGGAGTAGGGCCGTCTAGGTAGGCAGCTAGAACCTTAGGGTCGCTGAAGAAGTGCTGCCTTCCTGAGTTGACTATCCTGAATTTGGCCGGGGCTACAAAGGAGAACTGTACATTTTTGGCCCTTAGCCTGTCGCGCATGGCAAGAAAGCCTTTTCTGGTGTCGACCGTGGGCTTTGAGTAATCCTGCGTAAAGATGATCTTGTTGCATTTCCATGTTATCTGGTGGTTTTTACGTGCAAAGTCAAAGATGGCCTCTGTGTGTTGAGCCCTTAGCGGTCTGCAGATGATAGGACGGGCCACTTGTCTTGTTGAGGACTTAAAAGTGAGGATTCTGTGTGCTCTGTCCAACTCAAATTGGCGGTCAAACTTTAGATTTGTGATTTTGAGAATCAGACCCTCAAGAAAGGCCACAAAAGAGCCTGCAGGGTCTTCTTCCCCCTCCGGGAGGCCCAGTATGCAGATGTTCCCACGTCAATTTCGGTCTTCCAGTTCTGCTGTCTGTTTCTGGAGTGATGAGGTGGTTTTTGTTAGTGCTTTCATCTCCTGCGTTGAGCTGTGGGATACGTCTTCTATATCGCTGATTCTCTGTTCGGCTGCGGCGAGCCTGTTATTGACAGTGAGTAGGTCTGCTCTGACTGCTGCGAGCTCAGGTTGTATAGCGTCCGTGGTGTTCTTTGTGGATTTGGCCTGGTCGTGGACCTCTGCTAGCTTCTTTAAAATCATCTCCAGGGTGTTATTAATATCAGGCTTCTGTTTAATGGGAAAGTCTAAAATTACCGGATCCCCCTTGTTTTTCTTTAGTTGCTGCTGTTGCCTTGACTCTCTATCCGACATGGTTGTGTCGTGGGGTTTCCCGGCTTTACAATAAATTTGTGTTGGTTCGCTGAGGGCTTTGTTGTTTTGTTGTGGGTGTTGTGTTATGCCTTTGAGCTGTCGCTCCCACCCTAGGTTTCCTGTTTGCCATTTTAGACGACTGTCTAGTGGTTTCCCCTTGCGGTACTTGCGGAACTTGCGATGCCCGCACTTGCTTTGCTGCTTCTGGAGGTTATTTGGTAGCGGGGCCCGTCAGCCTCTGTAAGCTCCTCTAAGACTCGTTCGATATCTCATTCTGTATCTGCGGGTTTTGCCAGGCTCTGTTTCTCCTCCCTGACAAGTGTTCACTTAGCGTCAGTGAGAGACCCGCAATTGATGGACGGAATGCAGAACAAATCAAAACATTGGTGCCCCTCCCTTCTCTGTGGTGATCCCTGGACTGATGGGCTGCTGGCTGGTGGGAGGGTCGCTGGGGGCCTGCACCGTTGAAGTGTGCCGCCGTGCATTCACTGTTTTGTAGGAGCGCAGTGGTGAGGGCACTCGATATCGTCTCACCAGTGCGAGCGCCCTTGTTAAGCTGCTCTCTTTACCGCTCTCTTATTTTCCCCCTGCGTTGCGCCCCTTGTGTGTGGCAGGTCTGTTAGCAAATTATGCGGGCTACTCTGCTGGTGGATCCGGTTGTTGCTTGTCCCCCCTGGCATGCAAGTGGGTGCTCCTCTTCCTGCTGACCCCCAAAGCCTCTCTTACTGATCCCTTTGGTCCTCTTTATTGGCCCCTCCTCTCTGTGGGTTAGCATTGTCGGTGACCTCAGACTGGCCCCATCTTAATTTTGGGCGGTATATGCCGGCTTTCCACCCCCATTGAGAGTGCCCGGCGTGCAATTAGATGTTTTTGGATGTCACGTTCATTGTCGACCCTTCTTGCAGATGAAAAGCAATTTTTTTTTTTTTAATACCGCGCTGCAGCCTCTCTCCACCAAAATGTTTTGGAGACACACAGGTCGAGCCACATAGACAGGTAATTATGAGTAAGCACAGAAAAATCGCATGCAATCCAATTTATTTCAACTGGCATGTACCATCCTCTTTGGCGTCTGACTCGCGCTCGCTCGGACTCCTGCACCCAATGGGGAGCCTGCCCGCGCACTGCTACCTTTTGCTCCCCCTGCCGCAGACTCTCGCTACTGCCCCCTTCCATACGGCATACTTCTTGCCGCTCCCGGGTGCGATTGCAGGCGCCAGGGGATACGGTTGGCTACCGGGGGGGTTCAGAGTAAGGGGGTTTTCACTGTGCTCCCTCACCGCATCCTAACGGTGGACTCACCGCCTTTTGGGGCTTGCAGGTTTCGCTTTCGCTTCCTTTGTCTTCCTTACTAATTGTGGGTCGCTGGGCTCAGCGCCATTTTGTGCTTGCGTGGTTTCGCTTTCACACTCTTTTTTTTCTTTTCATTTAACTCTTTGCCAGCGGAATGATTGACCTCCCGGAAACTCCGTTGATTGGATATTTTGCTCTGGGTCTTGCGCGTCTGTTCGGGACTTTTACCCAGCGATACAGGGATGCTGACTCTTATGCCGTGCTGCAGCCATTATCCACCCCACACAGATCGCTCATTTACACCGGGGTACGTTCGCTGACTCGTCTGCTGTCTTAGCTTACTTGTTGGTTATCTGCTGCAGACGCTTTCCCAACACTTGCAAGCGAGCAGTCGAGCTTCCTTACCGATGCCGAGGGTGTTTAGTTTCGGTTCTGTGCTCCTTGGTCCACCATCTTACTGTTCTTCCCGATGCTCCTTCCTCACTTCGTATTATGCTGATTCTGGGCCATTGCTTGATTGCTGGCGCTTTATTTCGGTGCCCTCGTTGTTGTCATAGTTTTGACGCACCCGAAACCCTTTTGAGCGCTTCACTCTCGCGTAGATCTCTCGGAATTGCTGGTTTAATCTCCGATCCGACGGAGCGTCGTTCTTAGGCAGCCACCTGCTCTACCATCCAAGCCACACCCCCAAGCTGGAGTTGTTAGAGAAGCCGAAGCTATGCAGAGACATTGGTGCTTGCTGAGGAAGCTTTCAGAAAACATCACTAGCCAGATCTTGCTAAATTGTTCTTCATGTCATCTTGGTCAGTAGAAAACACAAAGATGATGAGTGAAATACATAAAAATGTCGGAACCACTGAAAATCGTTTGGGGCTACATTGCAGTCAATAACCATTTGCTAAAATATGCCACTAAAGACAGAGACTAAGTCCTGCTGCAATAGGCACAGTTCAGCCAGAACTCTCAGCCAGGGCCCTTCTGAACTGGACCACAAGCACGCAGAGGCCATTTTTGGCCTACCTAGTCCTCATCAGTGAGGTATATCTTGGGTTGGTTTTTGTGGTACAGCAAGAATGGGACTTAAGTATGGGCATACCCATCACCCTAAAACTGTCACACAGAAGAAAATACAAGGGAGATTAGTGAAATGCTTGTAAGAGTTCCATCCACTGGTAATCACTTGGAGCTCATGCCAGTTCATTGTGTTTTGTCCACTATCTCACCTCAGACATAGTTCAACCACATGTAAATCAGCTTTGGCATTGCTTTAATGGGAGCAGTCAAACTTGAACTATGAGGCTAGATGTCATTCAAACGAGAACACAAGCAACCCCAGATCTACTTATTACTCTTCATCGACGTATAGCTTTAGGTATGTCACAAGCATAGGAACAACGCCTGGACACATCCACTCCATTTAGCACATCAAAATTACGGAAAACATAAAGGTGATACATGGAATGCTTGCATATGTCTCAGCCACTGACATTCGCTTGGGGCCACATTCCAATCCATTGTTTTTTGCCCAATATATCTTGTCAGATAGAGACCAACCCTATTCACATAAGCTGTAGTTCTGCTACAATAGGAACAATTCAGCCAAGACTGTTCACATGCATTTTCGGAGTGTTTCCAGCCTACTTTATTCTCATCAGTGAGGAATATATTGAGTCCTCTAGCACTGCAGGAAAGGAATTCACCAACAACAGCATGAGTTTTAGTAATCAGAGGATCTGATGCAGTGTAGAGTCATTTCTGCTGGGTGAGTAAGCCTGTCAGACAGGATCAGTACTATCATGTTATTCCAGTCAGTTTGGTCACACTTTATTGGTGGGTCTTTCTGCTCCTAGGGGTGGGATTCATGGTCTTTGTAGGACTGATACACTGTTCCTGGGTTGGAAGTGGTCAAGCCTATCAGGCAGGCAGGTCATTCTCGCCAGGGTTCTGAAGAACGTCTTATAGTCCTAACTGGAGGGTAACAGGCCATATACAGCTCCATGATCAGGTAGATAGTTGTTAGTTCAACCCTTAACAACAGGGTGTTAATCTTCAAACTTATAGTTGGATGTGGTCATTGCTTACAAAATCCATGCATATTAAACAAGAGAAGAAAGGATTTTAGTGGAAGGTCTCCCAGCAAAATAGAGGAACTAGTTTGGTGGGAAAGGATGTGCTATTTCAGGTCACACAGACCACTTATTTTAAGAGAATAACATTTCCAGGTGAGGTGTAGGGGTGTAGAGATGAGTAATGTTCGAGACCAGCACTCTGGTGGAGCCTAGACCTGGGTGAAATTTAAATTACACAGAGTAATTTGAGTAAATTCAAGAACTTCGCAATATGCTTGTTATAAGAAATTCCCCAAATTATGCCATCTTGCCTTTTCATGTAATTAATTACTTTTACTTACAATGAGGATTCTTTTGGAATTCATTCCATTGCCTTTTCTTTTAAATTTCTGGTGACATCTAATAAAGCAATTACCACCAACAGGGGCAGCCCTAAGTCCTGAACCTGGGGCAAAGTAAAGACTAGGATCCTAAAAAACATTCAAGTTAAATGTCTAACATTAAATACACATTAACGAGTTAAACCAAAATTAATAAAATAAAGAAAAACAAGACAATAATGAAAACAGTTTTGTTTAAAGCAAAATTGTAAACAGCTTTCAAACAAATGATACCCCTACACAAATTCACAAAAATATATACCAAAATGTTTAATAAGACAAAAACAACAATGGCGCTCAATAAGTTACACAAACAACCATACAGACAATACACTGTGTAAACAAAAGACGTGGCAGATTAAAATTACAAATATGTCGTTTGTACAAAAACAAAACAGCAAAGAATGCGTCCTCTACAAATAGGGCCACATGAAGACTTCAACTGTGTTTCAACCACATAAAGATTTGGTGGTCATCATCAGGACGGACAATACTAAATACCTGAGCCCATAGAATTCCAATAATAATTTCTATTAAGTCCAAGGCATGGGAATAGGCAGGCTCCACTTGTTCAAATCATGATAGTCCCAAAGTAAATTAGGAAGGAAGAAGGACTTCCACTAGAATTCACAACTCGTAAATCACGAGTATGGTCTTGATATTGTTACTGCGCTGGTCAAACATTCATTAAATGGCCCTTGGATCAGGCAAAACTGCAACAACTTCGAGCAAGTGTAAGCGGAGGGCCAGTCATAAAATTGCCAGTCCCACTATTCAGGTTGAACTAATCAGGTCATGAGCCCTTCTGCACCAAATTCCTCATGCCGATCAAGTGCCGGACTGCGATTGTTATTGTCTTATTAAAAATGTTGGTATATATTTTTGTGAATTTGTGTAGGGGAATCATTTGTTAGAAAGCTATTCACAATTTTGCTTTTACAAAACTGTTTTCATTATTGTCTTGTTTTTCTTTATTTTATTAATTTTGGTTTAACTCATTGTTATTGTTAATGTGTATTTTACGTTAGACATTTAACTTGAACCTATGTTAGGATTCTAATCTAATAAAGCAAGCAGGAAGAAACCAAATCAAAAGAGGATTGGCCTCCATCTTCTTTAAAAAAAAAATATTGAGGATATCTGTCTGAAAGTTTATCTTTTTTCACATTTGCAGAACAATGTGACTAAAGGTCTCATAATCAAAGAACAGCAAAGTGACCCCAGCTCATTGACATGGGAACCTCCAGGTACAATATGGCCCCTATTACCTGCAGAATCCCCAGGGTTTCTTCTTGTCCCTCATCATTTTCAACTTCCACATGGAGCCCCTTCTGACTCTGTTCACGGATAACAAAACATAATATCTTTCTCTCAAGGCCAGGTCAGTGGGATTCACCATAGAGATCAAATTCTCCTTAAAGGAACACATCACCAAGATAGCCGGGTACCAGTTCTCTCTATTGAAGAAAATGAAGACAATTCTCTCAACTTCAGAGCTTCTGTTCAAGCCCTGTTACCATCTTAAATTCTCTCTCATCTTTTCTTTTTCAACAGATAAAGCTCAATGATTTGCAGTCAACATCCTTAGAGATTCTGTGCGCTAGTCTCCAAGAATCAATGCTAGCATCTTTGCCAGTCGTGATAGCTTTGTACATGATGGTGCTGGTTTTTATGACAGTGCAGGCTGGCAAGGGAAGACCAGGAAAATCCATTTTTAGCTAGTTGGTTATATGATTTCACTTCAGTTGCTGATAGCTGATCTTCACAGCCCAGTTGACAAGCAGCTAACTTTATCCAGCTCTGAAGGTCTATCAGAGACACCACCTTGCAAGGAAAGTCTTAGGGTATCGAATTGCAGCTCTGGTTGGTGTTTGTCTGTCTTACTCTAATTCACATTCTCTTTTGTGCACACTGGAGTTTGCCAGCAAACCTCAAGGTGTGAGTAATTGGGAGAGCAGACCGATGCCATGATTGTCACCAAACAGTGGGAGAGCAACATCAAACGTTTATGGATAAGTTCAGAAAAGTGCAATGGTTTAGCTGTGTTGGTTTTTCTGGCTCGTTACGCAGCTCAGTGTGAGGAGTGCCAGCTGAAGAGATCAGTGTAGGTAACCTGCAACTCACAAGTTTAAATCCCAGAAAGGTTTATCAGGCATTCACGCAGGTGATCTCAGTGTCACTGCAATGTGTGATAAGTGCCAAAAGGCAATGCAGTTTAAAGATTGTGTGCTCTGTTGGCCGATGTATAGCCTTTTCTAATCATGGCTTCCTCACTTTAGCTCATCGTGTGATCTTGAGAAAATCAAGTTATGTCTCTGTACCATCAATACTTTATCTGTAAAAATAGGAAAATGACATGGCAAAAATCGCAGAAGTATGCAGATGATCGTAAAATGTCAGTCGCATGAAGAAAATATTACAAAAACAAAAAGAGCCCATCAAGCTATTTTACCAAGCCAGCCTGATGGCAAACATAATTTCCCGAAAAATGTTTTCCTGGGGTTTTGTGGGAAATAATAAAAACGAAGCTTTAGAGGTGACTGGGTGTTCAAGTCACTTCCATGGTTAGTTTCGCAAAACGCTTTTCAAGAGTGAGTTTTGTGGTGAAACTGCGCGTGCCGCATCCGCCCGGACGAAACATAAAGTTCCAAATAAAAAGCGAACCCCAGCGTGAGATGTCAACATCTCTGAATTTTTAACTTGGAGGAAGGAGGCACATCTGGTATTCTCACTCAGTTTTATTGGAGCACCTGATAATGTGCACACCTGCTGACCACATGCCCTAAACCCGCAGTACATATCCTGGTCCTGTGGCGCTCTGCTGTAGTACAGCATAATATCTTTAACAGATGCATTGAAGGATTGACACCAAGCAGCGCTATCTGAGGTTTATTATACCCACTCCGAGGGATGTCAGCGTTAATGTTCCTCGGCAGAGGCCGCTGCCACGGAATAGCTCACTGATGAAGCCTCGAAGCGCTTCATTGAACTTGGATTATGGGAAACGATTTATTAACATTGAAAGAAGTGACCTTGCGGAATGGGGTGCCCGTGAGAGCAACGCCTTGCAGTGGGGTAGAACGGGTTCTCACTGACACCCATAGGCGCTGGAAAAAGGGGCGCTGCATCTCCCCCACAATAAACATGATGGAGTTCAGAAGATGAATGAGCAAAAAAAGTGCCTTTAAATTTCGTTTTTCATCTTGTCACTGTTTCTGTGCTTCAAAGACAAAGCTAAAAACCCCTTCTGTCTTCTGACAAACTGATTCTTGCTCTTTTATTATGGAGATTAGTGGTTACTTTCTTCGATTGAACATTGAGAGGAGTTTGTAAACTGAACTATGTCACAATTTTGTGGAGTTACAGGAAGAGAGAAAGAAAAGGCTGTAGTATGGCATTTTTATACCCCCAACAAAATTTAAATACCTGCGAAAGGACCGTACAAATATTTCAGAATATCTCAGTAGAGAGGAAAGCACAATTGACACTTTATTTAAAATAATTAAGTGTGACGGAAACAAAGATTTTAATAAGATCAACACAACTCAAGGTGCTTTACTTGGTAATGTGCAAATGATTAGTAGTCCTTGAATCTCGATTTCCACACATTTTCATTTGTGCGCTGTGTAGCTTTATCAGTAAAGCTGTATTCTGTGTAAATCTAGTGTTTCAAATTTAGTAGCCCTTTCAATCCAAAGAGTGCTGTCTATAATTGAGAGCGCAGTAGCGCACGGTGCATTAGTAATATGTTTGTGACAGTGTGCCTCAAAATGGAATGAGCTTGGCTCATTTGCTTTACTTCCACTTAGATTTTTCACAGTCCTTATGACTTCAATGATGTAACATTGAAGAAGGCAGCATGCTCACTCCGAAAAATTGTTTCAGCACCACTGCTGACACCTACACCTGGTGGGTGCCTATTTTTTATATAAAGAATTATATGTACAATCAAGCATGGTATGGTTCTGATTTTGATACATATACTAGAAAGGAAGGTTTCCATGTGTTTTTGTTATTTGTAATCCTTTGTACAAAAACGGTTGCATTAAACTGAGTGAACAAGCATCGGGCGCTGCAAGCAAGTAGCAAAAATAGCTCAATACTATGATTATTTAAAGAGAACCATGCTAATATTTAAGAGGGACAATTTAGTTGTCTATGATTTACAATGGTTGTCTTGTGTTCCCTGGGGCTCATTGCTAGGTGGTGGGAAATGTAGGTTTACATTTTCTTGGGTAGCATGGGTAATTCTTATGTATTGCACGTCATTTTTCCAGGACCATTATTTTTTACATGTGCTAAATGAGAGTGGCTGTATAAAAATTGGGATTCTAACAATCATTTTCATCACAAGATCGCCATTCTTACTATCTGTTTAGGGAGAACCTGGCCTGTCAGTTTGGGCTGGAGTTTTCCTATTGGAGCAGGGTCAAGACTGATTTCTATCTGGCTGGGTCCAAACTGAGGCGACATGGTGGGGAAAACAACAACGGATTGGAATGCAACCCATGTGAATGCCCGTGATTAGACTTATTGGAAGCATTTCTTCTAACACCTTTTGTGTGTTTGATGTAACACCCTAAGTGTCAACGGTATGCCCAGATGCGGGTACTGTGCTTATTGTGTCACTGGAACCAAGCTACATCTGACTCACAAGTCCCAATCAGGCTGAAACCCATCATGGCTTGCTTGTTTTACAGTTCAGGGCGGACCTAGCCTGGCAGTTCAGTTTGGACTCTTTGTATTGGAGCATGGTCAAGACTGATTTGCATATGAGTGGGTCCAAATTGAGGTGGCATGGTGGGCAAAAGAATTATGAGTTGGAATGCCACCCCGAGCAATTCCCAATGGTTAAACTTATTGCAAGCATTTTTCCAATCACCTTTTGTGTGCTTGTTAAACTAAACATTGTCAAAGCCCATAGATCTTGCATAGGCAAACCCTATTGGCTTTGCCAATGCTTTTTAGAAAGTGCCAGTGTTGCACGCATGTGGACATAGCGTTATCACAGTTTTGAATCATCAGCTTTGGTTTAATATTTAATACATTTTAGTACCTCTGATTAAATTCACAATGGCCTCGAAAGGATTGTGTGTGTCATTTTCTGAAAGCATTCAATTAAATTAGGTTCTAGCTTATGTCATAGTTAAAGATGTCAGTGGAAGTGGATAACCATTTGCCTGATTTTCCTGTTCACCATTTTCTTGTAATCACATCTTGCAGCAAGTTCATTTTCATAACTGTTACAAACCTGCTGCAGCTGCCGGGAGTCCTCCTCCTTACAACGGTTGACACAGACCCGCACTCTGTCTGTGGAAGAGGTTCAGAAGGCCCCATGGTCATATTCTATTCTTTGTGCTCAGTGCGTGTCATCTTGCCAAGTTTGTACCGAATGTGCAGCAGATAATGGTCAAGATCATACACTATCCTCAAGAAGCTGGAAGCCGCTAAGGTTTATCCTGCCGAAGCTCACACTGAGAATTTGAGGTAAACTGGTTAGTAGCGGGTAATCTGCCCATGCTTGCATCTGCTTCATGTATTCAGTGAGATGAGGAGCGATTGTAGTACAATATCACACCGTCTGCAAGAAAGGCGCTAGCACTCCAACAGGGAAATGAGAGTGATGGGTTTTGCCTTAGATTGCACCATGTGCCATGGAGGGGTTGGGAAGCCAGCAGAGAGATGAGGCGAGGAGTGCTGCTTTTGGTTGCACCGTGTGCCAGGTTTCAGTCTAGCTGTTGGCCAGGGGTTTGCAATGGCGATAAGGATTGTGGTGGAAATGAGGGAACAGATGAAACAGCAATGCAGGTAGGGGAGAGGGATCAAATAAGCAACAACAATGGGGCAATATGCAGGATTAGGGAGGGGACCAGGCAAACAATGTTGGGGGGGAAAGGGGTCAAACAATAACACAATACGGGGACCAGCCAAGCAACTATGACAGAGCAACAACACAAGAAAGGGAGGCACAACCTCCTGCGAGGAACTGGACAGGGGAGGAAGGGAGACACCTGTAAATGCAATCACTGTTACGGAATGCAAGAAAGTAAAGAAAAAAAGTACCTTTCTGAAGTGAACAGCCAGTGGAAGGACATTGGCCACCGACAGGATGCAGTATTTGGTTGAGGCTCCATGGAAAGGGGAAACACAGAAAGAAATAGTAAAATCGCCCCTTGTATGTAAGCAACATTTCTGGCTAGCAACAGCGCATACGCTGTCTCAGGTGAGACCTAATTATGCAGCGACCTACTCAGCACCAGAGAAGCTCCATTACTGCCACTGAAATGAAGCTGAACTGAATTGATCTTGTGTCTATTTTGATCACTGAAAAGATGTTTAAGGTGTTCAAGAGCAGATTCCCTCAATTGCTGGAATCAGATTGTATGTAGAGCACCCTGACTGTTAGGAAAAGGAGAAATACTATAGATCATGGGTACTTGGCGGCCCGCGGATCTTGCAGACATCATACCTGTGATGTTTTTTTTTTAAAGAGTGTAAGCAAAAAGCGCCGGTTGCAGCAGCGTGGACTCTGAGAAACTCTGCTCTATGGGGGCCGGGCGACTCCAGCGATGTTCAGAGTTGAGATGCAGGGGCGCAAAGAAGAGTTGAAAAATAACAAAACCTCATTAACAAGTAACTGGTCTTTCAAAGACCTCTGAAGTACTCGGGTGTGGCTATGTGTGTGCCCAGGAAGCTGTCTCAGCCCGGGCTGCCACACACATAGGTGGGTTTGCTAAAGCCCTTTCAGCCTAATGGGCGTCACGCGCATGGGTCTGGGCTGGCGTGGGTGCACACTTACAAGTGCAGGACGACGCACATCTGCTAGTAGGGCTGCCACCTTTCCACAAGAAAAAACACTATTTGCTGCTGTTTTAATAGTCTGCAAAGAGCCGTTTGTGATGCTAAACAGGACTGTAAACGAAATCGTATGTATTCCTCTGATATTTATAGGTTTCAGTTGGTTTGATTTTGCTTGCGAGAAAGTGTCACTCATAGTCGTTACAAGGTTACAGTACCACTTTGATTTGTTTGGGAAAAAGTTTGATTTTTTTCTCTAGCCCCTCCCCCCAACTAACCCCACCCCCATTGGTGTGGCCCTCGGCCACAAACCACACTGTAATTTTGGCCCTCAAGCGAGCGTTTGTGAGTACCCATGCCATAGATTGATGATATGGTTTTGTGCATGTGGATGAAACTGATCTTCAAATAATCTGCCTGGCCTTCAAGACGATGACTGACGTGCCAGACTCACTTTCCGCCACCAGGCAGACATCATAACTGGTACAGCTGACTAGGCTGGCGGAAAGTGATGCCGCTTTGTGAGAGAGATGAAATGGTTAGAGGTACCCAAACCGCTATAAGACCTGAAAACATAGAATTTAATATATGACTCTGTTTGCGTTAACAATTCTGATTTTCTTATTATAGCTGCTTAAAGCACACTAAAGCCCTAGCATTATTGCACATTTACACATATTTTAAAATCAATGCCATTTTGCTATTCTATGTTGCACATTGCACATTTTGCTCAATTGTCCTTGTAAGCATAGCCTCATTCTGAAGTTGGTACAACAAAGTGAGAACTGTAGAAATTAGTGAAGTCACAAGTTTTACTTGAGAAAGTTGAATCAAACTCGCAAGTCTTTCTCACATTCTCCCACGTATTCTCCCCTTGAGAAGAACCTAGCACCTGCTCATTGATGAGGCCTCTATGTAGGTTCAGTCCTTTACATATTCTTTCTTCCATTTATTTGTATTGACAAAAAGTGTATAAATGTAGCCCCAAAATACATACATTTTATCATTCCATGCTCCACGTGACCCTGGAGCAAAGCTCTTGTCCGTTGTCACAGCACTTAGGGCCATATGTATGAAGCTGTTTTGCGATCGCAAACACTGCAAATCGCAAAAAAATTGTGTTTGCGAGAGCAATACAGAGAATCCCTATGTATAAGAGCCATCCTGAGCGCAAAATTGCTAATCGCAAAATTAGCGATTAACAATTTTGCGAGGCATAGGTTCTGCGAATATATTTGCGGACTCACAATCTACGACACGCCAATTGCGAAAATTGCAATTAAGGAGTTCTCAAATTGCGAATTCGCAAAATGAAATGCATGAAAAAATCGCAATTTGCGATTTTACGAAATATACAATTTTGCTAATCGCATTTTTTTTTTACAGATGCGGGACCTCTTGAAGCAGAGACAGAGGATAATTGAGCCGAACTCGACGGTCGAAGCCATTAGACATATACAGCGGATTGGTGTAATATACAACTGTTTATTAGATACACAGAAAGACGACTTAGAGGCACAACATTTTAAATGGGGGAATCGGCTAAGATGTCAACATGTACTTATAGAACAATCAATTGGTGTGCAGGGAGGATTCTAATCTCGGATAATTTAAGAATGCAGAAATTTAAACCATATTTAATTTTTATCATACCCCAGCAAAAATGCTAAAATGGGGGTTAGCTAACGAATGGGAAATGTTTTCGGTGCAGTACAGACTCAGCCGATATTGGACATATCTTTTATATGAGTAGGAAACTAACTCCATTTTTGGGCCGTATAGAAAAGTTCCTCTCGGAAATTACTGGGGTGGAAATAAGTATCACACCATCCACTATGTTGTTGGGTATAGGGGTAGACATGACAGATAGACACCAAGCCTTTGAATTCCGATATTTGATTTTTATTGCAGTTGCTGTAGCTCGTCTCTGTATAGCCTCCATGTGTTTGCAGAAGGAAACCCCTACTTTTGAGATCTGGAGAGCTAGATTTTATGTTATTTTTAACTTGGAACATAGTCTTTATACTCTTAATGGGCAGTAGTGGCTCACCAAGCGTGTACTGTGGGGCGGTGGGGCGGGGCGGAGGAAGGGCAGGGTGGGGGGTAGTAATCTCCGTCTTACGGCCAAAGGGAGTTAAGTAAATAAATAAATAAAACAATTTACATTGCACGCGCTGCAACACCGAGTTGGCGATGCAGCGTGCGCAATGTAAATTGTTTTATTTATTTACTTAACTCCCTTCGGCCGTAAGACAGAGTTTACTACCCCCCACCCTGCTCCTCCTCCGCTTCGCCCCACCGCCCCTCAGCACACCCTCAGCGAGCCACTACTATTAAAGTGATACGAAAATGGAAATTAGGGATACTGATATGGGGGTCCATGATTGAACATATGAAGGGCTAATCAGGGGTGTAACAAAGGCCCCTGCAGCCCCCACGGTGCGGGGGGGGGCCCGAGCTCCAGGGGGCCCCTTCAGCCTTTTACCCTGTCAGCAGAGCTCCTGAGTGTGGTCTGAGGGGGCCCCCTTCATGTGCTGTGCAGGTGGGACCCCTCAAGTTTCGTTAGCCACTGAGGCTAATATGAGTGCATTTTAATGTCATTAGTTTTGTACTGTGCTTTGGAGGTTTAACCCTATTTTATACGTTTAATGAATTTGTCCTAGGCTTTTTTTCTTCTTTCTGTAAGAAATTTGGATGTGTTGCATTGTATATCTGATGTATGAAATTAATTTGTATTTATCCACGTATTGGATTACAATAATAATAAAATTAAAATATTTAAAAAAGGAGGTTCTGGGACCATCTTGTACATTTTAATCAAATGTCCTGGTAAGCAAAGCATTATTCTGAATTTGGCACAATAAAATGAGAACTACAGAAATGAGTGAATCCATCTGTTTTACTCGAGAAAGTACTATCTAACCATCAAGGTCTTCTTTCATTCTTTCCAAGAGAAGGCCTTCTCATTAACACCGATCTGAAGTTTCTGTTCATCATGTGTGCTTTTTTCCATTTGTTTGCACTGACAAACAAATCTACACCTGTAGGTCCATATTGTGTCAATTTTCGCACTGCATGCTCCAACAGGCTAGAGGGCAAAGTCATGGTTCGTTGTCCTGACATTTTGCTGGTTGTCTGTTTTTGACTCTTGCTGGCTATTTTGCATTAAACATGTGTTAGTCTACTATAAACTATCCCGAGTGTCTGTTTTCTTTTACAGAACCTAAAAAAGAGATGGCTGCCTTCACTGTACCTCGAGTATGTCTCATCAATAGGAATTATATCTATGCCCAACGTGCCAGAATAGGCTGGAGTTAGTGCAGACTATTTTTTTGTGTCAGGCTTGGGGCGCATGCCCGCTCTGTCTGCCAGCGTTTACGATCACAGGATAGGGAGAACAGGTCCAAGTTGGGATAACCCCAGAAAATGAAAATAAATACAGTGGTCTGTGCACTGATGCAGAAACATTTTTTCTCAGTTTATGAAAAATTGCTAGGTAGTTGCACCTGTTGAGATGTTATTGTGCGATGTGGTTCCAAGCATAGTGCTGATTTTGCAAATGTCTTGTCATTCCATTGGGTGTACTGTTTTTTAGGGTTCATGGCTTTCAGCTTTCTGTGTGCCAGTAAGAAATACAACTCAATTATGTCTCCAAAAACAGTTGTGCGGTTTTTCTTGCGTTGGTTGTCCGTATGTTGCGAGGCATATGGTGGATTCCTCTGCAGTTCAGAGGTATGTCGCTGGGTAAAAGGAGGAGTGAGGTTCTTCCTCTTCATCTAACACATGTAGGTAGCGATAGAATTCTCTTGATAGGCTAGAGTGATTGAGGGTATTTTTGCTCTTCAGTAGATGGTTGTGGAAGCGGGTGGCGATTTGGGCAAAAGTAGTATCTGTGTCTCCAAGTTGGAAATGGGGCTGTCACCATCGGTTAATGGAAGCGAAGTATCTTTCATTGGTCAGTAAGCGAAGGATCCTCCACTGTCAGAGCAGGGAATGGGGTTGCTTAGGGGCTAAGAGAGCATCACTTCCTGGCATCGCTGGCAGTTACTCATTACCTCATTCCCCACTCAGAGTTTTTTTTTTAGAGTTTAGTGGCAGTTCTGAAAACATAATAGTGGAACTCGAAATGCACAATGGGAATCTTGATGACATAGAGAGAATATGTGTCTCTTTTTAGCTTGTAGAGTGAATGAGTTTCTATATGTGATACATGGGAGGCAGGGCAGGGGAACTCGTCGAAATCAGTTAAGAGCACCTTGGTGATTGAGAAGCAAGAACACAATTGTCCCCGTGACTCATTTTCCCCATAGCGCAGGTGCTAAGGAACCTCGTGCCGTGGAGGTCCCTTAGCAGCTCCATGGGTGGCAAGAGGTGTTAATGAGGGCTTTCTGTGATGAAGAGGAACTGGAAAGACGATTGTCCCAATCAAACAGGATAGATTTGGGGTATATGGAAAGTCAGAGTTTGGAATGTCAGAATGCAGTGACAATAAGAAATCAGCACTAACGAAGCCAATAGATATCCGCTTTGAAAGGCATTAGGCGACCTTTTGGATTTGCCAATGCTTGTTTCAGAGCTGGTCCACATCAGCAAAATGTGACAACAAGCATTGGCATAGCCAATAGGTCTCGCCTTTGGGACCTTCTAAGTATTCAGCAATGCAGTACATTATCCCCCACTGGCATGCCCACATACTCCTGACATTTTTGAATAATCGTACAAGTTTTTTTTCTTCTTTTTTTAAAGTCGATATGACAAAGGAGAAGGTGTGACATAACGGCCAAAGCAGGCAACTTTGGAGCGGAGGGGACTAGGTTCGAGCCTCCTCGTTGGCCCAACATCCTGTGATTCTGGGCAAATCACTTTATCTCCCTATGCCCCCCTGCCAAAACAAGTAAAGCTATTTACATATAAATGTAAAGTAAATGAGCCAAGACTGGTCCCAGTACTGGATAAGGTCGCAGACATTTACGTAATATGTCAATGTTAGCATGTTGCTTTTTCATAAAATAGACATTGTGTGAAACTGGAAGTTATTTCTACTTCAATGTTACATGTGCAGCTCCACTGCTTGAATTGTATTTTAGGGGCAGCCAGCAGGGTGTCGGATTTTTCACCACTGTGCTATAATCTGTGGATAATATTTAATCAAGAAGGTGACATTTTGAATGGTGAGGATTGTATATACATCACTGCTGCTCTCGCTTCTCTGCTTCCTTCGGTCTGACGCCAAGCAGAGAGGAGGCTGGCAGCCGTTTTGTTACGTTAGCTCTAAAGAAATCAAACTAAGTGACTTGCCAACAAGACATCGAATAATCAGAGTAATAAATTCCCACCTGAACGTAGCCCATCACCAGGGGACTCTGAAAAACACAGTTCCGGCGGGTGGCCAATGTCCACTTTGCCACAAGGTTTGCATTTTATTCAACTCGATAACCCATATGCAAATAGCCTACGTCAAGTTTTGCAAACTGGGTGTGGAAGTAAAACCTGGCCTTTCGAGTGGAGTTAAAGAATAAACACCTCATTCTGGAAGAACACAAAATCATTCAGAAACAGAAAATGAAAGCGTCGCCAGCTGCTGGTTTTCGGCTCGCAGCCCCTCGCGCCGACCTTTCCTTGGAATAAGTCCAGTATAATCTGTAATCTAGAGCAGTCGGACGGAGAAAGAGTGGCGCTCGGTGAGAAACACTGCCTTCTGACCCGGGGAGCCAGGCGCAGCGAAAGTGACCCCGACTCGAGCACGCAGTCTGGGGGAGCCGGACAGACAAGTCAATAGAAGGGGAAAAGGGATCTTATCACCGCCAAGCTGCAGTTCCACCGGACTGTCTGCACATCTCTAGCATTTCCAAATAAAAGAACATGGCTTCCACTCAGGCGTGTGGGAGCCAAGGCAGATGTGTGTGGTGTGGAGTACAGCGCGTTCCTTGGTAAGAGCAGGGGTTACTGTATGTCATACATGAGCTGTGGTTGCTGCTCAGGGGAATGGAGCAAACTCACAGAATGGAAAACACTGACCGCGTGACGACCCTGTACATGTCATCAAAGGAGGCGGGCACTGATAATAAATAAATAAAGGGACGCGGTGAGCGCTGCCCGATGCTGTGTTGGGGGTGGGTGGGGTCGGCTTTTGAGGCAAGGCAAGACGAGACAAGCGTGGCCGTGAAAGTGACCGCGCTGTGTTTAATGATCCAAGACAAGGAATGCAGCTGGCACCCTGCACGCCTCTGCTCGCTCCCGACAGCTGTACTCCGTGGAAGTGAACATTTAGAGAAAAGGTGGGACTTGCACCCGCCTTTGGCAATTGCGTGTTTTCATTTTGAAAGCCACACACACAAAGGCCAATGGTATGTGTGGAAGTTGAAAAACCACACGGACAAGTTTGGAGAAAGTCTGGAGTGATTTCAAGAGGCCTCCCCATAGGGCAGCGCATGCGTGCTGCGCTAGGCTCGACCTAAAAAGGGTTGTTGCTCTGGGGTCATCATGCTTGAACACACATGCATCGGGACACCGTAGCAATCATCATTCCTTTTTCTTTTACTTTTAATGTACCGATCCATGATAGCAGATGCGCATCTAGAATCAGTAAATGAAAACATGTAAAAAGTGTGCAAAAGCGATTTACAGAGAAAGGAGCGGGCAAGTGACATATTGGAGCGTCTGGTCCTTCCCTGTGGAAAATACATGAAAAACATAAATAGGTAGAGCAGGAGGAGTGGTGGAGGAAAGATGAGCAGAGAGGGACAGGGAGCAATGGAGGAGCTGAGAAGGAAACATAGAAAAAAGTAAAGCGGAACAGGAAAGGGTGAGATAAATAATGGAGGGGCTACGAGAACAACACACAATGCGCGAGTAAAGAGGACATGAATATGAGGCAAGCAGGACAGGAAATCAACCTATGATAAGCAACATGGTGACTGGTATTTTAAGTATTGGCATTGTACACAATATAACTCTGGCTGTAAGTGAGGCCTAAAAAGGGTGGTCTTGAACGCCGTATTATGGAAATAAAGTAATATGGAAAATAGTGGATGAGATATCTCAGTGAGATATCTGCATATTTCTGACATGTAAATTCGAAATATCTCAAGTACAAGCCTCACCCATTGGGATGAGCTAAGGCTTTCATACTGAAGTTAATGAAGTGAGTGCCAACTTTGAATTGTTTCATTTGAAAATATTTTATTTCTAGTAGTGGGGATGGATGACGACTTTTGTTGCAGCAGAAGGCAGGAAGTTATTATCCGAGCATGTGGGGGCAGGTATGAGTCTTCTGGTGGCTCCGAAGAGATCAGAGGTGTCTCGGACGTCGACAGGTAGATGGTGTCTTTGAATCAGAGACCTTTTAAGGCATGGGCAAAGTGGGCTGTGGCCCAGGGCCCCAACCTTTCAGGGGGTCCCTGATAAAGCCAAATCTGTTCTGCAGAGAATCTTTCCCTGAGGACCTTGAAAAATTCTTAAACAAGATTGTTTCAAATACTGTTTTCATTTTATTTAATTTTAATGGGAGTGGTGTGTGAGAGTCTATTACAGACATTTTGCAGAGAAATGCTGTGTTTGTTTCATGCAAGATACATAAAAGAGTTTCTTTCAGATCACGGGACCTCACACATGAGAGATAGGATGGGGGGATCATAGAGATTATTTGTAGGTATGTTAGTGAACTGCTGCTGCTGTGTCACAATATTGAAAACACACATCACTGTCCCCAGATATTAGATGTAAACATGTTTAGAATGTGGACGAGGGTGCCTGTGCACTCTCAGCGACCTGGCCACAGAGGGCGTGAACGAGCTGAAATTGGATCATACATTCAAATATGTTCCGAACAGGGGGCCCCAAAATATATTTGTCCCAGGGCCCCCAAAATCCTTAGGCTGTACCTGCTTTGAATGTGTCTAGCAGTGGTCGAAGTCCTTCGGCGTCTCAGAGAGTGAGTTTGGCGTGTCTCAGTGGTGTTGTCGAGTGTTACCGGGGATGAGCTGCTGGACACGTGCTGTGTGCTCCTAGCAGTTGTTTGAGACAGCCGGCAACATCATTCCAAACGGCACGCCATGGCAGCTGTACGTGCAGCCTATGCCCTCCAGCGCAGACCCTCTCCTGCAATGGAAGAGGGACCCCCAGGGACCCCCTCTCTGGCAATGGAAGAGAGACCCCCCCCCCCCTCCTCTCAAGAATCTACCCACACCGAAGAATCACACCTGCGAGGAGATGGAGGGGTCTGGCTGCATGTGGGCTGGAGAAACAACACTAAATCAAATAGGTAATATTTAAAATGGCCAATCTAGGAAATGATTCTCATACAATTTTGTAATCGCAATTCATAAATGCACTGTTTGATGAGAAATTCACACATTTTAAAATGTGAGCCAACTAACATAGTCACCGAGGCATCCGCTCTCAATCCACATGTTCTTTTGTGTTTATTTCGATAGTTATTACGGGGCAACACACATAATCCTCTCTCACAAAACACGTCATGGGGTCCCGATAAGGATGCTCCTGGCTGGGGAGGCAGGACCTCCTCAGAGCAGGCCTTGCTCTTCGATGGGGGAGTTGATTAGTTCCTCATTTTGTCAGGGCCCTTGATTTGAACAAGGCGCTGGAGTTTAGGGTGCAGAAAACACTTACTGAATGGCCGAGCATGAGTTTACTAGATATGGCAAACATGACGCTTATTTTTCAGCATAAAACAACTGACAGCGCCCCCAAAACATTTGTTTCTTGCCCAAAGGGAAATAACCTTCTCCATGCAGGACCTTTACCACACAAGTATTTGTACCTTTACCAGGCAGTACTTTACCATGAAGGTAAGTATTTGTTTTAATATATCATGTTTTGTATGTGAGGTGAGGGGGGATTTGATGGTGCAGGGGTGGGTAGAGGTAAAGAGAGATAAGGGTGACAAAAGGGTTTAGGGGTGGGTAGAAGAAAGGGAGGTGAGGGTGCTTCAGGGCTCAAGGGTGAATAAGGTCAAAAGAAGTGAGGGTGACTTGAGGGTTCAAAGGTGGGCATAGATAAAGGGAGATGATGGTGACTTGTGGTGGGTAGGGGTAAAGAGGGGTGTGGGTGACTTGAGGGCTTAATGATGGGAAGAGATAATGGGAAGTGAGAGTGACTTGAAGGTTCAAAGGTGGGTATAAGTAAAGGGAGTTGTGGGTGACTTGAGGGTTCAGGGTTGGGTAGAGGTTAAGCGAGGTGAGGGTAACTTGGGGGCTCACGGGTGGGTAGAGGTAAAGAGAGATGAGGGTGACTTGAGGGCTCAGGGGTGGGTAGATGCAAAGGGAGGTGAAAGTGTGTGTGTGTGTGCATGTGTAAGAATAGAGAAAGATGAGCAGTGTGAAGGAGCCCTGGTAGAAAAATTGATTTTATTACCCTTAAAACGTAACTAATAATGCAGCACTGTGTAGCCAAAGCTTCGGAATTGATCGGTCACGCCAGGTGAAAGGGATGAAGGTGATGGCATTGTCCTCATAGCTTCATGCGGTAGCTCGGTTGGAGAAGGCAACTGCTACAGAAATAATGTTGTTTGCTAAAAGACCACTGGTTGGAAATAAACCAGTGAATTTCAGTAGAGCGCCCACGTCTTGCAGATTTGATGTTCAGCCTGACACTTTTGTTGGTTATGTAATTTACCTAGCTGGGTCAGAGCTTTCTGTCATATCATAACCTCCAAATGTTTGCCTTCTCCGGCATCTGCTCCTGGCCAAGCAATCCTTTAAAATAAACGTTACCCTAATTGACACCCAATGCTCTGCCGATCACTTCTCCACTGAAGCCGAATGCATAATTTGTTTGGTTTTTCATTCTGGACTTTGTGCTCGACAGTCCCTAACAAGCGAATGTCTGACATTTTGAACCTCCTGCTTGAGTTGTACCCCTCTTTAGGCATTGTCATACTTTGCCAGGTTTCCCTCTTACCTTGGCCAGTAATAAACCTTTATTACATAATTTGGGGTGGGTGGAACTCTGGGGAATCTCACAGAGTTTTCATATAACTCAGCGGAATTCCGTAGAGGCATAGAGTGTTGCAGAGTAGAGTATAGTGGCATAGAATGCAGTGGTGCAGAGTAATTAGCATAGATTGCAGTGCCATAGAGTGCAGTGGTTTTCAGTAAAGTGGTGTATAATGCACTGGCGTAGAGTGCAGTGGTTTAGAGTAAAGTGGCGTAGAGGGCAGTGGTGTAGAGTACAGTGGTGCAGAGTAGAGTGGCGTAGAGTGGTGCAGCACAGAGTGCAGTCACATACGGTTCAGTGGCAACGAGTGCCGTGCTGCAGCATAGACTGTCGAAGAGTGCAGTTGTGTATACTAGAGTGGTGTAGAGTGCATTGGTGTGGAGTGCAGTGGCATAGAGTGGTGCAGAGTAGAGTGGCATAGAGAGCAGTGGCGCGGAGTGCAGTGGTGCAGAGTACAATATGGTGGTGTAGAGTGCAGTGATGTATCGTACAATGGCATAGAGTGCAGTGGTTTAAAGTGTTACAGAGTAGAGTATAGTGACATAGACTGCAGTGGTGCAGAGTAGATTGGCGTAGAGTGCATTGGTTTTAAGTGAAGTGGTGGATAGTGCAGTGGTGTAGAGTGCAGCAACGCATAGTAGAGTGCAGTGGCACGGTGGCGCAGAGTTGAGTCGAGTCGAGTGGAGCTGAGTGGAGTGGCGCTGAGTGTAATGGCACCGAGTACAGTGGCGTAGAGTGGTGCAGATTATAGTGGGGTAGAGTGGTGCAGAGTAGAGTGGCATAGAGAACAGTGACGTAGAGTAAAGTAGTGCAGAGTGCAACAACATAGAGTACAATGGCGTAGAGTGCAGTGACATAAAGTGTTGCAGAGTAGAGTATAGTGGCGCAAAGTAGATTGGCATAGAATACAGTGGTATGGATACATTGGTTTTGAGTAAAGTGGTGTAGAGTGCATTAGCATAGAGTGCAGTGATACAGAGGAGAGTGGAGTGGCCCCGAGTAGAGTGGATCGGAGTGGCACTGAGTGAAGCAGCACTGACGGCAATGGCACCAAGTGCAGTGGTTCAGAGTAGATTGTTTCAGAGTGGAGTGGTGCACAGTTGAGTACAGAGGCACAGAGTAGATGGCGTAGAGTGCACAGTAAATTAGAGTAGCGTAGAGTTGTTTGGCATGGAGTGCACTGGCACAGAGTGGAGTGGTACAGAGTAGAGTGCATTTGCATGGAGTGCAAAAGTGCAGTGGAATAGAGTGCAGAGTTACGGAGTAGAGGGGAATAGAGTCAACTGGTGCAGAGTGGAGCGGTGTAGAGTGCAGTGGTGAGTAGTGCAGTGGTGTATAGTAGAGTACTGTGGGGTAGAGTGCATTGGCACAGTGGAGTGGTGTGGAGTAGAGAGGCATAGAGTGGAGTGGTGCAGAGTAGAGTGCAGTGAAGCAGACTGAAGAGGTGTAGTGTGGAATAGTGCAGAGTAGAGTGCAGTGGTTTAGAGTATTGTGGAGTCAGGTAAAGTGGAGTTTGCATGGTATGGCAGCGTACTGCCTTTACAGACAAGACATCTTCAAATGAAGTGACAATTACATTTTCACAGACATATAGTTTTACTGACAAAAGTATACCGCACATAAACCATAATGTGTGGAAATGTCATTGCCTAGTGTATTGATTTGTTTTGTACAGAAAGCCTTTGCATGAATGAAAGGAAAGATAAACAGAGGTTTTGCAAGCACCGTGAAGAGCAAGAAAATTCGAAATCTGGTAATGAAAAATACACCTTGAACACACTTAATTAGCGTGACAATATGTTTTCAAGCAACATCATTGGGGGGCATATTTATGTGGGCGGTGTGTCACCCTTGCGCCATGCAACCAAGTGCAAAAGCAAAGCAACTCCTAAGTTTGATTTATCAAGCAACACAAAGCCACCTGGCATGGCTTTGTGTGGCTTGATAAATCCAGAGTAACACAATGCAGTATAAATTGCTGTGTTTCGTTACTCTGCCCCAGGGAGGCATCTCATGGGTGGAGCATGGGTGTTCCCACGCATCTACCCATGGATTTTGGCGCATCCCCAGATTTACCATCAGTGGTAAACCTAGAAATGCTTGAAAATGCTACGCCTCCCAGGTGAGGCGTATCAGGGAAAAATATATTTATTTCTCCTTGTTACTTCCTCTTTCTACGTGTGCACATAGAAAGAATAAAATGCCTCAGAGGATTGTTTCTGTGCTGGAAGGTGCCCCTTCCTCCACAAAACAATCCTGTTTACAACGCAGGCACCCTTGCACCATGTTGCAAGGGTGTCTTAATTGGTGCTACGCAGGCAAAGGGGTGCCAATGCATGGAAAGAACAGGAATGCATCGTATTATGTTAAATATGGTGCATTACTACCCTTTTAGGTAGCGCAGAGCAGCAGGGTGGCTTTCTGCACTGAGCTGCTTGAAAGCTACATATATATGCCCCTAAATGTCTAATAAGCTGCAAGAACACATACTCAGAGAGTCAAACTCTTATGGTCAATGGATATGAGAAACAGCTGGAGGCCTTTTCTTGACATATGAATATCTGGATTTATAAAGTAATATAAATACATGTACAAATAAATAAATAAGCAACACATGTCTGGTCAGAAAAAAAGGGGTTTTGCTTGTTGGTTTATAGGAAGCAGAAAAGGGTGCCTGTAATAGCACATTGTTGCAACCTAAAATATTTGTCATCCCTGCGATTACCCCAGCTTATTCTGTCTCAGTAGGTTGGGTGATTTCATAATTACTAAATTAAGTGGCCAGATTTCCGATTAATGATTCATATGTGGGTGTGGCTCCTTCACCCCGTTTTGAACCCAAGTGAGGGCAAGTTGCACTCTTACCTTAGGAGAATTCCTAGAACAGTATTTAAGCTCTGTCTCTGTATGGTCAGCAGATTTGTTTGTAGCACCTTCTATTGCCCTCATTGGGTAGGATGAGACCTGTTCTGTAGAGAAAATGTACTTTACCTCTACAAGCATTCCTGCCTGTAGGATCATTCTCACTGTGCATAAGATTGGCATTGATAAAAAAAGAACCTAAAATTGAGGTGAGCACACTAGTGTCAGAGTATCCTAGAACAGATATGCAAATAAGTTAATTTGAGGGGGAGTGGACATGGGGTCCTTGTGCTGTTTCATCTATGTACTGTGTTGGTTGCCCAAGGAAGGAGCTACAGTGTGTGACCATAGTGGAACTTGACAGCTACAATTTGTTGAATTTGTTGGAAACCTTTGCTGATGAAGGTGAGAAATCTCTATATTCAGCATTTGTGCTTTTTGGTAATCCACTTGGAATCTTTAATGCAGAATCCTGAAACTGTGCACCCAATCTATGTGTGATGAAGACATTCAGCAAAAGGCATAGACTATTGTCTTCAGTGGATAATATTCCACCAATAGGCTAATTGAACAGTGTGCACCCTGGGGAGGAGACAGGAGTGCCTACCCCAGCAAGCTCCTATATTCAGTATATATGGCTACAAAATTCAGAGATGCGATAGGATGCACTCAGTTCAAATTAAGAAGTGGCTTAGGGTGGAGAATCTGCTGGCACACACCAGTGGAATTCCTGTGGCTGGCATGGGAGAATTGAGTAGTAGGATACGCTGCCCAATTTTCATTTTGATGGGAAGACAGGAGGTGGTGGAGTACATTCGGGTGGCCCGTACATCCCCCCAAATGCAAATGCCTGGAGCCCTCCTTGTCTTAGGGGAACCCAGAGCTCTTCACCTGGCGTACCATGCATACAAAAAACGCCAAGTGAAGGCCCCCAGGATTCACTGAAGCATGAAGTGGGCTCCAATGTGCCTGACAGTGTATCCACATGTAAAAACTAGTAAATTCCTCCTACTGTAGCGTGGCTCATGGAGATCTAGAAGGACTTACTGTGCTTGAATATCTCTCCACAGCTATGCGCTTTGCTTGGACTGGGAACAATTTGGATTCTTGGATGGAAAATCCGTGGGTTGTTTCAAATTCTTCAGTACATGCCTGGAATATATGTGGCGATGCCGTGGATCTTAGGGGCAAGTACCAAGAAGCTTTACATGATAGCTGCATGTGGAAAGACTGCAACCAAATTTCCAACAGCCTTTCTGTACCAGCCATAAGCATCAAAGTATCCCTAGTGCCATGCCAATGACTCGTGTAGTTTCACCGTGAAACTACCCCTTAAGTGGAGCCGATGTTGCAGGACTTTGGCCAAACATTGGCCTACATTCACATGGAACCAACTGTTCAGTGAGCAAGGCGAAGAAGCATAGAATCTATGGTTCATTGAATTGCGGAGCAGAAAGACTTTCCTGTATTATATTGTCTGCAGAAGCAGCTAATCTGAGTGTTCCCCTAGGACAAAAATGACTTTCAGGTTTTCTAAAACACTAGGCTACTTTCAGTCGCAGAAATGGAAGAAATAATCTGTGATCCCTTAAACAAGGGTTCAAGTGATGTCAAGAGAAAGAGGCAGAGGCAGGAGGGGTGGAGCCATGAGGATCAGAGCCTAAAAGTCGAATTACACATTTTTTTAAACTTCTGCCCTGAAGAAACTGGCAAGAAGAACAAATGTGATAGTAAATCTGTTCTGGCTTACTTAATTAGTAATGATAATACTGCATTTTAGAATGTCATACTGGATTTACAGCACCTGGTGCAAAGATCTTTCTGTACCCAGCAAATTCTAGGATACGATGGTGGCAAGACAACTCTGGTGGGGTCCTCTGTCTGGATATAAACACTTATTAGAAAGTGCTATATAAATGTGTATTACAGCAATTGCTGATATAGACAGATGCATCTGCCATTCTTACAGTGAATTCACATCTCCTACATATCCGGCTTGAAAAAATCCTTCAAATATTAGTTTCTCTCTTAAGTATTTGTGAAAATTGCAGATGTTTGTTTCCTCAATCCATTAGCATCCAGCTACCTCTCAGTTAGGATGACACTCAAACACAAGGAGTTTTGATGGCCCTTTAAGTGAGAAATTCATGTGGCACCCAGCTAGGTATGAAAATAAGAGACACTGCTGGTTGTTGTTCTGAACACATGCCACAGAGTGCAGGTGGGTACTATTGATTATTTACCACGGTAGGCAAATTGCACCGGGCAGTAATAGCTGCCAGGTCTAAGATCCCTCTAGATCCCCTCCGTTCCAGCACTGAGACCTGTACTATTTGTTGATGGACAATCATAAGAAAGTTAAACTATTTCCAGTCTACAAGAGGTAGAGTATCTATTGAAATATAGGTATGATGTGAGCATTGGAAGTTAGTCATGCCTCCATTTTCTGAACTGGTTCCAATTTTGCAAATGGGATCTTTCAGGTGCCACATGTTGACAAATAATTTATATTTTTGTAATACAAAATTTGTATTTACTAAATGTTATTTCATTGTTTTTATTTTAATAAATACTTTTATTATTTTAAACTTATTTTGGAATTACATTTTTTGTCTATATCTAAATGTTTTAATACATTTCAGATTAGGAATAGTAAATGTGAACCCTCCAAATCCTAATTTTGCTTAAGCTGGAGGTGGATGTTAAATCTTACTCCTGCAAAATCC
This sequence comes from Triturus cristatus, assembly GCF_964204655.1. Taxonomy (NCBI): domain Eukaryota; kingdom Metazoa; phylum Chordata; class Amphibia; order Caudata; family Salamandridae; genus Triturus; species Triturus cristatus. Next base: position 688,331,285 of record NC_140590.1, on the reverse strand, counting down.
ATCAGTTTCCTTACAGTAGTTCATGTTGGAGAGGGAATAGTAATTACTACCCGTCCAAAGTCCAACATTTTCCTTACTTTTGCTAAGATTGGAGTAGAAATAGTAAATCTGACCCTTCCAAAGTCTGAAACTTTACCTAATTTGGATTACTTTGGAGGGGGAATAGTAACTCAGACTCTTTGAAAGTTCAATACTTTCCCAACTGTTTCTAAGATTGGAGTGGGAATAGTATATCTATCACCTGCAAAGTCTAACAGGTGCTTAGTTAGGAGTGCTAAAAAAAAGTCACAATTTTTTAACACAAATAAGTAATTTATAAATTATTTGACATCCTTAATTAATTAAAAGGTCCTTATGTGAGGACATGTACAGAGGCGCATAACTGAAAGAAAGCCCTAATGAAGTTCAGCATGATCTGAACCAAATGCTTTGGCTGTGATACTTGGCTGTTTTTATGGAAAAGAAATTAAGAATTTGGAAATAAAGGAGAAAATGTACCTACAAAAAAGGACTGTGAACCTTTCTTTGGGTGCACCTTCCAGAGATTCACTCTGTTTAACAGAAGTGTCAATCAATGGCTGACATTTTGGTTGCAGTGCACCATACTTTGAGATTGAAGGGAACTGTGTGGATGTGCGGGCCCAGGGTACCGCCGTTGCAAGTGTTGAGTATACAGTAGAGCAAAGATTGAATTTATCCATGACAGTGTGCAGAAAATACCAGGAGACCTTATTGAAGGCCTTTTCTGTGTCCAGGGCCATGGCTATTTTGGGGGAGACAAGAGATTTAGCTTTTTCAATAATAGGGCAGAATTGTCTTATATTGTCCACTCCAAGTCGGCCTTTAACAAAACCCATTTGTGACTGGTGGACTAGTGAAGGGAGGGTTTTTCTAGTCTATGTGTTACGTAGATCTTGCAGTCCAAATTTAGAAGGGAAATGGGTCTATAATTTTTGACTTTTAGGGGATCTTTTGCTTCTTTATGGATTACAGTGATAGTGGCTTCTGAGGTGGAGCCTGTGATCTTACCAGTTTTATCAAAATGTTTGAAAAGAGATTCTAATTGGGGTAGTAGTTCATTGTGGAATGTTTTGAAGAAGTTGGCAGTAAAGCCATCTGGTCCCAGAGCCTTACCAGGTTTAAGTGAATGTCTCACCTTTGTGATCTCTGTGCTTGAAAACAGTAGATTGAGGGATGTGCTCTCCACATCAGACAGCTATGGGAGGTGAATCCTCTCCATTTATTGTTTACATTCAGTAATTGGGGATGATTATTTGGGGTTGTATAGGTCGTGGTAGAATTCTTTGGAATTGTTCCCAATTTCAATTGGGTCTGTGGCTACCGAACCCAGTTTGTTTTTAGTGGAAAGAATGTGGTTGTGGGTGTTTTTGAATTTTACATAGTTTGCTAAGGATCTACCTGCTTTATTGGATTCTTTATTTTTTTTAATTTTATTATTTTGTACCAATGTGTGAGCTCTACTGCTCAAGGTGTTATTGTATTTGTATTTTACTATTTTTAATTGTTGTAGTAAACCCTGTTCTTTCTTTTCACTGAATTTATTTTCCAGTTGTTTGATAGATTATTCTAATTCATTAAGAGATGTGTTTGTGTTTTTATTAATGTTTGACATGATGTTGATACTCATGCCGCTAATTGTGGCTTCCCTGGCATCCCTTAAGGATTCCTTATTAATGTCGATGCTCTCATTTTCATAGAAAAACTGGTAAAAGCATGTTTTATCATCTCGATGTGTGTTTGGTCACTAAGCAATTCTTTGTTGAATATCCATTGTTTAGATTTGGGGGGCGGTTATGGCTAATTTGTAATGTAGCTGAGATATAGGTGTAGTCCAATATTAGCATTGTTTTGATCTTAGTATCAAAGGTTGTTGGCGTAAGATAATTATTGGCAAGAATGTCATCTATCCCTGATAGGGTATTGTGCAGATGTGAGTAAAATGTACATTTGCTTCCTGTCTGGTTATGTTGCCCCCAAATGTCTTTCAGGCAGTGTTTTTTAAATAGATTTCGCATTTGTTTATGGGATTTGTTGGGTCTGTATTTGCATTCCAAGTTTCTGTCAAATTTAGCGTCCAAGGGGAGGTTAAAATCACCTGCCATGAGATTGTTAGAGAAGTTTGGTAGTTGGTAGTTGGCAAAGTTGTTTGTTCAAAGTATTCCAGAATTCTTTTTTTTTTATTATTATTAAGTTTAATGTAAATTATTTGTATTAACCTTTTAAATAATTTATCAATATTTTTAAAGTATGCATTTTTATATTTCATAATATATTTTAAAGTATTATATGCATTGATTTTAATTGTCTTATTTTTAAACTTTAATATTTAATTACTTAATATAACATTCTATATTTAGTCAAATTGATATACGTGCCTGTTCTTTGATGATACCACAATATGTTTTTTCCCCATATTTGTTTATTGCAATATATTTATTCTCAATATTAAGTCATACAACTGTGTGGATTACAGTCCCATTGGGGCCTACCAATACTGAGTGTAATCGATGTATATATTTTTGCTATGAAGTGTATCTTTTAAATATTTATTTTATTTTTGATTATGAAGATCATATTTCCAGCTTTTTTACTGTTGTTTATATGTATTGCTTATTTTTGTATACACTCACAGTGTTTCCGAGAAGAGGAACTGCGCCCTAGACCCACTCCCAAACAGAAAAGCTATGGTTTCCTTTGGTTCTACATAGTCCCTCTTTGTGTAGGATTCGATTGATTCAGTAACACCACTTGCTAAAATCAGTGAAGAGCAGATGTCAAACGCCCAACTCAACCCCACGACAGTCCTTTTGGGACAGACTTCAAACCTCACAGTTACGGCTGGCTGCTTTAATGCTTCTGACTAAGGCAAGAATATTTTTATGGGAGGGGTGACCCCAGTGACCAGTGAAGACAGGAATCCCTCACGGATAGAAGACACATGGAAAAGCAGACATAGCTAGTGGTTAACGTTTTAGTGTATATATTTGCAACTGTTTAAATGAAAAATGTAAAACAATTATCTATCTATGTATCTGTCTGTCTGTCTGTCTATCTATCGATCTCTCATAAAAGTTGAAGTTTGCTTTTTCCACAGGGGGAGACAGATACTTTTTTCTGGGGCATTTCTAGAGCTGTTCAAATTATTCAGGGTGTAAAACAGTTGGCTGAGGACATATTCACAAAGATTTGCAATAAAGCAAATCGAGATCTCCTGGAGCATCTGCAAGAAAATCTTGAAGAAATCTCTGTGAATTCATATTGCCCGTGACATTCACTAACTCCAGATATTACACACAAAGCAGGTGGTATATCAAATATCTCAAAAAGCAAGTCCTTTGGTCAAACAAGCAAAAGTACAACACATTTGCTAACAAGTTAGTGTCAGTGGAGGTTTTCTTCCTTTTTGTCCTACTGAACAGAGCATGTTTCAAAACGTAAGGGGCACCCTGGGTACCATAGGGACCTGGATTAAGTATTTTGGTAGAATAACAGAAGTCCCTAGGAAAACAAGTATAATTGTGAAATACCAACTGTTTCTATAAATTCAAAAACAATACTAATTTAATGGATTGAAAAGCCATCGACAACACATACAAACCCAATTCCTATTAACTTATTGCACTGTTCATGGGATGTATTCCTGCAGATGTTACTGTGATACAAACATTACAGCCGCCCTTTTTTCACTTTACGGGTTCATTTCCCACTGCAGTTTTTGTTTTCTTTGTAAAAATTCCATTTATGTGTCTTTGTACATTAATAATATTGTTTTGAAATTATGATATTGTTTGGTATTTCACAATTATCCTTGTTTTCCTGGAAGCGATGTTGTTCTATACTAATACGAGTGAACAGAGCAATCACGTGGTCACTTAAGGCCATCGTGTTCCGCAGACTGGGAGCCCACAGCATGGCTCTGATGCCAGGATCAGCAACCAAAGTACACCCTCATCGGAAGTGGGACCAATGTTCTCTCACTGGGCTGAGAGAGACTAGCAAGGGTATCAGCATTAACTAGTAGGGGAGGGAGCAAGTCTTTTTTCCTGTTGCTTGTAGGAGAGAGAAGCAGACTGACCTCCCTTGTTAAAAGGTTCTGCTAGTCCCACTCACATGGATCGTTTGCTCCATCTTTGCAGGACGTGAATGAAAACATACTTTATCAATCACATGTTTTATCAATTGATCAGTTAATCAGATAAGCATGATAGTATTAGATATGTGTGAGGGTGGCGACCATTGCTTAAGTGATCTTTGGGACTCTTTAAAAGGTGTTCTACCTTCACGAACATCACCAAAAAATTAGTTAGAAAGCAGATGAAAAATCCCCAAAAAAGTACGTTTTGTCAGAGAAAAAAATAAAAAAGCATGATTTGCTGGAGAATTTTGCTCCATCAAAAATCAATTTTCCGGAACTCCCCCAATATTCATTCCCATAGGGTAAAGTATATTCTTGCTACTTGCCAACAAAATTGAAATAATGTTGTTGCAGTTTTATTGTCATTTTATGAATGCCATTATTTGACTCTTTTGCATATTTTATGCAAAATTGGTCCCTGAGAGTTGACTCTTGCAGCAGGTAAAGTATATCGATTAATATTTTAATGAATCGTTTTCTTCTCATCACATACTTCACAGCAAGAAAAAGGATGACGCATTATTGACAACTGGGACCCGACCCAGATAAGCTCGGGGGAAAAAGTCAGTCAGAAATTTGCTACCACATGATTATTGCTATGTTTGGAATAAACTACTAACTGTTTGGAAATTCTCCAAGAATTCGAAAAGAAATCAAGGAACTGAAGGACTATCTTAAATGTCTTTGAGTGCTAATTTGTGCATCGTTTCTCCCTGGGTAGTTTTTAACCAGTGTACAGTTACAAATGCGTAAACTGAGCACAAATGTGCAGTTATATGTGTCTCTTTCTGGGTTAAAAACATGTTCTCGTGTAAAAGTCCCCATCCCTACATCACATGAACTATGGAAGAATGTTCCCATCCCTACCCTACACACTTTGGTATGTAACAAAGGACTATAATGCTTTGCATAATGGTCATGTTAAAAAATACAACTTTGAAAACTTCTATGAAGGCAACGTACGACGACACAATAAGGCTCCCATTACCAGTTGAGTTGAGGGGAACGCCCATATGGACTTCCGCCCGGCTCAATCAGGAGTGGGTCGTAGTTCCCTCACCTGGATTAACCAGGTGCGGGACACCGGACTCGATTTTATGCAGGTGGAACATCCGGCTGGTAAAATTGCCTCGGGAACAGGCTTCATTGCAGCCTGGACCTGTTTCTATGCACCCGCCTGACCCTGAGCCATGACGAAGGCGGACATTTCTCACAGAAAGGGAAATACCAAGCGGAATTCTGCCAGGTATAACGGGGTCAGCGCGGTTATTCCCCATTTCATGGGAGTAAACTCATAATTGAGTGTTACTGGTGGGTGTTACCGTACGATAACGGTTATGGATGCGGATGTATTACCACCCTCTGCCAGTACCGTGCAGCTTGTACTCAGGGCCTAAACAGAGTGTTTACCTTCACCGTTTCTTCATAATATGGTGCACACAAGTAGAGAAATTGGCACTTTTGTGCTATTATGAGCACTGAAAAGCAATGCTCGCCCCCGCGACACTTGTGGTCCGTTCATTGCGCGTGCATTTGATGGACAGAGACCACAGGGGAAGGTAGAAGAGTGCTCTGTCAGTCACTCGTGAGTCAGAAGGCACGGAGCTGTCCCGCGGCTGCTGCTGGCTGATCGATCGCCCCCCAAGGACTTTGCTTCGAGCGGTGACCTGCTGCTGCTGCTGCATGTGGGCAGTTTCTGGGGCATGGATGTTTCCAGCTGGGAGACAGTCGTCCGCCCGGCACGTCTGCTGCTGAATCCCACGCCGGCTGCTCTCTGTGTCCGCGCGAGCCCTGTGGCTGCCAGAGTTCTCACACTTTCTCTCTCCCCCGGAATGGCTCAGAGAGGTTCAATTAGCGGATTGATCCGTATTGATTTCCTTGCACCTGTGTCCACTCTGGCATCTTTTATTGACATTTCCACGTTATGGCCCTCCACAAACACATCTCCCCGCTCTCCACGCCCTATCAGGGTCTCCCTGGGAACCATCGAGGTAGGGGAAGAGGTTGTGCGGCTTGTCACCCGTTGTAACTGGTTTGCCGGGCACATGCAGGGTTTATGTGCATTCCATTATGACGCTTCACGGAAGGCTGGGCAGTAGATGGACGCATGCCTAGCAGGCAAGGGTGGGCATCGGAAGAGGGGACAGAGCCTCCACCCTATCATGCACAGCACACTACATATTTATTTATTGATTTATGCAATTTGTAGTGCAAACTTTACCCAAAGATGTCAGAGCGCTTTACAATAGAACTAGTTATATTCCATAAGGACTTCAGAGTACATGAATTACATAAAAGATACAAACAGATAGACTCTAAATTCACATGAGAATGGTAGCAAGTACACAAGTCGACTACAGATACTAGTGATTAGAGTTTCACATATACAAGTTGCAAATTCACTCAAGGTTACATTTTAAGAAAAGTTGAAGCGATTAGGGTTGGACGAATACATAACGCCAAGTCAAGCTAGGGCACTAAGGCCATAAATGATGCTGGGCTCTGTGGCAGAAACAGTCTTCCCAGGCAGACATACCTATCCAAAGAGAGACCCGTATAGATATGAATAACGCATTAATATTTTTATTTGTCATATACTTAACACCAGGGCTTCAAGTGGAATGAAAAAAACTTGTAGTCTCTCGAATGGGCGAGGCCGATGTCGTTAAGGGGGTGGCTTAAAAATACGCAAGGTAGAAATCTGTGCTTAGCATAGTGTGCTGTGCAACTGGTATTTTGCAGCTTCTGTCACTGCATACAGCAGCTGCGGTCTGTGCAGGTCACTGTGGTGGGGCCATGTGAGGGGGGATTTTGAGGGACGATGCAGAGGGAAAATTAATTATTTATTTCATTTTCCCTCTGCATTGTCCCTCGAAATCCCCCTTTACCCGGCCCCACCGCAGTTACCTGCACAGACCGCGGCTGGAATACAGATGTATAATACAACAGTAACATTACACCTGCAGCGAGCCAGGATTATTGGCTTTGTCATGGTTAGTGGCATAAGATAAATAACCAACAACTGTGTCTTCGTTGTATAGAATATTGAAAATGCTTCTGTTCTGAAATTATGAGACTGAAAGAACTATGGGGAGTCTTTTTGAAGTTACCTCAAAGGTAGTGAAGGGTGGTACTGCTGCAGAGCTAAGATTTTTTTTTTCACCATTGGGGTAAAAATGGAAAGCCCGATAGAGACCTGTCTCAGCACCTGTGTTTTTTAGAACTGCCTGTGCGAAGCACTGGCAGGACCCTGCCCACTTCAATCCCTGCTTAGCACACATTCTGCCAGTAATACAACAGATACACCATTAGACTGACATTCCAGCATCGCTGCAACATCACACTTCATACCCACAATCTAGCCTGGTCTTCTTATAGAATGGTTTTCTCTACTGTCAGCCACAAAGAAGTTCTGCACATTTATGCCTTCGTAAACCCTAAGTTCTCTGATTCTCCCGGAAAGAGCTGCATGTTATATATGTGAACTATTACTGATTCTAAGCACTCACAACTTTGTAAGATTTCAGAAGAAAGACACAGTGAAACAAAAAGTCTGATTCACAAGGTTCAGGGGAAGTATTTTAATTTTTATCCACTCCTATGAGTAATTTCCTTATTTTTGCAAATTTATAAATAGTCCCTTGAAACGCGTGAGTACATATTGTGTGATGTAAAGGACACCTCGTTTTGTAAATCATAGAAGCGAAAATGTTGCTGTTTTGGGGGAATAATTGCACGACTTTCACATGACCAACGAATCTTATCTGGACGTTTTATAATTTTTTCCTAAAAGATACACCATCCAGTGTTACAACGTCTACCTGTGTAAGTGCAGAAGAGAGGTCTAGTAATTCAATTTGCAAAATGGAAAGAAAAAAATCCTTAATTTTTCTCTTCAGTTATGGAAATTGACCTTTTACATTAAAAAGGAATTCCTCATTCAGGACAATTCATGTACAAAATACAGTTTTTTTCTCAGGTATGCAAAGGCAAAATTCCCGAACAACATCTGTTTAAATAGGAAGACTTCAATAAGAGTAATAATCCTAAACAAATAATCTATTTGGATTGTGAATCATCAAATCTACTACGTAATGTCTTCATCTGGGATCAATCGCATTGTCTCCTTATGGCCACTCCGTCCGTGACTGCATCTACTTTTGTTAATTTAATTAATAGTTGTGCATCTATATATCACTATTGAAGAGGTAAGTCTTCAGCTTCGTTCTGAATTTCAGGAAGTGTGGCACAGTTCTGTTATGGTAGGAATACTATTCATATGCTGGGAGCATGGACGGAATAGGCCTGCCCTCGGTTGTGTTTATTTCTTGCATATTTTCGTCTCCAATGTGAACATGTCATCTTTTGGTTTGGTGCTGTCTTCCTGAGAAGTTTGGTTTCTTGGTCTGATGGATGGCACTGTAACTGGTGCAGTTGGGCTTGAAGACGATGAAGTCCATGAGGGGGAGCCAGTCAAGTTCCTTCAATGTAAGCGGGACATGGTCATAATTCCTAAGCCTCTTTATGGGACACAGGCATGTCTTTAGGACTCTGTTAAGGGGTGCCACATTGGTGTTGGGTGCCCTGTGAAGCAGATAATTCTTTGTGTAGGCATGGTACATCATGGAATTGCACTTTTGTTCTGAAGTGTGTTTCAGGAGGGAAAGGGAAGAAACTCTGTTTTTGCTGGATTGAGCATCAGGTAAGTGCTTCAGATCGAGTTCTGAATTAGCTTAAGGCAAGTTCTGAGATGCTCACGGTCTAGGAGACTTTAGGACAGAGATAGGCGTTGTTGACATTTGAATGGATACTGATTTTGTTGTCAGACAGCAAGACATTTTTGATAAGAACCCATCTCCTCTTCTTATATTGCAAGACTTTTTCACATGAGGTGCACAAGGGCTAAAAAACGTATGGTGAAATTGTGCTATGCAAAATGTCTTACATTTTCACAAATGTCCCAATGTTCGTCACTGTAATTAAAAGTTGGACCAGGCCTAGTAAAAAAAAAAATATAATTTAGCAAGACCTTTATTAAAAAGGGTAGTAGGTCTGTTTGCGCTAAATCCTCTGATGCTGCTGTAAAGTGAACATTCAAAAGATTCTTCAAATAAAACACAACATATCAGGGAGTCAAAAGTGTAACATCAATTCACTGCAAAATAGAGAGCATCACAACAAATAATCAAGTGACAATTGCAATTTCAAACAATCAGAGCCCCCAACCCCAAAGAAACCCAACTTTTTGGAACAGGAAAAGGTAAAATGCAAGCAAATTTGAACATTTGTTTTTAACATTTATCTACTTGTACAAGTCTGTGGAGCGTTAATATGTGACAGAAACATGTTACTTTCAGCGAAACTTATCTAATGACCAAGTGGCAGAATCTTCTCATAAAGAAATTGTGATGTGCCCTATAAGCAAAAGATACAAGACATGACCACACTGCATTGCTGACTTCATTGATTTCTTAAACTCCAGCTGCTTTTCACTAATCGAAAATGGGGCTACTCTTTGCTATCAGATTCAGGAAAAGAGATACCATCAATAAAAAGGCTTCTAGGCCTTTGAGAGCCAGGAAATGTAGCAGGCGTCTTAAGGCAAACGGGCACTTCTGATTAATAAGAAAACACTATTTGTATTGGATTATAAAATATATCAGTGAATGTTATGATATGTAGGTTTGAAAATACATTGACATTAAAGCAGTAGGAATACAAGGTGATGTTCTCATAAGATGTAGGCGAATTACATTATCAATTTTGGATTGTCTGATACTAGAATACTGTGTTCAAATATTGTGCTGCAATCATAGCAAGAATCTCTATCACCAAAACCTCTTATTCATATATGTACCTTGATGATATGTAGTACCAAAATATGTTGGTGCTGTGTAGGGTAAAACATTGTAAATATATACTTCTATATATATCCCTCACCTTTTATTTTTAGGCCATCAATATTTGTGGTATGAGATTTCTTTAGCATGATATTCTTGTAGCCGATCGTCTAACATTCTTTTTTTTGTGTGTAGTTTTGTAGAGCGCGAACTCGACTTGATGGTATTAGAGCGCTTTACATGAGCACCAGTTACGTTACACAAGGACACATTCATTTTTTTTTTGGTAGGTAGAGGGAGATTAAGTGATTTGCCCAGAATCACAGGATGCTGAGCTGACGCCGAGTCTCGAACCTGGTTCCCCAACTCCAAAGTCAGCAGCTCTGGCCATTAAGCGATATCCTCTCCCCATGAGGCCACATTCAAGTGTCTGGGTGGCAGGCCTACTGCCTGGTTTTTCCACCAGGCGTTTCAACTGTGGATAGAGTTAATCAAGGCCAGTTTTCAAGTCAGCAGGTTTCTGCTAGGATCTTTGTCACTTTCTCCAGCTTCACCAGGTAAATGCAGCAGGCAAATGGGGGTTACAGGAGAGAGAGAAAGTAAAGCGAGAGAGAGAGAAGAGAGGAGAAAGGCTGCTTTGAACATTTTTGCCTGGGGTGCTTTCAGTTTCCAGTCCAGCACTACTGGGTGGCCCATTACCTAAGGAACTAATAGTAAACAAACTACAATGTGCCTAGTCACATAGTTGGGCTGCTGTTGTGAAAATAGACCCCAAAAGGGTTACCTCATAATAGTTCTCAATTTGAGCATCATCTTAATAACCCCTGGTTCTAGGACGCTGTCTGATGGCAGCAATTCTCTTAGACAACCCTTTGAAAAAGATCAGCATACTCATTAATGGGTGGAGTTCCACATGTCTCTCTTAAGCTGAGACCAAGCATAAAGCTCTGTATAAGACTTACAACCGTATCCTGCTAGCTCCTTGGAAATACTGCCTTCATTGAGCCAGACAGCCAGACTCAGGAGCTCCAGAACTCATGGATTGAGCTGCAAGCTTCACCTGTGTCTCTTTTGGTGGTCCTCTGTGTGGAATACAAATAGCCTATTTATGGTGTATATAGAATACTAATACCTGACCAATAGGAAATATATGTTAGAGTCCTAGAAGCATTGATCCAGTGTGACCACATAACATACCAGAATTACAGTTATATCAATGATTTGAGAGGCCCTAATCATAAGAATGAGACGACCACAGCATACACACTCTACGTTTAGAACATTAACCCCTTCAGTGCCACGCCCTTTCCCCCTCCTGTGCCGGGCGTTGCATTAGTGGGTGGGGTTCATGACGAGATAGTCTCGTCATGGGCACAGCGCGACCGTGCTCCATGACGAGACTATCTCGTCATGGGCACAGAAGAGGTTAAAGGTCCTTAAACTGTGAAAAAGAGCACTATATTAAAGGCATTTTCTGAAACTGCATTTGACAGAAGGTTGAGATTCGAGGTTGCCTCCATTTTAAGTATTTTTTTCTATTTCACTATTAAAGAGTTTTTACTTTTTGAGAAATAAACAAGGATGGGCATTCATTTTATTGCATTTTTAACAATCTGTTATGCTGTAAGGTCAATTTTCTTACTACATTTCACGAGGTAAACTGTGATCGATCATCCAAGCTTTTTAGGTTATTCAAGGAGGCTTAAAAAGCATGACCTTCTATTGAAGACTCGGTACCCAGTGGTTGTATGTCAGAATAGTGCTGCAAGAATATTGTTGGAACATATCTTGAAGGTATGTTAATATTGATAAGTATAGATGAACTATATAACTATTATATATATATGTATATATATATATATATATATGTATATATATATATATATATATATATTACCTACTGGCGGTCGCCAGTAGGTAGTTATAGTTAGGACCACGTTTCCATAGGAAATCCGCAACATTCTATTTTGAATAACTTTGGCGCCGGTCGACGAATCCTCGCAAATTTTTCAAAATAGGTGGGGCGCTACGTTCCGCTCCTACCCTGAAAGTCTCGGGGGGATTCGTCAAGCGGGGGCTGAGATAAAAGGGGGGTCCCAAAACGCGTTTTTCCCATGCATTTTTCCATAGGACCTTTAGACAGGGCTACAGCCCGAACGGCTGAACAGAATTACTAGAAATTTGGCAGAGAGGTAGTCCTCAGGTCAAGGAAGTGCCTTTTGTAGGTTTGGTGTAAATCTGTTCAGTAGATTCTGAGAAAATAGCCTTTAAATCAATATATATATCTGAGCCAGCTTACGGTGCGCTTACGGTACGCTTACCGTACGTGTACGGTGGCGTGGGCGAGCACGATTATGATTGGCTCTTAGATCTTAGTAAACATTCGAATCGGCCGAAACCAGGAAGCGGCGGCCGCCATTTTCTCTCTCGCACTGAGAGAGATGATTAACAAACAAAGCACAAAAACATTTAAAGGGGCTGTTTTGACAGCTCCCACACACATAGCCATGTAGAGGGAGTCCCCAAAGATCCCCCAAGGCCAAAAACGGAATTTTTATTTTTTCGCTAATTTCGCCGATTACGCTTACCGTACGCGTACGGTAAAAATATATAAAAAAAAAAAAATTATCCACACTTACCCCACCTCGTGTGCAATTGGTGACCGAAGGTCACCAATTGTGCATGGCTTATTACATAAGTAAAAAACGAAAATATTAAAAAATAAAATATAAAAAAAAAAAATTATCCACACTCTCTCCACCCCGTGTGCAAATGGTGCCCGAAGGGCACCATTTGTGCATGGCTTATAACTACTGCGAAAAATTAAAATATTACCTTTAAAAACGAAGTGCATCATATGTCCTCCATGTGCGCACGGTGCGCGAAGCGCATCGTGCGTACATGGCCCATCTAGCGTAACGTGGGCACGCGGTGCGCGTAGCGCACCGCGTGCCCACCGTGCGTGCATGGCACTAACTGCGTAAAGTGGGCGCGCGGTGCGCGAAGCGCACCGCGTGCTCACTGTGCGCGCACGGTGCGCGCACGGAACGAACTGCGTTAAGTGGGCGCGCACGCCACAAATGGCGTAAAGTAACTTAGCATTTAAAAAACCGTACAAATTCACTGAAAAAACCATAGGTTTCACACACGTTATAGTTAGGAATTAGCATTTAAAAAACCTTGCAAATTCACTGAAAAAACCATAGGTTTCACACATGTTATAGTTAGCGGAAATTTTACTGATAAAAAACCAATGAAATTCCCCCGTTATAGTTAGTGCAGGCAACTATAACTCACGCGACCGCAATCTTCTGCTGATGACATATGTGTCTTTATGAAAAAAAAATATTTGTAATATATGTATAGCTAAAAATGTATGGAAGAAGACATGGGTAAATAAGTGTCTAAATACAGTATTAGCATCAGCAGAGGATTGCGGTCGCGTGAGTTATAGTTGCCTGCACTAACTATAACGGGGGAATTTCATTGGTTTTTTATCAGTAAAATTTCCGCTAACTATAACATGTGTGAAACCTATGGTTTTTTCAGTGAATTTGCAAGGTTTTTTAAATGCTAATTCCTAACTATAACGTGTGTGAAACCTATGGTTTTTTCAGTGAATATATATATATACATATATATATATATATATATTACCTACTGGCGGTCGCCAGTAGGTAGTTATAGTTCCAACCTAGTTTCCATAGGAAAAGCATTTTTTGATTTGCTAATCACTTTGGCGTCGTTTGACGAATCTTTATGAAATTTTTCAAAAAATTGCACTTTTTAGGTTAGCTCCTATCTTGAAAGTTTGGGGGTGATTCATCAAGCGGGGGCTGAGACAAAAGGGGGTCCCAAAATGCGTTTTCCCAATGTTAATTTCCATAGGACATTTTGCGACGAGCTACAGCCCGAACTGTGGAACGGAATTACCTGAAATTTGGCAGAAAGGTAGAACTTGGTTCAGAAAGCTACCTTTTTTTTAAATGGTGTAAATCCGTTCAGCAGTTTTTGAGAAATTCAAAGAATAAGAGTCAAAAAATCAATTTCCCATAGAAAACTTCGTGCAAGGCTAGAGCCGAAACTACCGAATGTAATTACCCCAAATTTGGCAAAAAGGTACTGATTGGATCAGAAAGCGACCTTTTTTTAAAATGGTGTAAATCCGTTCAGCAGTTTTTGAGAAATTCAAAGAATAAGAGTCAAAAAATCAATTTCCCATAGGAAACTTCGTGCAAGGCTAGAGCCGAAACTACCGAATGTAATTACCCCAAATTTGGCAAAAAGGTACTGATTGGATCAGAAAGCGACCTTTTTTTAAATGGTGTAAATCCGTTCAGTAGTTGCTGAGAAATTAGAAAAATAAAGGTCTCGATATCTGAGTGGAGCCTGGCTGTCAACACTCCAAACCAGGAAGTGTTGGCAGCCATCTTGTGACTCGATAGAAGTGAGTCACTAGAAAACAGAGCAACAAAGGTATAAAACAAGAGAAGAGGGCAGGGTAGAAACACCCTGACCCCTAGGCCTGCTCAGGGGGTCCCAGAAGGACACCCAGGGCCCAAAAAACATTAAAAAAAAACATCGGCGCAATTCGCGCTGGGGTTGCGGGTTCCCGTGTTTTATTTTAATGAGACCCCGGGGTGGGCTAGGTCCCGGGGGCATTTCTTAAAAAATATTAGCGGGGGCTCGCTGGGGCTGCAGGGACCCGGTGGGGTCTCCACAATCTCGGGCTTCACTCATTTTGGGAGGGGGGTTGCGCGGCCGCCCTCCTGGAGCCCTCCATCTGCTTATAACTTTAGCGCATTTGCCGATTCTTTATGACATTTTCCAAAAAGTTTCTCTTTTTTGATCAGCTCCTATCTTGAAAGTTTAGGGGTGATTGGTCAAGGGGGGGGGGGGGCTGAGAAAAAAGGGGAGTCCCAAAATGTGTTTTCTCAAGGCATCTTCCATAGGAAACTTTAGACAAGGCTACAGGTCAAACTGCTGAACGGAATTAGGCCAAATTTGGCAGGGAGAATGGTCGTGGTCCAGAAAGTGTGCTTTTGTGTAAATTGTGTAAATCCGTACAATAGTTTTTGAGAAATATCAAATTTTACAGATATCGATATTTGAGAATTCTGACATCTGATTTGCTGAGGGGTTACGAGCACAAGCTTGCTGCTCATTGGCTGTGAATGGTTGAAACTAGGAAGTGTTGGCAGGCATTTTGTGACTTAGTCCATCAGCTTGTATCTCTCTCTATAGAAGCCATTGGGTCTGTAGTTTTACCTCTGCGAAGCAACCCTGGCATCTGTGTCTGTGTGAGATACCCCTCTCACGCTACCTCTACCCACATCACCAGGTCGTGGCTATGCCTTTTGAAGCCAGACCGTCAGCTCGGAGCTCTGTGAGTCAGTCCGTTGGCATGACCCCCTACACTCAAACACCACTGCACTGCCCTAAACATTAAAACTACTTCCAGCACGACATCCTACACTACCCAAACACCTCTGCACTGCCGTAAACACTAAAACACTACCCTAGCACAATCTCCTACACTACACAAACACCACTGCACTACCCTAAACCCTAAATCTACCCCCAGCTCGACCCCCTACACTACCCGAACACCACTGCACTACCCTAAACCATAAAACACTAGCAGTCCATCAGCTCACAGCTCTGCGTTTGGGAGCCGACGGCCCGTAGCTCTCTGTGTGCGAGCCAAAATCACGGGCCGCAGGTGTCCCTCTGCGAGGCTGCTCGACGGCCTGCTGGTAGCCAGATCGCAGCTGTCACTCTGCGAACCGATATTGGGAATATAAGGCGGCTCTAAAAAGAGTCTTTGTTATTCAGAAAAACTCGATTTCCCTGATATGTGAAGTGTACTCCATCACTTCTGTAGCTATCAGCCATATGAAACCGTACGTTGTTGTTGTAGATCGATCCCATTCTATGGTCTCTGAGGTATGCAGAGACAGCTTTGCTGACATTCTTTCTAGATTTTTTAATCTGAGGGCAAAATTGGTTTGACCAATTCCAATTCTGTCTTTGGCGTATAATGGAATATACAAAGACAGTTTGAGGCAAAAGCAACATCAATTGTCTAAAGGTGTCCTTCATTAGCATTTCCAAACATACCCCAGTCAATGAGCCTAGGTCGTTACCACCACAGTGCACAATCATGAGGTCAGGGTGTTGGAGATGCAAACAGGTTTTAACCAAAGGGAGCAATTGGTGCCACTTTAATCCCCTTTGTCCAAACTATTTAATGTCCACATTTTGTAAACCTATGTCTAAGTTAATAAGTCTCTTTTCTCCATACCTCTTGCACCAGAAAACATAGCTATGTCCTACGATCCACACTAGCATTTTGAAGGTAAAGCTGGAAGATATGGATAGATGCCTGTAGCTCATGCTGTCTGTTCGTAGAATAAGAGATATGTTTAAAGATGCGGATCTAGTTTTTAGTCTCATACAAATGGGTGATGAAAAGCATTGTTTACTAAAAAGTAGGGTGCATATTAGTTTGTCGAAAAGCATCTTTGTCATTGTTTAATAAAAGCAGTTCCAACGTGGAGTACATATGATAGGATAAAATGTGCTCAGTTCAACCACACCTGCTACTTGCATTTGGAAGGCAGTGTTCGAACTTAAAACAATGGTGAACTTTTAACCTGCAGATGCGTTAAATGTTCGAGAAAATGTTGCAAAAAAATATTGGTAGGTTTGAAAAAATGATGCACTTTTAACCTGTAGGTGTTGTAGAATGTTCTAAAAAGTGTGTTGAAAGAATATTTTCAACGTTTCATCTGTATGTGTTCTTAATTTGTTTTTAAACTGTTTATATGGAAAGTTGAAAAATAACCAATAGAGAGAAGTTTTGCAATTTGAAAAAATCAAGAAACTATTCTGATTTGTTTTTTACATGTATTTTTGTGGGGAGCAAAAGGGAAATTGTGCCATTACTGGTTCCATTCTTGATGAGAGTGGTGCATTACATGTACTGTTTGACAAAGAAAGAATTACATGTGTTTGTGACATTTGGAATCTGCATACCAACTACCAACTACGAACGTAAGTTAAATTATGCTTCGTGTGGATATAATGGGGAAGGGGTAAGAGTAGAAAATTCATGTGTTATTAACTTAACAGAGATGGAACAAAAAACAGAAATGTTATGTGGACAATTTGTGGTGTCATTTTTATACTGAGAGGTAGATTTCAATATCAGTGAAGACTGGTGTGTTACTGGGAGGCTTTGGATTTTGGTGTTGTTATCAAATGGAATTTGTTGGGGAGTGTTTCTTCAGAAGAATTTTTTTTGTAAATATGTGAGAGATAAAAAATAAATGCTCTGTGTATATTTTCAGTACGATTTTGTGCTAAAGTAAATGTGATTATTAGTGAAGGTAATTGTCAGAGTGTGTTTGTCTGCTGAATATACGCAGGCCTTTAAGTGGTCCGGGTCTTGTCGTACTGCGCTCCGCCACCTATTTAAGACAGTTGCCAAAATTTTCTTTCCACTTAAAGCTGTTAATATACGTATAGTATAGTAAAGGGATGATACATTAAAAGTTTGCGAATTACACCATTTTGTGCCCCCAGCGGTACTGTTTATAAAAATAATCTAATACAGTTCTTCGTATTATAAAAATAGCAGTTCTAAGTTTATTGCCATATTGGTAGAGTTTGTACTATATAAAGAATGTTACAATCAGTTTTAATGGTATAAAACTGCACTGTGTTATGTTGGAAAACATTACATATGTATAGGTTGTGATGTTATATTTTATACTGTGAGGTACATTTGAATATAAGTGAAGACAGGTGTTATACTGCGAACCCGTTCAGAATGTGCACAGATTACATGGAGAGTAAATGGACAAAGCAAACGTGCACATTGTTTCTTTATGTATGCATGTTTAGAATCATTTGATGATACTTTGAGTGATAATCTAAACAGTGTTTGTGGTTTATAATTGGGTACACTGCACCGTGTTAGTAGTTAGTGACTAGATACTGCTAAAGGGATTATTTATTGCTCGTTCTTATGAAATAAAGTTGGAGAGGGGCGTTTCTTTCAAGAGATATTTTATAAATGTGTGAGAGATAAAAAAGAAAAAAAAATTCTTAGTAAATTTGAAGTACGATTTTTTTGCACTAGTAAACTAACGGTGATTATAAGTGATGAAAATTGTTAGGTTGTGTCTCTACGCTGAATATATGCAGGCCTTTAAGTGGACCGGGTCTTACCGGTGCTGAACACTGCTACCCCTTTCAGACACCGCCATTATTTTCATCCCACTTAAAGCCATGAATATACGTATATAAAAGGAATGGTACAATAAAAGTTTAGAAATTACACTTCCGTTTACTCTCCTTGCGCAAAACGTTTCGACGTACCTGCGAGAAAGTTAGGCAAGGAACAGACTCGCATATAAAATGCTCGAAAGTCACCGGCACTAGCTAAAAGGGGCAAGAGGAAAACTCCATGAAACGTAGGTTGGCCACTGACCGGGAGCTGTGTGGACTAAACATTGCTCTCCCATAGCAAACATGCAGTTAGCTTTTATTACCTAACCAATCCCAGCCAGTGAAAGTGGGGACAATAGCAGGCAAAATTAAATAAAAAAGTTTGCACTGTTTGTCAGCGAGGACCCAGGACCTCTCCTGTTTCTCCCTCTTAGGAACGTACAAGTGACAGAGACAGGCCGCCACGTGTTCTCTGAGGCATCTCCCATCCGTCCGGAGTAGCAGCGCTTGTTTAAAAGAAAACACAAGACCTGAAAATGACTGGAGCTGCCCTTGGCAGCCGCATCCTTCCGAGTGATGAAACAAGCAAATGTTTGGTTTTGTCTTGCTGCCAGCTTCCGAGCAGCTGTTTACGGCCGACAATGGCAGGAGCTAAGCTGGGAGGCTGTCGGAGCTCATGAATTTTTAGAGGGAGCGGGGACGGTGGGGTATTATTCATTGTGTTTATGTATGGGTGTGTCTCAGTCTGTGTATGTTTGTGTTCCTGTGCATGCATGCGTACGTATCTGTGCAGATGTATGTCTGTGTGCTTGTGTGTATGCATGTGTGTGTCCATGTGAGCATGCGTCTGTGTGTCTTGTTGAGAGGGAGACCCTGCATAACGGGCGCAACAAGAAATCTCCGCGAGAACGCAAAATTCCGTGGGCTCGCAGAGATTTCTTGACGTTTCACGGAATTTTGCATAAGGCAACTCTGCAAATTCCACCCACCCCTAATTTCAAGTGGACAAATAGAAAAAGTGGAGAATTCAAGAAAAGAAGAAATTTATGAACATTACACTATACACCCTCTACATTCAACAGAACTGATAGGAGATACTATTGAATTGTTCCAGATGAAAAAAAGCAAAAGGAAGTCCCATGAGTGTGTGGGGAAAAAAGTTTGGAAGCTCGTTGTTTTCCACAGCTGTTCCCTACTGGAAAAAGTGGACGATATGATGAACGACCAGTTCAAATTCCAGCTTCAGAATATCGTACTTTATGACTCTACTCAGAAGAAACAAGATTTTGTCAGTGTATTCCATATTTGTTTCATCTTTTATTTGGGAGTGATCTGTCTGCACTTTCATATGCAGTCAACCATATATTAAAAACTGGAACACATCTTTCACATGTTTCTGCAAAGCAATTTATGGACAAAGTTGAAGAAAGAGACAAACATTTAGAATCACAGTTAATTAATTTGATGGCATGTCAACGTGGCACTAATAAATATTGGTATCGACGTCATGGGGAACTAAAATGTATGTTAAGAAACTTAGGAACCCCTACGTGGTTTGTTACACTTAGCTGTGCTGAGTACGCATGGGATAATTTACTGGATTTTCTACGAGAAGCAAATTCAAATATAGAAAATATTGAATTGCAGACACCTGGAGAACTGTGTCCCCTAGATCCTGTAAATGTCTGCAGATATCTTAATCATAGATTTGAAGCTATAATGTCTTTCATCTGTAAAAAAAAAAGAATCCACCTATTGGTGAAGGTACAGATTTCTTTTGGAGAAAGGAATACCAAGCTAGAGGTGCTCCTCATATACATATGCTTTTATGGATCAAGGATGCACCCAATTTGGAACTGATTGGGATGAGACTGTTTTATCTTTTATTGAAGATTGTGTTACCTGTGCGATTCCGAAAACAGGAGGAGAAAATATCTTTAGACAGCAAGTTTTACGATTTCAAAGTCATCGATGTGGAAAATATTGTCGACGGAAATACAAGTCAAAGGAAAAATTTTACACAAAATGTCGATTTGGTTATCTACGTCCAGTCATTTCCAAAGGAAGAGTGAACAGTTTTATGTCTGCAGTGAGGCATACTATCACTCGAAAATCACCCAAAAATACTTATAATATAAAAAGAGCAGAAGAATCGAAATACATCAATGATTACAATCCAGTGATTTTAAAGATGTGGAATGCAAATATGGACATACAATATGTTGCAGATAATTCAATTGCTGTTGCTCGCTATGTCACGTCATATATTACGAAATCTGAGAAGACAGAATTGAAAGAAATGTGGGAGGAAATTTCACAGGAGAAGACACTTAGCAAAAAAATGTACAGCTTCAGCTTGAAGATGCTTTCACATCGAGAAATTGGATCCTACGAATGTTCGGATCGATTGAAATCTGCAAGTTTATATTCAAAGTCAAGAGGAATCATCTGGATAAGTCTAGGCCTTGCTGCAGCACGAAATCGAGTTTTGAAATCTGTACAAGAAATTGAATACTTGGCACTGAATGAACCAGAAAGTACAGGTATTCTGAAATGAAATATGTTGGATACATACTATCCAAATAGAAGTCCATACCTGGAAAACATATGTCTATATGAAATACTACATTATAGTTTTAAAAAAATGTTATAGAAAAAATAAATGAAGGAAAATACACTGTTATTTGGATCTGAAGGATGTTTGGTAAAGCATGACAAAGTAAATTTTATTAATCACAGGAAATTAAGTTGTGCTACTCCAGATAAAAGAGAGATTTTCTATTTAGCTCTTCTGCAACTCTTAAAACCTTGGCGGACTGAAATTATCTACAAATGTTGAATGAAGAGATTAATCAAGAAAGAACTATTGCAGCTGAAATTGCTAAAGATAATTCTCAAGATAGTCAGAGTTCTGCTCCACAAAGTCAAGATTCACTAGGAGAAGCCATACTTGAAAATGAAGCAGCAATAGCAATGAGTGATGTGGAAACGGTGATGCAGCAAGCACAACAGGAGAATTATGATTTGGATAATTTGGAAGAACGTTTGAATGCTGAACAGAAAGAAATATATCACCAAGTTACACAACAGATACAAAATGGATTACTGCATGAAAAGAATGATTGCCAATGTACATCATTTAGACCTATTCTTATGTAGACCATGGACAAGCTGGAACGGGGAAAAGTTTCTTGATTAAATGTTTGTCAAGTTATCTACAGAAAACAATGGATTCACATTTATCTTGTGTTGTAACTACTCCAACTGGGTTAGCAGCACACAAAATTAAAGGGATTACATTACATAGTCTACTTATGTTACCAGTAGAACATGAAAATAAATTGGAATTCCACAAGCTATCTGGAGAAGCTTGTTTCGAAGTTTCAAAAGTACTGAAGAATATGAAACTTCTGGTAATTGATGAAGTAAGCATGGTCTCAAACTTAATGCTTGGGTTTGTACATTTTAGGATGTAGCAGATTTTAAAAACAAATTACGATGTTTTATTTGGAGGAAAACATGTAATTGTATGTGGTGATCTACTACAACTCACACCTGTGAAAGGCCAACCAGTTTTTAAAACCCTTCTTCATGAAGACACTAAAACGTCTTTGGGAAGTATTGGAAATGTGAACATTTGGAGTCATTTTGAATATAAGGAACTTATCAAGAACATGCGACAAGCAAATGATGAAGATTATGGAAATATTCTTCAAAGTATTAGAATTGGTGTCTTAACAAAGGATGGAAAAAATGCTTTAGAAAGTCGGCTACTAAGAAACTTGTTTCCAAAAGAAAATATTGCAGCTGAAACAATCTACCGAAGAATTGCAGAACATAAATCTGTAATTTGCCTTATGCCAACACTGAAAGAATGATCTACATTCAATGAAGAACTGTTGAAACTGGAGAATGAACCGATAATGAAAATGGTAGCTATTGATAAAATAGAACATGAAGGAGTTTCAATTCTTTTGTCAGAGAAATTGCAGTTAAAATTAGACTCTTTGGAAAAATCAATATCTAAGACTGCTAGTTTGGAAAAAACCTTATATGTATGTCTAAACTGCCAGGTAATATTACGGCGTAATTTAGATGTTGAGAAAGGATTAGTAAATGAAGCAATGGGGAAAGTTGTTGACTTTGTTAGTTATGCAAATAGAGATGGAATTGAATTTTTGAAGATTAAATTTGATCAGATTGAAGAGGTGAAACAGATTGGACACTGTTCTGTTCGTTTCTTGCTTGTAAAAGATTTGTATGTTCGTAGAAAACAGTTTCCTGTTTGTTTAGCATATGCATTGACTATTCATAAATCTCAAGGTTTAAGTGTAGACAGTGCTTTGGTAAATATTGGAAGTTCTGTGTTTAGGGAGGGTATGTATGTTGCATTAACTCGAGTAAGAACGTTATCCGGATTGTATTTGATTGATTTTAATGAAGAAAAGTTTAGTGCAGATGTAAATTGTGTAAAAGAGTACAATAGGTTAAGAAGACTCTATGCTCCTAGCTTAGGTGAATATCCTATTTATGAAAAATGTTTAATACATCCAAAACGAAAATATGATAAAGATTTTATTGAGGTTGCAAAGAAAAAAAGAATTGAAAAGAATGACGAGTCTGGAAAGAAAATATAAGGGAACACGGTTGCTAATATTGTAGGATATCAGTTTGAAAATTGTTCAGGTATCAACTGCTACTCTAATGTAATCGTCAACATTGTGTTTTGTTTAGAAAATCTACAGCATGCAATTATGGAAAATCGAGAAAAACGATTTTGTTCTTTGTTACATTATATTTTTGAGAAGTTGAAAACTGATAAAATGAAAATCCATACTGCTTCTGATGTGCGGCATGTTCTGGATATATGTTCTGGATCTTCACAATTTAGACAGAATGTACAGCAAGATGCTCAGGAATTTCTTATGTTTATGCCTTTAGTATTAGAAGATGAAGGTATACAAATTAGTGGACTACGTTCCAGATGGGTTCATACATGTGACAGCTGTTCGTTTTCATCTACTACTAAAATGGACACTGAACGATTCATATATTTGACAATGCCAGATTGGAAAACAGTGTCTTTCAATGATTTAGTAAAATCAGCTAATCAACATATGGAATTTACTCAGTGCAAATCAGAAATGTTGTCAACATTATTTCTACAAAAATGTGGACAATATATTATTTTAATGCTGCAACGTTGTAGAGCAGATGGAACAAAATTGGAAACCAAAATTAAAAATTTTGTGGCAGGTCAAGTTTCAATTTCAGGAAGAACTTTTAAAATAGTGGCTATTGTTTTCCACGATGGAACTACTTCAACATCTGGACACTATACTATATATTTAAAATGCAATAAAGGATGAACACTATGTAATGATGCACATTTAGAGTATACATTTTTGTTGCCTAATGAATTACCGAATTCATATTTAATATTTTTGATGCTAAAATTCTGATAAGAGGTTGTGTAAGCGTGGGTGTGGTTCTTTGGGGACCTTTCTCCATATTTTGTGGGAATGCCCGGAGGTGGCGCGATTCTGGCGTGGTGTGCATGAGGTTTTGCAGGCAGTTACGCATGTGCCGCTGCTGCCCGAGGCGAGGAGATGTCTCCTGAATGTGTGGGAGCCAACCGACTACTCAGTGCCGCAGACGTGGTGGGTGACTCTGGGATATATGGTGGCCAAGCGTGATATTGCGCAATTGTGGGGTTCCCAGAGGTCACCGACTGTCTCGGCGTGGAAGGACAACATGGATTGGTGTATGTTTCGGGAAAAGGTGGTGTATGTTGCGAGAGGTAAGCCTGGGAAATGGGTGAAAGTGTGGGGCCCCTGGAACGCCTACCGTGGGGGAATCTGTACCCCGCCGCTGATGCCTGATCCGTCACCGGCCCCGTCTCCTTAGCCTGCTTGTCTTCCTGGTTCTGGGCATTGAGTCCACTTTGTCTCCGTCCCAACCTATCCCCCCCCTTGATATTCCTGTGTATCGGTAGGGTCCCCCCCAGGGGAGCACATGCTATTGTTTCTGATTGTGGGTTGCCTTGTGGACTTGTTTTTTCGTTATTTATATTAAAATGAAACCGTTGTGTGGGGTCCGGATGGTGTGGCTGCCAACGCTTCTCTCAACTCCTGTGATCTCACTTCTGCCGCAGCGTGTGTTCTACTGTTTGTATTATATGCTCTTTTTGTTTGCTAGCGGCCGGCCTGAAGGTTGTAGGCCCATCTTTGTATATCTTTTGGATTCGGTAATAAACGGTTTAAAAAAAAAAAAAAAATTCTGAGAAGAAATTAACATGAATTTCTGACTATATTGTGGATATTTCCACTACAAATGATTTTAGATACATCATTCACCCTATTGGAAGCATGTGAATATGATTTTAGAATTCTATCTTGGATATCCTCATTGCAAATGTTTTCAGAAACATCATTCGGCCTATTGGGAAGGTGTGTATATGAATTCAAACATTTATTTTCGATATACTTAATGGAAATATTTTCAGAAACATAATTCGGCCAGTTGGGAAGATGTTGGTAATTACGGATTCAATTATTGATTCTGTTCTTTCATATTGCATTTGGAAAATTGTGTTCGAAAGAAGGTGGTCATATATTTCATCTTTGTATTATATACTATGTTATTAAGGATGTTCATTTGTGAAAATGTAAATACCAAGCTGCGTTTGTTGTAGATATTTTGAAGAGAAATATGTTTTTTTTAACAATCTTATGTATTTTTTCCCCGCTGTCATCTGATGATTAACATTGAAATCACTGTTTATGGTGAAATTCAATACAATCTGAAGACAGCAAAAAAAGGCAAATTGAATATGTGATGTAATTGTATACTTATGTTGTGTTGCAAAAACTATAAAATTATATGTAATAACAGGATTTTTTCTTTTCTTTTACAGACCTTATTACTAAAGCTTAACATATTTTAAATTTGCATTAAAAAATAAGTGAATACAATTTACTATTAATTTGATATTTACTTGAAAACAGGTAAGATTAATTCACCCAGGTACTACCCTTGCAGTCTATCAAAGACACTGTCATTCCCCAGGCCCATCTCCAGTCACTCAGCCAGTACTATATACTAATGCAATCTGTTCACTAATACCCAAGCAATTATAAATACACTATGCACTCTCTTTACAAGTTTACAGCACTATAATCATCTAGTTACTAGTCACATAATAATGGAATGGCCTAATTACTAATACAAGTACAGCTACAATATTCTGTACACTATCCATGCAGATCTCTAACCACCATTATACTCCTCTAAATACAAAGTTGTTACCCATGCAGTGTAGTAATCCTCCTGTGCGTCCGATGCACTTCTCCAATCACCAATCAAGGCAATTACGTAAGCACTTATAAATTCACCATGCACTCTGTTTGCAGCACTGTAATTATTCCAGTTACTAGTCATGTACTGATGGAATGGACTAGTTACCTACACAAGTATCCGCTATTATTATTAATAGTAGCTTTCAGTGAGGATATAGTTAGAAGTTAGCATTTAAAAAACCTTTGAAATTCACTGAAAAAACGTAGGTTTCAGGGACGTTATAGTTACAAATTAACATTTAAAAAACCTTTGAAATTCACAGAAAAAAACATAGGTTTCATGGACGTTATAGTTACAAATTAGCATTTAAAAACATTTGAAATTTACTGAAAAAAACATTGGCTTCAGGGACGTTATAGCTAGTTGGACATTTCACTCATACAAAACCATAGAAATTCCGCCGTTATAGTTAGTTGAGCTAACTATAACTCACGACCCTGCAATGCACTGCTGATGACGTCACATATTACATCATTTATGACATGGTCAGTGACATCACTGATGACATCACTGATGACATCTCAAATGACATCTCTGATGACATCACTGATGACATCACAGATGACATCACTGAAGACATCATCCACGTGAAAATCTGATGCACCTCCTCACACCCTAATATTACCTTTGATACACCCCCTGTAAAATACAGACTGCCATTTTCAAAACCATGGACACACCAATACCAGTTACTACATACGCAAGCAATGATTCCTAGGTCTACACACACATGCACTCATTCATCCATAGAACCATTTATACATGTAGTCACTGATCAATACAACACTATCATATGCACTCATACACCTATACAGACACTCACACACCACCACTCATCCTAGTCAATCATGCACTTATCCTAGTCAGTCATGCAAAGAATCAATCACAGTTACATTTACTCACCTACACAGTTATACACACACCACCTCATTTATTCATATAGATACTAACGCATACTTACTCTCTTATATAATCACTAATACAAATATACACTCATCCATACAGCCACTACCACAATCACTGACTCTCACATATAGTCATTTATATACTCCAACTCTCACATACACTGCCTTTTACTTTTGTACTTACTTGGACATCTACCACTGAGACATCCATTCACTCACCAACACATCCATACACACACTCACCCATAGAACTGTGTCCACATGTGCTCTTAAAGTCATACATCCAGTCAATCAACCACTCACACATCTATGCACAGAGGCACACACCCCCACACAACCACACACACACTCCGTCTCCCATACAATTACTCAGGCAACTAATCAATAACCCATATAGACACCCGTGGAGCTACTGACCAACTGATGCAGCGGGTTATACAACAACAGACAGACTGATACAGACATTCACACAGTTTAGTCACTAACTCATGTATTCAGTAAGACACATTTAATCACTCACTTAAACAGTGAGGCACACACCTACTAAATCCTCCATCCAGACACTTATACATCTACTCATTCTTCAATACAGCTTAGTATTTATATAATACATATTTAAATTTGAAAGAAAATCACATTCACTGGATGATATCATCAGTGATGTCATTTGGTATGTCATCAGTGATGTCATCAGTGATGTCACTGACCATGTCATGAATGATGTGATATGTGACGTCATCAGCAGTGCATTGCGGGGGCGCAAGTTATAGTTAGCTCAACTAACTATAACGGCGGAATTTCAATGGTTTTGTATGAGTGAAATGTCCAACTTACTATAATGTCCCTGAAACCTATGGTTTTTCACTAAATATATATTATATATATTTTTTTTCCACCTTCAAACAGATCGCTGTGACCCAAGCCACTTTTTCTGATGAGCTACGCAGCGGGGTAGCAAACCCCTAAAAAACATTCAACGAATGATGTTTCCCGTACAGATGGGTAGTAAAATCCCCCTGAAAAAGAATGGGACCGTGCCTCCAGTGTGTTAAAGCGTGGTTTATTACGTTAAATGCAGCATCTAGGACCCTCGTTGCTGCATTAAATATAATACATATATATATATTCTTCTCCATCCTGGCGGCGGCGAACAGTCACGCATAGACTCAGTGAAATCGTGGCAAAAAGGTATTTAATCCAACAAAGGCTAGACGCGTTTCGGCGGCGTACCGCCTTGGTCGCTACGTCTAGTAAACACTGAATTGACACATATATACACTTCACTTTGTTGTCACGGCAACCTCACCGAGACGATCATAGACATAAAGAGTCACTGTGTTAGTTACATCATGACAACAAATATAGAGGTGAGAAGTATATGCCAAAAAGGAGATAAATTATGAAGAACAAGCATTATGTAAATATATTACTGGCATACATTTACCTGATTGTAGTGTGATAAAATAAAATGAAGAAATAACACAGGGGGCCGGCAATTGCCTGTGTATGTCAACGTCCTATTCACATGTATAGACAGAGAGAAAACACGTGTGCGCCCAGAAGACCCTGATGTTGTATAGTCTCCTGAAGAGTGCTGTAAATCTAATGTAGGGAATACTGTGGAAATTGCCCTGATTAGTAGATACAGACTGGAAAATAGCTCCCGCCCGAACGTAAACACAGGTTAGTGTACGTCGGAGCCGCTGGTGCTGTAAATGATGAACAATTGAAAAGTAGCAAGCAAGATGCAAAAATGTACCTCATGTCAACAACCAGTGTAAATCGTGCTGCTTAGGTAGGCTAGCGGTCGGGCCTAAAAACAACAAAGGGGAGAAGTGTAGATATAGATCAGGTTAATTAGCGACCTGAATGCAAGTCTGTCAAATTAATATAGAAAGAGAGAAAAGGAGAATTCCCTACAATTATAAACCAATGTAATGTATTAAAATAATACACGTAGAGAGTGTTGCCCGAGTGGGCTGAGGGTGGAGAACCGGCTACTAAATATGTAGAAAAAGTAAGTTATATACTACAGGGGGGGCCCCTGGGGGCGCTGTCGATCATGGTAAGAATAGGGCGTCATTGAAGAAACAAAGGTTGCTAAGTCGTGAGTGAAAAGAAAGTAAAAAGGCTAAAAAATGGCCAAAGATAAAAGTAATGTGTCCTAAACGTAGCAGGGTTTGGAAAGAGAGACGGTACAAGCAGCGAGGGACCAATCAAAGGTGTACAGTTAACGCTTCATCCGCATTCATTCCATTGAGGATTTTGGAATTGTAGAGGATGATATAGCGTGATTCAAGCCTCCTGAGGGCAAGTTGTCTATTGCCTCCCCTTGGGTTTTTGGGGATGGTGTCCACCACATAGAAGGAAAGATCTTGCGCCTTGCCATTGTGGGCCATGTTAATATGTTGAGCAACAGGGTAGGCAGGGTCGTTGTTGGTAATAGCTCTTAAATGTTGTAAGATGTGTTTGTGCACTGGGTGGATGGTGCTACCCACGTATGTTTTCCCACATGTGCAAGATAAGACATACACAGCAAAATCTGATTTACATGTGTAGTATCCTCTGATGACGTAGGGGGATTGTCTAAACGGTAATGTGACCTCTTTGGTGTTAATGCCGTGTTTACAAGCCTTGCATTTGGCACATTTGTAAAAACCTTTGGGTGACTTAAGCCATGAGCCCCCACTCTTGGTTTTACAGGGAGCGTTGTTCACTATCTCCTGCCTCATAGATTTAGCTCTCCTGAAGGTGATTAGAGTTATTTTATTCGAGATGGCTCCAATAACAGGGTCGTTTCTGACTGAATTCCAGTGTCTGTATATTATTTTCCTTACTTGGCCATGATATGCATTAAAGCCTGTGATTAGTCTGGGAGTGTTGATGGCTGTGCACTCTGTGGCTTTAGCTGTAGTACCTGTCTCAGAGGTTAAAAGCTCTCTACGGGTTTTAGTTGCTGCTTTTATTCTCGCTTTAGTAAGTGTTTCTTGGCTGTATCCCCTGAGGGCCAGTCTGTCGCATAGTTCTCCTGTTGCTTTATCAAGGCTGTTAATTGTGCTGCAGTTACGCTTCATGCGGAGGCATTCGGTGTAGGGTATACTTTCTATCAGAGAAGTGGGGTGGAAGCTGTGTGCATGTAATATAACGTCCCTGCAGTGGGTTTTCTAAATGTTTTGGACTGCAGTTTGCCTCCTTCAACATACACCTCTAGGTCTAGAAAGTGTATACTCACTCTACTCATGTTGCAGGTAAAGCTGAGATTAAGTAAATTGTTGTTAATTTCTTCAGAGAAGGTTTTAGCACTCTCTGAAGACCCTTTCCACAATATAAAAATGTCGTCGATATACCTGACATACATTCTTACTTTTTCCGAAAAAGTGGCACTATGCACTACCCTGAGTACTTGCTCCTCCCATCATACGTAAAAAAACAAATTCCTGTACCACCGTAGGTGCTTTCCGTTTCTCTCTGCTGGCCGTTTCAACATCCCATTCTATTTCAGAGCTTAACTCCGATTCACTGGGGGCAGTTGCTTTTTGGAGTGCCTCAGATGTTTCTGAGAGTTGTTATATATATATATATATTTATTATATTCACCCAACTCTTTCACTACGCACAATTTTTTACCATGCACAGTAGGGGTGGGACGCCGGACCTAAAAAGTAAAAAAGTTAGAATTTTACACAGAAAGAATTCATTTTTGTAATTTGGTGTAAATCTGTTCAAAATGCACAAAATGGAATATAGAGCAAGGGACCCTACTCTATTTACTAAGTGCCAAGAGGAACTCTCAAGAGGGAGTACGCCCTCCTATGTAATAACACTCAACCACTATAAGTACTCCTCTGGAATGTAAACCGTATCCGCGATTTACTTCAGATAGACCCTGTTACATCAATCATGGGGAGTCCCTATGCGAAGCTGTAGCGGTAACCCACAGTGAAGTGGGGAAGGAAATCAATCCTTTTGATTTATTTACCCTCACACACCCTAGTGTTGTCATGCTTCATCATCGGGTCACCCTGACGCCTAAAAGTCAGGGTGGGCTCGACCATATTTCAGGGAGCACTTAGTGAAAAGATTGGTCAGAGGGAGATAAAGATTAAAAATCCACAGCCAGATCCCAGTTTCCCCTTATTCTTGGATCTGCACGGGATATTAAAAAGGAATTAATAGGGTCAATCAGGGTATTATGGTCCTAAGACCTTAGTGAGAACATGTTTCAGTCCATTTATGCCCCGGTAAGGTGCTGGACTTTCTTCAGGGAAAAGGAAAATCCTCCCTGGACCACAAAGAAACAAATATGGGAATTTCCCTATACTGTTATTCAAAAGGCCAGATAGCTGCTCCTTTACCCGACACATCTATTTTAGTATGTCAGTTGCTCCATCCCAGTTTGAGAGGAGGTGTGTCTCATGGGAGACCACACTCGGATAGGGGTAGCTCTTTAGTCACACGGTTTACGTTCCAGAGGAGTACTTATAGTGGTTGAGTAAATCTGTTTAGCCATTTTCGAGAAGTTAGCATTTAAAGAGAAGTTTAGGTTGGGCTTGTTAGGGTTAAAAAGCTAGGTGTATCTGGATGGTTGGTTCAGCGGGAGTCCCACAGTACTGCAAATCAAAAATAGAGGCTTCTTTTTAGCATAAGGAGCTTTTTCTCCTGTCCTTCATTTTGGTACTGTGGTACCAAGCGATCTGATTGGCTGACCGAAACTCTGAAGAAAATGTTACAGCTGCCAGTAAAGGACTCAGGAACTCGGTCCCTGTAGCAAAAAATAAAAGGGACAAATTGACCCCAGGCACTTGTGGGGGATACTCTCAGGTACACCCCCCAAAGGTAAAAATAAAAAAATGATTTGGCCAGCAAATACCTTGTTACTCCTGTGGGATCCAGTGCAGCCCCCCTATGAGGTACTGCAGTACTCCTACGGGAGCAGCTGTACAAACTTCCACCCTCACGGTACCACAGTACCATTCAAGCATCCCTGAGGTAGCGTGCAATGGAATATTGCATGGCGGGTACCATGGAAATACAACAGTACCAAAACAAATTAACAAAATGAGAAGAAAATTCAAGTCGAGTACTCATGAAGGATTGGATGCCTGCAGGGGGTTTGGTGCAGGCTCTGCAGAAAACCCCGCTGTGCACAGCCAAAGGCCATGTGAAGCAGGGTCTTGGATTGATGCAGGGGGATGACCACCCAGACCATGAGGCCAGGTCCTGCACCCAACACCTCGTGGGCATCAAACCCCCTGCTGCATGTGGTCGAGGGTCATGAGCCGCAAGGCATTGGCTGTAGGTTGCCAGATGGGTTTGGATTTATGCTCAAGTTTGATATGGCCTGGTATTGCCGAGTACCCTCCCTTGACATGATCAGTTGACCCCTACCCCACGCCCTCTCCCTCCCGAGGCATCAATGATATTATCCAAACACAATTCTTTGGATTAGCATTGTTTAACCCCGGCTGTATTTATTACAAATTAATAAAACATTATTAAAATTCATAATCAAAATTTATTTTCAAAACATATACGCAGAAAACCCAAACATATCCAAATCACATTTAGGAATACAGATATTTAAAACATTTTATGGCTAACCTTAACATGAGTCTAATACATAGGCATACCTAACCTAAAACTGGAATATGTACAATTTTGTTTTCTGCGTATCCTTGATGAGCCTACATGCATGACTGTTCCCAAGTACTTGCCAGGTCCCTCTTTACCGGAGTGACCTTGCACAGGAGGCCCATGTGCCCACCAGATTCCTTTCTGCGGGTGCCCCCTACGCCCTTCCATCCTACCTCCTAGGGGCTGATGTTATGCCATGCTGCCCAATGCGCCAGCGCAGGGGTTGACCCAAGCGGCCTACCGGAAGTGGGACTTCCTACCCCCGTACCCTTCAGCCTACCGGCCAAAAGTGTCCCCTGGAGTGTGATGAGGGACAACTGTCCCCCCCCAGGCTTCCCTTTTAAACAATGGGAGAAGTACAGTTTTCCTAGCAATCATGACCTTAACGCCACAGTTTAGCATAGTTGATCTGGCCCCCCCATCCGCTACAGGCCCAAAGGTTATGCCCTGTGAGGTGCTCCTACCAGCCATGTTAGCATATTCTCCAGGAATGCTTCATTGCCCAATTTAGAGAGGTGAACCCCGTCCTGTAGAAAGAAACGTTCCCCCCTGATGCAACCATGTGGGATTGTCCGTAGTTTAGGAGTCCTGAAAAGTCTATCAATCCTGTTATTGATCCACTTTACGGAGTGATTCAAAGCCCAGACAGACTCCTCCCCCTGCCAATGGAACCTCAGAATCATGTGAGACCATACCAGGATCGCTTGGGGGCACTGCTTGGCCAACCATCCCACTTCAGTGATTATAATCTCCACCACTCCCTTCCTACCCATGTGTACCAAATCATTGCCTCCGAGATGTATTATTATCGCAGCGGGTGCTGCTGGGGACCTAAACAGCAAAGGACTAACAAGTTTCTGGAACTGATCCATTCTCAAACCCGCTTGACCATGTATTGACATGTTCCAACCCGCCTGGCGGGCCCTGTCTGCGAAATTGCCTGTGAAAAAATTTTGTTTCAACCTATTCACATATGAATGGCCTATGATCCAGACTTCTCTGCGGCCCGACCCCCGGCAGGTACCTGGAGTGGGCGAGGCGTCGTTGACCGGTGGGTGATGACGAGTTCCCCTCCTGCGGGACAGGACGTGGAAACTGCAGAGAAATGGAAACAAGACCAAGGTTAGCAATGATGGCTGAAGCAGATGCAACCACACAGAGCACTAGTAGCAGTCTGAAGATCAACGCCCTATTCTTTGAACATCCTGTCCAGTCAGTTCCCGAGTCGTGGCCTCCGTGGCTGCCCAATCCTGAAGGAATGGGTACCAAATTTGGATGCATCAACACCTGCCGCCCTCAAAGCCAAAGCAGGAACCCTCCCAAACTGGAACCTTGTAAGGCGAGAACCGTCCTGGTGGATCAATAAAGGCCCCCTATGCCCCGCGGCCTGCAGGCCATGTATGTCTCCAGGTTGCCCACTGGACAACACAAGCTCCTTAGCGCTCTTTGCGGGATAACGCTTCCACCTTTCAGAGCCCTCTGTACCAAGAACGTGCCTGTGGGGTCCCTATGCCCCATCATTTTCGCAAAAAATGCCACTGCGGTCATGTGGCGCTTTGCACATGCCACCAAATGCCCCCGTCCCTCAAATCCCTTAATAATGATATGATGGATGCTGGGTTGTGCCATGACCTTTCCCCGTCCTGCCCAGGGGATGCCTAGTATACAGTAAATGCCCCCTCATAGGCCCGCCTAGTCCTGGGTGCTAAGCTAGAGGCCACGAGGTCTGGTAAGTTGGGCCACCAAGCTGCCACAGATGCTCCAGAAAAGGAGTGGGACTTCCGGATGATGAGATCTGAAAACCTGCATCTTGAAACGAGACAATGCATTAGCTGCGTGGTTGAGTATGCCCAGGACATGCCTAGCTCTAAACACACATTTAATCTTATACATTGCAGCACAACTTCCTTAAGCAAGCAAAGCATCATTTTACACTTGGCGGACTGCTGGTTGATGCATTCCACCACCGCCATATTGTCTGACCAGAAAACCATGGACTGATTGCGAAACTGGTGTGGCCAGATTGTCACAGCCACCAAAATGGGGAATAATTCTGGAAATGAAATGTTATTTGTGACACCAGCGTCGATCCACCAAGCGGGCCAATGTTCAGATGCCCATTGGGAACCCATAATGGCACCAAACCCCTCACTCCCTGCAGCATCTGTCATGAGACCAAGATCCGGGCTGGACCTGGCTGGGCCACACTACTGCGCCATTGAAATCACGCAGGAATGCCATCCAAATCTGCATATCCTGCTTAACTTCGCTGGACAACCGAGTGTGATGATGCTTGTCTTTTAGCCATGACATTGCCTGCGCAATGGAACGTGAAAAGGGGCGGGCCCTAGGGATAATTCTTAAAGCAACATTCAGCATGCCCACCTTTTGTAATTGATACAGGGTAACTTTTTCTTTGCGCAAACAGTCTGCTCAAGTCAGCGAGAAACCTTTTACTTTGCTCAATGGTAAGTGTGACACACCCTCAATGGAATCCAGTTCAATGCCCAGGAACTCAATCTTTGTGGCCGGCCCAACTGTCTTTCCCTGTGCCAGGGGGACCCCAAGTTTCCCCATAAGTGTAAAAAATGTTTCCAAAGCCTTGCTGCACTCCTGTGACTGTGGTGCACCTAACAGCAAGAAGTCATCCCAGATGACCTGCCTGAAAACATACTCCAAAAAGGAGCTGAACTTCTCAAAATATGAGCAAGAGACAGAGTATCCCATTGCCATGCACTTGTCCATGTAGATATTCCCCTCCAGCTGAAACCACAGAAGATGGAAATGCTGTGGATGGACAGGTAGCAAGCGAAATGCAGACTCAATGTCAGATTTTGCTAATAAAGTGCCTGGGCCAAGCGACCGCAGCATAGCAATTGCCTGGTCCAATGATGCGTACCTCATGGAGCACAGGGCTCCATCAATGGCATCATTCAGGGACTGGCCCCTGGGAGCAGACAAGTTATGGATCAGGCGGAAATCCCCTGGGTCCTTTTTGGGTACTACCCCCAGCAGTGAGCAGACAAATCGTCTACAGGTATTGAGTCAAAAGGACCTGCCAGTCTCCCCAAATGTAGTTCCTTCAGTGCTTTAACTCTTGCCATAGATATGTTATCCGTCACGGACTGCTGATTGCGGTAGTAAGAGACCCCTGAGTAGCCAGGAGCCGAAATCTTAAAACCGTCCCTAAAACCTTCCCAAAAATTCTGGGCTGTGCCTGGGCAGCGGTACTTGTTTAGCCAGGGTGTCAAAGCCATTGTGTCAATAGGTGAGTGTGCCTTACCGAGTAAATAAACCTCATTCTTGTTTCTTTACTCCCTTGACCTTTGATTTCTTAATGCATTTAGACTCTGGGTGGGAGGATAGGCCACAGAAAGAGCAGGCATGCGTGAATTTACAGGAGCCACTGGGCCTGGTGCATGTCTTTCTATTGAAATCCCAACACGCTCCCTTCTTGCTGCCCCCCCCTTCTTTGGGGTGCACCTGACGGAAAGGACTGCCATTTTGGCGCGTCCTTGCTTTTGGTAGTTCATGTGTCTTAACAACAAAATCATATCCACTTGGTCCCATGTGAGTGCTGGATCAGATGCCTTCGCCCTTCTAAAAGCTTTGTCATATTCTTTCCAGCACATTCCCCCATACTCATCATGTGCTCATGCAATCTTGTTCTGGTAGCACACCAATTCTGTACCCTGCCCTGGAAATTTCTCTATTATTACCGCATGGAAGTTTGCAAATGCCTTTATCCAATTAATCAATGTTTTTTATCAAACTTTTTCTTAGTAGGCCAATTGGCCCAGTCCCTTGGGTGAGCCCATTCCCTTGGTTTCTTGGCCTCCTCCATCTCATCTTTGTCTACTAACAAGGAATGTTTTTTTAACATATTCCCCCTTCCAAATTTGCTCTTTTACATCTTGTGCAATGTGCAATGCCAGACGCTCCCTGTTGGAGTGCACCTCCCCAACCCCAAACTCGGCAACTGCTGTACTGTACCTGCCGATGTGCCCACTTGCATCTTGGCGTCTTCAGCTCCCGCAGCTGTGGCCTTCTTTGGGGATACTGAATCACCCATGGTGCTCCCTGTGCTGTTGGGGACCTCATCTGGTGGCGGCACCACCTGTGTTGCTTTCTCAACCCGTGCTACCAGTTTCCTGACTTTCTCTATTGAATCCCCCCGGGCAGACAGGACCCCACTACCCGTAGACGGAATCACTGCCCCTGCCTTAGCTAGCCATGGGAGCAATGCTGCTAAATTCGCCACTCAACTTGTACCACCTCCCTTGGGACAGTCCCTCCATCCCCATGTTTATGCTTGGACCTCCGGGGTACCGGAGGAAAAGCCGCCCTGGGTGCCACCCCAGAGCACCTGGGCCTGTCCTCGGCGTCCTCCTGCCCTCCGTCTACCTTCCTGGGCAGCTTTGCCACTGTCTGATTTAAATCATGCATAGAGCGCATCATGTTTGCCATTCAATCCTCCATCCTAGATGGAACCTGCCCTCTTTTGGCCTTTGATGCCATTGCTAACAAGGGGTCTCTTGTTCACTATAGGGGCACTAAAAAACGGCACCGTAGAACTGGGGGCCTAGGCAAATTGGCAAGCTCACTCACCCCACTTGCCCAACCACTAACACCTTGTTTGAACAAAACACACCCCTAGTGTTTAGCAATGCTCGCTTACCCCCACCTGCCCCACCACTAATACCTTGTTTGCTTTAAAACACACCCTTAGTGCTTAGTAGTGCGACCCAGATCACTACTGGGGGCTAATTAACTTCAGATGAGGCTTTCAAAACATGCCAGATATCCACACCTGCCCAGTCAGCCCTAATGTGCAGCTCAAAAAACTGTCCCCAATACCCCCTTACCCCTTACCTCCCTAAACAGGACCCTAGGCCACAGGTACAGCCAGAGCCACTCCCACACGTTCAAGAGAGTGGGGCAGGTGAGAATTTCCTCTAATCCGCGTGGCTTCCGGCTGCGCTTTGAATGCTGGTCCCGATGAGGATGGGAGACGGAAGCTGCCGGGTGCTCCACCGGACTGGTCCAACAAAAGACCTGGGTTCCCTAGCCTGTCAGGGAGAGAAAACAGAAGCAGTAAAATTCCTTAAGCCTCCACCGCGTGGACGGAGGCGTGTGGGAGAAAGAAAATTCCCCCGAAGGCTTCCTGTGTCCCTCGCTGCTCCCGCCGAGATAACGATCGCTGCAAACGTGTAAAGGAAGAAGAAAGACAAAAAACGGAGGCTCCCTGAAGTCCTCCGCGTGCAGCTGGGTTGATGTAGTTCCTTGCAGGCAGAGCGGCGAAGAAGAGACTCTGCCGTCGCTCTGCCGCTCTTTTAAAGGGGGCGTCCTGCCCCAGACTGGAATAAACAGGTCCCGGCGAGATCTGGGACCCGTTTTTCCTTGAATTTTCCCTGGAAGCATTTGAACTGCTTTCTGGGCACCTTTGCCTTAGCCAATAGGTGAGTGTGGGCAGGGCGGGCCCCCAGCGCATCACTAGCGCTGACCTAGTCTCCCCCCACCTCGCCGGGGAAGTATACAAGGGACCGGCACAACCGCCATATTGGCGGCCTGACCGAGTTCCCGTGTGGCCTTTGGAATAGAATTTAAAAAAAAGAAATTCACAGAAAAACCAGAAAGGGTAAAGTGACATTATAGCTAGGGATGGTAATAAAATCTTAGGTTAAGTTAAAATAGCCCCAGAGATTCACTGAAAAACCACAAAGATTAAAGTTCAACCGACTGATAATGCTCTCCACCTCAGTATGAATTTCACCAGTTATAAGTTTGATGCTAAAACATAGTGCTGAATGATGATTTTGCATTTCATCTAATCATGTGTAATTTCACATAATTTTATTGAAAATGTGTGTAATTACAAGAAAGCGAATTATGTGAATTTCACAATAGGTGTTGTCCTTCATCAGTAAAGAGCAACAAGTCGTTCTGAGGATGCTGAAAATCCTGCCCAAAGTCCTCTCAGGTCTCTGTACCACTCAAGGAACACAGGTGCATCAACCAGAGCTCTACAGCTCATTAGTTCAAGGGAGCCTTTTCAAACTAATTGCGGGTGTGCTTAAAGATAAAAAGCACTGACTGCACAAATATTGATGAAAAACTAAAGACTGTTATTGAAGTAAGTGTTACAATGCACTGCATTTACTCTAATGCATTGGGGCAAACAGAGTGCTGGGTTGTGAGACAGTATACTCCCACCCTCCTTTTATCTATCTATCTATCTATCTATCTATCTATCTATCTATCTATCTATCTATCTATCTATCTATCTATCTATCTATCTATCTATCTATCTATCTATCTATCTATATATGCATCTCTCTCACACTCTGTGTGTGTATATATATGTATATATATATATATATATATATATATATATATATATATATATATTATCTACTGGCGGTCGCCAGTAGATAGTTACAGTTACAACCTAGTTTCCATAGGAAATCTCAAAATTCTATTTTGAATAACTTTGGCGCCGGTTGACGAATCCTTGCGAAATTTTCACAACTAATGGGGGCTCCGTTCAGCTCCTACCCTGAAAGTCTCGGGGTGATTCATCAAGCAGGGACCGAGAAAAAAGGGGGGTCCCAAAACGCGTTTTCCCCATAGGACCTTTAGACACAGCTCCAGCCCGAACGGCTGAACAGAATTACTTGAAATTTGGCAGAGAGGTAGCCATAAGGTCAAGGAAGTGCCTTTTGCAGGTCTGGTGTAATCTGTTCAGTATTTCCTGAGAAAATAGCATTTAAAAGCATATATATATATGTGGGCGGAGCCTAACCACACATCTCATCCTGAGATCTGATTGGCTGTCAGCACTTCATCCAAGAAGTGTTGGCAGCCATCTTGGGACCAATATACATGATAGCACCTCATTAAAAAGCATTGCAGTTAATAGAAGGTTTTAAGACTTTAGTTACATTATAAATCATTTGTTGATGGTCCCATACTCATTTTAGGAATTGTGGTATGTTCTAAGGTGATTTCACCATGTGAAAAAGCCTTCTGCTGGGATATCATGATTGAGAGAAAAATATTTTCTCATGCTTTTACCACAGAGGTTTGGAAGGTGATCTATAAGCTAAACTGAGAGCTTATTTTCTGTAAATTCACATTATCTTTCTCAGTCATGTGAGAATGAAGTCTGACATTCTCAGTAAAACATGTACATCCAACAAGGGCAGAGACTGTCAGTTGATTCCTTTGTGTTCTACTGCAGCTTCCCAGAGTGTTCCAAAGAACAACTAGAGCGCTAACAGTCCTACTTATGATAAACGTATGGCACACCTGAAGCCATCTTGCTTGGATTAAAGTGGTAACTCTTAAAACATTTAATTTAAAAAGGAACAAAATGAGGAGGTTCATTTTTCCATAAAAAGTATGATTAGTGCTGCAGAAAGAAAAATTAGGGCACATTTTGAGTAACTTCTCAAATCCTCTTCTATTTCATAAAAAAATTCTGACATGCAGACTGAAACATGCACTTTCAATACCAGCAGCAGTTTTCCCTGGTGAGCAGTAGCTTTACTACAGTGATCTAATGAGCAAAAAGAGTGATAACATTCTGAATTTATGGCAAATGTGTGACACATCTGAATGCCTTCTTGATGGAATGAAAGTAAAAAACTGAAAGTATTTCCTACTGAGGAGACTGCAGTAAATGAGGAAATTAGGAAACTTCATAACAAATAAGTCTCCCAAGATGGCCACCAGAGACAAAAGAGCCCAAATGTAGCCCAAATATCACCCAGATGTAGCCCAAGTATAGCCCAATGACAGAATGTCCCAGAATGTTCTTAAAAACAACTAGAGCGCTTACTGTCTTCATTATGACAAAAGTATGGCACACCTGAAGCCATCTTGATTGGAATAAACTGGTAACACTTAAAACATTTAATTTAAAAAGGAACACAATGAGGGGGTTCATTTTGCCATAGAAATTATGATTAATGCTGAAGAAAGAAAATGAGGGCACATTTTGAGTGACTTCTCAAATCCTCTTCTATTTCATTAAAAAATTCTGACATGCAGACTGAAACATGCACTTTCAATACCAGCAGCAGTTTTCCCTGGTGAGCAGTAGCTTTACTACAGTGATCTAATGAGCAAAAAGAGTGATAACATTCTGAATTTATGGCAAATGTGTGACACATCTGAATTCCTTCTTGATGGAATGAAAGTAAAAAACTGAAAGTATTTCCTACTGAGGAGACTGCAGTAAATGAGGAAATTGGGAAACTTCATAACAAATAAGTCTCCCAAGATGGCCACCAGAGACAAAAGAGCCCAAATGTAGCCCAAAATCACCCAGATGTAGCCCAAGTATAGCCCAATGACAGAATGTCCCAGAATGTTCTTAAAAACAACTAGAGCGCTTACTGTCTTCATTATGACAAAAGTATGGCACACCTGAAGCCATCTTGATTGGAATAAACTGGTAACACTTAAAACATTTAATTTAAAAAGGAACACAATGAGGGGGTTCATTTTGCCATAGAAATTATGATTAATGCTGAAGAAAGAAAATGAGGGCACATTTTGAGTGACTTCTCAAATCCTCTTCTATTTCATTAAAAAATTCTGACATGCAGACTGAAACATGCACTTTCAATACCAGCAGCAGTTTTCCCTGGTGAGCAGTA
Organism: Triturus cristatus; assembly: GCF_964204655.1. Classification (NCBI taxonomy): domain Eukaryota; kingdom Metazoa; phylum Chordata; class Amphibia; order Caudata; family Salamandridae; genus Triturus; species Triturus cristatus. The sequence continues at coordinate 688,290,493 of NC_140590.1, read as the reverse complement.
GCTTTACTACAGTGATCTAATGAGCAAAAAGAGTGATAACATTCTGAATTTATGGCAAATGTGTGACACATCTGAATTCCTTCTTGATGGAATGAAAGTAAAAAACTGAAAGTATTTCCTACTGAGGAGACTGCAGTAAATGAGGAAATTGGGAAACTTCATAACAAATAAGTCTCCCAAGATGGCCACCAGAGACAAAAGAGCCCAAATGTAGCCCAAAATCACCCAGATGTAGCCCAAGTATAGCCCAATGACAGAATGTCCCAGAATGTTCTTAAAAACAACTAGAGCGCTTACTGTCTTCATTATGACAAAAGTATGGCACACCTGAAGCCATCTTGATTGGAATAAACTGGTAACACTTAAAACATTTAATTTAAAAAGGAACACAATGAGGGGGTTCATTTTGCCATAGAAATTATGATTAATGCTGAAGAAAGAAAATGAGGGCACATTTTGAGTGACTTCTCAAATCCTCTTCTATTTCATTAAAAAATTCTGACATGCAGACTGAAACATGCACTTTTAATACCAGGAGCAGACTTCCATGGTGAACAGTAGTTTTACTACAGTGATCTAATGAGCAACTAGAGTGCTAACATTCAGAATTTATGGCAAATGTGTGACATATCTGAATACCTTCATGATGGAATCAAAGTAAAAAACTGAAAGCATTTCCTACTGAGGAGACTGCAGTACATGAGGAAATTAGGAAACTTCATAACAAATAAATCTCCCAAGATGGCCACCGGAGACAAAAGAGCCCAAATGTAGCCCAAAATCACCCAGATGTAGCCCAAATATAGCCCAATGACAGAAGTGTGCAAAACACTTATTATTTTGTGTTTTTGCAGTGTTATATAGTGCAGACTTGTCAAGTATTGGAGTGCTTTACATGAGTATTGGTTACATCACACAAGAACAAAATCATTTTGGTTGTAGACATGGGGGGACTAAGTGATTTGACCAGAATCACAGAATGTCGAGCTGAAGCAGAAACTTCAACCTGGTTCCCCAGTTGCAAAGTCTGCAGTTCTGGAAGTAACACCACATCCTCTCCCCTAAGTGCAACATTTAATCAAGTGGTCAACTGGATAAAAAAACATAAAGATAACAAATAATTTAAAAGTGCTTTGTCGCTATTTGAAAACTCAGAAAATATGTCCTTATTTTAGTCTTTTAGAGCACTAACCATAATTTTGATGCCAATAAGACCCTCTCATATATGTAATTTCTAAAGGAAATGCTCTAGGTATTACAGTTTTGATTACATCAAGATGATGTCAGGCGTTCCACACTTTTGTAATAAATATAGAATGTTAGCAATCTAGTTGTTCATTAGGATACTGTTGAGTGGCAGAGGCCAGGGGCACGGACTCTGAAAATTGAAGGCAGGTAGGAGGGTGCAAAGGCAACAATTTAACCACACTGAGCAGGCAGGAAGGGCCGTGGAAGCACAACAGACTATGGAGGGCAGTGGAAAGGGGGGGAGGGGCAACAAACCAACAATACAGGACTTGCAAGAGAGGCTGTGGCAATGTAATAGACCATTGTGGGCAGAAGGAAGAGGCAATGGTAGTACAACCATACATGCCAACAGACCCGAATCAGCCAGGAAACGTCCAATGTTTTTAAGCTCAAATGGGCTTTATTTGATCTGTCTCCTGTCTACAATATCCTCTTTTTCAATGTAACTCAAAGGGGGAAATCAATACCCCAGTTTTATTTCAAAATCTCCCTCTTACCAAGTTCAAAATGTTCGCAAGTATGGTACATTGGATCATGGAAGGAAATGGGATAGGGACATGGACTTGGATAACAGAGGACAGGAGGGACATGGAGAGGTGCACCAAACTGACCCTGCAGGGCAGGCATCAGGGTTTGCAGCAGCACAATACACCACACAGGGCATGCAGGACGGGAGTGCAGCACAACAATCCATAGAAAGCAAGTGGGAGGGGACAGGACCATGCACATGGACAACAGAGAACAGAGGGGCAAGAGGCAATGGTAGCTAGCTGACCATAATGGACAGACAGGAGAGAAAGCTGCAGCATAACAGACCATAAAGGGCAGGAGGGACGGATAAGGGGCATTACAATGGAACAGACAAGCCAGGAGGGAGGGAGTAGGGGTCTGCACATGTAAACAGAGGGCTGGGGGCAAAGGGGCAGGGCAGGAGCAGCAAGATAGCCATGGAGGTCAGGCAGGATGGGCACTAGAAGCAAGACACACCATGAAGAGCAACAGTGAGACTGTGATGGCATACACACAGACCATGGAGGGAAGGTGGGAGGGGGTATGGGGCAGCTAACTGACCACACAGGGAAGGTGGGAGGGGCCATGGAAGCACAGAAGACCATGCATGGCAAGTGGGAGGGTTAGTGGCAGCACAATGGCTATAACGGGCAAGAAGCAAGGTGCAGGGGCATGCACAAAGGACGATGGAGGATAGAAGGGAGGGTCAGGACCTGTGCACAGACAAGAAAGTTCAGGGGAAGGGGCCTCACAACAGACCACACGGGGCAGGCAGGAGGAGCAGTTGCAGCACAACAGATCAGGGAGGGCAGAAGGGTGTGGCAGTACAATGGACCATGTAGGACAGGAGGAAGAGGTTAGGGACATAGCATGTGGACAGGCAGGGTGGAGGTGGCAGGGACAGGTTACAGTCATCTGACAATGCTAGGCAGGTGGGAGGGGAGTGGCAGCTCAACAGAACACTCAGAGTAGATAGGAGTGGCAGGTCCATGGGACATGGTGGGCAAAAAGGATGGAGCAGGGGCATGCACAAAGACATCGGAGGGCAGGGGGAAGGAGAATAGGGGCAGCAAGCTAAGCACAGAGTTTAAGCTTGAGGTCAATGATGGGGCATAGAATTGGGCAATGGAGGGCAGGAGGAGTGGACTGGTACATCATACTAAACTGAGGGCAGTGGCAGCACATCAGACCATGCATGGCAGGAGGGAGGAGGCTAGTCCATGGATTCACACAACAGAGGATAGGGAGGAGGGGGATGGGGCAGCAAGCTAACTGTTCAGAGAAGGCGGGTATTAGGAACTTTATTGTTTTTAAAACATTGTGTCTGTGCGAACTACTTAAAATATAAACAAGTATGCAACATAATCTCACTTTTATTCAGGAAGAAGAGGACGTTTGTGACTGTGACTCCGGGCTCACTTGGCAGAAACACCCCCTGACCCTTCACCCCCTATCGCAAAATGTAATGCCCGTGAAAAGTGTAGGTGAACACAGTGTTATATAGAACATAGTCCTGAGAGCACGATTGAAAATGAAAACTAGATATAGTGTATGGTATAAACTATGCACCAAAAAGTGTGATATAAGATGAACCGGGCGTGAAATATAATATGCAATACATTGTGCGCAATGACAGATTCATTGGAGAGCGCGAGATAGCACAGGCACTAGCGCGTGCTATGCGATATGCGCCTTGGAGTGTAATATGCACATGGCAGTGTTGTGTAACCTAACTAGTCTCTAAAGTTGTAATATAAAATATGTGCTGGGGAGTGTAACGTTGCATATGCACTGTGACAAAGATATGGATCCCAGATTGTAATATGTATGGCATAGCACTGTGCGTTATAACATAGGCATCGAGGAAGGCACGTTAGATGGGGCAATATAACCCGTGCGAAGACAAGTGTGGCATGACATATTCACGGGGTGGTGTTACAGTGCACATGGGCTAGAGAGTGTCATAGCATATGCACTAGCTAGTGGAATACAACACAGAGGTGAGTGGCACTCGGCAGGCAATGGTGGGTGTAACACAGCATTGGGCTCTGTCAGGAGCGAGCTGTGACTCTCAAGTGATGTTCGTTCCCTTTCCAGAGAGTAAAATAAAAAGTATTACACATCCAGCAGTGGATGTGTGTTTTATTAACCGTGAGGGGGGTTTCTTGCATAGTTTTGGTCGAATTTTTGTCGAATCCCCTTTGAATGGCTTGGTGTGCATGTGTATTAAATGTGCCTGTCAATAGCTACCCATGTTTGTATAAATAAACGACAAGGGTGTCTACCGGGATTAGGCACGGTAGGGCATCAGACATGTCAGAGCTTCACTAGTGGTGTAAATACATTCCACGTGGATTCATTGCATGCATAGTCGCCTTTTAATGAATATCACGCAAATCGTCATGGTGATAGGTACGTACGGTTTGTCCAGCATGTCCTAGGTGTGTCTATAAATATATATTTTTTTAAAATAATAAAAAACAGTGGCCGGCCCTGGGGATTGGGGTCAAAAAAATATAATTAAGAGACAGGCCCTGGGGGATGGGGTCATCAGGGCCAATAAATTAGAATAAGAAGGGGAACCACACAGCCCCCCCTTCTTAAAAAATTAAAATAAATAAAAGACTGGCATCGTGCCAGAGGCCATGCCCCCTCCGTGCAGCATTCTGCAAACGCGCCCCCAACAGGCATCTCCAGTATGCGCCAGGGAGCTGCGCTGCAGACAGGTGTTCTGAGGCCAAGCCCCTTTTTACACCTCTCTGCAACGCAGCTCTGTGGCGCTTACTGGAGGTACCTAGTGGTCTAGTTTGACCCTAGGGACCCTTAGGATTCAAGGGGACTTAATCTCTCAACTTAGAACAGCCACAGGGCGCGTTTACACAGTGGTGAAGGGAGGGGACGGGGCCTGAGGTGACGTGTGCAAACATGCACTATGGTACGTTTTAAATTGGGGATATCATTTCCCTTCAATACTGAGGGCCCCTGGGGGCTAACTAGCCCACCAAGTGCTTCCAGTAAGCGCCACTGAGCTGCATTGCAGAGAGGTGGTCCAGGCCGTGCCACTTTTTACACCTCTCTGCAACGCAGCTCTGTGGTACTTACTGGAGATACCTAGTGGGCTAGTTGGACCCTAGGGACCCTCAGGATTCAAATGAACTTAATCTCCCAACTAAAAACGGACACAGGGCGTGTTTACACAGTGGTGAAGGGAGGGGACAGGGCCTGAGTTAACGTGTGCAAAAACGCCCTGTGGCCTGTTTTAAGAGGTAGTTTTAATCCCCATGCCCTATTATATACTAGGGGCTTACAGAGGAGGCCATGCTAATCACAGGGGGACCCCAACGCATAATGTTCCCAAGTGTATGTAGGTGTTTTCACTGTATTCTAAGTGTCTTTTAACATAGCACTGGCTCTAGGACTGGTTAGTCAGACTCAGTTACCAGCAGTATCCGTCTGAAAAAGTTGAGGGTACAGGATGATTTTGCAACAAGGCTTCTTTCTGCTCTTCTTTTTGTTCTTTCTGCACGTTATCCTTCTTCCTGCACTTATCTTCGTATTTGAGGACTTCTGTTGCTTCTTTCTGCAATTCTTTTGTTTCTTTCTGTGCATTTTTTCTTCTTTCTTCACATGTCCTATCTCTGTAGGCATAGTTAGAAATTAGCATTTAAAAAACCTTTGAAATTCACAGAAAAAAACATGGGTTTCAGGCACGTTATAGTTAGGAATTAGCATTTAAAAAACCTCAGAAATTCACTGAAAAAACCATAGGTTTCAGGGGTGTTATAGTTAGCTGGACTTTTCACTTGTACAAAACCATTGAAATTCCCCCGTTATAGTTAGTTCAGCTAACTATAACTCGCGCGCCCGCAATGCACTGCTGATGACGTCACATATTACATCACTCATGACATGGTCAGTGACATCACTCATGACATCACTGATGACATCTCAAATGACATCACTGATGACATCATCCTTGTGATAGAGTGGCAGACCTCCTCTCACCCTAATATAACCTTTGATACACACATTCAAAAATAGAGACTAAAATTTTCAAAACAATGGACATACCAATACCAGTTACAACAACCTCTTCAGTAATTCTAAGATCCACATACACATCCACTCATTCACCAACAGTCCTATACAGTCACTCATACATGTACTCACTCATCATATGTACTCATACACCTATACATCCTGTTACACAATGCCACTCATCCATAGAGTTACTCACACACATAGTCACTCATGCTAATAAAGAATCAAACATACATTTACTTGCATATACAGTTATACACACACCACCACACTTTCTTCTACGGAAACTTACACATACTTAGTCTTTTAAACAATCACTTATAGAAACACATACTTATTCATACAGGAACTCTTTCAATCTCTCACTCTCACATATTCTCACATATATACACCAATAGTCACATATACTAGTTTAAAACATATGTAGTTACTCATAAAGACACTATTGAGACAGTCATTCACTCACTAACACACCCATACACACACTCATCCACCCATACAGTCCTGCACACATGCTGTGTTCAACACATACAAACAGTGAGTCACTCATTCATGCACCTATGCACTATGTAATACCCCCCACCGAACCATGCAGACACTCAGACTGATACTCAAAAAACCAACTAATAACCTATATAGACACCCATGTAGCTACTCACCAACCCATGCAGCCACTTATACACAAAGTGAGAGACTGATACAGATATTTACATATTTAAACATTACTCACTAAGCCATGTATTCACTATGATACACTTAATCAGTCAGTTACACAATCAATTTTTCAAAAACAAATGATCCATTTAGACACTTATATACCCATTTATTCTTCCATCGACCTTGAGATATACATATATAAAACATATTTAATTTTCAGAAAAACACACATTCACTGGATGATGTCATCAGTGATGTCATTTGAGATGTCATCAGTGATGTCATGAGTGATGTCACTGACCATGTCATGAGTGATGTAATATGTGACGTCATCAGCAGTGCATTGCGGGCGCGCCAGTTATAGTTAGCTGAACTAACTATAACGGGGGAATTTTAATGGTTTTGTACAAGTGAAAAGTCCAGCTAACTATAACACCCCTGAAACCTATGGTTTTTTCAGTGAATATATAGATATATATACATATTGCACGCGCCGTCACGCTCCAAATACTGGCGATGATTCACGGACACGGACCACAAGAATCGCTCTCACACGGAGTCTTGATCACATGACAATGCTGCCATAGTTTTCTTGCTATTTAAGGTGACAGTGCATACACAGTGTATAACGTGCATTGACGACAGTCATAGACATAGAAGATATCTTTCTTATTGTGATTCCTTCTAAGTTTTGAGCCATTCAAACAGTTGGTATTAACTCATGTTAAACCAAAATTCTGAAACAATATAAATATGGAAATATACACATAAATATATAAATTTCAATAAATAACGGACAATTGATAAATTTTAGCAGCAATTGAACCTGTATGATATAAAATACATTTTATCGATATTGATTGTATATCATCCAATACATGGTATTTCTTGGGTGCAAGTAGGTACTTGAATGTATAGTTGCTGACCAGTTGATAAATATCTTTTTGGGTTTACATGTAATTTCCAGTGTTTATACCACAAAATACTTATCTATCTGTAGATTAGTATTAATAAGTGTTCGTAAATTGGATTCTAAACATTGATATATAGCTAAATCCCAGGTATAAAATATCACAAACAAATGGCTGGGTATAATAATATCCTAAAAACTGTCATAAAATGGAACTTCTGTGCAAATGTGCTGTGTAAAAAATTGTGAAAAAAAGGAAACAACGTTCTTTTACATACAAAATTATTTTTTTGTGTCTGCCATGCTGTTAAATGTCATCACCAATAATCTAAATTAGAGAATATCGTTTGTGCTAAAAGCGCTGGAGAAAGTTGTGTGTCGGGAAAAATATATCAGGGAAATAAACTTGTGCTTGATCTAAAGAGACAAAAGCATATCAGTTTTAACTATTCAAATGGAAAGGTCCGCATTCAGCCTAGATATTAATGTAGTGTTATATCTAAGGAATATAGGACGTGGGCGTATCATTATATGCCTCCAAGATTTGATTTGGAAGGATCGTTAGCAAAATTTCTCATGAATATAGACAATATATAAATCATCAGATGATAATTTAAATAAAATCAAGTAAAACCAGTTGTTGTTACACATTCTATGGATACGAATCATGTTCATCCAATAAATAAATAAAGAGATAAATACATATAAAATTTTGATATAAATATGGAAATATATAAATAGTTAAATATAAGTCCGCATGTTACTACAAATGTAAAAATGTGTAAAAATAAGGAAAGATAGTTAGAGTCATCAAGAGTGGCAACTGATGACCAAGAAATTTTCTTTTTTTCTTTTTTTCATCTGATGATAGTATCAAAGATTTTCCTTGGAATGAACAATTGATAGCTGATAACTATCATATGCAAGTGTATAGATCTTCAGTTACATTTAAACCACTTGGCTGTTTGGAATTCATTAGTAGAATGTATTTGGTTTCTAATCTGCATAACGCCTCTTCCCTGTTGCCACATCTGCAGTTGGCAGGCACAGAATCAATGAGATAGTATTTCAAAGAGGCATTGTTGGAGTCGTGTTTATCCCTGAAATGTCTAGCTACAGGATAACTGTTGTCCAAGTTGCTAATTGCTCACAGATGTTGTAATATGCGTTTATGTGCCTGTAGTTTGGTACTTCCAATATATTGGAGGCCACATGGACAGACAAGGACATACACTACATATTCCATTTTGCAGGTAGGAAGTTTGTTGACTTTAAACTGCCTAGAGCTAAAGGGAGTCACAAATGTTAGAGTATTTATTGCATGCTGGCAGGCTTTGCATGTCTTGCATCTAAAAAAAACCTTGTGTGTTGATAGCCAATTACAATTGTCAATGACATCAGAGTTAGTTTTAACTAGACCGTCTCTCATTGACTTAGCCCTACTGTAAGTGATAGTTAAATTGTTGGGCAAATCTGCTCCTATGATTGGATCATCTAGTACCAGTGGGCAGTTCCGTTGCAAAATCTTACGAATTTCGTTATGTTGTTTATTGAACTCTAGAATTACTCTAAAGTTGGATTGTTTGGGCCTTTGAACGGTTGATCTTTGAGTTACACTGTCATAGACTAGCTTATTGCCACCTAGCAGATCTGATCTTTCTACTGTCATTGATTTAGCAATGGCGCTGTCAATAGTTTTCGAAGAATAGCCTCTTGCTAAAAATCTGACCTTACTTTCAGTTTGGGCTTGTTTGAGAGTCACAGCATCACTGTTGACTCTTTTGAGTCTAAGCATTTCCCCGTCGGGAATGCTATTGATGAGATGGCAGGGATGTGCACTAGTAGCGTGCAAAGTAGCATTGCCTGCAGTTTCTTTGCGATACAATTTTGTTTCGATCTTATTGTTTTTAATGTAAACTTGCATATCTAAGAAATTAACCAACTCAGCACTGATTGTTGCTGTCAATTGTACATTTAAAGAATTGTCATTCAAATCCTTGATAAAATCGAGCGCAGACTGCTCTGACCCTGACCATATGACATAAAGATCATCGATATATCGCAGCCAAACAATAATGTTATTTTGACATTCAAGCTGAAATTTTGTGTGGACCACCAGCTCCTCCCACCAGCCCATGTGAAGACATGCGTAGCTGGGGGAGAAGCGGCATCCCATTGCTACGCCCCTGATCTGCTTAAAAAACATGTTGTTAAACATAAATATATTATTGTTTAAACAAAAAGTTACCATGTCAGTAAGCATTTGACTATGTGGAGTCTATGAATCAGATCTCTTAGATAAAAAATATTGCAGTGCATTTAAACCATCTGTATGTTGTATACTGGTGTAAAGAGAGGTTACATCAAGGGTAATCAAAAGATAATTCTGTTGCCAATCACATTTTTTCAGTTTGATCAAAAAGTCATTGGTATCTAGTACATATGTACGTAACGATTGGACATGGCCTTGCAAATAATAGTCTACATACTGTGAAGTATGTTCCAAAATACCATTGCGCGCTGATATAATAGGTCTTCCTGGTGGATGTTCAGCATTCTTGTGTATTTTGGGGATGAAATATATTGTGGGTGTCACAGGATATTCTTTTCTTAGAAAGTTGTATTCATCTCTGGTTAGTAGATTATCAGTTCTCCAAGAGTTGAGGTGAAGGTTGAAATTTTTGTATATTTGTTTCAATTCTGCTCCGCTACTTTTAGCATAACAAGATCGATCTGATAATTGTGACAATGCTTCCTTAGTGTATTCATCTTTATCCCAAATGACTGTATTTCCACCTTTGTCTGCGCTCCTGATTACAATGGAATTGTCATGTTCTAATTTAGTAATTAATTTGTAATAGTTCATAGTATGTTTATTGACTTTATTTTTAGAGTTCTCCACTTTGTAATATAGCTTTTTTTATTTGCGTTGTTACTTGTTCATTGAATATCAATGGTATCTCTACCCATGATAGGATTGAAAGTTGATTTGCCGCGAAAGGGAGTTGGATGGGGGGTTCGATATGGGCACTGGTATTAGCTTGAGTTGTCGTTGCCTGTATAGCTGCTGTATTGCCCTCATCCCATAGATCTTCAAGGTCTGTTAGTAACAGCCTGTCAGTGTCAGGCACAGGCGTTTGTAATGGCTGACTTGGATCTTGTGAGGTACTGTCTATTTTTTTATTCAACAAAAAGTATTTCTTGAATTTCAACTTCCGAATGCATCAATATACATCCATTCTCGTTTTTACATAGTTGAAATTACTTTCGGGACAATATGAAAGGCCCAATTTCAGATTTTGTTCCTCTGCAAGAGTGAGATTAATTTTTGACAAATTAACAATAGTTTTACTGTCAGTATCTATGGGATGACTTTTTAGCGCCTGTTCCACCGACCCGTGGCCCTTCGTCTGGGTCTGGATGCGTTGCCTCCTTGCCTTTCTCCTCTGTCTGCATTTGAAAGTTCTGTTTCCGAAATTTGTGTTTGTGGATTTCGTGGACGTAGGGTTGCCCTGCAGTCCATTACTAAAAAATGAAGTTCCTCGCCAGGTGTTTTTTTGTTTTGTATGTTCACTTGATTGGGATCTCTTAATTGAGAGTCTGATCCACTTTCCGGGGCAAAACTTAAATCAGAATTGGAGGTTGGCAAAGTCTGTTTGTCTATTCTAGATGTGCTGGGTGTTGGTTTGTCACTTTTCTTCATGTTTTCCTTCATATTGCGAATGGCATCGTATCTCTTGGAAAATGTAATGAGTTCATAATCTGTTTTGTCACGTTGAAATTTATAAGCTTTACTGTCTTTAATTGTGTCCTCTTCCTTCTTTAGACGGACAAACATTTCTTTGTGCAGTTTTGCACTTTCTTCACTCAGGCCTAGTTTCTGTATTTCCTCGTTGATTTTGTCAATCTGTTCAAGTAAAGCTGTTCTATCTATATCTGCATATTTAATTAATATTTGAATTAATTTTCTCGATGTCTCCAAATTGCAATTGGCCCAATCCTGCATCATTAGCGGATTGGGATTATCATATATTGGTGCAATGAATATTCGTAATCCTCTGGGTACACGTCCCACGTCAATATATCCCTGTACCGATTTCGATTCCCACCATTTGCTTTGTTCCTGGCGCATGCATTTCTCCAGCTGTTTAAATTTTTCTCTAATATTGCTGGTTACATCGGTTTGACTATATATATATACACAACCAAAAAGGTTGCCCCAATGAGGCTGGCCACCCGGTGTGCATACTCCTTTGCATGAGGGCTACAGCAGTCTTGTGATTCCACCTCATCACCAGTTTCTGGCCCTACGCGTTTCGTGCTACTGCTCTTGATCACGAGCCCACACTGACGAACTGAACAGCCAGTAAGTTTGGACACCTGCTACATATAATCAGAGTTCCGCCCTGGTGGGCGCGTCTTTATTCAAAATTATGCCTCTCAGCATTCTGGTAAATGCAGTTCCAAAATTAATAATCATACCCCAGTGGGTGGCGCTGTAATCAATTCAGCAGTTCAAATTAAAATCACAGTGGATTGGTGAGCGTAGTAAAACAGAGTCTGTTGTCATATTACCGCTCCTCAAGTATATACATATATATTTACCCTACTGAAGGTCGATAGTATTTAGTTAAAGTTAGGACCTAGTTTCCATGTTATTAGTGTTTTTTTTGTCTTGTTAATAACCCTACTGAATCGTCATGAAATTTTCAAAACTAGTGTGCCACTCACTTCAGCTGCTGTCTGGAAAATTTTGGGGTGATCCGTCAAGCAGGGACCGAGAAACATTGGAGGTCCCAAACTGCTGAACTGAATTACACCAAAATTGACAGAAAGCTAGATCTTCATGTAAATACGTTCAAAGGTTTTAGCGTTATTAAAGGAAAAAGATTCATGTATAACTAGAGACGCAGATCCACCGTGAATCCACTGTGGTGGATCCACGGATCAATGCGCCAACAGTAACGCCGTAATTGGCTGGCCACAACTTGACATGAAGTAAAAAGAGGATATAAGGGGTCTGGATAAAGGTATCCTGACCCCATGGGACTGATGGAGGAGTCTGTGAGGGACCCCTCATGGGCAAGAAACTGTTTAAAAATGTTTTTTGGGGGGGGGCGAGTGAGGGTCTGCAGATCCATTGTGGTGCTCAACGTGGCCCCCCGTGTAAATCTGCAATGGATCCGTGGATCAAGGCCCCAATTTTTTAAAAAATACACCCATTCACACACCCATGTACACATCCACACAACTACGCACACACCCACTGACACATCTATGCAGCCACTCACACACCCACTCAGAGACCCTGAACACCACTCACACATGCACTCACACACCCACCCACCCACACACAAAGGCAGGACGTGACATATATAACAGGGCTTAAGTGTCTGGAGGAAGTTGTTTGTTTCCTAAACATTTGTATACAGATCGAACACTGTGTGCAGTAGAGTTACTCATCTATGTGTGGTTGATTGTCACCATGAGCTTGGTTACCCATGAACTGTAGGGAATATGCTAAATGTTGCACATAATAGAAGCTTGCTTCACCTAAGGGGGCTATATATGTAATAGCATTAATGATGCTTCATATTATTCTGAGCTATTTTCTACTTACTTGCACATCTCTAATGCCATACTCCTTTGTGGAGTAATGTGTACAAAAGTAGCTTGGATGATGTCATCAGTGTTGTCATTTGAGAAGTCTTGGTGATGTCATAAATGATTTCATAGAACATGTAATGAAAGTTGTAATATGTGAGGTCAGAAACAGTGCATGGATGGATAAAACTGGTGAATTTCTGTATGTTTTTTAGTTCAAAATGTTACGTTGGCAATGAAATTTTCACTTAACTATGACCTCTCTTTAACCTTTGTTTTTTTCAGTGAATTTTTATTGATTTTTTCATGCAAATTAATATATAATTACAATTCCTAAAGAAAATGCCACTTTAACCATTGTTGTTTTAGTGAAATTCTAGGGTTTTTATTATGGTAAAGTAATATTATATTACCATACATAAAGCAAACCCCTTTCTTGCACAGGGGGTGGCCAGTGGGCCTGGCCTGTGGAAAGGCAACCCCTCTCAGGGAGCAAGCTCCCTGCCAGTAACGGGAGTCATGCGGCCAAGCCACTATTGGTACCGGGTATCCCGTCCCTGGGGCCCAATATACTTATATTATTGGAGGGGGTGCACTAACCCCACCCTGAACTCAAATGGGCCCAGGGGACCCCATCCCCTGGAGCCATACAGTAATTATAGGGAAAAGGGATGCACAGCCCCCCTCCCAAAGCCTTAAGAGACCCCAGTGACTCTATCCACTGGGGCCAAACACCTTAATAATAGGAAAGTGGGGCATGCAGCCCCTCTCTCCAAGCCCATCCCCTGATGCCAAAAACATTTCTTTTAGAGGAAGGGGCATGTGGCCCCTGTCCCCAAAACGAAATGGGTCTCTGGGACCCTATCTCTGGGGCCAAAGTCTATTTATAGGGGAAGTAGGCATGTGCCCCTCCACGTCTTAAGAGGTCTCGGAGACCCCATAACCTTGGGCTAAAAATAGCTATTTTTGAGGATGGGACATTTGGTCCCCCTCCCTGAACCCAAATGGTCGCAGGGATCACATCCACCAGGGCCAACCATTAATAATAGAGATGGGGCGAACGGTCCCCCTCCATGAGCCTGTTTGGGCTAGGTGCCCCGATTCCCTGGGGGCAGAGGTGAGTGCCCCATTGCCCACCTGGGCCACCCACAAACCACTAATTTGGGGATGTGGGAGAGCTCCAGGGCCTTCGCAAACCCCAGCCACCTCCCTGCATCCTGCAGGAACGTGCAGCCCCTTCTGATTTTTAGCTTACTTCGCCGCTGGGAGATTGGGCCCGGTGCCTTTTAAGGCTTGTGGTGGGATGCGCTGAACTCGCCCTCCCCTACAGTTGTGTTTGGCCCCCGGGATGTGACCCATTTTGGCGCCGGGGGGGGCTCACATTCCCCTCCCCTTTTTTACAAGTTGGCCCTGAGGAATGGGGTCCCCAGGGCCCAAAATGTGTTCAGGGAGGGGGTCCCCACTAATGCCACCCCTCCCTGAATATGTAAGGAAAAATGTCAGGTTGCTATTTTTAGCACAATCCTGCAGGAGTACTGCAAAATCACGATCAAACGACCAGTTTTGTTACCTTATTTGGGCCAGGGGAACCTCTAGGACCCCCCATGATAGTTAGGGAGGGCTGAGTATTCCTACCCTGCCCCCTTATCTTTTTTTTAAACATTTTCAAGACAGGAAAGTAAGTCCCCAAGTCCCATAATGTCTGCCAGCAATATTTTTCTTCATGTTGCTGACAGCCAGTCAGAGCACTAGCTCCCACCGGAGCGCGTCTCCGGTGTGAGCGAATAGGCTCAAGAGAAGAAAAGCTCCCCGGACATTTAGAAGGCTTTATTTTTAAAATTGGGTTCAAAGAACCCCAAAAGTCCAGATATACAAATATATTTGTACCTTAATTTCTCAAAAGCTACTAAATGGATTTACATCATATCACAGCAAGCACATTTTCTGGGCAAAGATTTAGCTTCGGGACAAATTTGGTGTAATTTCGTTTAGCAGTTTTTGTGGAAGTGCTGCCTATAAAAGTCTATGGAAAATGCATGGGGAAATTTATTGATGGGAGCTCCTTTATTCTCCCCGCTTGACAGATCACCTCAAAACTTAACCGGAAGGAGCTGAGGTGGATGAACTTTTGTTTGTACACTTTCATGGGGATTTGTTAAAAGGAACCATAGTCATTAGCAAACCAAAAAGTAATCTGTCTTGGAAAAGCAGACCCAAGGCTGGACTGGGAACCGAAATCGCCCTGGCAAACTGCTCGGCGGCCCCCCAGGGGGCAGGGAGGTGTACGACCGAGCTTTTCGGTTTTAGCCGATTTTGTTACAGGGGGCCAGGGCCGGCCACGGTATCAAAAACGGCCCTGCAGGGGCTCAAAACCAGCCCCCACCCTGGCGGCCCACCGGGGAACCGCCCGGTGCCCGCAACGGCCAGTTCGGCCCTGAGCAGACCTAACTATCACTACCCAGTGCCGGCCGCCACTGGGTGAAATATTTATCTGGGTCATTTCCTGGGGTTGCTCAATGTATTCACCACCCTTTCAGTGAGACTAAACATGACTCTAATAGGGTAAGAATTAGCCTTGAATGTAAATTACAGTACCACTAATATTAGAGCTCGGCTAGTAATTACCATTTAGTGGTATTGTATCAATTCCCACTGCTGTGAGGAGTCACTGAACACTAGTTCCCTATCAGACTCCCAACTCTGACTTGTCTTCTGTCCCTTGCATACTCCTGTCCCATAACCCTGAAAACTCCCTGCCCTTGTCACCTGCATCTTTGAGTACTGCCCTTGTACTTCATAAACCCCACCTCACTTCCAAAGCCCACTACCCATAAACCCTGCTCTGCCTCATCACCTACCTTCTTTTCACGCATCCACATGCTGTACTGTTTTTTTCTCACTCATGTGGTTCTCCCCATCCCCTCCATGATGCACTCGCCGTCATGTGCTTCTCAACCCTACCTTGCTTTGTCACCTGCGTGCTTTTTTCCCCATCTCCATGTTGCTCTCTCTCGCCCATTTGCTTTTTTTCTACCCCTCTCTCTCACGTATTTGCTTTCCTATGCCACCCACGTGCAACACGCACCCTCCATGTTGCTTCCCCCACATGAGACCTCTGAGTTGCTTTCACCGCATGCCCCACCATGTTGCAGTCGCCACATGCGCCTCCATGTTGTTTCCCCCACCCACTCTCTCCCTCATGTAGTTTCTGACCCTGCATTCCTTCAACCTCTTGTTGCCTCCACCCCGTGCTGATTCTGTCCCCATTTTGCTCCCCCCACCCAATTTTAAAAAATGTTTTCGCATTTTTTTTCTATTTATTTATTAATCCACGACAGATTGTTAAATAAAGAAGCACCCACATAATTTCATGGGCGGGCACATGTGTGGTGTGCACGCTTAAAAAAAAGACGTGGACAGCCATCACAGTCTTTTTTATATTCTTCGTTAGGTATGTTGCATAGTATCAGGGATGCAGTACAACAGTGCTAAAAACCATTTGCAAAGCCAATAAATCCCAAATGTAAACTTCACTGGCTCTGCCAGAGCTTGTTCCCCCATGTTGCACTCAGCATTGCTCCTGACATAATTGTTATATATGTCTGATGAGGTTGTGTTTTTGGGAAATGCACTGCAGCCTGCCTGCGATGGAAAAAAACTTGAACTTGTGTGAGCTGCCTCATTTCACTCACTCTCCTGTGAATGTTTTCTCCTCTGCATTTCAGCATTCAGACGTCTACTGGAAGAGCCAGCAGGTGTCCAGCAGGTGTTCAGCATTGTGAAAGCCAAAAATAGCAACTGCTGAGATGTTGTTGGCCTTGCACCTGTCCATCTTCACTGTAGCCAGAACAGCAAATGGGAAAGCAACTTTGTGATGGGCCAGCACTAGTGGTATATTGAGCACAACATGTGCACCCTGGTTCATCTGATCAAGGCTGCAGGCTCTCTAAGTGGGACAGGAAAGCACATCTGATCAAGGCTGCAGGCTCTCTAAGTGGGACAGGAAAGCACATCTGATCAAGGCTGCAGGCTCTCTAAGTGGGACAGGAAAGCACATCTGATCAAGGCTGCAGGCTCTCTAAGTGGGACAGGAAAGCACATCTGATCAAGGCTGCAGGCTCTCTAAGTGGGACAGGAAAGCACATCTGATCAAGGCTGCAGGCTCTCTAAGTGGGACAGGAAAGCACATCTGATCAAGGCTGCAGGCTCTCTAAGTGGGACAGGAAAGCACATCTGATCAAGGCTGCAGGCTCTCTAAGTGGGACAGGAAAGCACATCTGATCAAGGCTGCAGGCTCTCTAAGTGGGACAGGAAAGCACATCTGATCAAGGCTGCAGGCTCTCTAAGTGGGACAGGAAAGCACATCTGATCAAGGCTGCAGGCTCTCTAAGTGGGGCAGGAAAGCACATCTGATCAAGGCTGCAGGCTCTCCGGGAGGGATATGAAAGCACATATGAGCTTGGATACAGGCTGACGAAGAGGATAGGTAAGCCCATTTTAGCATAGTGGACACTCTCCGAAAAGGATAGGAACCACATCTGAGCATAGCTGCAGGCTTTCCAAGGGAGACCGGAAAGCACATCTGAGTAAGGATGTGCGAAATTTGTGTAATATGCTTCCGCACAATTGGTGACGTTTCGGGGACATCATGCAAAATTACATGTACTTATTAGAAATGCAAATCCATCAATTATAGATATATTTAATGCAAAATGCATTGTCACATCAATTTCTAAAGTGAGGACGCATTTTTTGCTAAAAAAAATTAGTCCCAAAAACACAATTGCCGCAACCAACAACCGCTCAATGTCTCATCGTTTTCATCGTCTTTCACTTCTGCTGTTATAAATTTGCGTGAACGGCAGCGTAATTGGGGGATGTGACGTGATGGCAGAAATGCAGAAATTCAGAAACTACAGGTGGCAAGCGTATTTGAATTTCCCGAAATAACGCGAATTACGCTATGTAATTTAAATTTTGCCCGAGCCTACATGTGAGCTTGGCTGCAGGTTCCCTATTTGGGCAGTACAGTAGACCTGAGGATGGTTGCACCGAAATGGCGTCTGAATCAGTTACCAACTGTAGATTATTAACACGCTAATGTATCGAGATTTCCGTGAACACTGGTCGCATCAGTGGGGTAAAATTGCTAAACCGCTAATTCCTTTGTAAGGAGGTTAATTGTTTTAATGAATTCAGAAGCACCAGGAAGCCATGTTCACAATCGCTCAGTTTTGCATGTGCAAAATTCCCTCGCCCCATCCTCACCTCTTTGTTTCTAAAAAAAAAAAAAAAAAAAATATTGCTGGTAAGTCCCAGTTGGTGGAAACGTCCGTTACTCCCTTTTCATGGGGGGGGGGGGGGGGGGGGGGGCAGAGCAGAGTTATAATTTTCACACAGAGAGGTTCGGTGCTGTATTGATCCGAAGGCCGCCAACAGATTCCCCTGGCAGATGGCTGGCAGTGCCCGCTGTATGGGAATTCTGGTGCCTCTTCAACGGAAACGGCCAGTGCCACCCTGGTGGCGATGAGTGCGGGTCGGCATCTGTCTCTGCCCGCTTTCTCTCTGCCTTTCGCCCTTCTGCTAGTCTGACCCGCATAATGATAATTACAGTGATGGGGTGACACAAATATAAGAGCGGGAACTGTTACCACCCCTTTTATATTATTTGCTCCAAAAGAGAAGAACAAAGAAAAGGGATGACACGAAATATAGTACGCATGCGCTGAAGAAGGCCCTTCTTGCATATACTACGATGTATTCGATAAAATCATAGAATACTCAGAACCAGTTAATGGGCTGCAGTCTTCTGAAGACCGTCAGATCCCATCTATATATGAAGAAAGAAACCAATGCCTGGTTTAAAGCACAAGTCCGCAGGATGGTGGCCTCGAAATATAAATATGTGTGCGCTGCGACCAAGATGGAACATTAAATATGATGCAGATATTTAAATGAATTAGGGGGACAAAGAGAGTTCAATCGGCTGGTTTTTGACCCTTAGAGTGCCCGCGAGAAGGGATGGAGTTGGGAGAGCTCAGCAAGCACATTAGTACACATGTGCCCATATTACAGAATGAGGGATACGAATATCGCTGGCCCATAGGTAATTACCACTGGATGGAAAATTGTATGCATTAAGAAAGAAGAATATTCTTCTGAGCAATAAAATCCATGCAACAAGTTTAACCGCAAAATATAAAAATAACATGGGCGCTAATTGCACTACATCAGGCAGTGCTAAAGGAAGACATTTTTCCCAAAAATGAAGAATTATTACTATACAAACCAAAACATATTACGTAGATTGTCTTATGATGGATAAAACCCATAACAAACTTCTGCAAAGATGAGTAAATATTATGGTCATATCAGGGTCTCTGGATATATGCGGCAGGGGAGGGCCAAATTATGCAGTAAGGCTGAGGAAATTATGATGCAAAACAAAAGCATATTATGCAGCAAAATGAGCCACATTTTGCGATAGTATTACTCTATTATTTTGTCATTTTTACATTTGCTGACACTGGCTGGGCATTAGCTGCACCTCATCAGTACCAGTTTAACACCCAAATATAGCAATATGCAACAAAAAGATGACGTCAAGGGCCTTACACTGCGCGGCAACATCTGCGGCTGTGTTTTTAGGAACTTTTGAACTGTCTGAGCTAGAAACATTTTGTTGTTAAAATCGGAGGATTATGCAGCAAATGATGACTCATATGGCGAATGCTGCAAATCCAGAATTATGCTAAAAATGCAGTGTCCACACAATCGCATAATTTTAGTGGCCCTCGTTATAATGAAGGAGGTTTTTTGTATGAGTGGGCAAATGTTTTAACTTCTCCCACCAAGTCTAGTTAATGTGAAACCTTTGAATTAGTAAAGTTGGGTGAAATGTTCGCCTCCCATTTGATTTTTGCCAATGAAATGTTTAAATATCTATGCCCTACACCAGGAGGAGCGGATTTCTAGTGCAGGATGTCCACTCATAAAGGGCTAAACATCCTGAAGCTGGAAAACATCTGCCTAGCTGAAGATATGACAAGGCACCATGCATGTGCTCATCTAAAAAATCATAGTTGCGCATCCTTTCGCTGGATGCGCCCCCCTAGGCACAATCTGGACCCTACAAGGGGTTGTTTTGTGAATATATGTTTGAATTACCATGGATTGAAGAATTTAAATTTATGTGTTGTGGATAATACATCTGAAGCAAATAATCAACTACATAGTATTCTCTTTATTTTGGGACTTGAAACTTGCTTAATAAAAAAAACCCTTGTTGGGTCCAGATTGTGCCTAGGGGGGAGTATCCAATAAAAGGATCCTCAACCATTGATTTGTAACCTTACGCTCTAGAACGGAGAATGTTACCCCGTGAGCACATCAAAACAAAACAAAATTAAGAACCAGTTGCTATTCAAACCAGGTTGTGTGCGTAATTATCTAGGAGTTAAAGTATTTGTTGACAAGGAGTTTTTTCAGGTTTCTTTTGAAGTTAGGGAAGGAGGGGTTGCATCGAAGTTTACAAGGTAAAGAGTTCCAAATGCTCGGAGCATTCCTGGAAAAAGAGCAAGACTTGGTTGCTGATTTTTTATAGATTGGGAGGTATGAGTAAAAGAGCAATGGAGCTTCTCAAAGATCTGGTAGACCCAGCTTTCATTAGCTTGTTTTCAAGGTAGTTGGGAGTGTGTGAGTGAAGTGCTTCAATGGCAAGACAGTTTAAGCTCTTGAGGGCAGGAGTGATGTGTTCAAATCGTTCGACGTCTGAAATGACGTCAAGCGAGCCGGGCTGCCAGGTTAAGAACTGATCTATGGGGGGGTGAGATGTTAGCATCCCCGTGAGAACGGCATTACCATAGTCTAGTTTGGTAAGGACCAAGGATTGCACCACAGTCTTGAAATCATCGTGGGGAATGAAAGGTTTAATTTTCTTAATGTTTTTTAGTGAGTACAACGCTCCTTTTGCTGAATTTTCGATGTGTTCTTTCATTGACAGGTTTTTGTCCAGGAAGAAGCCAAGGGACTTTGCGGAGTTGGATATAGTGAGAGTGCAATTTAAGGTGTTCAAGTTGTTGAGCCATTCGTGGATTAGAAGGTGGTTGCATTTGGGGGAGAAAAGAATTACTTCAGTTTTGATGGGGTTTAACTTTCGGTGATTAGAGCAGAACCAGGATTGTAACTCGATCAGTGTGGCATTAAGATGTCAAATGTCACTCGGTGATTTAATTTTATAATAAAGTTTCATGTCATCAGCATATAGGTGATATGTGATCCCTGCCTGCTTCAGGATGACCATCAGGGGTTCCATGAAGAGAATGAGGAGGTAGGGGGATAGAATGGAGCCCTGCGGCACTCCTAAATTGACCTGTGTGGGTTTAGATAGACATGAGTTGATTTTGATTTGTTGCGAACGGTGTTGCAGGTAACATGTGAACCATTTTAAGACGGTGCCATTGATGCCAAAGCGACACCTCAGAGATTCAAGTAGGGCTGGGTGATTAACAGTATTGAACGCCGCCGATAAGTCAAGAAGGATAAGCAGGCAAGCAGCCTAAAGCTATTTTCAACGTGTCAGGTATAGCTGTCCTTTGTACAAAACCAGAGTAGAGATTAAAAAACAATACTTATTCTCTGGAATGGAACCAGCTGCAAAAATAATTACACAACTAATTTTAATAGTTACTAAAAATCCAATTCAATGGTGAAGTCTGAATTTTATTACATATTAAGGAAGAGTAGCTTTTAAACAGTTGCCTTTTACCTGCCTGAAGTTCGTGGAGGCTAATCACGTTTGCTCTCCAGCTTCTCCAAGACAGTAATTTGTTTTGAACAGGCATGAATAGGTGTGAAATGCCTCTCATGAGTAAACAATAAGCATACCTGAATGGGCAGAGATGACTCCTCTAAACTCCACCGAATATGCAGGGTGGGGGATGGTTGACATCCTTTTGACTCTACAGTGTCAAATCCTGCTTGGGTATCAAATGTTGCACATGGGGCACACTTGAAAGGAGAGAGAACAGAAGGCTAAGACAATTCTTGTGAATCTGTTGACTGGTTGCTGAAGAACTCTGCTTTTGTTCTACCAGACTTCTGTCTCTGGGCTCATATATAACACTTGGGGCACACTTGAAAGGAGAGAGAACAATAATCCAAGACAAATCTTGTGGATCCAATTTCTGCTTGCTTAAGAGGTCTACTTATGTCCTACCAGACTTCTGTCTTTGGGATATACATATAACCCATGGGCCACACCTGAAAGGAGAGAGGAAAGGATACCAAAAAAATTCTTGTGGGCTTACAGTCTGGTTGCTGAAAGATTCTGTTTCTGTCATACCACACTTCTGTCTCTGGAATTAATGTGGGTACAATGACAGCGGTTTCCTCAAACAGGATCTTAGTGTTAGAAGTGGGAAGACAGTAGGATTACATCAGTATATTCCTCCACACACACACCCAGCCCTCAGACATAAAGTTTAATGTGACCGAAGACTTTTGCCTTCTTGAAAATGCCCAGGCATTTTGGGCCTGTTTGCAGTTAGGCAAACAGCAAATTTTCAAAAGTTGGTAAGGTTACCCCTAATAGCTTTTACTCCATTAGTTAGGACATTTGAACATGAGTCATTGACGCTAACCCTGGGTGGAAAAATCCGCTCCGCTCGCGACATTACCGAAAATTCCGCGATCCGCGGCTTAGCGGAATTATTTCCTTGTTCACGCTTTAAACATGTGTTTTCACACGCGCAATAGCTACTTACCGGGATCCCTGCGTGCGCCAACGAGTTTTCCTATCCGTTCGCATGTGCCACGAGATTTTGGTAGCCAGCCGCGCGATCCCGCGAGAAAGTGCGATCGCGAACACGTCATTCGCCGTGCCAACAGACACCACGAGAGTGTGCGATCGCGAACACGTCATTCGGACGCGCCCTCGGACATCCGGCGGCAGTTTGGTGAAGCTTGCGATGCCGCACATGCAAAATTTGCAATCTGGAGGAGAATAATATCTAGAGCAGCATAAAACCTTCTCTAAAAGGATGATTTGGATAAAAAAACTCCTCAGATTGACATTTGGCTGTACTTTTTTGTGGAAGGTGTCCTTTTTTGGGGGAGAGGAAGGAAGTGCCACAGATTCTCCAACTTCCTATTCCTGCCCAGCAGGCTCCCCCCTGTGCTTTGTCCATCACCTGTTCATTTTTCATTTGGAGTTGGAGCTGGAAGGATCACTCTTTGTGCCTGCTGCATCATATATCATTGGATTTGAGGACTTTTGGATTTGAGATTTTACAAGTAAGTTGGTGTTGTTGGTTGTTTGATTGGGGCATTGCGGTTGCTGCAAATACAATTTTGGTACTTTTCAATCATCATTTAATTTTTTTTTATTGTCGGTAGCCAGTAGGCCCAGAGATAGTCAAGGTGGGTGCATGATGAAACAACTGTTCCTTTGGTGTGTGTTGAATTTATTTTAAACATCATTTAGGGCATGGATGGCATTGGATTGAATTGCAAAATGTGTTTTTTTGGGGTATTTCACTTTTTTGGTGTGTGTTAAATAAATGCATTTGTTGTGTGTGGTGTGTTGTGTTGTGTACCTTGCACACCTTGTTTAGTTCTGTCGATTTTTGTTTTTGCATTTTTGCATTAAAGCTGTGTTGCTTAGCATGCCTCCTTTGCCTGGCTATTACAGGCCTGTTTCAGTTCATTGTTGTCCAGGCCTCCTGCTTGTTGCTTGTAACTGTGAGTATCCATGTGGCTGGTGGCCTTTTTGTGGTGGTAGTTATAAGTGTGCTGCTTTTGCCATATAGGGCCTAGGCCTGCATGTGTTTCCTTTTTTGGCCTAGGCTTTCTTGTTGTTGTGGGCCTGGCCATGTGGCTGGTGGCCATTTTGAAACCAGGCAGTGTGCTTTTGCCATATGCCTGCATTGTCTGTTTTCGCTTTCTTGTTGTTGTTGTGGGCCTGGCCATGTGCCTGGTGGCCATTTTGAAGCCAGGCAGTGTACTTTTGCCATAGGCCTGCATTGTCTGTTTTCGCTTTCTTGTTGTTGTTGTGGGCCTGGCCATGTGGCTGGTGGCCATTTTGAAGCCAGGCAGTGTGCTTTTGCCAGAGGCCGGCAAGCTTGTGGCCTAGTCTGCCAACAGGCCTTTCATCCAGTAGGCTCAGAGGTAGCCATGGGTGCATGAAACAACTGTTTCTGTGTGTTCTGTTGAATTTAAACATCATTGAGGGCATGGATGGCTTTGGATTAAATTGCAAAATGTGTTTTTTGGGGTATTTAACTTTTTTGGTGTGTGTTAAATAAATGCCTTTGTTGTGTGTGGTGTGTTTGTTGTGTAACTTGCACACCTTGTCTAGCCCCGTGGATTTTCGTTTTTGCATTTTATTGCATTAAAGCTGTCTTGTTTAGCATGCCTCCTTTGCCTGGCTATTATAGGCCAGTTTCAGTTAATTGTTTTCCAGGCCTCCTGCTTGTTGCTTGTGACTGTGTGGCTGGTGGCCATTTTGTGGTGGTAGGTATTATATGTGTGCTGCTTTTGCCATATAGGGCCTAGGCCTGCATGTGTTTCCTATGTTCCTTTTTGACCTAGGCTTCTTGTTGTTGTGGGCCTGGCCTTGGGGCTGGCGGCCATTTCGTAGCCAGGCAGTGTGCTTTTGCCATAGGCCTGCATTGTCTGTCTTCACTTTCTTGTTGTTGTTGTGGGCCTGGCCATGTGGCTGGCGGACATTTTGAAGCCAGGTAGTGTGCTTTTGTCATAGGCCTGCATTGTCTGTCTTTGCATTCTTGTTGTTATTGTGGGCCTGGCCATGTAGCTGGTGGCCATTTTGAAGCCAGGTAGTGTAATTTTGCCATAAGCCTGCAAGCTTGTGGCCTAGTCTGCCAACAGGCCTTTCATCCAGTAGGCTCAGAGGTAGTCCTGGGTGCATGAAACAACTGTGTCTGTGTGTTCTGTTGAATTTAAACATCATTTAGTGCATGGATGGCTTTGAATTGAATTGCAAACTGTGTTTTTTTGGGGTATTTCACTTTTTTGGTGTGTGTTAAATAAATGCCTTTGTTGTGTGTGGTGTGTTTGTTTTGTAACTTGCACACCTTGTTTAACCCTACGGATTTTCGTTTTTGCATTTTATTGCATTAAAGCTGTCTTGTTTAGCATGCCTCCTTTGCCTGGCTATTATAGGCCAGTTTCAGTTAATTGTTTTCCAGGCCTCCTGCTTGTTGCTTGTGACTGTGTGGCTGGTGGCCATTTTGTGGTGGTAGGTATTATATGTGTGCTGCTTTTGCCATATAGGGCCTAGGCCTGCATGTGTTTCCTTTGTTCCTTTTTGGCCTAGGCTTGTTGTTGTTGTGGGGCTGGCCATGTGGCTGGTGGCCATTTTGTGGTGGTATTTTAGTAGTGTGCTGCTTTTGCCATACATGCCTGCATGTCTTTCCTATGTTCCTCTTGGCTTACTGCTTCCATCCATCCCCTTTGCCAGCTGCAGCTCCCTCAATGACGTGATGAGCAAATAATTTAATGCCAAACAAACAGGCTCCACTTCCATTACATTTGTATTTTTGTTTTTGTTCTTCTTCTTTCCTATCCTTCCTGAGTGTACACAGTATATATACCATGAAAGCCCTTGTTGTCAAAGTCGCACAAATGGCTACACTGTTATGTTTTTTTTTTTAACTTAAACAAAGTGAATAACATTTAATAATATAACTCTAACAAGTGTGACCACCATACACTAAGTTATATATTATATTTGTTTGTTTATACTAGTAGTAATTGAACCACAACAACAAATGCAACATTTCACTGATGTTCTTCTCCTGGCTTCTTTGCTTTCAGGTGCACAAAAAGACAGAGGAGGAGGTGGCATCATCACCTGTTGTACTGCCAGACAGAAGTCCTGCTGTGCACAACGTCACCTGATGTGTGGCCTCAGACATCTCTGCAACTTGTGCAACAGCGTCTTGCTGACATTTGAAGAAGATGGCCCCAAAGAAAGTTACCAGGTCCTCCAGTACCAAGAAAGTTGCCAGTGAGAAGAAGGAAAAAAAGAAACAAGTGGAACTTACCATGACAGGTGTGCCACCCACAATGTTTTTTGGGAAACAAAAAATTACGCCTGCAGCAGTGGTGACAAGGGGACTAAGCTGGGAGCAGCACCTCCGCATCAGCGGGCCTACCCCACCAACCTACCCCCAAGCCCATGAGTGTCGCAGAGGTAGCCAGTCTACTAACGAGCAGTGATGCTGAAATGTCATTATCGCAAAGTAGTACCCAATCAACGCAGGCGGAAACTCAGCAGATATGTGGGCAACAACAGCCGCCACAACAGCTGCCACAACAGCCACCTCAACAGCCGCAACAACAGCCGCAACAACAGCCCACAATAGTAGTTGCTCCTCCTGAAGTAGGGACAGTTCAGGAAATCGAGCTTCCTGCAGACGAAGAGGAGCAAGCCACTCTTTCAGAAGATCCATTGTCTTCCAGATCCCCAGCAAGGAAAAGGAGGGTTTCTTCTTCAAGCCCTGCTTCTGATGATCCAGATGCCACTTGGAATCCACCAGCTCAATCTGAGAGTGATGCACACCACAAGACAAGGCTAGTGAAAAGGAAGGTTCTAGAAAGCCTTAGAGTTATGGAGGTAGATGTAGAAGAGGGGGATGATGATGATGACGAGCCAGTCATCATGAACATCACTCCCGGCCCAGAGGAGATGGAGACCAACATTATTACCCTATTCAAAATTGCTGCGAGGGATGTAGCACGGATACCACCAAGACAGGTAACACCAGCTCCAGCTTCCACATTTGTATTTGCTAAGGCCCGGCAGGGACCTACATCAAGCTCAACCACCACCTCAGTAGGTAGTGGTACTGTAAGTGCACAGAGTCAAATTCCACGCCCACCCTCCAGTTCATCTGGCATTGAAAGTGGCACCTCCAGCAGCACCAGAAAGTACACCTCCCCATTTTGGGACTTCTTTTCGGTTAGCTGTACGGAGGAGAACATTGCTATATGCTCAATTTGTCGACACGCTGTTAGGCGGGGTAAGCTTGGTACAAACGAAAGTACCATAGGCCAAATAAGTCATCTAAAAAAACACTACATCATCCAGTGGGAGGCTCACCTACTTCGCTTACAAAAAAGTAAAATTGCACCCATTGCTGTTGGTGGAGATGAAGAAGTAGAAGAAGATATGATCGCGGTGGAAGGTGAACAAGGGGAGACATTTCTAGCCCTGTCCCCAGCAGTGTAGTGGTACCGCCAACATCGTCAGCAACATCTCAGTGGCACCATGGTAAGAGTCAGGCTGAGACACCAAGGCAACAGAGTACTGCAATGGAAAAAAGTGCGTCGTTGAGCCTAACTGGGTTCAAGAAGACAGCTGCACCACAAAGGAAAATATTCCAGCCTACCATTGACAGCATGCTTAGGTCGGAGGAGCAGTACACACGCAACCACCCAACAATGCGAAGCTGGCTAAAATGTAAGCGCTGGACCTTCTCCCTTTTTCTTTTGTGGAAGGGGTGGGTTTCCTTGAATTTGTGTCAGCCATCTGCCCTAAATGAAAGGTTCCCAGCCGGTCCTATTTCACCAGAGTTGCTGTTCCAGCACTACATCACGATGTGTTAGAATTGCTTGGACAAGCTTTGCAGCAGAGTGCTGTTCACAATATCCACCTGACAACAGACATGTGGACCAGTTGCTAAGCCACTGATTACATGTGCATCACTGCTCACTGGATCTCTTTTGTGGGGGTTAGAGAAAAGATATCTGAAGCAGGTCTTGTTGACACTGCTAAGATTTTTAATGCTACTCGGAAACATGCAACTGTTGCCATGTTCGCCATGGAGAAATCTCAAACTGCTGCAAAAGTTTTGGAAGAGTTTACCACCAAGGTCTTTGAATGGCTGTGCCCAAGAGGGCTTAACATTGGTTTTGTTGCCACGGATAATGGCAGTAATGTACATGGAGGATGGTGCCTATTTCAGGGTCCCTTTTTAGGCGCACTGCATTAACATTGTTGTTCAAGACTTTCTGAAAAAAGAAGCCAAAGTCAACAACTTACTGACCACCCGCCAAAGAATAGGCACACATTTCAGCCATTCTTTTAAAGCCCGGAAGCAGCTGAGGATCATTCAACATAAATACAGAATGCCAGTCAAAGCACTCATCCAGAAGGTGGCAACACGTTGAAACTTAACTTATTACACGCTTGATCGTCTGTTTGAGCGTACAGACCAATCAATGAATATGTCATGCAAAGAGGGGATGCTACTGTGAAAGGCATGACCCTTCAGATGGACCAATGGTGCCTAGTTAAATGGCTGACAGAGATTCTTCTTCCTTTCGAGGTCTTCACACATGAAGTCAGCAAGGAGGTCTGTACTATGGGCCAAGATATCCCATTGTTGCACATGCTACAGCAACAGCTGAAGGAGGTGTCTGAAGCATACATATGAAGCATACATATGTGTGGAGGAAAAAAAAGAAGCATATGAGTGAATGTACGACGTTATTCCGCCGTCTTTTTCCCCGCTTGGAATCACAACGCGGTTGTTACAACGATCACGTTGTGATTCGGCATACCATTCCTCCGCAAGTCGGAACAACGACTTGCGGAGGGGGGGGCTGGATGTTGGAAAAGTATAATTTACTATTCCAACTCCAGTGTGTGCGGACACTAGGGAAGGTGTTGGATTTTAAATGCAATACCCCCCCCCCTCTCCGCAAGTCGTTCTTCTGACTTGCGGAGTAATGGTATGCGGAATCACAATGTGGTCGTTGCAATGACCGCGTTGTGATTCCAAGCGGGGAAAAAGTTGCGGGGTAAACGTTGTTTACTCATATGAGTTGGTGGAGAGCTTATCCTGTTGCTTACCTGAAAATACAATGGCACAAACTAAGATTGTGTCACAACAACATTACGTTTGTGCCACAATTCTGGATCCACGGTACAAATCGGCACTGAACAGTAAGACATTAATTCCTGTTTCAGAAGTGGACGTTGCCCAGTACAAAAGTTGGATAGCTGAGGTAGCCAGTCACTTTGAAAATGAACGGCTGGCAATTAAAGGCCCGCTACTCAAACCTACAACAAGCACTGCAGCAGGGCATCCGCCGTCAAGTTCCACTTCACAGCCTGAGGGCAGTGCGTTTGGCTCAGAGCGGTCACCAACACTATCGACAACAACAGCAAGAACTGGATCATTAGCCCCAGTAAAATCTCCACAGGATTGGCATTTACAGCAAGAGCTTGCTAGGTCCAGTGCTGATGCAAAGACAAAAGAGGCCAAACAAACTATAGCACCCCTGAACACTGAGCGGATGGTCCAGGCCTATCTAGATGACCCAACAGAGGTCTACATTGATCAAAACCCATTGCGGTATTGGTATGAGAAAAGGAACCAATGGCTAGTGCTGAGCAGGCTGGCGATAAACTATCTGGCTTGCCCTGTCGCAAGTGTCTCTTCTGAATGTGTTTTCAGTGCTGCTGTCGCCATTGTAACAGTGAAAAGGACCAGTCTCTCGCCCAAAAACGACGTGGAGAGATTAACCATAACCAAATGAATCAGCACTTTATACCACCAAATTATACAATACATGAATCAACGCAGGAAGATGAGGACAGCAACTTAGGTGACAGAAGCAGTGTGTTAGATAATAATTATTTCCTTCTTCTGGTTGAACCCCCAGAGTTTGAGGACGAGCTATACTTTCCTGACAACTAGGCTTGAACTTCTTACTTTCTTCCTCCCTTATTTACTTTTATTTGTATGTGTCTGTCTTTCTGGTTACAAACTTCGAATCACAACAAATCCATCTCCAACGTCTTCTAGTCTTTCTATTGCCATATTACAGTTGCAGCTGTCTGCATTTCACTGAAGTCCACTCCTCCGAGTCCTGCTCCTCCATCCTCCTGACTCACCCTTAATCCATTTCCCTCAAGACAGATGATGATTGGATGTAGAATAGAAGAAAAAAGAAAATGTTGCCTCGTTGAGTCCCTCAAAAATAACTAAGTGGAACATGATGACTACTATAGCTATCCTCCTTTCCGAGCCGAGAGAGACTGCTGCTTAACTTAAGATGAGAAGGAACAGGTAATGAATGATGGTATGCATTGGACGCTGACTGAGTGATTTGTGTTGTTGTTTGTTGTGCATGAAGTGAATTCATTGGGTACTATTATTTAACCTACACACTAAAAGTAACTCAAGTCAATGTTTCCTTTCTTGTTTTTTAATAACAAAATTGTACTTCTACTGCAGGCCGATCCATTGCATTTTGAATATGGAATGTGGACTCACTCTGTACACTGCACACTGAGTTGGACAACACCATGATGATGACCACAAAGACATATATCTTCGTAGTCACTCAGTAGGATCGGACATGATTGATGGAATATGTCAGGGCGTTTCATGAGTGGCATAAAAGGTAAACAAGTCAACAACAACCACACCAGACCTATATGTCTGTGTAGTGGCGGAGTCGAGTTGGGTGTAGTGGTATGACTGACAGCGGTGCATTGATTTAGTCACTTAATTTGTAAAATGCTATGTTGCTGTATATGTGCTTTGTCTGCCTCTGTCAAAAAATGTACGCTAAATGGAGGATGGGTCACTATTGCCGTGGGCCTGCTCTGTCCTGTTGTTGTTTTTGTAGGTTAATGCTGGAAACAGAGTAGACATGATGTATCCTATCCATGCCACCACTGAAAGTGTTCTTGTTGCACTCCACCATAATTTATGCATTTATTTCTCCTTGATTTTTCAATATCCCTTTTGGTTTTCTATCTACAATTACAGGCCGGACCTTACCCTGTAATATACTGGGAAAAACAACTCACACTTACCTTACCAATCCACATCCGCCAGGCAGGCAGTGGCGTCACCCAAGATTGATGGGTGGAGTGTCCATGGAAAGGAGGACCAAGAGAAATGCCGAGATGCAACTACCAAATTTGACCAGGATAACATACAGTAACAGTATCAACATTCATCATCTTTTAAATAATTTGATTAATTTTTTATCTTCAATCATTACGACTGTGTGTTGTTGTTATTATGTTTGCTCTCTGCTTATAATTCATCCCTACAGATATTTTTTTATTTTCTTTGCTATCTTTAAAAGTAAGCCTGGTACAACAGAAGAGAAACTGTATGTAATTTGGGTCTCTCTGACGGCAGACAGGCAAGGCATATTGCATAATATACTGCTGCCCTGTACTGTGTAATTGTCTAGTAGTAGTTAGTAAGTACTACTTATCATTAACCATCAAGTTATCAATATCATCATCATGCATGCATTTCCTTTTTCTTTCCTAACAGATTTATGGATATGGTCATCTGCCAAGATTGTGTTTTGTTGTTTGTCCATGCGTAGTGTTTTTTTTTGTCAAACCTTTCCTCAAACCCCCCTTCTCAACCATTCATCAAACCCTAACCTTCTTCCCCCAGGCTGTGTGATTTATTGAGGTGTGACTAAATTAAATGTACACCAATAATTGATTACACGCTTGCTGGGGCGGATGTGGCAAAAGCAACACTAATTCAATTTCAAGGCAGGGCGAGGATCTTCTTCTGCTTGCCCACCCATGCTCAGTATATTTAAATCGCAAGTCAATTTTTTTTCCAAAGGAACCTAATCCATCATAATTAATTTCCGGCTTTGATTGGATTCATCAACATCCCCTACACAGCACTAAAGGATACACTTGTGTTGAGTGACTTGACACAATTACAATTTTCAACTTGTTGTACTAGGCTATCCCCGCCACCATTATGTTTTATTTACTTGGTTCTACTACTCCTCCCAGAGACTCTCTCAGGCGACTGACTGTCTCATTTTCTTTTTTTGCAAATGTTACTGCCAGTGTCTACTACTACCCCCACAACCATGGCATCTCCATTCTCTTGGGAAACCAAACCATCATCGTCATGCAGCCATCGCTGTGCCTAACTTAAACCACAATCGCAGGTAAGAAAATAAGCTTGGGGGAGGTATAATAATGTACTAGAAGGAGAGACTTACAGTACTAGTAGGACAAGTCACTCAGTGAGGGGCACCGCATCTATCTGTTTGTGTGTTACAAAATCAGCAGATTATTTAAATCAAACACTGGCTGTGGCCCTGCAGCAGCAAGGAAGGAAACCATGTGACTTAAAACAGTAACTCCCCCACAAAACATTAACAACGTATGCTATGTTTAAGTATAAATATAATTTAATGCCCTAACAAAAATAAACTATGTAAAAAATCCCACAACACCCGACCCACCCCTCTCCCTAACCACAACCAATGTCCAAAACGAGAAAGTCCAATGGAAACCAATGAAAATGTCTATAATAAAGCCCAAAGCCCAATTCCCACCCACCAAAAAAAGGATTAAAAAAGGGGCAATCCAACACAGGGTCTTTAAGTTAGCGGCGTTCTCCCTCTCCAGGACCTTGACCTTCTCTTCAGCTCCTCTACCTGCTCCTCTAGTCACACATTTCGGAGGAGCATGTGGTGCGCATATACCCTGCAGTTGCATCCACGGGGGGCAGCAGTGCTGGATGTTGAAGTGCGGTGGCGGGCAGCTGCCTGACCGCGGCACCATACCACTGGAGGGGTCTGGCTGGGGCCCTGGCATTGGAGGAGGGTACAGCTGCTGCCGCCTCCTCCTCCTCCTCCGCCAGAACCACCAGCTGCCGGGATTCTTTACAGATGGCCTCCAGCTTTCGGCGCCGGGCCATGGCTGCCAACTTCTTCCTGGTTGGTTTTGCTTGGAAAGGAAGAGCTATATCAAGAAAGAAAAAAAGACTATTACCAATACTCTTAGCAAAACAGTAAGAGAGAGAGTCATAGCAGAGGCAGTTAGAGGCAGGGATAACAAGAATTTAGAAACTGACAATCTAGATCGAAAGAAGATTTTGTAAAAAATAGAATTAGGAAACCGAAATAATAGTTCGGAAAAAGTAAGGTGCAGTAAAAGTTAGGGAAATATAATTATTAATATTAACCACTGGAGGACTTACTGGGGCCAGCAGCAGAGCCCTCGGTAGAGGGGCGGTCCTGGCCCAGGGAGGCATCTTGTTCTTGTCCCGCCGACTCTGACCCCGTCTTCTTGCCCCTGGGTGCTGATCATGTAAGATATAATAAAGAAAGAGACAAACATTAATGATTGGTGTGAAACAAATAAAATATTTTATAAAACGCTCAAAAAACATTTTAGGAAACAACAATTGCAATAAAATTGACCTATATAATCTGATCGACTAGTAGTGTTGTGGGATTCACGGACCGTCTACTTATTATTTATGAACACTAATCCAGTGTTCCATTCTGATTCCAGAATACTAACTGAGCCTAAGTACCACCAGACCTAGCCTACCTATTCCAGACGAGCCAATTGTTCACTAAGTCTGCATTTCCATTTATTTTAGCCCTCAAAAATGCATAGATGGAGGACACATGCATAAGTTTTTGCATACACCAAATTGTTGGTTGGTTGCTGCTGATGTTCTGCTAGTGATAAGCCTATTACCACTCACTAAACAAACTACAAAAGATTCTACTAAGGACTGGCGTAAGGAGCACTCTGCAGCATGTGACATGACAGAGGATACGTCACGCAGACCACTAAAAATTCACCAACTAATACTAATAAGTAACTACACCTATCAATCCACCACTATCTCTTCTTACTGGCAGGAGGACAATGGAAGGACTAGAGTCTCTCAAGCATTACCTAACTTAAGTTCTCTAAAGTAAACTCTTCCATAATCAGGCCAAGAGAGCGCAAAGTTGCAAACAAGTAAGATTAGTAGCGCCAAGCACCTGTGTCATAACAATCACAGAAGATTTTGAAACGCAATTTACCTGCAATGTAAGCAGCAGCATTCTTGCTGTTCGGAAAAAAAATATATTCGCAATATTTAACACAGAGGAGAAGAACACTAAGTAGTAATATTAAATAGCTGCTCATCAAGCCCCGGGACCTCCACTCCTAGCAGGTCCAGCGGTCCTGCTCCCGGTCTGGGATATCAGACCACCGGTGCATCAGCTGGGTATCGGTGTGCCGGACACCAGAGCAGCGAAACACTGCCCGGCGCACCTTTCCCCATCGCTGGCGACGCTCCTGGAGTCCGTACGCCGGACCCAGGCCTGCTGCCTGCTGCTAGGGTTAAGGGAAGGTGATGCTGCACGATAAAAACAAGCGCTGCCACCTCCGCCTCGCCAAATAAGGCCCATGCCTGCATCCCCTGTGGGCGCCCCCATCCGCAGGGCAGGCGACCTTGCCCTTTCCCTTGTTGCCCTTGCTCTCTCCCTTGAGCATGGTTCTGGGACACGGGGGTGGAAAAGAAAAGGGAGGAATTAGAAAAGTAAGTAAAAGAAATGAAAAAAGCAAGTTATAGCAAAAAAGTGAAAAAGTAGTAGAAAATGCTACAAAAAAGTTACAAAAAAACTCAAAATATAGATTCAGGAAAATAGAGAGATAGATAACAAATAAAAAAGATTTTTAAAAAAGTGTACAGAAACAAATGATTGCAAAGATAGAGGGAGGATAGAAAAGCAGGCCCAGAACCATAGCAATAGAGTGAGAAACTAGATGTTATGTTATGTTATGTTATGTTATGTTAATTTGGATTTGTTGAGCGCTTAATACCAAAAAGGTCTCTAAGCGCTGTAAGAAGAATAGCGTAGAGTCTCAGCAGTGCACTAACGGTTAGGCCCAGGTCCATTGCGGCCGCAATCTTTCCCCCCCGAGCACCCAAAAAGCATCGCGAACACGTAACACGCGTTCCCGAAGAGGAAATACTCATCGCGAACAAGCGGGAGCACGGAATACGCGACCCTGAAATAAGCATCGCGAGTGGGTGGGACAAGTGAAAAACAAGATGGCCGCGCCCATTAGCGACTGCATGGCCAAGTTAGCGATGTATTTCTCTGCGAGCATGCAAAAACACATTGCGAACGGGCGGGACATGTAATTCTGCGTGTTTGCAAAATATCCGAGTGCTCGTGGTGATTCTTTACAATTTCGAGGGAATTTGCGTAACGCGACTACTCAAATTCCGCCCACCCTTAATTGACACCCATTATCTAGTGCCAGTGCCAGGCATAAATGTTGCACCTCCAGGCACCCACTTCAGAACACTTTCTGGACCTTGAACAGATCAGAAGAGGAGTGGGCCTACTGTCTGTGACCTTACAGGAGCCCTAAAGGACTGGATATGTTCCCTCGTTTGTCCAAGACAAGGTGGACTTCAAGGGTCAGTTAGTTAACCCTCTGAGTGGCTGCAGGTAAGCTGCAGGAGGCCTTGCCTTGAAATACCCAGCTGACCAGTGGCAACTGGAACCTGGACTGCACCATGTTGTTGACTTGTGCCTGACTCCCTGAGAGTCTGTAAGTGCCCTCCCCTAGGACCAGGGGTGCTTTAAAATGTAACTATCGTGGTGGATTGAGACTTTAAGGACTAAGGCAGAAGAAAATTCTTTGACCATAATGAACCTGATTGGTGTATTCAACACGTGTTCCATCTCTGTCAACCTGAAATTGCACATAGGGCCCAGTCTACCACTACCGTTGAGTATTATTGGTGCATTGTGCTTTTTTGTCTCAATTTCTTTTTCATGTCTCCAAATTCCCTTTTTGAATTTTTTGTCATTTTATTGGGATTTTGTTTACTAAATTTTAATCTATTTTTTTATTAATTTTAGAGTTTTATTGTTTCGCATTTTGACTTTATTACTGTTTTGGTACTGCATAAATATTTTACACATTGCCCTAAGTTAAGCCTGTCTGCTTTGTGCCATAGCTACCAGGGTGTTGAGCTCAGGTTAATTTAGTGACTTCGAGTGATTATCCTGACAAATGTTGTGATTGCTCCTTGAGGTTGATAGTCGCCCACCCCAAACAATAATCCAATTTCTCACAATAATATTCTGGCAATAAAGAATCAGATGCCAAATCTTAGTGCCCTTTATGAACAACATCTGCCTTTCACTAATTTATGTAATTGTAGGTCGACATAAAACCTGGCACATGCAACCTGGGGACACTGGGTTTAGAGACTGTTGGATTTTGGAGACTTTATTGCTGGAAAATAGTGTTGTGGCTCCGGGTATTGGGGCCTCATTCTTTCTTTGGGGGGTCAATTGTTTGATAGGATACCTCAGAAATGAGGGTAGGAGTATTGGTTTTGGGGCTGTTTCAGACTCAATAAATTTTCTGTGATTGTGACCTTGAGCCTAGCTTTAATTGTTAGGTTCATTAAGACTTAGTTTTTTCCTGTGCACATAATCTGGGCCAGCTACATTTTCTGCATAATTTCTCTTTAGGGATTCAATTTCTGATGTATGCTTCCAGCAGGGAGATCACTTCTTCTTTCAGTTGTGTGGGCACTTTCAAGTCTCTTGCTTCATTTCCCCTGTAGTCGACATTCCATTTATGCTATAATGGGGCACACTTATGGCTTCTTTGATGGACTGACAATGTACATTTTGGATGTGTCTGAAAACCACAGACTTCGAAATAAGGCTCAGTGACATTTGTATTCAGGTTCAGAAACAACAGTCTTTCTAAAGCTTTTCTTGTTTCTCACTTCTGTAAAAAGAATTCAGAAGAGCATCTGTAAACAAAGTCAATTCAACATTGTGTTTTTCAGTTGGCCGACATTGATAAATGAAGGGGATCAGGGTCATTTTCCTCTCAGTCTTGATGTTTCCCTTTATCCACCTTCTCCTCCCTGTTCAAATGATTTTATCATTTCCATGGGAGTAAGGGATGATGCTAAACAAACATGGTGTACGTTCTGTTGTAGAGGCATAGAACCAGCAGTGATGTCCATTTGAAATGCCCTAAATAATCTGGGTGACAGAAATAGAGAAACTGTACTTCTACCACTGGACCTGTACTCTACCTTTGACGAAGTCCACGCCCACTCCCTCCTACTCAGGGTACCGGAAATTGGCAGCCAAGGAAACACCTTAGACTGCATTTTGTACTAAACCTCCAACATTGAAGCATCCTCTCTATCATTCCTTCCTTTTACATGCCCTCCATTAGGCACCATTGCTCACATACAACACCAATCCTCTTCAGTGCCTAACTCAGCTAACTTCCAGACCCCATCAAGTCCTACAATATAATATGCAACAATGTAATGTAATTTAATGCGGTATTTGTAAAGCGCTGACTGCCACTACATCAATGACACATAGATCATCTTTAAGCAAAAATAACGGAGGGAACTGGACAGACCAGAGCTAGACCACTGCCTCCAAACAATTAACTAAGGCATAAATTGAAACTTATGTTTTCTAAAAGAGGGATCCTAATGCAATTAGAATCACATAACTACCAAGCTATGGTCACATGATCCTCTGAATCAAACTCATTGTTAATGTCATTGAATGATGTAGGAAATCTGGACGTGATCATAGACTCCAGTTTACATCAGTCGATCCACTGAGTCTAGAGTCAACACATGTATTATCAGTTTGTTGAGAATTATGCAATGTCTGAGTACGGGCCTCACAAAAATGTTTGTCGGCAACGCAAGAATTGTAAGAATTAGAGTTCCCCCTCTGTCATTTTGTTTGTCACTAGAAATAATTTGAACTTGAAAATCACTCACTTGTACTACATATCTCTTGTGCTACCAACATTTCCCTGATAGTAAAAACATAGGATGTGCTTGTTCTTCTTAAAACATTGACAGGTTCTGAAAATGTTGTTTCTCCTTTCATAACTTTCTTTGGAGATTTAATTATGACCCAATCTTGTGGACTATGTAAAGTCACCTGTAACTACCTAATATCCAAACTGTGCATACATTTTCATATATGTTCCGACACAAACCAGGTACCATTGGGTGTGACCATCAATTAAGGTGCTCCTTCAAAAGAAAAATTAGAAGATAAAACATTTACTGCAATATGTACAACATGATAATAAATCCATTTTGAACAATAGATTAAAACTATCATTTACTTCTGATTTGATTCTAAGACATTAAATGGGTCTGCAAAATCCATAGCTACTTTCTCCCAAGGTCCCTATGGAAACCCTGTGGTATGTAATGGAGTTTCAATTGTTTAATAGTGTTTGTCGGGTGACAAACATTATGGACATTTAATCACCCAATTAGTGGCATGAGAATCGGGGGAAAGCCACCAATAAAACTGTTTGAGTTTTTTTTTACAGGTGAAAATAATCCTTAGATGACCTTTACGAGCCATCTTGATTAGCAAATCCCTTAAAAAACAGATGAATTAACTGGTTTTGTATAAAAATTACACCATTAGCATTACTATGTTTAGACACAACATATGCATAGTATTTCAAATGAGGGAGCAGAGACCTCTCCCAATCAGTCTTGATATAGTGCATTACTTCCTTTAACACATCATCTTCAGAAATACACCCATTACATTGCTGCACTGCATCCAAAGCAACAACTACACATTCTGAATCCTCTTGATTCTCAAAACTGTCACCATTTGGCAAATTCATTATTGGGAGGCAGTCAGTCCTAAAATATTTACAGCCAGGTAAATATCTGCTAACAAAATTATACTCATGCAGTTTTGGCAACAATCTGACAAGTCTTCTAGCTGCTTTGCTAATTCCTTTGCCATCAAGTAGATATACCAATGTCTTACGGTCTGTGTAAATTTCAAATCTAGTACCTCAAATATAATTTGTAAACTTTTCCAAAGCCCAGGAACAGGCCAACTCTTCCCTTTCTAAGGTACTGTAATTTGCTTCAGCCTGACTTAGTGACCGAGCAGCAACCGCCACCATACATTCACGACCATCTATCAACAGGCTTAAAATGGCATCCACAACAATCACACCTGCATCAACTGTAATCACACAATTTTTACCTGCCACAAAAGCACTCAATAAAGGAGCATTAACAGTCATGTGCTTAGTTTTTTCAAAGGCATGCTGAGCTTCCTCTGACCAATTAAATCTAGCCCCTTTAGTTAATAATGATCCTATAGGCTATATGGCATGAGCATAACCATGCACAAATTGTGTATTATACTTGCTTAAACCTAGAACACGTCTTAAGGCACCATTATCTGGAGGAACTTGAGAATCCACAATAGCTTGGAGAAGGCTGAATGTGCATTTAATTCCAGTACTAGACACAATATTTCCTAAATAGTCCACCTCCTGTAAGAAAAACATTACATTTGTCATTCCTCTGCCCTTAAGAATGTTCAACCATTTTTCCAGGGTGAAATGATGCTATTCTGGTTGGTTAGCAAAAATTGTAACGTCATCCTGAAAAGCCTGTACACCAGGCTCATCTGAGAAAAGACAGTCCACAAGCTTCTGAAAAACACTTGCTGCAGAAGCCAAACCAAATGGTAACTGCAAATATTTGAAAATACAAAATGGTGTTATGAAAATGGCTAATTCCTGTGAATTAACAGACAATGGAGCCTGGAAATAAGCAGATCTTAAGACAATAATGGAGAAATATTTAGCCCCACCAATATGGGCTAGTAAATTCTGAATCTTAGGAATTTTATGACAATTCACTAAAATATTAGCATTTAAAGAATGAAGATTTGCACACACGTGAATTCTGCCATCCTTTTAGCGTGTGGTCACAACTAAGGTAACCCATTTGGATGAGTTGACGGGTCCAATTATACCATCCTTACATATTCTATCCAAAAGCACTTTCAAATTGTCCCTTACACTCAACGGTACCAGTCTCAAATTGTGAACAACAGGTATAGCGTATTGCTTTATCTTAATGCAATGTTCAAAACCTGACACCTTACCTACCTGTCCACTAACCACTTCTGGAAATTTAGTAACAAATGCTCAACATCTTGTTTATCAGTATTCATATCACAATGAATGTTTTAAAGGGGAAAATCCCCCAACACAATGGGAATCTCAGTCCCTGGTTTCAGTAAGATCCCAATCTTAGCTATATCCTGCCACCCAACAATGCCTCGGCCTTTGATGGCTACATACACCTTGGTCCTGATCTCTCTTCCTAAACAACTTAAGTTGACCCAGAAAAAACCTAATACGTCATTGTTAAAATCTTCAAAAGCTTTAAGACTTATGTCAGGGTCACCCAAGTTTAACTTTGTACCACAGGGAAGATAAAATGTTTCTTCTGAGCACAAAGTAATCAATGATCCAGAGTCTGCCAGAGCTCCCAATTGTACATCACCTATAAGTATTTGACTTAAAGGACCTCTGAACTTGTGCTTTTTGTTACAAATGTCAGCATTCAATGTTAAAAGAACAGTTTTGAACTTTGAACTTCTCACAACACTTCTCCTGTTCCACTTCAATTCTACTAACTTTAAATGGCATCTTTCCCAATCTACAAACTGAAAATAAATGTCCAATCTTCTTGCAAATGCAGCACTTATTTTACCACGAGCAGGACAACCAGGGTTATTTCCTAAGTATGTCTTTGACCCACAACTGAAACATAAGGTTTTTGATTTCCTATTATAAGATGTATGTTTATCTTTAACATTCAAAAACTATACATCAGAGCTGTGCTTGATCAATGCTTTCGCTGCATTACATGAACCAGCCTGTTCGCGACTAGAAAGTAATGGTCTAGTTGAAATGACAGAACTTACTATACTATGTGCCAGATCTATGACTTCTGACAAACTAGGCTTGTAAGCATTCTTGAATTTTTTAATATTACAATTAAACATAAATTGATCCAAATGCATGTGTTAACATTGTTCTCAAAACTACATGGAGCTGTCAAAATTCTCATTGCTGCTATATACTCTTCCATAATTTATTCACCACCTTGCTTTCTTTTAAAGGAATTGTGTTGTTCAATTAGCACATTTTGCTGTTCTGAATACTGTTTTGCAGTCAGGCAATTGCTTCAGAATAAACATCCCATGTTCCGAATTGGCCTTGTGAAGCATCTTCCTCAGGTAAAGTGTTAAACACCTGCTGACCAGAATGTCCAAGATGACTGAACAGAAATCTACATTTCTTGGAGGATCATATTTGACAGTGTCTATGACAACTAGATAGGTTTAAAAAATCCTGATCCATTGCTTCCACTTTATTGGTGGTTTACCAGGTGTACTTAGAAGTGCCGGTGGAAGCATTACAGTTTGCAAATTTGCCATGGTGATTAAAAGCGAATTGTCAAAAAATAAAATACAGGTCAATACATTTGATTCTTTAAATGTACAGTTTCAGGAAACAAGTAGAGCAGCTTACCATAAAACAGTCGATATCCTTCAAAAACCAAATATCTGCACCGAAGTTTGATGCTAGACCCACCAGTAGATGATTGCCATAAACAATGTTGTGAATACACGCAATGAATAAATTAACAATGAAATCAGCCGCGAATAATGTCACCAGCATGTGAGCATGTCAGCACTAACATGCATGCACTCGCAGAGGATTGTGGGTCAAGCACACACCGTACAGTTGAAACACAGTAAAGGAAGCTTGCACAGATCAGTCATGCACTGATCTGATGAAAAGCAGTGCCTTGACTAAAGTTCTCCTCATTCAATAGAAACGTGCGGCAGGTTCACATCAATTACTTATGACTTAAAATTCTTGCACAGCGGGGCAACACCAATGGCTGATTTTTAAATAGATTCCATAAACATCAAAATTGTCTCCAAAATGTGAGACGTAGGACAATGGAAGATAGCTTTACCTCACCCTTCAGCAACAGCTTGAGCCACAGACACCTTAAACTCACCTCTCATCAACCACCACCTCACCAGGAAAGTGTGTAGAGTTGGAGAAAACAGGGAACATGATAAATCTGTGGATCCCAGCAGATTTTAACCCTAGTCACCAAATATGCTGTGTA
The DNA here is from genome assembly GCF_964204655.1 of Triturus cristatus. Classification (NCBI taxonomy): domain Eukaryota; kingdom Metazoa; phylum Chordata; class Amphibia; order Caudata; family Salamandridae; genus Triturus; species Triturus cristatus. The sequence goes on along the minus strand of NC_140590.1, from coordinate 688,248,682 downwards.
ATCCAATGAAGAAAAAGGCAACACAGGTGTGTGAACCCGGACGTAGATTTATTCCAGGTAAAAGAAGGACCCACAAGAAGAAAACTGTCTGCTCGGACTGCTCGCACTCAGCAACTGCCACATGGATCAATGAGGTCAAATCAATCCAACAGAACAGATTTCGATTCTACATTCCACAAATCAACCTACTGACATAAGCTTATGAAGCTCTTAACACAACAGCCTTTGCCTTTAAAAATCTCAGCATCCTGCACGAATATATCACTATCTCTGAATATTATCACCAACTGTATTTGGTATAATACTCACGAGTCAATTAAGGGTTCAATGTAAAAATAGTATATTTTCTACCATACATGCCTAGTCCTGTTGTGGAGGAAAAAGACCATATTCAACACATAGAAATAATTAGCTGCTCTTATCCAGTGAAAACAGACTCCAAAGTAAATGTACAAGAGGAACATTTCATGAGCACATCCAAACAGATGGTACACACCTTGGGGGGAACAAACAGCTAAAGTAAACATGTACATAGACTTCACGAAACTGAAACATACACACTGCTGATCAAGAAAGGAAATAGCCGCATAAGGGCATCACTGGAAGTAGACATTCAGTGGTACAGGGGAACAATCCACTAAAATAAAAAGGCTCTGCCTCAATTAACAGTCAGGGCTTTGGCACTCATAAGTCATGACCCTTCCTCACACACACCAGTGGTAGTAATTAGCATATATCTTCGATGAAAAAAAAACCAAAGGTTACAGCAGGGATGTTATAGTTAGGTTAAGATTTTACATCATAAACAAAACCATAGAAAGTCTGCTGTTATAGATACATGAGCTAACTATAATTTACGCCCCCCCCCACAATGCACTGCTTATGATGTCACATATTACATCACTCATGACATGGACAGTGACATCACTCATGACATCTCAAATGACATCACTACTTACATCATCCAGTGAGTGTGAGTATTTCTAACACTCAAAAATATATAGTGATCTATTGCATAAGATAAATTACTGTTATTTCTGTACAACTAATGGGTTTTAGTATTTCTAACATATATAATCTGAACTATAATCCCATTTTTAAAACGGATGTACTATTTATGAGTAAACTAGCCTCTACGCTGACACATGTCCCCTGCTGATGTATGTGTTGTGGTGCTTTGCAACAGTCTAAGCTGGTCATTGAAACTTCAATCCACTCTGATGGCTGAGTGTAGGCATGTCTTAAACATGAACATCAAAAAGGTTCTGCACACAAGAAATTTATTTATACAATTTAGATTTAGACAGCAATTATTGTGTGTAAGTCGAAGTAATTCTCAATCGCTGTGTTCTTGTTTTCGCACACAGCGTTCTTTATTGAAAACAGATGATTTAACAAGCAATTAAAATCCAGTAGCCGATGCGTTTTGTCCCCAAGGGGACTTCTTCAGGGCTACAGAAAAACACATAAAAATTACATTTCAAATATATACATATATACAAGCAGACACTCATGAACATTTCTCTTGTGTAATAACAAAGGTTAAAAAACTACTTTTGGAGTTAGCTGCTAACAACCAGTTTGTTCATTCCACCATGTAAGTGGGAGAATAATATATATATTGTGATCTTTCAAAAATGGTGGAAAGCCATTATTGTCTATTTCCAATCCTGTCTTACAAAATATTGGCCACTTTGCTTAGACCACTCTGAATGAATATAGTAGTAGTTTGCAATAAATTCATCTGCACACTAAGACCTTGATCTACAGTGAAGGATCTGTGTAGTAGTTTGCAACAGACTGACCTCTCTGCTGACACCTTTCTCCAGTATGAACAATAATTTTACTAGTAGTTTGTGACACAGTGGCCTGTCTGCTAAGACCTTTCTAATGGGTGTGTGTTGTAGTGGTTTGAGTAAAACGAACATCTGCACTAAAACCTTATTCCAGGTTGACGAATGGTGTTGTTGTGGTTTGCAATCAATTAGGTTAGATGCTATACTTTGGTCATCAGTGTTTAGGGTAATGGTTTAGAAGAGACAGAACTCTCCGCTAAGAACTCTCTCCTGCGTATAAGTGAGCATAGTAGTTGATAAGGTTACAGTGCGTCCTCTGCTGTATGCCTCTCACCTGTCTCCTTCTCTTATTTTAAAATTTTCTTATTTAAAATGTAAATGGCATTTTATCAAGTATATTGAAGTTTACATGAGTGATGTCGTTTCAGATGTCATGAGTGATGTTGTCAGTTATGTCACTGACCATGTCATGAGTGATGTAATATGTGAGGTCATAAGTAGTGCATTGTGGGGGTTGAAAGTTAGAGTTAACTCAGCTAACTATAACTGCTGAATTTCTTTGGTAAAATGTGAACATAACCATAACAACCCTGTAACCTTTTTTTGTGTGAATTTCTACGCTTTTTTAAATGCTATTTCCTAAAAATAAAGCCCCTTTAACCTGTGTTTTTTGTTAGTGAATCACACCAGATTTTTAAATATAAATTGTAGTTCAATTTTACCCATAAGTTCAATTTACTAATGTACATTTTCACAAGTTTATAAATACATTTTATTCACACTTTCATTCTTATTATATATTTTAAAACTAAACGTTTTAAAATTAAGGTAAGGTAACTTATGTAGTCTTTCTGTAAATGCAATGCACCAAGTCTTTTTATGTCGAGCCTAGTGGCGGCCAAGGCAGAGGTAGAGAGGCCTCTGCTTACACACACGGCTCCTGATTTTATCTACTGTGCTTGCTTTCTGATTTGGTACTGGCATTATATAATGCAATCTTAACTTTAGGGCAATCACCCTAATAATCTTATGCCTGACCTCACAACCGCAGATTCGAACCCCAGCGCCTCTGCTCAGCCTTTCATCCTACTAAAGACCGATGGACTAATTAACATTCATTTGGTTGGCAATAAACATCTGTTACTCTGCACCAAGATGCAGCCTACTCCTGCCCCGCCTTCACTTGCACACTGGGATAACTCACTTTCGCCTCCTTTCAATTCGCCTCCTGATTTTATATACTGTGCTCGCTTTCTGATTTGGTACTGGCATTATATATTAGGAGCTAGCAGCGGCAGTACGCAGGCTGCCATCTGTTTTGGGTCAGGTTTGATTTCCAGACCATGCCGCTTTCTTTGGAAGGCTCGTCCCCTCCACCCCACCTCCACAAGGGTGCGCTTTCATTTTCTCTAAAACACAAAGGAACAGAAACTAAATCAATTACGGTGACATCTTACTTTTCCGCGGAATCGTCAGCACTGTCTAATGAGCGGGCCTTGGCCAACAAGCCTACCCTGGAAGGCAACAAGCAACTGCTACAGTAGTTAAAGCTCCTTAAAGACCACTCATGTCTTGGGGAGGAAGGGAACGATCCTCGTGGCGTTTCAGTAAATACCTACATTGTGATGCCTAACCATTTTTTGACTGGATGATCATGCTTCTGGTTAAACAAAACAGAAAAACGTTAGTACTCAGCATTTTACCCAAACTGTTGTGGAGAAAAACCAAACATCTACAGCAGGTAGGCACAGCATAATTCTACAGAGTGCATCTTTTCGCTCCCCCACCTCAGAAATCTGCAAGCACTTTTCATTTCATTCCTTTTTATTTTTTGCATTATGTAGCGTGAATGAAGGTATCAAAGCACTTTACATAAGTACTAATTCCATTACAGAAATCTGCCCGGTGGGTGATAATGTGCTGCATGGCTAAACACTTATAAGGTCCCAAAGGCGAGACCTATTGGCTATGCCAATGCTTGTTTTAAATTAATTTTATCGATCCAAAAATCCATTTCCAACCAAAAGCACATATTGAATACTAAAACAAAAACACATTTTATTCAAACATATGTTATTGCAATTTCTATTAGTGTATCATGTATGTGGGTGTGTGAGTGACTGTGTGTGTGTGATGAGTGGGTCTGAGAGCGGTTGGGTAGGGTTTGTGAGTGCCTATGTGGGTGAGTGAGGGGTTGTGTGGGCATGTGAGTGGTTGTGTGAGTGGCTGTGTGAGTGGTTTTGTGGGTGTGTGAGTGGCTGTATGGGTGAGTGAGTGGTTGTGTGTACGTAGATGTTAACCCCGGGCAGAGCTGGCAGTGCGGGACTATGCGGAGGTCCATGGAGTTGGGAACAAACTCCATGGAACTCTGCTCCTCTCCACCACCCACCTCAACCCCCCCTGTTAAAAAGGAATTATAGTTTAATAAAAACAAAAACATAAACACTTACCTGTACTGCGGCGTCCCTGAGCTGCCCTCCTCCTCTTCCTTGCCATCTCTCTCTCACTTTAGTCGATCATCTTGCGAAAACTGTGCATGCATGTGGCCTCCCTTCCAGGCCAATCTTCAGCCACGGGGCCCGGCCTTTCTTTTTTTAAATTGCTATTTTATTTAAAGAGAGGGGGGCCGAGCGGGACCCCCCTTTCCGCCATTTTCAGACCCAGAATTCCCATCCCCCCCGAATCCTGCCTCCTTTTTAAAAAAATTTTTTTTTTTTAAAGGAGGAGAGCCTGGCCTGTAGTGTGGGTGTCCTGGTCCCACCCAGGGCATCCACATTTAAAACATTGGGGACCGCAGGGGGAGCCTTAAGGCTCCCACGGTCCCTGCCAGCTCTCTGCCTCCTGCGGAAGCCGACAGTGCTTTAGGATCCAGGTAGCTGCTGACATGCAGCTTCCTGGATCCAAAAGCAATGTCTGTTTACCTGCTCACTTCACAGCATGCTGGGAAACAGACCTGCTCTGCTTTCAACAAGCGAGAGCATCTTGCTTGTTGAAAGCAGAGCAGGTTTGCTATGGCTTGGTGGCAGTGGTCCTCCCACCAACCCATAGCAAACTGCAATGTTCCGGGGGTAGGCACCCCGACACATTGCTGGAGCCGGCCCAGGGAGGTGGCGGTCCTGATGGCCATCTAGGGCTCCAGGAGGGAGCGGCATGGCCCCCCTCCTTTGTTCAAATTTGCCCCGAGAGGTGGTGGTCTCCGGGTAAGGGGATCCACAATGGACCATTTTAATTATTGTATTTTAACCCTGGGGAGGTGGCCGTCCCCCAGGGGCGGGGGGCACGAGCCCCCCCCCCACAGAACTGCAATTAGCCCTAGGGAGGCGACGGTCCACAGGGCTGCAGGCGGGCCCAAGGGGCCTGCCCACAGTCATAATTAAAAGTGCCTTGAGGAAGTGGCAGTAACCAGGGCTTTGTTAAGCTCAGGGAGGGGGGCCCTGTGCGCCCCCTTCAATATTCATTATATGCCCCAGGACCTGGCCCACCTGCAGTTTATTGTATTAGTGTTTTTCAAACTTTCATGTACATAACATGCATATGTATGCATATAGGTATATGTATATGTATGCATGCATTTATATTTATATAGATATGCAGATTATATATATGTTTATATATGTATGTATATATACACATACATATAGATAAATGCATGTGCATATATATGCATATATATGTGCATATGTGTGCATGTAGAGAGAGATAGAGAGTAGTAGAGAGAGAGGTAGAGAGAGGTAGAGAGTAGAGAGCGAGTAATAGAGAGTAGAGAGAGAGTAGTAGAGAGTAGTAGAGAGAGTAGCAGAGAGTGAGTAGTAGAGAGTAGTAGAGTGAGTAGTAGAGAGTGAGTAGTAGAGAGTAGTAGAGAGTGAGTAGCAGAGAGAGATATTAGAGTAGTAGAGAGTGAGTAGTAGAGTGAGTAGTAGAGAGTAGTAGAGAGAGAGTAGTAGAGAGTGACTAGTAGAGAGTAGTAGAGAGTGAGTAGTAGAGTGGGTAGTAGAGTAGTAGAGAGTGAGTAGTAGAGAGTAGTAGAGAGAGAGTAGTAGAGAGTGAGTAGTAGAGAGTAGTAGAGAGTGAGTAGTAGAGAGAGAGTAGTAAAGAGTAGTAGAGTAGTAGAGAGTGAGTAGTAGAGAGTGAGTAGTAGAGAGTAGTGGAGTAGTAGAGAGTAGTAGAGAGTGAGTAGTAGAGTGAGTAGTAGAGAGAAGTAGAGAGTGAGTAGTAGAGTGAGTACTAGAGAGTAGTAGAGAGCAAGTAGCAGAGAGTGTGTAGTAGAGAGTGAGTAGCAGAGAGAGAGTAGTAAAGAGTGAGAAGTAGAGAGAGTAGTAGAGTAGTAGAGAGTGAGTAGTAGATTGAGCAGTAGAGAGTAGTTGAGAGCGAGTAGTAGAGAGTGAGTAGTGGAGAGTGAGCAGTAGAGAGTAGTAGAGGGTGAGTAGTAGAGAGTCAGTAGTAGAGAGTGAGTAGTAGAGAGTAGTAGAGAGTGAGTAGGAGTGAGTAGTAGAGAGAGAGTAGTAGAGAGTGAGTAGTAGTGTAGTAGAGAGTAAGTGGTAGAGAGTGGGAGAGAGTAGTAGAGTGAGTAGTAGAGAATAGTAGAGAGTGGGTAGTAGAGAGAGTAGTAGAGTAGTAGACAGTGAGTAGTAGAGAGAGTAGTAGAGAGTAGTAGAGTAGTAGAGAGTGAGTAGTAGAGAGTGAGTAGTAGAGAGCGAGTAGTATAGAGTGAGTAGTGGAGAGTGAGCAGTAGAGAGCAAGTAGTAGAGAGTGAGTAGTAGAGAGAAAGTAGTAGAGAGTGAGTAGTAGAGAGTAGTAGAGTGAGTAGTAGAGAGTGAGTAGTAGAGAGAGTAGTAGAGAGTGAGTAGTAGAGTAGTAGAGAGTGAGTGGTAGAGAGTAGTAGAGAGTAGTAGAGTGATTAGTAGAGAGTAGTAGAGAGTGAGCAGTAGAGAGTGAATAGTAGAGAGTAGTAGTAGAGAGTAGCAGAGAGGGAGTAGTAGAGAGTGAGTAGTAGAGAGTGAGTAGTAGAGAGTGAGTAGTAGAGAGTAGTAGAGAGTAGCAGAGAGGGAGTAGTAGAGAGTGAGTAGTAGAGAGAGATATTAGAGCGTAGTAGAGAGTGAGTAGTAGAGTGAGTAGTAGAGAGTAGTAGAGAGAGAGTAGTAGAGAGTGACTAGTAGAGAGTAGTAGAGAGTGAGTAGTAGAGTGGGTAGTAGAGTAGTAGAGAGTGAGTAGTAGAGAGTAGTAGAGAGAGAGTAGTAGAGAGTGAGTAGTAGAGAGTAGTAGAGAGTGAGTAGTAGAGAGAGAGTAGTAAAGAGTAGTAGAGTAGTAGAGAGTGAGTAGTAGAGAGTGAGTAGTAGAGAGTAGTGGAGTGGTAGAGAGTAGTAGAGAGTGAGTAGTAGAGTGAGTAGTAGAGAGAAGTAGAGAGTGAGTAGTAGAGTGAGTACTAGAGAGTAGTAGAGAGCAAGTAGCAGAGAGTGTGTAGTAGAGAGTGAGTAGCAGAGAGAGAGTAGTAAAGAGTGAGAAGTAGAGAGAGTAGTAGAGTAGTAGAGAGTGAGTAGTAGATTGAGTAGTAGAGAGTAGTTGAGAGCGAGTAGTAGAGAGTGAGTAGTGGAGAGTGAGCAGTAGAGAGTAGTAGAGGGTGAGTAGTAGAGAGTCAGTAGTAGAGAGTGAGTAGTAGAGAGTAGTAGAGAGTGAGTAGGAGTGAGTAGTAGAGAGAGAGTAGTAGAGAGTGAGTAGTAGTGTAGTAGAGAGTAAGTGGTAGAGAGTGGGAGAGAGTAGTAGAGTGAGTAGTAGAGAATAGTAGAGAGTGAGTAGTAGAGAGAGTAGTAGAGTAGTAGACAGTGAGTAGTAGAGAGTGAGTAGTAGAGAGAGTAGTAGAGAGTAGTAGAGTAGTAGAGAGTGAGTAGTAGAGAGTGAGTAGTAGAGAGCGAGTAGTATAGAGTGAGTAGTGGAGAGTGAGCAGTAGAGAGCAAGTAGTAGAGAGTGAGTAGTAGAGAGAAAGTAGTAGAGAGTGAGTAGTAGAGAGTAGTAGAGTGAGTAGTAGAGAGTGAGTAGTAGAGAGAGTAGTAGAGAGTGAGTAGTAGAGTAGTAGAGAGTGAGTGGTAGAGAGTAGTAGAGAGTAGTAGAGTGATTAGTAGAGAGTAGTAGAGAGTGAGCAGTAGAGAGTGAATAGTAGAGAGTAGTAGTAGAGAGTAGCAGAGAGGGAGTAGTAGAGAGTGAATAGTAGAGAGTGAGTAGTAGAGAGTAGTAGCGAGTGAGTAGTAGAGAGTGAGTAGTAGAGAGTAGTAGAGAGTGAGTAGTAGAGAGTGAGTAGTAGAGAGAGAGTAGTAGAGAGTGAGTAGTAGAGTAGTAGAGAGAGAGTAGTAGAGAGTGAGTAGTAGAGTGTGAATAGTAGAGAGTAGTAGAGAGTGAGTAGTAGAGTGAGTAGTAGAGTGTAGTAGAGAGTGAGTAGTAGAGAGTGAGTATTAGATAGTGAGTATTAGAGTGAGTAGTAGAGAGTAGTAGAGAGAGAGTAGTAGAGAGTGAGTAGTAGAGTAGTAGAGAGTGAGTGGTGGAGAGTAGTAGAGTGATTAGTAGAGAGTAGTAGAGAGTGAGTAGTAGAGAGTGAATGGTAGAGAGTAGTAGTAGAGAGTAGCAGAGAGAGAGTAGTAGAGAGTGAGTAGTGGAGAGTGAGTAGTAGAGAGTAGTAGCGAGTGAGTAGTAGAGAGTGAGTAGTAGAGAGTAGTAGAGAGTGAGTAGTAGAGAGTGAGTAGTAGAGAGAGAGTAGTAGAGAGTAGTAGAGAGTGAGTAGTAGAGTAGTAGAGAGTGAGTAGTAGAGTAGTAGAGAGTGAGTAGTAGGGAGTAGTAGAGAGTGAGTAGTAGAGAGTGAATAGTTGAGAGTAGTAGAGAATGAGTAGTAGAGTGAGTAGTAGAGTGTAGTAGAGAGTGAGTATTAGATAGTGAGTATTAGAGAGTGAGTAGCAGAGAGTAGTAGAGAGTGAATAGTGGAGAGTGAGTAGCAGAGAGAGAGTAGTAGAGAATGAGTAGTAGAGTAAGTAGTAGAGAGAGTCATAGTAGAGAGTGAGTAGTAGAGAGTAGTAGAGCATGAGTAGTAGAGAGTGAGTAGTAAAGAGTGAGTAGTAGAGAGTAGTAGCGAGTGAGTAGTAGAGAGTGAGTAGTAGAGAGTAGTAGAGAGTGAGTAGTAGAGAGTGAGTAGTAGAGAGAGAGTAGTAGAGTAGTAGAGAGTGAGTAGTAGAGAGTAGTAGAGAGTGAGTAGTAGAGAGAGAGTAGTAGAGAGTGAGTAGTAGAGTAGTAGAGAGTAGTCAGTCAGTGTCAGTCAGTGTCAGTCAATCAGTGTCAGTCAGTCTCAACCAGTGTCAGTCAGTCAGTGTCAGCTAGAGCAGCTCTGCTGACCTGGTTCTCTGGCTCTAAAGCAGCTCTGCTGACCTGGTTCTCTCCTTCTAAAGCAGCTCTGCTGATCTGGTTTCTCTGGCTCTACAGCAGGTCTACTGACCTGGTTCTCTGGCTCTAGAACAGCTCTGCTGACCTAGTTCTTAGGCTACAGAGCAGCTCTGCTGGCCTGGTTCTCTGGCTCTAAAGCAGCTCTGCTGACCCGGTTCTATGGCTCTAAAGCAGTTCTGCTGACATGGTTCTCTGGCTCTAGAGCAGCTCTGCTGACCTGGTTCTCTCCCTCTAGAGCAGCTCTGCTGACCTGGTTCTCTCCCTCTAAAGCAGCTCTACTGACCTGGTTTCTCTGGCTCTGCAGCAGCTCTGCTGACTTGGTTCTCTGGCTCTAGAGCAGCTCTGCTGACCTGGTTCTTAGGCTCTAGAGCAGCTCGGCTGACCTGGTTCTCTGGCTCTAAAGCAGCTCTGCTGACCTGGTTCTAGAAACCGCCATCACTTGGAAGGTTCTAGAAATAGGACCCTTATTTGACGACTGTACATTCTCTTTTTTGTATAAAAACAATGTCATGAGCATACAATATCTCTATGCTTTTTCAGTCACTTACCAACGTGTTGTTATGACGATTTTGGATTAAAAATATAGATTCACATATGACCCAGGCTTATTTGACGCATTTTTCCTGTGAGTATATATACACTAATATGTGAAAAATTGTGTTTTCCTATGTGGCCATACCTTTGCTAACTGTATATCTAAACCGTTAGAGTGCCGAGGTGCAATATTTTGATAATAAAAAGTATCTATACCATCAGGAGAGTTGTTTTCCTGTGTAACATAATTCTTATTCTTACATGCAACCTGTGAGACATTAATAAGTGTTGTTGAAATGTTACTTTTGCTTCACAGTTGTAATAATCTTGAATTTGACCTTTACTCTGTTGTAATAAATGTGTGAATGGATGCCTCTGTATTATTACAGATGCTTTAAAAAAATGTCCCTAGACTACAACCATATATGTGTGTGTGTGTGTGTGTGTGCGCGCACACCATGGTATTGAAATAGTGAAAATGATTGCCATTCAATAACTATATTTATATATATATAACTCTCAAAGAAATACAGCTTGGCACTTCACTGAAGTGATGAAATAGAGCTTGAATTACGATGTCGGAGACAACATGTTTCGGCTTTCAAAACCTTTTTCAAGTAAAGCTCAATGTGCCACTGAAACTATGTAGTACACAATTATTGGAAATGAAAAATAGACTTTAAAAATACATTCAGCAAAACGACATTGGTTGGTATCCAGCCAGTTAAGGGCTAAATTTTACAAAATCAAATCCTCATATTTATACATTTACAAATATTTAATTTTAAATTGAGTTGATCAATAGTGCATTATTATACTTACGTACTCCTCTCCGACCAAACTGGACAGAACTTTACAAGATGAAACTTAACTGACTTTTTTTGATGTTGTTTGTCAAACAGGATCAAAATGATTAGTGATTTAAAAATGTATTTTTCCCAGATCAGCATTCATTGTAGAGTCGCTCAGGGTCTGATTGGGACAGAAAATAGACCCGGGCACTGAACTAAATGTGTTCCATTTCGTGTATCAGAATGCTTGAAAAGTGACCCTCATTTTGCAAATCGGAGCAGTTTTCCGATTGTCCAGACATGCTGTATAGGTGTGGGAGAGTGCATACATGCATTTATGCTTGTTGCGGCAATGTCTGTGGTAATATCAGCAAATCAAGAGAAAAAAATCTGTCCTTCAGGCCATTAAACAGGCCCACAACCAGACAAAAAAAAATAAACGTCCGTCACACTGACCTGTTAGACGAGCCCCTCTGGCACTGCCAGATTGCCCTACAGGCATATGTCCGGCCCTGTTGCTGCCATATCCCAGTACAAACATGGCAAATAGGTCACACCATCGCATTCCTGCGTGCTCTGCATTCAGAACGCTCTGGAACTGACACATTTTGGTGCAGAGTTATGGTTAGGGTTAGATTCGGGGTTAGTCTTTGGCTTAGTGCTAGCAGCAAAGGCTAATTACTGCTCTCACTAATTGTTGCATTATTAATGCGTTTGTATATTGGCTTGAAGGTCTAAAGTCAGTGTTGTGCATTTGTGGACACAATTAACCCCCTTAATTTGAAAATAAATGAATACATAACTTTATTTTCTTCAAGGACAATTTACAGTCTTATGAGGAGTTTTATGATGTAGCAGCTACTTTGAGAAACGTGTATAATGTGCTTTTCTATGTTCAGTTGGGAGTCGAAATTCAAGATGCTGAACTTTGAACCTACAAACCTTGTTATTATGCAAGCATCATTAACCTAGGTGACATTGTATCGAATCAAATGTTTGTGAGCAAGGGATACTGAAAACCTATACCTTATAAAGAAAGTGTGGCACAAAAGAGCAGGTTAGTTGGTGCTCAGCCATATCAAGCCACAGGTATCTTCGCTCACGCGCATCATTGCAGCCACACTTCCTGTATGCTGCATTCCTTCCCCTATCAGTACGCACGAGTGCATAAGACAAACTTAGCATGACAGCCAAAATAAATACTGTAAGAAAGCTGTGCTGGAGTTGGCACTGTCAGTTGTCACGTCGCACCCTGACCAGACTTTACCCTGATGCCTTGTTTCTCATTGGTTTGCGCCCACGAGGCTGTTACTTGTAGTGCCCTTCAACTGACCTTGTCTGATCCATTACCCGGCTTTCATCCATACCCCGAGATTCGTACCGGCGGAATTCCCGAAACACAACGACCATTAACTTTTCCCGAGGTTAGGGCTGCAGACACAGTTATTATTTGTGAATTCTTTCCCTACTCCTGTCACTAAAAGGTGACTTGAGAGTGAAAGCCAAACACTTAACAAGCATTGACAAAGTCCATTAGTCTGCAATTTACGCCAACCTTTGACTTTGTCAACGTTTGTTAATGTTTTTACTGTACAAGGGTACTACTTTTTATGTAAGTGCACATTGTGCAAGAGCAGAATGCGGTCACTCTCAAAGAGGTAAACCAATGGCAGAAGCGGGCTGACCCTTCTCTCTATGTTATATGCTGCGAAGAGCAGAACAACAATTTGAATGAAAAACTGACAGATCAATGGAAAAAGGAAGCTGATGAAAGTTACTGTATGCAAGTGTACAGTATACATATTCTTATTAAAATCAAAAGGTATTTCCTCATTCCAAACCCTAAAAAATTGCTTGGATGGAGAAGAGGGCTGGTTCTGCGGAAATGATGAAAGGGCGGGTCATTATACTGAAACGGATTTCTGGGATTTCTGTGGCACATGACAATAAGGAGGGGAGGAGAACTGTGCCAGTTATGGTACCGTCTATTTCGGCTGGCACACTATAAGGGGTGGCTATGGGCTCTTACAGACTGCCAGAAAGTTGCAAGACCAAACACATCAGGGAAATATCAAAGTTCAATCTAAAAATGGAAGTTATTAGTTGGTGAAACAAGAAACACTCAAAGAATGAATTCAAGAATATGAAACCGTTTATGAATAAGCAAGGAACAATGTAATGGTCACTTGACTTTAATGGAGCTGTTGCTTTCAAGACAGGCTACACTTTCAAACTAATGGCAAGAATACATACAAATTATTTATGGCTGAGCAAAAGGGATCCTGGAAACAGTGGATGATACGACATTGCCCACGCCAGTAAATCTCACATTATTGACCTATTGGCTCTGCTAATTCTGAGCCGCAATTGCAAAAAGTGAAATGATTTTTACCGATGGTGTGCAGCATTGTCAAAACAAAAGGCAAAAAAAAAAGTCATAATGATGCAACTGTTGCACCTGTGTCATTCCCTAGGCAAGTACCGTTTTCTTCTTTGTTATATTTACTGATCCAAGATGGTGGGTGCCATCTGGATTGATAAATAATAAAGTATATAATTTTAGTTGCACAAAAGTGCTTTTTGACAGTGGATCGGCCTGGCAGTAAAAGGAAGCCACCAGACCCTCCAAAAAAGAAACTTGAATAGAAAAAAAAAGAGTTGAAAGCTAGCAACCTATTAGGGGAGCAACAGTGAGTGGGTAGGGTGAGATAGCAACAGAGGCATTTTTGGCCAACAAGCAATAAAAAAATGGTAAGAAAGAAAAAGGGGTTTGGAAAGCAATGAATGAGCTGGGGGAAGAAAGACATGAGGAAGTGCGGAAAGAGTGGGGGTGGTTGCAGCACAGGAGGGATAAAGCAAGAAAACGTGCACTCCTTTGGTGTGCTGAAAGTCAAAGAAACAAGCATTGGCATTGCCAGTAGGTTTCACCTATGCAAGACCTATTGGTGTTGTCAATGTTTTTTTCGACATGTTGCAGAGCAGTGCGGACTCCTGTGTAACATGCCTTAAAGTAAACAAATAAAAGAGCTATGATGCGGTCAATGCCAGCTGTTCTATCATGCTTTTTAAAAATATACTTTAAGCCATGTTGCACAGCAGCCCACACTGCTCTGCAACATGTTGGAAAAAACACTGACAACGTCAATAGGTTTTGCATAGGCAAAACCCATTGTCAATGCATGTTTTGTTTCAGGGTGTAAAGCGAAGGCACATCACTCATGTTTTTTATTTATTTTGTATGGTTCATTTTCTGCTTCGAGTGTGAAAAGAAAAAAAATATTCTCTCAGTGCAAATGTGTTTCTGACATTTGTGCCATTGCCTTTCATGTAAATATAATAATTTTGATGCTTGGAAGCAAGTGGAGGGAGGAGGGCAGGTGGGAGGTGTGCATAGCCGTACAGTGAATACATGTGAAAGGGAGCAGCAACCCTGAGAGAAAGGCGGGTGATGAAGACGAGGACTAGCACTAAAATTAAAAAAAGAAAATGAGTTCTTGAGCCTGTGGCTAATGGAAGGACACTGGCTGCAGGAAACAGTACTTGGTCCAAGCTCCACTGCCTGGCTAAAGATTTAAAGCCCCGTATGAAGCGGAGGCGAGAAGGAAGCACTGACCAATAGGAAGCAAGCAAACAAGAGCTATGTGGGAGCCAACCAATGGTAAGTAAAGATAATTAGAACATTGGGAATGTGGAGCACTCCATTGTAGACAATGGAGTGCTCCATGCTTCTACGGGCCGGTAAAGGCACGCAGAGCAACATACCAATGTTTTACAAAAGCCTCTCGAAGCTCGAGGGGATTTAAATCCCCTCGAGCTTCGAGAAGCCTTTGTTTAATTTATTAGAACATTCTGCCCTCTAGTGGCAGAATGTTCTAATAGCCTTATAGCCCTTCGTAGCAGGGCTATTCTGCTATTAAAGTTCCGCTGCTTTTGTTAAAGTCCCTCCCCTTCGGCTCGGGCCTTTAACACTGCAGCGGGCCTTTAATAGCCGGTATAGCCCGCTATGGCGGGCTATAAGGCTATAGTAATGGGCCGGTTCTAAGTCCCTTTTAAAATTTGTTTTTCTTTACAAAATATTTTGCACGCACAGCGCAAATGAAATCTAAAATGTAGTTCTCTGTATGTGATCAGTAGAAGAATACAAGTCATCCAAACAAAGAGATGGTAAAGGTATGCTCCTGTGGATGGACAAACACAAGAAGAGAAAGACAAGCACTCAAAGTGGAAGTAAGCAATAGAGAGTGACAATAAAGCCAACCAATGGTAAGAAATGGACTTGCACTTAGCTCACTGTAAATTGTTAGTGTCCTCCACAAGAGGGGTTCACCTAAAGACTGCTAAAAGCTGTGTGATAGGTGAGAACTAAACAGTGCAATGCAACAGACCTTTAGGAGTTTATGATAAGTTGGATGGCCTTTTATATATATTCAAGTTCATGCAGGTACTTCCATATCTCTACTCTTTATCAAGCCATCTTCAATCATGGATCAAACATCATTTGGCTGACAGTGAGTACAGATTGTAAGTTACCAAATAAACATCTCAGTGCTCTGGTCAGCAAGGAATGTCCAGGTTTTGCAAATGCTGTGGGCCTTTGTGTCTTGCAGATTTATACATGATGAGCTGAAATTTCAATCAAATTTAAAGGCTGTGTAGAACATTTAGTGCTGACTTTATATGCCAACATAATCAGGACAATTAATAGAACACATAATTGCACTGTTTATGGCTCAAAGACTCATATGGTATGTGATATACCCTGAATTTAATAATCAATAGCTGTGGGCGGAACTCGCTGAGTTTCATTCGATGGAATTTCACGGAGTTAAATAAAAAACTATGTGAGATTCTGCAGAGTTCCGCCAAAAGGTGTAAAATATGAAGCTCCCCTGCAATCTAGCACCAGCAGCAAGTGCAGTGCCAAAAAATCAGTGCGAACAGCACCATGCTTTGTGCAAGAGCACACTGACATTCTAGCTGATTTTGCTGCCGTTTGAGTAGAAAATCTACTAAAGCGGCAGCATATCTACCCAAGCAGCAGCTCTCTGACAATGACCGCTCGTGACTGCCAGCGTTAGAAAATCGTGGATAGGACACCAAATCTCATATATTCTGGAGCCTCGTGGGAGAAAAGTTCCACAATGCAGCAATTGGCAAAATGTGTCCGGAACTCCCTGTTAAAGAGCAACATGGAGTGACGGAAATTCTGCAAATTCCATGGTCGGAATGAAGCATTCCACCCACTACAAATTATCACATGCCTACCATTTTTATAGTTTCGGAGCTTAAGTTATATATGAGTGGACTCACGTAGACATGCATATTGTCCTCAGTGGCGACCGCCGCATACAAAAGGAGGACGGGCAGGGGGGAGGAAGCATGGGGGGAGCACTGTAAAGGGCGCGGGCAGACAAGGGAGGGATTAGAATAATAATTAAAAATTAAAATAAAGTTAAGCTTAGCTACTGCCGGCCGCCTCCCGCATCGCGCAGCGTTGCTGGTACTTCCTTGTCCCAGCAGACACACTGTGACTATGTCACAGACTCTCTGTTCAATCCTCATGCTGCAGAGTAGTGTGGGGATTGCCCTGAATGGGCTTGAAAGACATTCCGCTCAGGGAGTCTGCAGGGTTTCTCTAACCCGACTGTTCAATACAGCCGGGTTAGAGTAACTTAAGAGTGCATGTGTGTTTTGGGCGGCCTGAGATGACCGGCTAAACACACATAAGCACTTAGAAAGTGCACCTAGCACTTCTACTCCCCCTCCTATGCCTCAGCCCCGCCCTCTCTGTATACGCTGGCTGAGTCAGCTGCTTAAAAACAAAAAGATTTTGAAATATCGTTTTATTTTTTTGCTGCTGGCTCTGAGCTAGTGGGACAACGCTTCTGCGCCATTGCGGAGGGGCGGCCTGCTGAAAAAATTGGCTTGGGTTGAACAAAGAAACATACAAACTACTTTATACTTCTACACTTGACCAAACTGTGCGAAAAAGTCGAATTCCGTTTTATATGTTTTTTTTAACTTTTGTTTGGGCTGATTGGCCTTTTCTCACAGTAAAAGCAAGGAAGAGCCTGGACAGCTATGTCTAAACTGACTGCTTCAGAGGATAGAAGATAAGGGAGGGATAGGAGAGAAAGAGGTGCTCCCTGCTCCTGCAGCACACCCTCTTTTCCCCAGTGCTTCACCTTAGATTGGGGACAAAGAGGTAGTCCACAGCACAGCCTGTAACGGAAGCTATAATCCCACAAAGGAAGCATTCTAACTGGCAGGCAGGATCCCACCAATCCCACCATTCCAGAAATAGTGGATGATGCTGATTAATAATAACAACAATAATAATAAAGGATGTTATTAATATCAGCATCATTATCATTATTATTGTTATTATTAGCTTTCATTTTGTGATTCATAGCACACTTTGTCAATTTCTAAGCACTGGAAGTAACTGGTATGATTATGGAAACGCTTGTTTAAAAAACTCTCTATTAAGCCATATTCATTCAAAGTATTGAAAATAAATGATTTTAAATAAAACAAAAAGATTTCTTGTTACATTATGTCTTCTATGTTTTTCTTCTGGGTTGTATGACTTTTTCTCGCAGTATGGTGGCCTTTAGACAACAGCATATTAACACTTAGGATGAGCTGATCAATGTTATGCCATTTGATATTAATCAATCTAGGCCTGGGCAGTAAACTCCACTTCACTGGCGGAGTTTGCAGTGTTTTTCGCACTCTGTGCTCCACTTGGAGTGCGGAATTCTGCAAATACCGGCGCATGAGTCCCAACTAGAGTTTTCTAGGTACTTCTTACACCTAACAGGGCTCCTCTGGCTACATTCACATAGTGCACTCTGTTAGTACTGAATACAAATGTGAAAGCCGAAACCTTCACAGCCAATCAGGAGGCACGCAGCAAGTTAGACTGTTGATGGAAACCAAGTTTGGAAACGCTGGCTGCACGCTTCCCTGCTCCTTTTCGAGAGACTGAGTTGGTGCGTTGGAGGCTGGAGACAATTTTCAATCCTCCTCATTATAAATGCTGCATAATGCCCCAGGAATGGAGAGAATCTGCCATCTGCTCTTCAACAGCATGGCCCCTCTGCATTAAGTGGTAACAGCAATCCAGAATGTGTTAAGGTGTTATTGTGCTAACTACAGGCCTCATCAGCGCTTTAAATTGGGGCCCCATTAAGATATAAAAAAATACAGACAGGTCTTTCTGCTGGAGACACGGCACAGAATAGCAATGGCAACTGTCTTTGTGCAGGGAACTGTAGTGTCAGAGTCTGAATATGCATCATTATGGGGCCAGAAGTTTTATAACGGTGATGATCCTCTTTGCACAGAAGATGGTGCTTTCAATCTTATTGTCTTAGGGGATGGTGCTGGTGTGTTGTTTAACAGGTGATGATTCCAAACTGTGCAACTCCGAGTTTGATTCTTATGCAGTGAGATTGCCAGACAACCACGTCCATGCACCTATTATACATACAAATGGAATAAAAGCCCTATGCTGTACACCATTAATGTTAATTTATTTCACAAAACACTTAAAATGTGCATTATATGGTAAACGTCGCCCCCTTGACTTTTAGTGTCGCTAGTGCATTATTGACCTGCATTCAGTGCTTAATTTGAGCCGGAATTTGCAGGTGGGGGCGACCAGCACTCATTTTTGAAACTAGAACTTTACTCATCAGACATTGGTGGAGAATGAGAAAGAAACAAAAAAGGGTATAGAAGGAGGAAGTAAAACTCAGAGAAAAAAATCACAGAGGGAGAAAGCAGGGAATAAAAAGAGTCCACAGAAGCAAGATAAGGGGCAGGAGCATCTGGTGGTGAAGTAGAGGCTTGAGGGGAATCAAGACTACCATCCAATGTGTTCCACACTCTAGCATTCGATAGCGTGGACAGTGGGGTTCTGAAAACTTTCGGTCACTGCACTTTTTACAAATGAAGTACTGCACTGAGGTGCTTTAGAGAGCACTGGTTAAGTAATGATGACACCCTTGCAAGGTGTTTAATTTAAGAAAAAAAATGCTATGGTCAAAACCAAGAACCCCAACCTGGGTTCCGCTTGTGATATAAAGGCGTGGTTCAACTGGTATTTTTGTTAAAGTATTCATTGATAAAAGCACGGTGACAGTCGAGGTGTTTTCAAGTTGTACTGCAGCACATCGCATTTCATATTTCAGCGCAGCACGTGGCGGATGCAGGATGTGCTGCAGAGTGCGGAGTCAGACCAACCTGGAGCTGAAAGAGACCATGCATGATTGAGGGCTATTTTATATGCTGTTTCTTGGGAGTTGGTACCAGCAGAACTTTATTCAACTCCGCGGAATTCCGTGAAATAGAACTCCACGATTTCCTCCCTCCTGTACTTTGACCAGCATTTAATTTTATTTAAAATTGCTGATGTCACTTAGCAAGGTGCTTAGCCTTGGTGATTAAATGAATGCTACATGATACAATATATTGTTGGACACATTACATTGCTATTTTTATATTTTAACATACATTTATTAAATGGGATATAAATATCATGCAAAAGTCAGGGGACCCGGTTACAAGTGATTCAAACCCTCACTCTGTAAGTCTGCACCCCTAGAGTTAACACTACCGGGGTCCTGTAAACTCGGGCAGTGTGGTCAAGGCGAGTATTCTGAGTGGAACTCTGGTGTTCCACTGGGAAACGGGGAATTATGCAGTAGATAGTGGAATATGTGGTAAATGTAATAAATCTTTAATTATGTGGAAAGCGCCACAGCTGGACAATAATCCTGTTTTGCCCCTTCTTATATAGATAAATAGAGAGGCAGAAAGCTCTGCTAGGCTTGGAGGTACTGCTTGAAGTCACTCACAGGACAAGCAAAGCACTGGATTTTTTGCCAGACGTTCGGAGACCCCTCTCCGTCCCTATCTGTCTTCCAGAAGACCGCGGCCTGCCAAGAAAACTCTGGCTGTCCCAACAGGACAGTATACCTATGGGAGAGCCATGGGAGCATTTCCCGCCACAGTGCCATTTAATCTGCAGACTCTTTGGCTGGGTTTGTAAGATTAGAACAGCTGAGAGGAGTTGATCCATAACCTAAGTCCCCGAGAAGCGCTCACGGCTCCCTGCCAAAAAATGAGCAATGTCTTTACCAGCTGGAAGGACCTCCACTCAACGCAGACGGATAGCAGGTTCAGGGAGGCCGAGATACGTTTAATAGGATTACGCTCTGCGGGCCCCGGGCTGAGAGGAGACTGGCCCTGTTTCAAAGGCTGTGGGCTGCAACAGTCAGCCTCAAAGGAAAAACAAACAAATGGAGATGGCAGGAGAGTGAGAGAGACGAAGGAGTGTGTGTGTGAGAGAGAGAGAGAGAGAGAGAAAATAATGAGAGGGGAAGGAAGCAAACATTCATTTAAGACATGGTGAGGCCTCGCACAGTCTCTCTGAAGAGACATTACCTCGTAAAGCCCGAGAAGAAGGGCTTGAATCTGTGCAGTGAGATAAAAGATTGATGTTCAGTAAAATTGCGCTTAAAGGGAGAGAGGGAAGGAGAAGAAAGGAGGAGGAGAACAAAGAGTAGAGCATAGGGGGCAAGGTCAGCAGAGAAAGATAAAAGTTACTGGGGAGGTAGAGAGAGAGAGAGAGAGAGAGATAATCGAAAGAGCGGGAAGAGTAGCGGATAGAGAGGTGAGGCAGAAACGGCTAGGCCCAACAGAGAGGAGAGAATGAAGAGAGAAGAAAAGCATAGACGCCATAAACGAGCACTTTGAGGTGAGCCACAGGCGATCTCTGCAGGATCCCTCGGAACCCCTGCGCCCCTGTGAATCTCCGTTTCTAGACGCCCTTCCCGGGTGATTCTAGCAACCTGGAGCTGTATCACGAGCATGTGCTGTCACACAGGGCATAGCCGTGTGCCATTTTATGTAATTTCCCTATCTATTCTAGAGCATATATATTTAACTCGAAATGTATCCAAATCTGCAGTCAGCAGCAGTCCGTGCAGGTAAGCGCGGTGGGGCGGGGCAGAGGGGGATGTCGACAGACTAAGAATTATTTATTTATTTCATTTTCGCTACTCCGTTGTCTGTCGACTTACACCCCTCCCGCTCTGCCCCTGCCCCACTGTGCTTACCTGCATGGACTGCCGCTGTCAGCACTTTTCAACTCCTCGTCAGGGGTAGTACGCGCTATGTAAATACAGTTTACATGTGCTGCTGACAATCAGACAAGAAAGAGACAATTACTGCTCATTGTTTCTGAGGTGTCCTGTTTGCAGCTCATGCAACAACTCAGACAAATTCTAAGTTAAATGCGTAAGTGCAATTGAATAAGAAAACCATGCACTAGGGGCTGAATAAAGTGCTCGGCAGACACATAATAAGTTTATGTATTTGGTGCCATACATGATCCCGTTGTAACTGCTGCATGGGCGCAGAATGGGGATATGAATTTGTTTTTACAGAAATTGCCTCTGAAAGGGATGATTATCTAAAGAAATGTTGAGACTTTTTACTCCCATTGTAACTATGTTCCTATGTAATATTACTCCAATGATTTTAGCAGGCTCAAAATCATTGCGATGTCCCTTTATGTCAAGGCAATGGGGTCAGAGGTGACTTGACTTCGATTCCTCATATGTGATGAGGATGTTAACAGTATGTTCATTATTCTACCATAATGGGGACTTATTATGGTAGGGGTTCATTACCCCAGTCCGCGCCACAGCACATCTTAAACAGTTTCCCCCTGGTGGAGACTAAGGCAGTGCGCCCTATTACCAGGGACACAGGAATTACGAGATTCTGCAGCTGCTGTGTTTTTGGCATACCTGTGGATTTGCTGCATGTGCCACATAATCCATCATCTGCTGCATAATTTGCCGATTGTAACAAAAAAATAGTTCTAGCTCAAATGGATAAAAAGTTACTAACAAGCATTTACAATGCAATGGTCTCGGCATTGTTAAAGTTAGAGCTATTGGCATTGCTCATGACATTATTTTTGTTTATGTTTTTGTTTTTAAAACATTTAACCCCTTCGGTGCCCTCCCCTTTCCCCGCCCTGTGCCGGCCGTTACATTAGCGGGCGGGGTTTGTGACGAACTGGACTCGTCATGGGCACAGCGCCACCGCGGCCCATGACGAGTCCAGCTCGTCACGGGCACCGAAGAGGTTAAAGAAACAGCATTGTTATTTACAATGTCAATAGCTCTAAATTACATAAAGTCTTCAACACAGCCGCATCCTACTGTCCTAAACACCTCAAGGAAGAGGCAGATTTACTGCACATGGTGTGGACATGAACAAGGCAGGGTTTGAAACGAGTTTACTCTGAGCTGAAGCTAGAACATCTGTGGGGCACTGTTGTGACTCAAAAGAAATCTATTTCCCACTGGTGGAATGACCCCATTTAACTTCGAGCAGTCTTCAGCTCAGTAAACAGGTAGGATTTCTTGAATTGGGCTACGTCCGCCTGTTCGTTTACATGTTATACATTAACTGGTGCCCTCTAATAACTGAGGCAATTGTTATTTTGTATGGTGTTTATGTTTTGTACACGTTTTTATCAATTACGTTGCATCACTATTCACAGACACTTTGTTGGTAAAGTATTCACACCATAATTTGTGTCTCTGTGGAGGACATGATGAAATGTTTTCATGTAGAATGTTCGAAAAGTGAAAATGAATATGAAATAAATCATTCATACTTAGAATTTATTGTCTCGGTAATGCTAAATAATTGTTGAAAAACCTATCTGGCCATGTTCTTGTTATTTACAGTTCACAGCCTTCAGCTCATCTGCCTAAAGCATTGTGTTAAGACTTTCGTTGTTCTTTCGATCTACTCAAGGCTCAAAGTACCGTACAACAAGGATTTAACTTGTGAGGGCTTTAGGTCTCACTAAAGATATAGAAAGCGCTATATAAAAAATAAAAAATAGAATAGACTAAGCGCCAGGTTCCAGGCCGGCCACTGAGCTCTCCCTGCACTGCGCCGGTATCACATATGCAGCCCTTACACCTGGAGCCCCTACTCCTGTGACCGGGGTACACAGTCTGGCCACCAGAGGTCACCGGGGTTAGGACTTTTGCAAGCCTCCTCCTCCTTAGTTATGGTTGTCAGTATACTGAGGGCTCAACAAAGGCCCCAGGCCCCAGCCCTCCCTGCACACGAACCCCCTGCTGGTCTGGCTACCACGAAGCTGGTCACTCGGCGCTTCTTGTAGCGCTCTGAAGTATTTCTGAAAGACTTGTATCCGCTCGTCTCGCTTCTCTGGTGGCTGTTTTACGTAATGCGTCCGGAAGTGTTGTGTAACAATAGTGCAGAGAGTGAGGGAGGAGGCACGCCGCTTACCTGGGTCAAGGCACAGGGCACGGATGTGACGTCAGCCACCGTCGGGCCGCAGCCAGTGATGAGAGGCCTTCTCCAGAGACTGTCCCAAGGTGTTCCAGAAATAGTTGTCGAGTCTGTGAATCACAGTTGTGGGAGTAAAAAGATGCGCTGTGAGGAAGGGAGCTCTCTAGATGCGGATGGAATCCAAACATTCAACCACCGAAGAAGGTTGAGACGGTTGGAGGACGAGAGCTCGAAAACAGTAAGAAAGCACTTTATTTGAAGATATGTCAACGCAGCTCAGTTTCACCTTCTCTATGTAGTGCCTCTGTACTCCTTCCTTACCTCTGTTTGCAGTCTCCTCTCTCTGCCATCCGAGAGCAGGGGGAGGGGACGAGCACCAGCCGGGCCGTGTCGGCGGGGATGACACCATGAACACCACCGTCTTTCTCCGAGGTCAAGCAGAAATGCCTCGGAGAAATGCAGCGTCATTTTCGGATTCGGGGGCGTGTTTTTCTTTCTCTCCTCTTCCCATTGGCTGGAATGTTTACATTCCAGAGGAGAGAAAGAAACTAAAAAACACGCCCCCGAATCCGAAAAAGACGGGGCTTAAATGGACAGACGCCCCTCTCCTCCAATGGCTGGCCTCCGTTTAAGAAGCCAGCCAATGGAGAAGAGGGGCGGGTTCAAGCCCCATAATAGAAAACATTAAATCTCGCCAAGCGAGACTGCGCAAGCGCAGCCTTCGCTAGCCGAGACCTAAAAATGTGGCAATGCTTGTTGCTGTGTAGCGGAAGACACTCCACAAAGGTTGACTGTTCACTTTCCAGTTACATAGCCCTGTATATGTGTGCTAAACTAGTACTAATAAGGTGAAACCATTGTCTAGACATTGTTAATGTGTAAAAATGACAAAATGATGAACTGAGACGATCACAAAATGTAACGCATTCTGCCACATAATTTGCATTTTCTTGTTGCATAATTCAGAAAATGCTGCCACATAATTGAGTTTTCTCTTGCCGCACAATCCCAGAGGCCCTGCCTATTACCATCAATGCGCTACTCCTAGGGCATCTGCGTACTCACGCCAACAGCTGCTTAAAGTACTTGTTCCATCTTTCATGGAGCTGGAGGCACCTAGGCATACACTTCAAAGAGGTACAGAAATCCCTCTGCAGGCAGGTGCATTGAGTAACTGTACTGCTCCTGCGTGTAAGGGGAATGTTCGCAGGGTTCATGGGTCAGCCTTTAGCCCCTCCAGGGTACTAACAGTGCCACACCCCCAAGTAAATGAGAAAACGCCCTCTTAAGGTAGTGCTGTAGTTATTTAAATGTGCTTTACAGACAGGGCTCCACAAGCATCTACAGCCCCTTTTGTAATACAACAGTGCCCCAGGTTGTGAAGAAAATAGGCCATGCTATTGAAGAACTCAGGCTTGTGAAATGGGATAAGAGAATGGCGAAAGGAGATAGATAGGTTTAGGTCAAGCAAGCAAAGTCCCTTCTTTTTGTTATGTGGAGATGTAAGATACGAGGGAAGAGAGGATTAGAATAGGGGAGGAACTGAAGATTTCGGGACATGAATTGGATGGGAAGGAGTGAGAGATACTGAGAGAAGAGGGTAGGGTGGAGACACAGAATAAATGGTAATGGAAGGAAGATAAAGAGAGTTGGATGGATGTGACGGTGTAACTCACACAGGCATACTCAAGTGAGAATTATGGACAATTTTAAAAGGGCTGGCCAGTTGCCCAGAGTGTGAACTGGAGGATACACTTCCACTCCCCCCATGCAGGATCATGTGTGGACCCGAGAAAAGGTGCCCTCTGGAGGCATCTTTAAAACCGTGTCATGCCGCTATAGTAGGCTGACGGAACAGTTACACATATATAGCTCTAGTTCAACTCTCCTGCCCTGGCTCCTGACTAACATAGCACCTAGAAACATTTCAGAGTGTTTCTTTAATCTGCACCCTAACTCTACACTGTGTGTTGCAAAAAGGGCAGTGGTGGTGCGTGAATGCAGAAGCACCCACAATCACTGGTGTTTAGGATATACACTCATCGTTGGAGCAGCATAAATTGTTGGGAAGTGTGGACATTCGGAATAAATATAGTAAGAACAATATTGGGAAAAATAAGCTGTACCTCAGAACTACTGTGAAAACTATTTGATAGTACCTCACAGGAGGGGTCTCCAACCTTTTGTGTAATAAGAGCTACTTATGTTCAATGAAAATTGTTCCGACCTACTAGTATTATTAGTGTTGCAATAGTGACCATATCAGACAAGATGATGTTAGTGGCCACACATGCAATATTACTAGCAGTGATCCCCTCATGCTTCAGACAGAGTTGTCAACAGTACTGTGTAAGAGGCTTATTCAATTTGGAAGGCCTCTACATGTGTAATACATAACAGCCACACCTGCAATGCCCTAGGCGCAAACGCAATAGTATTAGTGATAAGTCTGCCTATATGATTCATCACTCATAAATTAGCATAACTTATTTTTGGGAAATTTAGCCATTTTATTTCAAACATCAGCTGAAAATACACACATTTTTTACTTGAATTTACAATTTTGGCATACATACATTAATTCAACCAATCAAAAGACTGTAATTTAGTAGACTGGGATGCACATAGGAGAGCTAATTACAGGTAGCTAAGCTGAGAGCTACCAGTAGCTTACGAGCTACTCGTTTGAGAAGCCTGTCTTATGGTAACATTACTTTTTACTTTGGATATTTTAACTTTTTGGCATTGTGGTACTGTTGAAGTATTTAATGAACAATACTGCAATTTATCTTTCGAAAAATGAATCTGTTGACAGGAAATAGATTTATACATCATTTATCCTTATGCATCAACTGTGTAATAATGTCCAGTATTCAGCCAACATAACATTTTGCCACTTGGGGGGGCGGGAGGGGGGGGGGGCTCAACAGAGATTGTAAAATGACATTGTCACTTTTGTTTCAGTAGTTTTTGCCATTTTAAAAAATGCTTACTTAATGCAGTGTAGGCCACATCTTTACAGTGCCAAAAGAACACTCAGCTGTGATGCATTGACAGCGAAGAATGTCTGTTTAGGGATTATGCATTATGCAAATATTAGATGTCCTTTTGATTGCACAGTTTGAAAATCCATCTCTTCATAGCTTGAGAACGGGCATAGCTGTTCACATTTAGTCCTTCTCTTTTAAGGACTGTGTGACGTGTACAGCAAAAGTGATACTTGAAGTGCGTCTACACCGTTTGTTCATGAATGGATGAAGTTTGCTCTTCTCTATTCTATTCCTCCCATGTCCTATTGCCTATATTATATAATGCCTCTCTGCCCACACACTGTGCTCAGCCTCAGTCTGTGTCAAGTACTCTGCCCACCGATGCTTCTCTTCATCATCAGTGCTCTGAACGTCAGTGGAATTGTGGAGCACTGCCCCAATGCTGCTCCAATTTAGAAAAGAGTTGAAGACTCACCGCTTTAAAGAACACTATATCACAATGTTTTAATAGTGCACAACCCAGATTCCTCCCCCATTGAATTCATGCTTTTTTAAAAATCATGCACAGTGCTCCGCTGCATTTTGGATAGGTTTGGTTTTTAGAAATACCATGCACAAATACGTACACACATACCCACATTCCACCTCTGCTACCACTTGCTCTTCCCAATGTCTAAGGACCACTTGATCCATTAATATTTAATTCACCCAATCAGCTAAGAGGGACAGTCACCAAAAAATTATAACACATTGACTATTACCACAAAGGAATATACAACAAGCATTGGCATAGCCTTTGGGACCTTATAAGTGTTTAGCCATGCAACAGTTTATGTTGTTGCACCAAGGATATTGTGCTGGATGACTGTGAGCTATTGTACCTTCAGACGCTTGATGTTCAGGTTTTAATTCCCAATATGTTGTAAGACCTTGTGGTTTTAATGGTACTTTTTCGGTGGGAGGTTTCATGATACCTACTGTGTGCATTGTTTTTGGTAATTTGGGACATCTGTGTAGTGTTCTGGAGCAACAGAACTCTGTGTCTTGTCACAAAAGGAAAGGCATAAGTTACACCACTAATAACAGCTTTAAGGTAGGATTTAAACCATTTATTGATGGCTCTAAAATAAGTTAAATAACTAACTGCGGTGCTAGGACTGGTGTGCCAGAAGTGCTGGGCAGTTTTAAGGGTTTGGTTTAAGGGAGACGCAGACATCACATTGCAGTAGCACCGATTAAAGAAGAGTTTATAATTATGTCATTGGCGCTGTGGAACAGTCAGAAGGGCAAGTCCCAGTGCTATAGCCACGCTCACAGGGCAGCAGGGGAGGACCAAATTATGCCAGGGTTGACTAAATATTGCAGCAAGAGAAGGCAAATTATACGGCATAATGTGGAACATTTTGTAATAGCATTATTTCCATAATTTGTCAGTTTCCCACAGGTTAACATCTGTCCGCGCAAAGGTTTCATCTCATTGGTTGCAGTTTAACAGCGAAACAGGGCAACAAGCAACAGAAAGAGGGCACGTCAACCTTTCAAAGAGCCATTCACTGAGCAGCCATGGGTGTTGCTGCATTTTTAGTTACTTTTGATCCGTTTGAGTGTTTTTTTGTACATCTGCAAACTATGCAGAAGATTATGGTTTGTGCGGCAAATCCATAATAATAAGTAAACACAGCAGCTGCAAAATCATTTAATTCCAATGGCCCTGGCTAAAGCCCCGGGGGACAGTGACGTCACAGCGCTGTGGCACGGACATTCGAAAAAGGAGGTCAACTTTAAGATTCAGCAAGAGTGTTGTATGTTGTGAGTTGTGAGTTTAGTGACCTATTAAACACAGAATTCAAATGCAGATAATGATTATAAAACGTAGGTAATTTTAAACAGGTCTCGGAAATACACTCATCAGAACCAAGGGAAACACAGTTTTATTGTGAACCGCATAATAGACTAGTAAAGTTTTTTTCTAGTGGGCTTGTAGTCAGTTGTGACGTAGTCTTTTTTTTTGCTGTTTTATATAGCGCGAACTCGACCCAAAGGTAATCAGAGCGCTTTACATGAGTACCAGTTGCATCACAGACGGACACATTCTGATTAAGTGATTTTCCCAAAATCACAAGATGCTAACCAGTGGGCTTCTGGATGACAGGGAGAGAGAGGCCTCCGACGGGGGAGCAAGCAGAATACAGGGCCTCTGGCCTCAATCCAGGCCCAACAGTGGTTTCGCTTTCCTGGCTGCTCGAGGAACAAAAGGTAAAGTTTTGTTTACTTGAGCCGGGGCAGGGCTGAGAATGAAAGCTATCAGCAAGTCTAAAACAGCATCGGGTGCAACTGGAAAATGCAGAGAATCCGTCACGTCTTAAATGAAAGGATGAGAGCGGCGAGGCAAAGGGGTGAAAGATTGAGAGAAAGGAGCAAGAGATAGAAAGGCTGGAAGCGTGAGGGAACGCTGGCCTCAATCCAGGCCCAGCGTCGGTTTCGCTTTCCTGGCGGCTCGAGGAACAAAAGGTAAAGTTTTGTTTCCTGGAGCCGGGGCGGGCTGAGAATGAAAGCAATCAGCAAGGATAAAACAGCATCGGGTGCAACTGGGAAATGCCAAGAATCCGTCAGGTCTTAAATGAAGGGATGAGAGTGATGGGGCAAGGGGGTGAAACATTGAGAGAAAGGAGCAAGAGATAGAAAGGCTGAAAGCGTGAGGGAGTGTGGCACGGCCGCAAAAGAGCAGGCAAATGCACTCGTAACAGCAGCTGGTTCCAGGAGAGAGAGCCGTGCACTGTTTTCAGGCACACTCGTGCTTGTGGCACCATCCCCCTTGCAGGAGCGAGCAACAGCTAATTAGCATGCGCGCCACTGCTCGCTCCCGCAAGGTGGATGCCGCCGCAAGCACTAGTGTGTGCTTGAAAATGAGCAGAGCGATGGCTAAAAGCCCACCTATGCAGCGTATGCACGCTGCGTAGGTGAGACCTAAAAACTACCTAGACTACAGCCATTTTGTCAATAAATACACATAACACAAGCAAAATTGTGTACTGATCAATGCATGATCACTGAGCAAAAAAGAAAGCAAAACATCTTTGATCTACTGACTGAAGACAGATCTACTATTCATCAGAGAAAAATGCAAATAAGAGGAAATGGCTCCTCAAACCCATCGTATTGATGCTGTATTCATAATTAAAATAGAAAGAAAGACCGAGGACCTGTAATTCTGTTTTTTTAAAAACACAATGATCACAACAATGGAGGATACTACAAGGCTGTAAATCTCTTTCTATTAGATGCAACCCCAGTCTTACATTCACTCCCAACTTCATCTGGCTATAGAAAGCTCCATCCAAAATGGCTTCCTTCTTAGGTGTAATATCAAACGTGTCCATCACACTGTTAACTATGCATCATGACCTAAATATCTGTTTGGAGAAACCCGAAATACCTCAACCGAATGCCATTTTATCAGGCTTGACCACTCATAACCTAATCCATACTTCTACCAGGCCGACCCACCTAGCAGGACATATAATAGACCCTATTTTATGCAACAGAGACTTATAACAATCCATAAAAACTCTCTCCTCCTCTGGACTGTTCATTACCTTATCCCCTTTTCACATAAGATTCCTTCAATGCTTTCAACGAATTTATCCCATTCGGCAGCAACCTCTAGACTCTGGAATAAGCTGAATACATACGACTATGAAATCCATTTAATCACAAACACACAACCGGAGACAATAAACTCTGTAAAGAAGCTATATGATGGAATGACCCCAGCCGTTGACCAATTAATCCCTTTAATATCATCACAGTACAGAAAAAGAAAGCCCCTTTGATGAATTAAGATCTAAAAAAGATAACCTGGGTAAATCACAACACATGAATGGAACTGCCAGAAATCAAAGAACCTACCTGACAAAATGCATCCACAGAGATACAACAGAAATAATTTATCAAAAAGGCAAAGAAAATAGATTATTCAAGCAGAAACTACAATGGCAGTGCCCAGTCATGGGACTCTTTAAAACATTATTGTAATTAAAAACATTGCGAAAGCAGTCAAACAACTATTCCTCAGTTTCAAGATTTATGCAATAAAATGCAAACTCACTACACCACCATGAAGACACCTTAGACCACGGGTACTCATAGTACGGCCCACGGGCCGACAGCGGCCTGGCAAGCCTTCCTTGGCAGCCCGCAGACCTTGCAGACATTGTACCTGTGTTTTTATTTTTTATTTTAAAGAGTGTCAGTAAACACCGCCGCAGCAGCGCGGACTCCGAGACACTCTGCTCAATGGGGGCCTGGCGATTCCAGTAATAGTCAGAGTGGAGGTGCAGGGGCGCTAAGAAGAGGCGAAATACAATGAAGCCTCATTAACAAGTAAATGGTCTTTTAAAGACCTATGAAGTTCTCAGTGCAGCTGTGTGTGTGTGTGCCCGGGAAGCGGTCTCAGTTTGGGCTGCCACACGAGGTGACAGACAGAAGGAAACAGACAGAGGGAGACAGACAGAGGGAGATAGAGGGAGGGAGATGGAGGGAGGGAGACGGAGGGAGACAGGGAGGGAGACAGAGGGAGGGAGACAGATACAGACAGAGGGAGACAGAGGGAGAGGGATACAGAGGGAGGGAGACAGACAGAGGGAGAGAGCGAGAGAGAGAGAGAGAGAGAGAAAAAAGATGTGTGTATGCCTGGTCTGGTGGCTCAGTGGACGAAGGTGTCCTCTGCAGGGGCCTGTGTTCAACCACAAGGTCACAGTTTTGTTTGCTCTCGACCCGCCCCCCTCCCCCACTGACCCTGCCTCCACCGGTGCGACCCTCGGCCACAAATCACACTGTAAATTTGGCCTCCGAGAGAAAGTTTGTGAGTACCCATGCCTTAGACTCATATCTCGAAAACAAGAGAAACAGTTGTTGTCCAAAGATGCCATCTAAGGAAAGCACTCCATAAAAAATGCATGCATTTCTATCATCCTTCACAGAAATAACAATGACAGAATATCAGGATCTTGTGAAAACCAGTGGCAGCTCCAAGTGGCCATCTTTCGGAACCAAACCCCTCAAAAATATTCAAGAAAATTCTACTATCAACGTTGGTAAATATACTGATGCAGCGTACAAGCTGATCTTGCCTTGAATGACACTTAAAACCTATCTGGGCAATGAAAACAAATTTGCACTTTGCACACGTCTAGAAAAACAACGCCGAAACTGAGAAAAGCAGATGTACCAGCACCACAAATGTGTGCTTGACTAGGTAGAAACAGCAGGAATAATCAAATGGCGAATTTAACATGTTTTAAGTAACTGATTACCTTATATTCTTAACAGAGATATTATGACAACTAATGATAATTTAGCATTACTATTGATTTCATTGCAGAGTATCCTAACAAACTCGATATTGGTGCAATTCCTAAACTAAATGTGTTAGATGCCTAGAATTTTCAGTGTAAGTGCTTCACAAGATAAAGAACATTTGCATACAAGAACAATTTTATTTTAAGGATTTTCAGAATTCATTTACTTGTTGCTACTAAATTACTACTAAATTGTGGTAGGAGGCCACGATTAAAGTTGAACATTTCTGTGTAACAATCACTGACAACACTTCAAAATGCTCATATGTGATATGTGTGATATATATCATTATGTCTAAACTTAATTGAGAGTTTATTTTACGAAATATGAAATGCTAACTCTAAGACATGTTTGAGATGTCTGTTAACTCTAAGACATGTTTGAGATGTCTTTTCTCCTTAGGCTGCATTATTTCATAGCCTTGTGCAATGGACTTTGATAGGTTTTCACAAATGTTGCTTTATTTGTTCTTGGTTCTTATGACATTCCTATGGACAATAAAGATCTTTCTTTTACCCCTTTGTGCATGAATGGTGGGAACTCGACCTTTGGACTATACCCATGGACAGCAACAAAGTTAATAAGCTCTTTGTCAACTTAACTGTGAGGATAGAACTCATAGTTGTTTCTCATAATGTGGATGGGAAAAATGCTGGAGTAACAATTGTACCTGGAAAGACAGAAGGATGATCACATGACAATCAGACCAATGTGGACCGACCATTGATGTCATGATGACAAATACGTAACATATAAACTGTCTTTACTAGGAGTAAAGATGACTTCTTTGTTTCACTTTCCTTGCCTCCAACCTGCCTGCCGGAGTTACGTTTATGCCCCTTGCTTTTTACCCTTGCTGATGAACTTGCCTGTCAGATGATTTGGAACAGTTTGGTGAGACTTTCCTGATTTATACTCCATTCCCCCTTTCCCATTCCCATGGACTTTTCCCCTAATGTACTTAAACCTGATCCCTCCCCTTGCCCATGCTAAGAGAAGCTTTTGAGAACCAACATCTTTCTTTGTTGGTGGTAGAAACATTTTTTGTTTCCCATAAACCATCCTCTTTATGGAATCTTTTATTTAGAGATAGATTATTTCAAAGAAATGTGTGGATTTATATTTTGAATTGTTAGGTTTATGATTGAGTTTCCTAAAATTTTACTTATATGCCTAGATTTTGGATTTGTAAACTAATAACCAAATTATCTAAAGTTGTCTGAGTTTTATTGTATCAAATGTTCTTTTCTTAGAAGCTCTGCTTAACTTAAATGCATAACAGGGATTGTCACAGATTATTTTCTGAACATCAGGTTCTTTTGCTCTTGTTCTGTGTAGCCACTTCAGAGCTTTTGATTTGCATGATTCTTGTTAGACTAATCTTCTGTACAATGTTCGTACTACCAATTGCAATACTTTATCTTTACAGTATGGTTTTAAGAATAATATACTTGAACCTGATCACCAATTTCTTAGTTGGCTACCAATTAATGGCACTCATTGGTTAGCTGACAGTTGGACATGCTCACTATGAGAGCGAAACGTCCATCGGAGGACCATCACCTCTAAGGTGAAGTATTGAAGCCGAGTAAAAAGTCTACCTTTATAGGCCCAATAGGAGTGATAAGTTGCTGTTACTGTTGGTATCATTGCAGTGGGAGCCAAAACACATGTATTGGCTCCCGCTGCAACAATACCAACAGTGAATATAATCAATAATTTTCTGTCTACAAAAATCTTTCCACAGTACTTGAAGAAAGTATGCATATGACCATTAATCACAAAGAAAAACCTGGACCCATATGACCATATGACCATATTATTATAGACCAATGTCTAATGGACTCTTTACTGGCAAACGAATTGAAGGAGTACCAGTATTTAGGCTGATACCTAAATAATACTTAGAACTGCAGACCAGTGGATGATATTGAACTAAATGCATTGAATACCAAAAAACGTACTTGTGGAGAATGTGAAAATTATGATACGTTAACACTTTGGGAAGAAGAACATGGACCACTGACAAACATGTCAAAAGAAATATAACATATTGGAATTGCCATGGACTTGGCACTATCAATGAAGGCCTAAATGAACAAACTAACCATGTTGGTCTCTTTTGTACCGTCAAGACTAAGTCTGGGCGGTGAACTCCGCTCTGCAAGTGGAGTTTGCGGATTTTTCCAAACTCCGTGTTACGCTGAGCCCGTGGAGTTCCGAAAAACTCTGCTTCACAAAGCGGAGCAGAGTGTTTTTCCTCTCTCACGTTCATCAACGTCAAGTTGGCGAGTACGAGCGAGGAAAATCCACCTCCTGGTGAAATTTTTTCCCGTTCGCGATAGTCTACATCAAGTTGGCGAGCACAAGCGCAGTAAATCAACCTCCTGGCGAGATTCCTCAGTGTGGGCGATCAGATTTCTCATTGCGAGTAGTCGCGTATGCTCGCGACTGCTCGCTTTGAGAAACTGTCCATTCGCATTGAGAAAGCTGCCGCTCGAGTAAAAATCTACTCGAATGGCAGAAAGGAAGAAGCGCCCGCTTGCGCTGTGCATGGTGCCGTTCGCAATGATTGCACTGTGCGGACAAGCACCTAGCACAGAAAATCACTTGCAGGGTTGCGTATTAGCGCCAACCCTCTTTTCTCTTTTTTTAAATGGGTTGGTCGAGGACCTTCTGGCCCTAAGAGATATAGACGCACCCAGGTTGGCGGGCAGGAAAATACCTGCATTAATGTTTGCAGACGACACCCTGCTTCTGTCCAGGACCCCCATGGGAATGGAAAGAATCCTGGATGGATTCGCCTTATTCTGCAGGAAAAGGAACCTGGTCATAAATGTGAGCTAGACCAAATACATGGTTCTCCACGCGGATACTATAAACCGCCCCACGCCAAAACTGGACGGTCTGCATTTAGAACGGGTGAACATATTTGACTACTTGGGCTTAACACTCAACAACAAAATGAATTGGGGCCCCCAGATTTCAAAAGTAAATTTAAAATTCGCACAGATAACTGGGGGAATCATAAAGATGCACAAAAATAGCCCACTAAAGTTAATTAGCCCATTAGTGGAGATATACAAGGTCCAGGCGAGGGGAGTGGTGGCTTACGGTGCTGAACTATGGGGCCACAACACAGTCCCGATTTTAACCAAGTCGGAAAACCACTTTACTAGACAATTACTGGCACTACCCACGAGTACCCCTATGCAGCCGCTCAGGATGGATCTGGGCATACAACCAATTGCGGACCTAGTTGCATCACGTCCGGTCATGTACTGGCGACGACTATGGAATACTCCCGAACTTGCTAGTTTTCGGGAGGAATTGAAATCTATCCTGTTGATCCCAAAGGCTGGCGCTATTCCGTGGCTAGCCTTTGTAAAAAAAATCCCTGAGAGCAATAGGGAGAGAAGATCTTTGGCTCACACCAGAGGAGTCATGCCCTACCCTTTCCAAAAAGTCTCTGGCTAAAACCCTGGAGGAATTTAATCTGATGCAGGTCCTACGGTCCACGAATAGTACCAATCTGACCTCGGCATTTCTCGAGGTGAAAAATGATTATAGTTTTGGGCCCGCATTAGATTTGATTCACCCGGGAATCGCTAAGAAACTATTCATGCAATTTAGGCATGGATCTCTCCCTCTTTTTTCAAGAACAAACATGTGGGTTGGATCTAGCAGAAACTCCTGTCCTGGGTGCGGTGTAGAAGAAGAGTCAGAGGTCCATGTCATTTTCTTTTGTACAGCCTACTCAACCCCCCGTCGAAAATGGATCATCCAGCTCGCTAAAAATACGGGGGCCAGGAATTATAGAGATCTGTTTAGGCTGTTGAAGTATGACCCATCCCCCTTATTCGTTACCGTGATAGCCAAATTCTTATTTTCAATGTGGTTAATGAGAAGACGACTACTATCACGCTAAGGTATATCTTGTGTTATTCCTCTCAAATACAGTGTTTTTTCTTTTTGCTGCCCTGGCCAACGTGTTTGCTTATATGTCCTCGTATCTACATTTTTATTGTTGCACCATTTTATTATATCTACTGTTCTGTAATATTGTGATTTATGAACTTTTATGGCTGATAGCCTAAATACAGTTTTTTTGACTTGACTTGACTTGAAAATCACTGCAAAATGCATTTATCTAACACACTCTGCTGCTCGCGGAGCTCCGCGTAGCGCAGCAGAATTGTTTTTTGCACTTCGCGGTGTTCCGCGTAGCAGAACGCCGCCAACTACGCCCACGCTTAGTAAAGACACTCTGTTGAATTTTTCCCCATCTTAGATTTCCACAAACATTTCAAGCAACAACATAATTTATCCTCTTAAAAACTAACTATGCAAATGGACTGTATCATGGCATTTTTCTCGCATCACGAGACAACTCCAGAGAATTCAGAAAACAGATGCAAACTCACTTTTTTGCATTAGGACATGCACACACATCTCCTCTGCCCTGGAGGATCTCCGGTGGTTACTGGTAGAGATGTGAAAAACTGTCATAATTTGATTTTGTGTAATTACGTGAAATTTTGGCAAAATGATATTAAATTGTCAATAATTATGTGAAACGCAAAACTGGCATTTGGGGAAAATTCGTCCTTGCATCCACTTTGGATATAAGGGTGAATTTCATACTAAAAAATAGCACAAAAAAAGAAAAGCACAGAAAACAACAGCTGCTTGTGCTCTGTCATTTGTGTTGTTCCCATAAGTTTGCGGTAAAGTTTTGAAGGTTGTAAGAATGTCTTCTTACCATTGCATGGCACTCACAATGAAATAGATGATCAAGGAGCTGAATTCCTTCAAATGACGGTCAATTAATACTCCCAAAATAGGAATTTACATTTCAGACTAGCACCACAATGGGCTTCCACCTCACAAAAGGAAAACAATTGTTGATAGTACTTCCTCCATACATGCTTCCAAATTATGGAATTCCATTCCAGGGAAAATAGGAGCCACTGACAAACATCTGGAAATTCGAAGAATGGTTAACAGCTGGCCGCTCTTAGCCATACCATCATGGACACCTTGATGTGTCATCTTCTAATAAACAGGGCACACAACAAGAACACAGTCTGAACCGTCCAGAAACTCTGGCCTACATATTAAGATCTTATTCAAGAACTCAATCAGTCTTACCTTCTGAAAGATCTTACACTCACCTAGACCCTCTATAATTAAATGTTCAAATAAAATTATTATGAAAATACAAATACTCTTGTTTTGTTCCTGGGATCAACTGCTCAAATTTGCATGACGAGACAAGTTTACAATCAATCAATCAATCAATCAGTCAGTACTTATAGACCATGGCTAATCGCCCCAGGGGGTATCCAGGTGCTGAACTCTCAATTAAACCTGGGCGTAGTGCTCCGCTCCGCCCACATAGGGTACGTAGCGCTGCTTGCTTCGCGGTTTACGAAGAAGTCGTAGCAGGCAGCACTATGCACACGCCAGGGCGAAGATGAGCTGCCCGCCGCCCGCCCTCATTTTAAAATAAGTTAAACTATGTTAAAAATAAGATAAAATGCCTTACCTGTGGTGTGGCGTCCCGGGGCTTCCTCTTCCTCGTTGACGGCAACTTCTTTTCACAAATTCGCATGCGCGGATGCCCGCGCATGCGCATTTCTCAAGAGAGGAAGAGGGAGCCCCAGGACACCGCACCGCAGGTAAGGCATTTTATCTTATTATTAACATAGTTTAACTTATTTTAAAATGAGGGCGGGCGGTGCGTAGTGGGGCTATGCAGAGCGCGCAAGGGTGCGTAGATTTGGCCACACTACGAGATGCTCCATGTAGTCCCACTACGCCCACTACGCCCAGGGTTACTCTCAATGTCTTAGCCAAAGAGACAGGTCTTGAGTCCCTTTCTGAAGTCCGCAAGTGAGGGTGACGTTTGCAGGTGTACGAGGAGGAGGTTGTTCCAGAACTTGGCAGCATGGTAGGAGAAGGAACTACCTCCACTGTGGCTATGGCAAATGAGGGGAATGTGAGCCAGGAAGAGGGAGGAGGAGCACAGTTGTCTGGTGGGCCGGTGGAATTTCAGGTGGTGGTTGATGTATGCTCAATCAATCAATTAGTCAGGTGATTGTGAAGTGCGCTACTCACCCGTGAGGGTCTCAATGTGCTGGGGGAGGGGGTTGCAGCTCAGGGTAGGCCAAAAAACAGGTCTTGAGGCTCTTCCTGAAAGAGTGCAGGGTGGGGTAGCATCTGATGTTGACTGGGAGTTCCATCCAGGCTTTGGCTGCGATGTAGGAGAAGGCTCTTCCCCTGGCTCTGGTTCTGCGGATACGTGGGGTCGTTGCTAAGGTTAGGTCGCCGGTGCGGAGGTTTTCTTTGGGTGCGTGGAAAGAGATACTTGTGGTGAGGTATTTGGGTCCGATGTTGTGGAGGGATTTGTATGCATGAGCGAGTAGCTTGAAGGTTATTCTCTTTCAGATGGGGAGCCAGTAGAGGTATTGCAGGTGTTGGGTCATGTGCTTGTGTCGTGGGGTGCAGAGGACGAGTCTGGCAGCGGTGTTGTGGATGGTCTGGAGTTTCTGTAGTAGGGATTTGTTGATTCCTGCGTAGAGGGCGTTGTAGTAGTCCAGTCTGCTGGTAATGAGGGCATGGGTGACAATCTTTCGGGCTTTGGGTGAGAGCCACTTGAAGGTCTTGCAGAGGATGCGGAGGGAGTTGAAACAGGTGGAGGCGACGGTATTCACCTGGAGGGTCATGGTTAGGGAGGAGTCTAGGATGACGCCGAGGTTCCAGGAGTGGTTCTTCGGGGTGGGTGGGTTTCAGAGGGCAGAGGGCCACCAGGAGCTGTCCCACGCGGAAGGGGAGGGTCCAAGGACAAGGACCTCTGTATTCTCTGAGTTGAATTTTAGGCAGCTGTCACTCATCCAGGCAGCAACGTCTTTCATTCCTTCTTGGAAGCTGAGTCTGGTGTCTTCGGGGCTCTTCGTGAGGGATAGGATGAGCTGGATGTCGTTGACATAGGATACTATGCTTCTATCCTGAGCCCGTGCTGTCTGATGATGGCGGCAAGGGGGGCCATATAGATGTTGAAGAGCTTGGAGCTGAGCGAGGACCCCTGGGGTACTCCGCAGCTGATCTCTGTGGGCTCGGAAAGGAAGGGTGGGAGTCTAATTCATTGGGTTCTGCCGGTTAGGAAAGAGCGGATCCAGTCAAAGGCATGTCCTTGAATGCTGGCTTCGTGGAATCTGGTTGCTAGAGTTCGGTGGGAGACGGTGTTGAAGCCGCATAGAGGTCTAGCAGGATGAGGGCTGCGGTGTGTCCCTGGTCGATTAGCATGCGGAAGTCACCGGTGGTGGTGAGGAGTGCGGTCTCGGTGCTGTGGTTGCTGCAGAAACCAGATTGGGAAGCGTTGAGCATGGTGTCCTCTTCGATAAAGGTGGTTAGTTGTGTGTTGATTAATCTTTTGGAGACTTTGGCTGTGAAGGGAAGGAGAGAGATAGGCCGGTAGTTTTGCAGGTCTGTCGGGTCAGCCAAGGGTTACTTAAGGAGGGGCTTGACCTCAGCCCACTTCAAGTTGTCGGAGAAGATGCCGGCTTTGAAGGTGGCGTTGATGGTGCGGCTGAGTTCGGGCGCGATGGCAGTTGCAGCTCTGTGGAAGATGTGCGGCTGGCAGGGGTCCGTTGGTGCTCTTGAGTGGGTGTTTTTCATGGTCATGGTGGTGTCTTCATTGGTGACCGGTTTCCAGGTGGTGATGGTGGGCTGGCTGTCGTTGCTGGAGGAGAGAATGGTTTCTGGAGTCTGTTCGTTGAAATTGTCGTAGAGGGCCTTTATCCTGGTTGTGGCGGGCTTTGTAGGCGTAAGTCAGCATCTTGAACTGGCATCCCTTCTGGACGGGGAGCCAGTATAGGTTCCTAAGGGGGAGGGTTAGGAGTGTTCATTTGGAGAGGTTGAGGATGAGTTTCGCTGCTGCATTCTGTATGGTCTGGAGTCTCTTGAGGAGTTGGGTGGTTATTCCGAGATAGTGTGCATTTCCCTAGTCAAGCCAGCTTGTGACGAGGGCTTGAATTAACTTTTTCCTAAGGTTAATGGGCATCCATCTGAAGATCTTTTGGAGTATGTGGAGGAAGTGAAAGCAGGTGTAGGAGACTGCATTTTTGGTATTTCTTGGTGAGTTTGCTACCCACAATAATGCATAATGACTGCACAAAAAAAACACTGACATTTATTTGTGGCCATATCCTATGCCTATCCTGCTGAGGTTTCAACCCATAACCCATATCCCATTCCTTCTCACAAATTGGTACCACCTACTTGCAATCTATCAATATTCTCATTTTCCTCTACCCTATCCATTTGCCCCACCAGTTACTACCACAAACTAACATCTGCCTGCTATGCTAGTGATCATATGTAACTCCCTTTATTGAACCATAAAACAAGCTATGATAATGCTTGGAAGGGTTTCTCCGGCAAGCACAAGACTACACTGATCAACCAAAATGCACAACATTTTAGACTAAAATTGGGTTCCAGAGTAGTGAACTACTTGCTCTAAAGCACTTTTATGTCTCATCCGGATAAGTAAGCCCTACATAAATGCAGTTATAATACAATACATGTTATGAGACACCTGCAATTTATGGATCATTCCATCAAGGACACCTAAATAGAAAACATTCAAAGGATTCATTCTCAAAAGAATCTAAGCTTCCACCGCTGGTGTTCGGAGGTGTTAGGGAATGGATGGGAAGATTTTTCTAAGAAGGTTCGTCTGTAAAAAACATGACAACACCACAGAGTTCACATGGCTAGGGTGATGGTAAACATATTCCAGGGACACTGCTCGCAGCTTTCAAGGGATGATACTAGCATAGGCTATTTCCATGGTTTGGATTTTAACAATTATGTTGCTTACAGATTGGCAATCAGCATTGGTGGTGCTAGAGACACCGACCTACATCACCTTTGGAACAACCATAACACGTATTTTCAGAGGGACCTCGTTCCAGCTTCTGGCCTCTAGAGTGGAAAACATCCTGTCCTCCATAAAGGAAAGTTTAAACTAGCTTGTGACTATGAGCATGCAGTTTACTGATCATAGAGTCTGCTCAGACAAGTAGGACCTAATTTTCTTCAGTAAATAGGTGGATGTTAGTCTATGAAAGCACTTAACATTTAACAATCCCATTTTCAATGTAATATGGCTGCCCACACGCAATATGCTGCTAACCACACAGTTGTAAATATTAATAGAATGTTTGGGAGACTGATGAGGATTTTGATTGGCTAATAATTTAATAACATACTTTTTAAGGTTTTAGCAAACTATAAGTAACATGGCTTAATGCTTTAGTAGACTATGGCCTGGTTTAGAACAATGCACTTGTAATGCAGCAGGCGGGATAGCCATCAGGTTTATGATGGAATGTCCTCTTTGTCCAACTCTTAACCTGGCCCCGAGACTAACAAGAATGCATATGTAAGAGGTTGATTGTAACCTGGTGCAGCATTTCATACGCTGACAGCCTGGTTGTGTTGGAATGGACCAGGATTGGGAATAACACCCCTTCAACATCAGACTTCTCCCACTCTCTTGCAATCGAGAAAGAAACTGTGGAAACACATCTTTAAAGAGCATGCCACCCTACGCAGGAGGGTCCCACTCCGTGCCTCTCTTATTGTAAATACTTCTGCTTTCAGGGCTCTCGCCCATGGTACTGCTCTCGCGTGCTTCCCAGCTAGTTTCTCAGTATAGAAATGATATGGCTGCATATACACGTGCCGAGACCAGAGGTTACATGCGTAGGGTTTGATGGCATGAAGCTGCCGTGGCTCAGGGGGTTCACAGAGCCAGGCTCGAAGGTGCGAGGGCGTTAATAGGCTGACAGCGGAATGGGGACGAGTTTTAACGACTGACTTCAAACCCCACAGTGTGAATCTTGTGTCTCTCGTGTTTACTCTACGATACGCCGAGCATACACAGTTAACACCCAGGGCGATGGCTCCAGGTATGATTCACTCCCCATCATCTGCCAAATGACTTTGCACAGCTGGGCTGCGGACCTCGTCCTCGTGTCTATTTTCAAGTGTAACCCTGGAAATGAAGTAAACACGGAGGCAACCTGTGTGGTTTCCTTTGATGCGCCAGCGACCCGCATCGGTGCAGGACAGCAGCGGTGGCTGTGCTCTCCTTGCACGTCCAGGCTGTGCACCTCCGGCCTTGTTCCTACTGCACATAAATCCCCCCCTTGAAGCATTTAACAACCACCCACAGCTGCTCCCCTGATGCTTCCGCGGGCCAAAGGGCTGGCGGGTCATTAGGAGAGGTGGCCATGGTGCGAATAGAACCTCTTTTGGAGTTTTTGGCCACACTCATTTTCGCGGGAGGGTTCCCCACGTTTGTGTAGTTCAGTAGTCTAGGCAATATATCTGCACAGAATGTTACTGAGTTCCCTTCACTCCTCAACAAACCCCTGCTGTAAAAATAAATCAGCACTCGAGGCTCCTGACCAGTTCAAGAATGCATGACATGCTAAGCTGTTATTTGTAAAGTGCAAGGCCATTTCAAAGCGACGGTAGTGAACGTCTTGTGTGTTTTTGATGGTATGTATCTTAGGTGTGTTACTCATTTGAAGTGTGCTGTGTCTGTGTGCTATGCTTTGTGACTGGTGTGTGGTATGTTACGTGTTGTCATATGTTGGATTCGTAATGTATCAGCATGGCACTGATGTGTATGCCTAGTCGGCTAAAACTAACTTGATGGTCTGAGGGATACATAAAAGTAATGATTTTTATACAGCACTGTTACCAACTAATAGGGTAGCAGAAATACAATTGCTTCTCAAACAGGTTCTCCCCTCTCCAATCGTGTTAAGTTCTTACACTAGAGGAAAAAACATATTTTGAATCTTTGTTTTGGAGCTTACGGTCTATTTAGATTTTGGCCCTCCTTTTGTGTCAGGTTAGAAGTTTACCGGCTATGTTAGTCCGAAATTCCTCCGATATTCTTTTAATCACCTTTACCTCACTTGAGAAAGCCAACATGGAAGGAAGATTCATCCCAGTCTCAGTGGCGTAGCAAGGGGGGTGGGGGAAGC
This sequence comes from Triturus cristatus, assembly GCF_964204655.1. Classification (NCBI taxonomy): domain Eukaryota; kingdom Metazoa; phylum Chordata; class Amphibia; order Caudata; family Salamandridae; genus Triturus; species Triturus cristatus. Next base: position 688,206,368 of record NC_140590.1, on the reverse strand, counting down.
AGGTCCACCCTGGGCGGCACGAGTTTTGGGGGTGGCGGCCTCCCCCCGCTCTTACCTGCGCCCGTCCCTGGGCAGCAAACACAGGGGTTGCCATGGGCGGCCAAAGGACTAGCTATGCCATTGCCCATTTTGTATTACACATACTTTCCAATTTGATGCAGTTTTGGACAGAACCACTGTGATATCATGCTAATGGCAGACTATGAAAGTATCCTATACGAATGATGGTAAGATCGAAGTTTAACAGAATCTGGAACACGTCTTTACCAATCAGATCAGTACATGCCTTTCCTGCTCTGTAAGGGCCAGATGTATAAAGGGTCTTTGCCCTGGGATTCTCAAAGTCCCTGTACTTTGGACTGCAAAAATCCTTTTTCATACTCACTAACTCCATTTTACAATTTTGAAAAGTGTTTCTGACATTGCAAAATGGGTTTCTGACTCACCCAAAATTGCAATTTTGGAAACATAGTGTAAGGGGCCTTATTTGCAGATTGGGAGTCAGTGTGGTATGCATCAATGGTTTCAAACCACAATTTACATTGCCAACCATTGATAAGTTATTGCCTCTCAAGTTGGAGTGGTAACATATTTGCAAAGAGAATGTAGTCCTCAGGGTGACAGCTTTAGGGGTAGGTGGGGTTGGGGTAGGTAGTAACCCAGGGGACCACTGCCTGCTCTCATTGACGTTTTCTAAAACAGAAATCTTTTTTTACAGCAGCCCTGCTTCCTTTAAGGAACTTGGGCCACTTTTCATTTAAAAATGCAATCACAGGGATACAATCCTTTGCAGGCCAATATCTCTCGGATTGTAGCCAATTATAGGCATTCGCACATTGGGACTGGGCTAATGATTATTAATAAGACAGATAGTTCTGCGAAACCCTACAATTTTATTTTGAGACTGACCTATTAGTACCTAGGTTGGTTCACAAAAGTCACTGTGGAATCTGCAACTGCTTTTGTGGTCAGTAAGTTAGTACATCTGGCTTCTGAATCGTGTAGTACTTTTGCTTCCGATTTAGCATTAACACTCAAAATGTCCTTGTACAATGCTCAGCCTCTCATGCCTTATTTCCATAAGTAGCATTTCCAAGTCCTTTCTAACACAGTCTTTCATGAACAAGAGTTCTATTCTTATTTGCAATCAGGTGCAAACTGACTTAGGTAGGCTATTCCTTCATTTCTCTTTTACCCTTGCCCTTTTGTACAGACTAGTTAGTGTCAGAAGGTATTTTTGTCTGGGCTTTTTTTGGCTGAATGTGTATGTTATGTACACTTGTAAAGCGCACTGTCACCCACAAGGGGTATCCTGGTGCATAGCAGATGTGTGTACCTAGCCATGCCTATGATAGTTTGGTTATTTAAAAAGCCAGGTCTTTAGCTTCCTATGGAAATTCAGAAGAGAGGAGGAGATTCTGATGTGGAGTAAGAGGCCGGTCCACGCTTTAGGAGTAACATAAAACAACACTTATCATTTTTATCCGGTTCTGTGCATGTGTGGGATATGTGCGAGTAGGAGGCCTGCAGAGCGGAGGTGTCTGGGTGGTTGTTGGAAAGAGATACAGCTGTTCAGGTAGGTGGGACCTAAGTTGAGTAGTGCCTTTAATGTGTGTTTGACACAATTGAAATGAATACTTTTGTGTACATGGAGCGAGTGGCGCTCCCTGAGGTGTAGTATGATGTGGGTTCTGTGTGGAGGTTGAGGATGGATGTGGCTGCCGAGTTCTGGATGGTTTGTAGTCTTCTAGAGAGTTGCTTTGTCATTCCGTTGTCGTATGGCTTATACTTTCTCAAGTAAAACTGTGTTTGTTTGGGCAACATAAACATCAGTACTGTGTGCGAGACTGATTCTTAGCACACCCTCAGCTCAGGATATGTTGGCCTTAGTCCTGGTAGCTCACAGTGCACCATCTGTACCCCTAACCTGACAAGGTAATGAATGGATTGTGCAACCTCAGAATATGACAACCCGAACTCCCTAAGGAAATCACGGTAACAGATCTAGAACCTTTATGTTTGGTTACTTATGCATACCTAAAGAGATACACAACAAATACACAACTTGCAGTTTCAATATTTATTAAAACATTGGGATTCTTGAGTAAAATACGTGTGCTATATTATGAGAATGGTGAAAAAGATAAACAGTCCAACCATTTTGCTGTTTCAGAATATATGCTAGCATAAAAGTACTGTAATATATCGTACTCCTACCTAGCACTACCTAACCTAGTGTGCCTAGGATGGGTGAATCTGCAAATCCCTGTTTGGTGATCCAACACCCCATTACCTGTGGGTAAGTGTCATCAGAGTGCCTGTCTTGGTGGATTGCTGAGCAGCATCCCTCGCTTGAGGTAAACAGGAATCTGCTGGGGTGGAATTCTGGCATGGGTGACCTCTCAGTGCCAGCAAAATGCTCCTCTAACTAATCAAGGAAGTGATGTGGTTCATATAATAAACTTCACCCATGTTACCATGCCGAATTCTCAGTCAGTCCGCTATTCTTGATTCTATTGTGATAGCTCCGTCGCCGAAGGAACAATAATAACATCAAGATTTTGCATGGTGAACTTAGCCCATATACAGAGTGTTTAAGGTTGTGTGATAATATGCCTCCAAAGTGGAAATGTAACCATTGCTGTTTCACTGAATATTATCCTAAACAGCCATGAAATATAATGTGTGTCAAAAGTCATCGTGTTTAAGAAAGAAGTCAATTTAAAGATCTGAGCATGTAAAATGGTGGTTTTCCTACTCGGGCCTAAAGCAGCCACATTACACCGGTATAGAGGGTGTGCCTGTAGTCCAACATGCTGGTGAATAAGGCGTGAATGACAGTTTTTCTAGTGCTGTTTAGGAGTCATTTGAAGATCTTCCTTAGCATCGTCAGGGTGTGGATGCAGGATACAGTGATGGCGTTGACTTGTATGGTCATGTCCGGTTTGCTGTTGATGATTATTCAGGCATGGGTGCTGGGTGTTGGTGCTGGTTCGAGTTTGGCCAGCCACTAGTTGGAGTCTCATGACAAAGTGTTTTTGCCAAAGATCATTACTACTGTATTGTTGATGTTGATTTGATCTTGAGAGAGTTGGCTTTCATCCAAATAGCGACTTCGGTCATGCAGGCCATGAACTTGTTTTTTGTGTGGAGGTTCTTGTCCAAGAGGAGCGTATGAAATGCGTGTCATCAGAGTAGGAGAGGATGTTGATGCTGTGTGCATAGATGGCATTCGCCAAGGGAACATCTATCTATTGAAGAAGGTGGGGCTGAGAAGTAGACTTTGTGGCCCTCCGCAGATGAGTTTTCAGGCTTCTGAGAAGTAAGGTGCAAGGCTGACAGCCTGTGTTCTATCTGTTAAGAAGGAGCAGATGCAGTGAAGATCTAGTCCTTGGATGTCAATCTTGTGCAAGCACGTGATGAGGATGGGTGTGTGACACAGTGACAAATGCTGCAGAGATGTCTGGGAGAATGTGGGCTGCAGTGTCTCATCTGTCAAAGATCATACAGATATCATCTGTGGTGGCAATGAGTCCTGGTACTTTACTGTAGGTGAGCCTCAACCTGAAATGCTTAGCATCAAGGAGCTGGTGGTTCCTGCAGTAGTCAGTGATGTGTCAGTTGATTAGTTTCTGAAAGTCCTTTGCCAGTTATGGTGGGAGGGAGGTAGGTCTGTAGTTGGAAAGTGTGGGTGGGTCAGAAGATGGGTTCTTCAGCAGAGACATGACTATGGCATTTTTACAGCTGTCCAGGAATGTGGCTCAGTCAATTGAGGATGGGTATTAGAGCTTCATTGATCAGTAGGAGTCCTGTGGTGAAAGTGTGGAAGAGGCAAGGGTGTGATGATGCCCCGGAGTGGATGGTCTTCAAGGTAGCAGTGAATTTCATGGTGGTGATGGTGGGCCACGAGGTCAGGGTTTGTTCTCAACTGTGATGGGGAGTTGAGTTCCCGATGAACTTCTCCTGGTCACCATGCATGTCAGAGAAGGTTTCCTTGCTCTTCACTATAGTTCTCACCCATCTTCCTCTCTGCCTCAATGTTGTTGCTTTATCACAATAATGCCACTGATTTCCAGTTAAAAGAATGCTTCTTGGTAATAAACATGTCAGGAGAGTTTACTGGTAAACATTACCAGCTACTTACTTCAAACCCCAATATTCACCGACTGTCATAGAACCTCCATATCCAACATTCTATCCACTTGAAAGTACCACAGGTGAGAGAATGAGGAGGCATGGAATGATCCAACACGAACAAGAACAGGTAAATTTATAGGTTGCATAGGTAATACCAATGGCTTTAATAGAAATAGTATAGAAATAGTATATATAACACTTCTCTAAGGCAGGAATTACTGTCTGCTCTTGAAGCTTCCCTTTTTGGGTTCACCCTGTTGACAGAGCTGATTTTCTGGATCCAGGTGATAAGTTACAGTACAAATACTGGGCATTTGAAAAGATAAATATATCTAGAATGTTAATTCCTGTAGAATGTATTGAAATATGATTGCTTAATACCTTCTGATCACAAATGGTCAATGGGACTCAGAGTTGTGCATATTCCAATATTTCTTCCTAGCCGTTTCCTTCTTTCCTGTTTTCCCAGGGCCTGATTCCAAGTGCTGTGGTTAGCATATAAGTACCCTGAATCTGAGACTTCAGGGATGCTCGGATATATCTTTTTGGGTTGCAACCATACCTAGTGTTGCGACAGATGTGACAGGTATGCCCAGATGTGGGTCATGTGCTCACTGTGTCACCGGAACCAAGTTGTACCTTGCTGACGAGTGTGTTTCAGTGCAATTGGGCCCTGGTCTCGTGGTCCAGGCCGAGCTGCTCCTATTGGAGCAGGACTAAGGCTGATTTGCATGAAGCTGGTTCTTGTTTAAGGTGGCATGATGGGGGGAAATGCAATTGGGTGTGGCACAGCATTCCACCCATCACGTTTTCGTATTCCTTAGGCCAATGATAGAACTAAATGTTAGTTCTGGCGCTATCTTGAAACAAGTTACAGAAAATCTACGAAGAGAACTTGAATCAGCTAAGACTGAAAATGCCATTCTGTTGTTCCACTTGATTCAATTAGAAAGTAGGACTACTTCTGTTCCTGTAGCAACAGCTGGTAATCTCTTTGGTTGAGCCCCTTTCTCAGTCTTTCAGGATAATGTGGCAGGCTACTTTAGTGCCAAATACCCCAGACATGTATGTAGTACCGCCTTAAAAATGTAAGGGTGTTCCCCTAAACAGGGGTTGTCCTTTCAAGTTCTGACGAAAAGAACATAAAAGGATAAAAAGAATGTTGCCTCTACTGAAGGCAACCAAGACATCTTGTCTAGCACTGCCATCCTCAATTGGATAAAATCCAACACTCAGCCTTGAACAGTAGGATAAGTCCCAGTCATCACAGAATATGCCATCAAGAAGATTACATAATTTTTACATAAATGTGATTCTCTCTTTCAGTGGCTGCCCATATCAACTCTGGGGCCACTGATAATTGTATGGATTACTCTTCTGAACACCATCATGGTATTAAGTTACTTCAGAAACCAGAAGCGGAACCTAAATGGGTCAATGATGGGACAACCTTTACATTCGGGGGCAGTACTCAATAGACAACTAGCATTATTATGATCCTACTTTTTGGGCTTTTAGAAGCATTTCCACTATGTATCATCTCAGCACTATCCTATAACATAATATTACACACCACTTGGCTTCAGGGACATATCCTGACTACTGACTGCCTAACAGAAGTGCCTTTGTGTGGCTGCCATTGCTGGACCTGAGACTGTCAAGGATAAATGCATTGATCTACTCTAAGCCTATCAAAAATGTGCCCACATATTTTGTGAGGAAGGTACTCAACAGTAACATTTCCATAGATTTTGTAACCTCAACATATACCCAGTTATAGGAGCGATCAAGCAAAGAGAAGAAAAAGAATTACAGTACTATATGCAAGAACATTTTCCTGTGACATAATAGTTAATTAGCAGGAGCCCCCATATTTTTGTACCCAAGTCTCATGGTGAACTGTGACCCTTCGTGGACTACAAGGAAATTAACTCTATTACCATTCAAAACCGACGCCCATTACCTCTCACCCCTGTGTTATGGATTAGGTACACTCCACCCAATATTTCACTATCTTAATCTTCTAAGTGCCTATGATAGCCACGGCCCGTATAGGGAGTGCTACCGGGCGGTGACGTGGGGGGGGGGAGGGGTGGGGGGTTGTAAAATGCGGCATACGGCCAATTTCAGGTAAGCAACAAAAAGAAAAACCAAAGATGAATTACTTTCGTGTGCTGCATTGCCAAATGCGATGCAGCGCGCGCAACAAAATTAGTTTTTTTTCCCCGTTACTTATCTGAAATCGGCCGTATGCCGCATTTTACAACCCCCTACCCTACCCCTCCTCCGCCCTACGTCACCGCCCCGGTAGCACTCCCTATACGGGCCATGGCTGGTCTATGATTAAGTCTGCATACGTAAAGGAGAACAATGGAAGCATTTAATACTAAATATGGCCATTATGAATATTTACTTATGTGTTATGGTCTTTGTACTGCCCCTGCTGCCTTCCAACACTTTAACAATGCCATCCTTCATGAAAATGTGGTGTTGGGAGATTTTTTAGTTGTCTATCCAGATGATATTCACATCTTTTCTAACTCTTTTAACTTTTCAAGAGCACCAGCACCACATAAGAGAAGGCCTTTCATGACTGAGGCAATATTGTGTATAAGCTAAGCTATCCAAATGTCTCTATGAAGCCCCTTCAGTAACATTTTGGGCTATGACATTTCAGCCAATGGCATAGTCACAGCAGAGGAGAAAGTGAAAGCTGTTATCGAATGGTCCCCAATTCGGAATCCTGAACAAATGCAATGATTTGTCAGATTTGTCAAATCCAATTGATAATTATTCAGTCCTTTTCTAATATTATAGCTCCTCTTACTTATTTCACTCAGGAGGCAGTTCATTTTTTAAGAATGATGCAGAAGGAAGAATTTTCAACCAATAAGAAAGTGTTTACTTCAGCGCTAGTTCTTCTTCTATTATTGCGAAAACTGATATTTCAGCCTCTGCCGTTGGGGCTGTTCTATCTTAAACAGGGCTTTAGACAGAGGCCTACATGCGGTGGCCTTTTATTCTTGAACCTTATTAGAATCGAGCAATATGCCACCATATGTGATAAAGAATTATTAGATATTAAATGTGCTTTTTGGGCAGTGGAGGCAGTATTTAGAAGAAGCCAACTGTGAACTAGATGTGTGGGCTGATTACAAGAATCTTTATTTTCTTAAGGCCATGAGATGTGTGAAAATAACAGACACACTCACTGGATGCTGTTTTTCCTCAGCCTTCATGTTCACATTGATTACAGACCAGACAATAGGTGTAGTAAAGCAGGTTCTTTATTGCTACACCGTCCCTTTTATTTCTGCCTGTTGTTAAGACCTGCCAAGATTCATCAAGACATTTCTCCACAATAGTGGTTGCAAATAGAGCTGAGGCTAAGAAACCCTCAATATACCATTCTATGCAGACACATTAAACTGTTCGTTTCAATAAAAGAATTCCAGGAAAAGATACTTCACTGGTGTCACAATGCTCCTTTTGCAGGTCAGCATGGTAATCGACAAACAGAAAAATGGATTGCCCATCTCTTCTGATGGCTACTCATGAAACAAACAATTCAGTAATAAGTAACAACTTCTGTTAGTTGCTCACCCCCATTCAACCATGGACAACCATGTTAATGGACTGCATTGTTGACCTACCTGCTTCAAACACGTATACAACCTTACGACAGGTCATAGACTCCTTTTAAAAAGATAGGACAGCTCATTCCTAGGAAGTCAGTTCCCTCTGCTCAGTCATTGACCAAACAATTCATGCATGTTAGTTTGTCTTCATGGCCTGCCTACTCTTAGATTGTAAGACCGAGGTACCCAATTTACCTGCAAATTCTGGTTTCCTTTAATGACAATGCTAGTAGTCAACTTACATAAATCTAGCAGTTAACACCCACAATGTGGCAATCAATTAGAAAGGGTAAACCACATTGTAGAGCAATAGCTCATTTGCTTTGAACACAGTACCTAGATGATTAGAGTAAAAGAGATTCTTTTGGAGAGCTTTTATGTAGCAATTTCCTACATAGTGATCTGAAATCATCAACATTCCATTGTTTCCATGGATTTCACTGCAGGTGTTCCCATCCCCAGCTCATAAAGTATATAAACAAATTGGCCAACATCTGAACTTTGCAAGAGGACCTAAAAATGTCATGCTGACATTGTCAACCAGATCCTGACTTCAAAGTTCGTAGTTTAGTTTAACTTTCCATCCATTCTCTATGTCTTCTGGAATATAATGTAAAGTTCAGATTTAGTTTTGTCGAACCTTTTCTGGTATCCAGATAATTCATCCAGTTGTATTGCAGCTTCCATTGCCCACTAAATGGCAGCTATATCTAGCTTTCTCCATCTCACTTTAGGACCCTCTCCATCTCTTCCACTTCCATCTACTCCTCCACCTCTGACAATAGTTGACAGTGATGAAAACAAAACAAAGATGTTTCAATCCTAAAATCTCATCTAGTTCATTGTCAGCTGCAATATCTCATAAACTGGGAAGGTTAAGGTCCAGTCAATTGATCATGGGAACTTCCCTTTTTTGTTCATGCCCCTCATTAGTCAGGGCATTTCACTGTATTTCCAAACAAAGTAATTGGGTGGTGGGGTGTTTTCCGATGGTGGGGGTACTGAATAAAGGCTATGGAGGTTGCTTCTTGCACTTGACTGGGTTACATAACTCACAGACATTATCTTACTTGTAGAATGGTCCATTTACATGCTCTGGACCAGGATTATTTTCGAAGAGAATGGGCAGAATGGCAGAAGTGTGCAGATAGATTGGGTGTTGGTCTTGATGGAAATGATCTGGATGGTTCTGATTTCAATATAGAGCGGAATGATGGTCTTAATTCAGAATGGTATGGGTTTGGGAGGAGAGTGATTCAATTCCAATGTGGTCAGTTGTGGAAGGAATGGCATGACATGACTGGAAGCAATTTGACTGAGGAACAGTCTTGATGTGGAATCTACTGGGTGGGAGAGAAATGTGAGTAGTGTGAATATGGGCTCTTTCTATTGTTTTTAATGAACACAAGGACATCCGCTTACAAAAAAACTGATTTGGATTGCCTTCATTAATTTTAGTTCAATTACCATTCCTTTCTGTCAATTCCCTGTTTGCTCAGAGAGTACTGAGGACCATACATTGGACAGCTCAAGGTTCTCAGATGCACAGGCGGTAAAAAGATCTCTGGAAAAAGAGTCTTTTCAGTGCGCTTGTGGGGCATTGCAACTCCTGCCCAATGAGGAAGAAGGGCCAATGGTGAAGCATTCCACTTGGTGAGGGAGGGCCTGTGCATCCTAAGAAGGATGTCTGTGGCAAGTCAAAAGTGTCTGTGGCCTGAATTGTGTCTATTAGGAACTTTTTTCCTTGAAGCTGCATATTTGATGATTTATAAGATATTGGTCAGGGAGGACGTGTGTTGATTGGTATTTTTTCCTCTCAACCTCACCTTCTTTATTAGTCCTTAGTTTCATACTACATGCTTCAGTGCAAAACAATTATGCAATCTAATTTTCCCTGGTACAGCGACCATAGGGGGTTAATTTATAATTGCTACTTGGAATGGGCTGCAGCAAGCATTATTGTGTCTGAACACAAATAGGAGAGGGGTTTACATGGCCTTTCTCCAGGAGCTGTACCTGTGTGGGTAAAATGTTGTTCCTTTGCACCACAGATTGAGGGGTCAGGTGTTCAGCAACCCAAACTCCTCATATGACAGAGGAACTATCATTTGGATCTGAGCAGGGGTCCCATTCATAGCAGGGACTTAACAAATTGAGGTTCATCCTGGTTCAGGATCATCTAGAAGGGGCGACCACTGTGCTGGGCACTGTGTACGTCCCTAATGTCGAACAGCCCTATTTTCTGACTTTTCTCTTGGCAAGCCTGGCACCCTGTACTGATAGCGAATGGAAGCTGGGTTGGTATTTCAACTACGTATTTGATGTGACACTTGGCCTATCACACCCTCACTGCCCAGGTACTCCAGCAACTCATAGTCTGTTGTGCTCAGTGAATGGCTACATCTGGAGAGCTCGTAATCCCAGAGCAAAATAATATTCCATCTACTTGCACCTCAAACACTTCATGTCATGTTTTATAGTCTGGACTGGTCTAGACCATTAAATCTCAAATATATCGCACTCCCTATCTAGACAAAATGCTCTCCGACCAAATTTGCTGGGCCTATGCTTCGGCAAAGTTCCTTTCCTATCCTCACATGGGGGTCACAGCCACTATGGTTGAAGGATAGTGCAATCAACGATACTCTACGTGAAATCATTACTCATCATTTTCAGGGGAATACTGGCTCTGCCATCACTACTGCAGTAGGATGGGTGACATTTAAAGTGGTGGAGCGTGGAGTCTGCATCCGAACCGCGATCAGTTTGATGACCTAACGAAAGCAGAATCCTCCATGCAGAAACTGGAGAACAAGGCTTTAGCCAACATTGGTGCATCAGATCAATTGAAGCAGGCTACAGATAAACATGACTGCCTGCTAGAATACCAACAATGTCTGGACAGGCCTATGTATATTGCTGAAAGCGACAAACTGAGCCAACTACTGGCATGATTGACCCAACCACATAAACTCTATCCCTCAATACATGCAGTCATATGTAGACACATTAGAGGTGCTAGAGCAGAAATTAGACATGCAATATCAGCCCTTGCAATTGGCTCAGACTGATTGCCTATATAATTGTTTTGCTATAGATGAATCACTCTTTGCTCCTAGATTGGCTGAATTGTATGAAGAGGTTAAGCAGAAGGGATCCCTTCCTCCCACCCCCAGCGAAGAGGTTGTTACATCACTGCTGAAACCCAACCAGGATCCTGAAAACTTGACAACATACCACCCACTCTCAATTTATATTACAGACTATAAAATTATTAGCAGAGTCTAAGTGGATCAGCTTTTACTTTATCTTCCTGCCCTAATTCATGAAGATTAAAATTAGTTTATTCCCCGTCTAAATACTTCACTTAATATCTGACATCTGTATCATGTAATGGCGGCTGTATATCCATCGACCTTGAGCAGGGGTTTGACACCCTGAGTTAAAAGGTTTGTGCTGCGTCCCCAGATGCTGACCTGGATTAAACTGCTGCATGCCGGCCTAATGGTGAGCAGGAAGATAGATCACCATATCTCAGACAGCTATCCGGGTGCTAAGGGAATAAGGCAGGGATGTCCTTCATCCCAGCTGCTATTTGCACTGGCAATAGAACTGCTGCCTGCAAAATGATGGGGGCCTGGAATGAATGTGGGGTATACCAATAAAAGACAGAATGTACATGCTCCTGCACCTCAGTTCAGTACAAGTGGATCTGATCCCAATTGCTGTCAACCTCATCAATATGTTTTGTATGCCCTCCAAGCTGAGTGTTAACAATAGCAAATCCTTCATGTTCCCCCTTAGATGGGGGACTTGCCTCCATGAAAGCTCTTCATCGGTGAGGATTAGCTTCAATGGGCACCCCACATTTTTCGCTACTTGGGAACCAAAATATATTATTCCCAGTCTGACTTGTAGAGGTTAATTTAGGCAGCACTCTCCACTTGCTCATTCTTGACCATACTGCTGCTGTCAGTGATGGGCCGGATTGCCATCTCAAAAATTGTGAAACTGCCTCATCTGCTCTAACAGGTTTCTGAACCTCCCATTTGTTGTCCGTATCCAACATTTTCATGGAATTAAATGTGACCTAATTTGTGGCATGGGCAGAGGATGATTTGCCTCAACTAAGCTTACACTTAATGCTGACAAGGAAGGCCTAGGGGTGCCCCAACTTTGGAGGTATTCCTATGCAGCACAAATGCAATGGCCTGCCTATTGGCTCATTGGATACCATCAGGATGAGATGGGGCTACCTTTATCTCAAATCAGATTTGGTACACTCCATAGCACTTTATTTCCCATGGTAGGAACTTCAGACACTGTTTCTCAACACATCGGTGACTCACTGCAGCATTAAATATATGGGCCCTGTCCCACTTGTGCAACAGCAATTCCCTTGCTTGGTCTCCCCTTGCAAAGGGACATCCTGTCTGCTCATGAGTTGATCCCATGAGAACACGCAGGGTTGAGTTCAGTGAGCAATACGTTTGAAGATGCAGCCCTCATTGGGTTCCAGACTCTTGTTTTGAAATGAAGCTTACAGAGGAGTTGTGTCCTTACATACAATAGAATAAGCCATGCATTCCATAAGTGGTAAACAGCGCAATCTGAGCACACTTCACGTGCTATGTTGCACATTCTTCACACAATGGAATATGGGAAGATATGAATTACTTGGATTTATACAACCATGTATTACCATGCAGATGTACCTCTACAACCCCTCAGAAACGTTTGTGAAAACTGAACTACAAGTTTTCAGTGACAAGGATTGACCTGATTCAAACTCCTTCAAATCAACATGTTTCATAGGGCCTACCTCACGGCTCATAAACTTCATCAATACTTTCACTTGATTTCTTCTAACTGTCCCAGATGCCATACTACACCAGCAAACCTTACATATGTGCTTTTGAGCTGTACTGCATTACAACTCTTTTGGTCAGTGATTTTGTCGGCATTCACTGGGTCACAAAGAGCATTATTGGCAAAAGCCTACTGGGCATGTATATACAGCCTAAGAAGGCAAAGGTTAACCACTCGTTTCCTGGGCCTGGCTCTTTATCTAACCAGGAGGGCTATTACAGGACTCTGGAAAACTTCGGACCCTCCGTCATTGGAATCGTGGCATAGTGAATGACAAAGGTGGACAATTGCAGAGAGTACTGCATTGTGTAGGGAAGAAAAGTGGGGATCCAGACATACCCCAGTAGCAAGAGAATGTGATGTACTGGCACAAAACACAAATACTTTTCCAAAAATGTTGACACAAAGACCTTTCCACAAATGATGACAGATCCTTCCTGAGCCATTAAAGATCCTGGTGCAATTTAACTCTCTTGATGCATCAAACAAGAACGTATGCTCCCTAACAAACTTTCCTGCTCAATGGTGCTCATCCCGTGCCCCCCTGCACTTCCCCGTTGACTTGAATGGCATGATCCTTCTGTTTGTCTGTCACGTGGCCCATAGGGACATTGTCGTTTTTCACTAACTTAGCATGAGCACATTGCAGCTTGCGTACTGCTTTGCACACATTACTACACGTCTTTTTTGCAATAATTTCAAAGACTGCTTTCACATGAGAACTCATCACTGTGTTCACTCTCTGCATGTTCCTGGGATTTTGACTGAACATTATGTGTAAGGTCGAACAACAATGCCACTTGTTATTTTGTTCTGGACAGTCCTTAGACAAACCATACGATACAGCTGTTGCTTGGACAGCGTACATGGGGTTTTAGTGGGGTGCATAAATAGGTGACACACTGATGGAGAGGGACCTTTCTAGGGAGAAGAGCGCCCATGATGTAGATCTACCATCTATAGGCTAAGGTATGGGGTCTGCTGACAAAGCCCAGAAATCTTTTATTATATAACAATACTTCTTTTTAGCAAGGGGAGGGAGGTTAGGAACTATAGTCCTTTCTCCATTGCCTTTTTATGATGACATCTCCCTTCATGATTTATGGACTCGCTGCTATGCTGACTATATTTGTATTATGCGTTTTCCTGCTTGTGGTGGCACTGCCCTGCACGTTAGGGCACGTTAGTTAAAATAAATATTTTAAACTACTCTGTGTGTGTGTCAGATTTTATTTTGGACAAGTACAAGAGAGTGAGCGAAAGGGTGTGTCTTGTTACTGCGATTCCTGGTAGATCAGGGAGTCTTGTGTTCAGAGGGGCGTCTAATCATTTGTTTCTCTGGGAGTGAGAAGGAGAGCAAGTGAGACACTATAGCTAATCGGTCCTGAGTTCGTGGGTACTTAGGTGGTAAGAAGACTCAGTCCCTATACACCAAGGTCCAATTTCCTGAGCATAGTTCTGTATTTGTGCAGAATCCCTGCAACATGTCTAAATACTTATATGCTTGATAGATGTACATGGAAGCATGTGTATTACACCCGGAAGAAATTAAAACCACCCCCTTGCTCCCATTTTTTCATAAGGGTGGGTTAGTTTTTTTTTTCATTTTTAGCAGTTTTGGATCAGATGACAGAATATTCAATAATATGATCTAATTCGTGACCGTATTGATGCGCTACCGGAATCATCAGTTTAAACAACTAAACAGTAAAATGTAGAGTCAACTGTAATGCTTATTTTACATGCTACAATGTTACCATTTATATTATTTAGAAAGTTTTTTATAGCGTGAAAATGACCACTGATTGTATCAGAGTGCTTTAAAGTTTATACATCAGGAAGGATGCAAGAGGTAAAAAACAGAACGAACAAAGAACAAAGTTAACCAGCCGCGCTCGGTAGTTGGAGTAACTGCAGGGCGGTGACGTGGGGAGGGGGAAGGGCAGGGTGGGGGGTAGTAAACTATGGATTACGGAGGTTTACAGGTAAATTAACATATACATTAATAAAACAAATCTTGTTGCGTGCACTGCATCCCCAAATGCGATGCAATGCACACAACGAAATGCGTTTTATTAATTTACATGTTAACTTACCTGTAAACCTCCGTAATCCATAGTTTACTACCCCCCACCCTGCCCCTCCCCCTCCCCATGTCACCGCCCTGCAGTTACTCCTACTACCGACCGCGGCTGAAGTTAACAGTCTTTTAGAGCTGGGCACCCTCTGGAGCCTTGGCAGCTAAGACTCAGACCTGCAAGGGTGTCCTCGGTCTCCTTGGCATACGCAAAAAACAAAATCATTGCTTTAAAAAACGAAGAAAAAACATTGTGACAATCATTCTATGCAGCTCGAACAATGGGATCATCTAGCGTCAGTCATTCAGTCCCTTCGCTGTTTGCCGGTGCCAGTCAAGCCTAGCAGTGAGAGGATGCTTCTACTTTATAATAATGGGCACTGCGGAGCCCGTTTGTGGCAGATACCTGAATCTGGGTAAAGCAAATCAGTGCAGCATTCTCTGTGATGGAAGTCAAAAACTGGAATGTTCTGCCTCTGCACGACATTGATCGAAAAACGTCTGCTCTTCAGAAAACGTTACTGTTTCCTGAATGATCAGACGATTTAACAAGGTTGACAGTGAGGTGTTGGTTTTTCTGATCAGAAGCTTCTTTTAGTGCAAAGACCAACTCATTTGGTGAATGTTTGTTTTCAGTATACACGTTCAACAGTAAAATGACGTCACACTCTGTCCAGCTCAATAACTGTCCATGGGTGCCCTTAGCACTGGAGAATATTTGCTTTGTGAAATGGCATGTCTGATGGTATCTTCTGCAACTATCTTTTTGCTCACCTGACATTTAACTACTGCATGCAAAGTACTGCCTTAGATCGATGACAGCAGCAGTTCACAAAGAGGGAGAACACAACTGCCGGATCCTTGCTCCTGCCAGCCTCCGGATTGTGACTCGGAGGGTAAGATTCACGAAGGCTTTGTGTCGGGTTTGCATTACTTTTTTAACGCCAACCTGACAGAAAACTTTTGGGTGACTTACAAACCAATGCAAATTGGTATTTGCGCTGGTTTGTAAGGAAAAGTAATGCAAACCAGCACAAAGCATTGCTTTACGTTACTTAGAGTCAAGGGAGCATTAAATGGGTGGTATATGGGCATTACCATGCAACTATCCATGCTTTTTGGTGTAAAACCGTATCTACTAACATCAGTAGACATGGTTTTGTGCAAAAACATTATGCTGCTGGAAAGCAGGCGTTAAAAGGGAAAAAGTTTTCATTTCTCCTTTCTTTTCCGACTTTGCATGCCTGCTGCATTGTACAGCACACATATAAAGTAGGAAAAGTTTTAAAACTTGTCTAGCCATAGTATTTTCTACTGGAAGGGTACCAAATGGTGCAAAGGTGTGTGCATGGCACTCAGCAGCATATTCTACACCGGTGCTAGGGAGAGGGGAGGGCCATATCTCTGTAAATATGGTGCTCTCCAATTGTCACGCAGTGCAGCACTTTTAGATGCTGTCCTGCATTGCCTAGAATCTTTGTAAATCTGGCCCGGAGTCTTTTGCTGCACACTGGAGCAGTTTGCTCCTGAAAGTATTAACATTAGAATCCACAAATTATTTGTGTGAATCATACCAGTGAAGGTGTGTTTTTAGTGATTATGATTCTATCTGTTTACCTGTTTCCCTTCTACAGATGTTTATTAATTCCTGGTCATTTTGATCATTTTAATTGCCCGTGGCATCACTGTGTCACCCGGCTCTTCCAGTTTTCTCCTCCACTATCTACAAGCCCTTCGTCTCTCCTCCTCATCTGAATGTACTGTTTTGAGTTGTGTATTTGCCCCCATTCCATCTTCATCCCTGCATAACCTCTCCCCCCAGACATCCAGTCCTAGGTGTGCCTGTCTGGTAGTTAGATTATGGAATCCTTCCTCTAAGGCACCTACTTCATTGGATCACCATAGATCTGTGTGAGCCGAACTAAACCTAATGATGTTGGTTCAACACTTAGATAAGTAGGCTACATAAACAGAAACATTGTTCCTACCTTCTGATCCAAAATCAAAACATAAATTATAATACATGTTCTCCTTAAAACACTCCAAATTGTAAGCAGAATGTACAGTAACATGTACGAGTACTAATAATCGAATGCATTAGTTATACATTTAATCAGGGTGTCCAAAGGGTGTACACTTCCAAATGTGAGCAGAAACAGCCTCCAAAATATTTGGTTGATGCAACATATAGATGTAAACAAACAAATATTTCCATGTAGCACATTTTAAACTTGGCTCTAGTGGCACCATCAAAAACTAGATTTCCCCTGTGTCACTTTGTACAATGGGATATGCATGCAGCAAGAGGACATCTATTTGAGGTGTTGCACCCTGTAATACACACAGCTGATCCTCTCACTCTCAGCAGACCCCACCTAGATGAAGAGCAAATTCTACAACTGTATGAAGGACATCATGACATGGATGACAAACAACTGCCTGGAACTCAAATCAGACAAAACAGAAGTTCTGATCTTCGGCAAATACGCCGCCCTTTGGAACGAATCTGGTAGCCAGAGGAGTTCGGACGTACACCCATGCCGAAAGACCACACCTGCAACCACAGCATCCTCCTGGACAGTGAACTCTCTATGAAACATCAGGTCAACACCATCTGCTCAGCCTGCTTCCATATGATCTGCTTATTCCCCCAAATCTTTGGATGGCTCCACATCAGCACAAGGAAAATTGTGACGCAGGCCCTCATCACCAGCTAGCTTGGCTATGGAAACGCACTCTATGCCGGCATCATCATCAAACTCATACAAAGACTCCCGAAAATCCAAAACGCAACAGGCAGACTGATCCTCACCCAGCACCTAAAAGACCTCCACTTCCCCATGCAGAAGAGATGCCATTTCAAACTCCTGACCCACGCTTACAAAGCCCTCCACTGCCAGGACTTGCCTGCATGAACCACCGCCTGGTCTTCCACCAACCTACCAGAAACCTTCGTTCAGCACACCTCACCCTCACTCAGACACCACGTAACTACCACTCCGGAGGACACTCCCTCTCCCACCTCACCTTCCACCTCTGCACTGCATCCTCGCTGACCCACTTCAGGAAGAGACTCTAGACCTGGCTCTTCAACTGATACCTGAAACACTGTGCCTGGGTACCCCCCAGGGTGATTAGCCACGCTATACAAATACTACTTGGTTGTTTGACGTGCAGAATAATCAGCTTGTCTGCCTGAACAATCAGCTTCTTTCTGCTTTAGCTTTTCGGTAATTATTGTTACTATGTGGCTTTAAATCTATGTACCTGGTCTGCATGATTTCCACACTGCATTGTGATTGGGTGGACAGATTCGAGGGTTCTAAGCTGGAGAAAAGTTTTTTTTTATAGGAGAACATAATGAAAGTAGAATCTTGCCGCAAAAGAAGATATCTTCTACTCGTCACGGTTTCAGTAATGTATATCCACGTGGAAGCCGGGCCCACTTCACTTAAAAAGACCAGGGCAGCATTTTCCTTACACAGATGCTAAGTCTAGTCACTATAAGCAGCAACACGGGGACTGCTCCAAGGGTATCAATGAGAGCTTTACGTTCTAGCTGGTAAAAAAGATCACCAACATCCAATCAGTGTCATGCTAATGAGAAAAAAAGTGTTAAAGTTATCTTGCGTGAAAGCAGCACATCTATTTTCAGTGCAAACTACCATTCATGAGAACGTAGTGATACAAGTAAGGAATTTTTGCCAAATTACAGGGGAAAACACAAGTGTGTAGATGCAGGAGAATTAATCTAAATATTCATATACCAATGCAAATGTAGGCATTTGGCAGGAAACAACGAATGACAACGCACAAGTTCAGAGGTATCATGCACAGAGACGTTTTAAGGCATGGGCAGAGTGGGCTCTGGCCCAGGGCCCCAGATTTTCAGGGGGCCGCCTGCCAGCTCTGTTCTGCAGAGAATCTTACCCTGATGACCTTGAATAGTTCCTAATTGTTTCAAATACCATTTTCCTTACCTACGAGCAGGCGTCCAGACGGGGTAGGCGAATCGTGCCGACACCCGAGTTTAACCCCCCAGAAGGTGCGGGCATCCCACGCCACTATCTCATGAAGACACTTCTTCTTTACACTTAGGTCATTTTTTAAGGGGGTGTTAATCCTATTAGGATGCATGTGAGCCACTGACTAGTAACTGTAGGCTTCTCCCTCCCCCCCTCTTCTTTTCTCCTTCTTATTAGACCTCGTGTGGGCTACTATCTCCCCACCGTGTACACAGTTTTTCATGCACTCACTACACCTCACCTACACTCTTGGTCCTGAAGAAACGCCAAGGATCGTTTGACCGTTTTCAGGCGTGAAACATGTCGACCTTTTATGCAGTTACCAAAGGCACATTGCGCCCACGCTATTAACCCCTAACCTATGGGTTATTTTACTCTGCCAAGGGTACCTCCGCATTAAAAACCTTTTTTTGGATACCCTTAGGCATTTTTACTCACACGGAACGCGCGCACTGCCCTTCACACCCTACCTGTTACCCACACACCCACATGCACCCATGGGCAGCTCTCTAAAAGATCTCCATTAAAGAGAACCTTCGGGGGACCCGTAGGGCATTGCACCGCCGGCCCGACGAGGAGCAAAAACCCGATGATGAAGCATGACATCCCTTGGGATGTGTGAGGGTTCTAAGAGACAAGTTATGTCTTTTTCATACCTATGACCTGACACCCCTTTCCCTCCCTCTCCCCTCTGCTTTCTCTCTCTCCTTTTCTTTTTAGTCCCCCTAATTGCGAGGACTACAGTGTCTACTAATTGTACACACAAATCCTGGAACAGTGCCCCCCTTTTTTATTTACATAGTACCCTTGTGGAGCACGGGCACTGGACCAATAATAGGCTCCCACTCCCCCCTCTCTTTTGATTTTTTGAATTGGTAAAAAAGATCACCAACATCCAATCAGTGTCATGCTAATGAGAAAAAAAGTGTTAAAGTTATCTTGCGAGAAAGCAGCACATCTATTTTCAGTGCAAACTACCATTCATGAGAACGTAGTGATACAAGTAAGGAATTTTTGCCAAATTACAGGGGAAAACACAAGTGTGTAGATGCAGGAGAATTGAGAATCGCTCCAATAATTAGTAACTACATAAGAATATGCTTGAATCTTAAATCCTTAGCACACCCCTTTTCAAAATGAGTTCAAATAGATGCACATAGAATCCTGTCATACTTATATACTACAAATGGACATACCTGGAGGCAGCACTCGTTGGGGCCTCTCAAGGAGCATCCTTCTGCCTCTCCTTGGTAGGGAACAAGTGGCAGGGAATTAATCGAAATATTCATATACCAATGCAAATGTAGGCATTTGGCAGGAAACAACGAATGACAACGCACAAGTTCAGAGGTATCATGCACAGAGACGTTTTAAGGCATGGGCAGAGTGGGCTCTGGCCCAGGGCCCCAGATTTTCAGGGGGCCGCCTGCCAGCTCTGTTCTGCAGAGAGTCTTACCCTGATGACCTTGAATAGTTCCTAATTGTTTCAAATACCATTTTCCTTTCATTTATTTTTAATGTGGGGGTGTATTACCGACATTTTGAAGATAAATGTGTTTAGGTAAAAATGCAACATCCATAAAAAAGCTTATTTTAAATCAAAAGAGGACCTCACACATGAGAAATGGGAGGGTGCCTCAGAGATTATTTGCAATAATTTGAGTGAGCTGCTGCTGTGTTACAACATTGAAAACACACCTCTCTATCCCTATTAGACCTAAAATCATTTAGAATTTGGAGCAGTGTGCCTGTACACTGTCAGTGACCTGGCCAAAGAGGGCAAGAAAGAGGTGAAACTGTATCATAAATTCAAAGGTGGTCTGAACAGGGGCCTCCAAAATATGTTTGGGCCAGGGCCCCCAAAATACTTAAGATGTCCCTGATCATGCAGGAGTGTCCTGGCAAACATCTTCTCATATCTTAGTGTACTGGCCATGCCTACATATAGTCCACCTTGTCCAATGTATATGAACCTATCTCCATCATATGGCAAGAGCTGTCTAGAACGAAGATCTCCAAGCTCTGATATCTGATAGCAAAGATATCCCTCAGATTGCTTGGATCTTAAAATCCTCAACAGTTATGCCTAAAAGTAAATATATCTTGCCTACTTTAGAATTCTTGCAAAGCTGTCACTTGGGTCACTGATGTCTCTCAGCCTCATGTCGGGTCAGCTTTTTGTTAGGTTCGGTACTAAAGTTCTGACACTGGAAGCTCTCTGATTCACTGCAGGTACAAGTGTAGGGAGGAGAGAGGAGAGCCAGCATTGTGGATGTCAAGAGTGTATGTGATGCAACAGATGGTGCAGGGACTGAAGGCAGCACGTCAGTGAACTCCTCTGTAAAAGGCTTAAAGTATACAGTT
Source organism: Triturus cristatus (assembly GCF_964204655.1). Lineage (NCBI taxonomy): Eukaryota > Metazoa > Chordata > Amphibia > Caudata > Salamandridae > Triturus > Triturus cristatus. The sequence goes on along the minus strand of NC_140590.1, from coordinate 688,185,258 downwards.
CACAAGTTAACATTTTAGGTGAGCAATAATGTTCACATGAAATGTCTCTGAAAAGCTGAAATAGTACTCACATTTTGGAGAAATAAACTAGAACTTCTTAATTGATAGAATTTCAGTCCTAATTACGTGGACGGACATTCCGGTTTATCTCCAATGGTTGGCGACGTCTCTTTCCAGTGTTTTATGTGATGGGCTCTTGGTAAAGGCAGCTCTTATTCCCTAACTCTGGATCTGCACAATGGACTGGGTCAAAGAAATGGTAAATAGCTGCTGTCTGTTAAGTCAAAATCTTTCAAATAAAGAGTGCCAATTTAAGTGTGTGCAAAAGACCCAAGCACACTCCTCCAGGTGGCATTGCACATACCTTGCCTCTTCCTACCTCTTGCTCCTATTGGTGTCTCTGCTTCACCTACTGATGTGTTCTCTGCTCTTTGTATCCCCTCTGGGCCTGTCTCACTGCTGCTACTCCAGCCTTTGTGCTCTTACTTCATGGAAAACTCTCCTTTAAGAATTGCCTTTCTTCTATCTTTACTCCGTAAAACTGAAAATATACCTCTTTTCTTCAATTCTATCTTTCTGTTGCTCTTAGTCCACACAGATGAGTCTGGAATTGTGTTTATCTCTTTTGTTTTCCATCAAGACATCTGCCAGAGAGGGAGGAGGGGCGTGTGTCTGTGTGTGTATGTGACTGTGTGTTTTCACACTCTTTGCTTGAATATTCTCAAAGAATAGCTGAGAATACAGTTACATCTTCAATGTGACTGAGGTAGGACATAGCTCAAAGATGTGTACCAATTACCACCGAGCTTCGGACTGCTTAGGTCATATCCTGTAATGTTGTTGACATGAGGTTTGAATGAAGGTGCACATGTAAATCAACAAACAGACGCGCACACTGTAAGAGCTTTTCAGGTTGTAGAAATTATTCAACCATAGCAAAATATTTCCAAACATTCTAAACTTGCCTTATATTTGGAATAACTTTGGCGCCGGTTGACGAATCCTCGCGAAATTTTCAAAATAGGTGGGGCGCTCTGCTCCGCTCCTACCCTGAAAGTTTCGGGGGGATTCGTCAAGCGGGGGCTGAGAAAAAAGGGGGGTCCCAAAACGCATTTTCCTAATGCAATTTTCCATAGGGACCTTTAGTCCAAGGTACAGCCCGAACGGCTGAACAGAATTACTTAAAATTTGGCAGAGAGGTAGTCCTCAGCTCATGGAAGTGCCTTTTGCAGGTCTGGTGTCAATCTGTTCAGTAGTTCCTGAGAAAATCAAAAGTAAAATCATATATATATGTGGGCGGAGCCTAACCACACATCTCATCCTGAGATCTGATTGGCTGTCAGCACTTCATCCAAGAAGTGTTGGCAGCCATCTTGGGACCAATATACATGATAGCACCTCATTAAAAAGCATTGCAGTTAATAGAAGGTTTTAAGACTTTAGTTACATTATAAATCATTTGTTGATGGTACCATACTCATTTTAGGAATTGTGGTATGTTCTAAGGTGATTTCACCATGTGAAAAAGCCGTCTGCTGGGATATCATGATTGAGAGAAAAATATTTTCTCATGCTTTAACCACAGAGGTTTGGAAGGTGATCTATAAGCTATACTGAGAGCTTATTTTCTGTAAATTCACATTATCTTTCTCAGTCATGTGAGAATGAAGTCTGACATTCTCAGTAAAACATGTACATCAAACAAGGGCAGAGACTGTCAGTTGATTCCTTTGTGTTCTACTGCAGCTTCCCAGAGTGTTCCAAAGAACAACTAGAGCGCTAACAGTCCTACTTATGATAAACGTATGGCACACCTGAAGCCATCTTGCTTGGATTAAAGTGGTAACTCTTAAAACATTTAATTTAAAAAGGAACAAAATGAGGGGGTTCATTTTTCTATAACAAGTATGATTAGTGCTGCAGAAAGGAAAAACTAGGGCACATTTTAACTTCTGAAATCCTCTTTTATTTCATTAAAAAATTCTGACATGCAGACTGAAACATGCACTTTCAATACCAGCAGCAGTTTCCCCTGGTGAGCAGTAGCTTTACTACAGTGATCTAATGAGCAAAAAGAGTGCTAACATTCTGAATTTATGGCAAATGTGTGACACATCTGAATGCCTTCTTGATAGAATCAAAGTAAAAAACTGAAAGTATTTCCTACTGAGGAGACTGCAGTAAATGAGGAAATTAGGAAACTTCATAACAAATAAATCTCCCAAGATGGCCACCAGAGACAAAAGAGCCCAAATGTAGCCCAAATATCACCCAGATGTAGCCCAAGTATAGCCCAATGACAGAATGTCCCAGAGTGTTCTTAAAAACAACTAGAGCGCTTACTGTCTTCATTATGACAAAAGTATGGCACACCTGAAGCCATCTTGATTGGAATAAACTGGTCACACTTAAAACATTTAATTTAAAAAGGAGCACAATGAGGGGGTTCATTTTGCCATAGAAATTATGATTATTGCTGAAGAAAGAAAATGAGGGCACATTTTGAGTGACTTCTCAAATCCTCTTCTATTTCATTAAAAAATTCTGACATGCAGACTGAAACATGCACTTTTAATACCAGGAGCAGACTTCCATGGTGAACAGTAGTTTTACTACAGTGATCTAATGAGCAACTAGAGTGCTAACTTTCAGAATTTATGGCAAATGTGTGACATATCTGAATACCTTCATGATGGAATCAAAGTAAAAAACTGAAAGCATTTCCTACTGAGGAGACTGCAGTACATGAGGAAATTAGGAAACTTCATAACAAATAAATCTTCCAAGATGGCCACCGGAGACAAAAGAGCCCAAATGTAGCCCAAAATCACCCAGATGTAGCCCAAATATAGCCCAATGACAGAAGTGTGCAAAACACTTATTATTTTGTGTTTTTTCAGTGTTATATAGTGCAGACTTGTCAGTTATTGGAGTGCTTTACATGGGCATTGGTTACATCACACAAGAACAAATTCATTTTGGTTGTAGACATGGGGAGACTAAGTGATTTGACCAGAATCACAGAATGTCGAGCTGAAGCAGAAACTCCAACCTGGTTCCCCAGTTGAAAAGTCTGCAGTTCTGGAAGTAACACCACATCCTCTCCCCTAAGTGCAACATTTAATCAAGTGGTCAACTGGATAAAAAAACATAAAGATAACAAATAATTTAAAAGTGCTTTGTCGCTATTTGAAAACTCAGAAAATATGTCCTTATTTTAGTCTTTTAGAGCACTAACCATAATTTTGATGCCAATAAGACCCTCTCATATATGTAATTTCTAAAGGAAATGCTCTAGGTATTACAGTTTTGATTACATCAAGATGACGTCAGGCGTTCCACACTTTTGTAATAAATATAGAATGTTAGCAATCTAGTTGTTCATTAGGATACTGTTGAGAGGCAGAGGCCAGGGGCACGGACTCTGAAAATTGAAGGCAGGTAGGAGGGTGCAAAGGCAACAATTTAACCACACTGAGCAGGCAGGAAGGGCCGTGGCAGCACAACAGACTATGGAGGGCAGTGGAAAGGGGGGCAGGGGCAACAAACCAACAATACAGGACTTGCAAGAGAGGCTGTGGCAATGTAATAGACCATTGTGGGCAGAAGGAAGAGGCAATGGTAGTACAACCATACATGCCAACAGACCCGATTCAGCCAGGAAACGTCCAATGTTTTTAAGCTCAAATGGGCTTTATTTGATCTGTCTCCTGTCTACAATCACCTCTTTTTCAATGTAACTCAAAGGAGAAAATCAATACCCCAGTTTTTTTTCAAAATCTCCCTCTTACCAAGTTCAAAATGTTCGCAAGTATGGTACATTGGATCATGGAAGGAAATGGGGTAGGGACATGGACTTGGATAACAGAGGCAGGCATCAGGGTTTGCAGCAGCACAATACACCACACAGGGCATGCGGGATGGGAGTGCAGCACAACAATCCATAGAAAGCAAGAGGGAGGGGACAGGACCATGCACATGGACAACAGAGAACAGAGGGGCAAGAGGCAATGGTAGCTAGCTGACCATAATGGACAGACAGGAGAGAAAGCTGCAGCATAACAGACCATAAAGGGCAGGAGGGACGGATCAGGGGCATTACAATGGAACAGACAAGCCAGGAGGGAGGGAGTAGGGGTCTGCACATGTAAACAGAGGGCTGGGGGCAAGGGGGCAGGGCAGGAGCAGCAAGATAGCCATGGAGGTCAGGCAGGATGGGCACTAGAAGCAAGACACACCATGAAGAGCAACAGTGAGACTGTGATGGAATACACACAGACCATGGAGGGAAGGTGGGAGGGGGTCAGGGGCAGCTAACTGACCACACAGGGAAGGTGGGAGGGGCCATGGCAGAACAGAAGACCATCAATGGCAAATGGGAGGGTTAGTGGCAGCACAATGGCTATGATGGGCAAGAAGGAGGGTGCAGGGGCATGCACAAAGGACGATGGAGGATAGAAGGGAGGGTCAGGACCTGTGCACAGACAAGAAAGTTCAGGGGAAGGGGCCTCACAACAGACCGCACGGGGCAGGCAGGAGGAGCATTTGCAGCACAACAGACCAGGGAGGGCAGAAGGGTGTGGCTGTACAATGGACCATGTAGGACAGGAGGAAGAGGATAGGGGCATGGCATGTGGACAGGCAGGGTGGAGGTGGCAGGGACAGGTTACAGTCATCTGACAATGCTAGGCAGGTGGGAGGGGAGTGGCAGCTCAACAGAACACTCAGAGTAGATAGGAGTGGCAGGTCCATGGAACATGGTGGGCAAAAAGGATGGAGCAGGGGCATGCACAAAGACATCGGAGGGCAGGGGGAAGGAGAATAGGGGCAGCAAGCTAAGCACAGAGTTTAAGCAGGAGGTCAATGATGGGGCATAGAATTGGGCAATGGGGGGCAGGAGGAGGGGACTGGTACATCATACTAAATTGAGGGCAGTGGCAGCACATCAGACCATGCATGGCAGGAGGGAGGAGGCTAGTCCATGGATTCACACAACAGAGGATAGGGAGGAAGGGGATGGGGCAGCAAGCTAACTGTTCAGGGAAAGCGGGTATTAGGAACTTTATTGTTTTTAAAACGTATGTCTGTGCGAACTACTTAAAATATGAATAAGTATGCAGCATAATCTCACTTTTATTCAGGAAGAAGAGGACGTTTGTGACTGTGACTCCGGGCTCACTTGGCAGAAACACCCCCTGACCCTCCACCCCCTATCGCAAAATGTAATGCCCGTGAAAAGGGTAGGTGAACACAGTGTTATATAGAACATAGTCCTGAGAGCACGATTGAAAATGAAAACTAGATATAGTGTATGGTATAAACTATGCACCAAAAAGTGTGATATAAGATGAACCGGGCGTGAAATATAATATGCAATACATTGTGCGCAATGACAGATGCATTGGAGAGCGCGAGATAGCACATGCACTAGCGCGTGCTATGCGATGTGCGCCTTGGAGTGTAATATGCACAGGGCAGTGTTGTGTAACCTAACTAGTCTCTAAAGTTGTAATATAAAATATGTGCTGGGGAGTGTAACGTTGCATATGCACTGTGACAAAGATAAGGATCCCAGATTGTAATATGTATGGCATAGCACTGTGCGTTATAACATAGGCATCGAGGAAGGCACGTTAGATGGGGCAATATAACCCGTGCGAAGACAAGTGTGGCATGACATATTCACGGGGTGGTGTTACAGTGCACATGGGCTAGAGAGTGTCATAGCATATGCACCTGCTGGTGGAATACAACACAGAGGTGTGTGGCACTCGGCAGGCAATGGTGGGTGTAACACAGCATTGGGCTCTGCCAGGAGCGCGATGTGACTCTCAAGTGATGTTCGTCCCCTTTCCAGAGAGTAAAATAAAAAGTATTACACATCCGGCAGTGGATGTGTGTTTTATTAACCGTGAGGGGGGTTTCTTACATAGTTTTGGTCAAATTTTTGTCGAATCCCCTTTGAATGGCTTGGTGTGCATGTGTATTAAATGTGCCCGTCAATAGCTACCCATGTTTATATAAATAAACGACAAGGGTGTCTACCGGGATTAGGCACGGTAGGGCATCAGACATGTCAGAGCTTCACTAGTGGTGTAAATACATTCCACGTGGATTCATTGTATGCATAGTCGCCTTTTAATGAATATCACTCAAATCGTCATGGTGCTAGGTACGTACGGTTTGTCCAGCACGTCCTAGGTGTGTCTATAAATATATATTTTTTAAAAATAATAAAAAACAGTGGCCGGCCCTGGGGATTGGGGTAAAAAAAATATAATTAGGAGACAGGCCCTGGGGGATGGGGTCATCAGGGCCAATAAATTAGAATAAGAAGGGGAACCACACAGCCCCCCTTCTTAAAAAATTAAAATAAATAAAAGACTGGCATCGTGCCGGAGGCCACGCCCCCTCCTTGCAGCACTCTGCAAACGCGCCCCCTGGCGAGTTGTAAGTTGGGGAATTAATTCCTCTTCAATACTGAGGGTCCCTGAGGGCCAACTAGCCCAACAGGCATCTCCAGTATGCGCCAGGGAGCTGCGCTGCAGACAGGTGTTCTGAGGCCAAGCCCCTTTTTACACCTCTCTGCAACGCAGCTCTGTGGCGCTTACTGGAGGTACCTAGTGGTCTAGTTTGACCCTAGGGACCCTTAGGATTCAAGGGGACTTAATCTCTCAACTTAGAACAGCCACAGGGCGCGTTTACACAGTGGTGAAGGGAGGGGACGGGGCCTGAGGTGACGTGTGCAAACACGCACTATGGCACGTTTTAAATTGGGGATATAATTTACCTTCAATACTGAGGGCCCCTGGGGGCTAACTAGCCCACCAAGTGCTTCCAGTAAGCGCCACTTAGGTGCATTGCAGAGAGGTGGCCCAGGCTGTGCCACTTTTTACACCTCTCTGCAACGCAGCTCTGTGGCACTTACTGGAGGTACCTAGTGGGCTAGTTGGACCCTAGGGACCCTCAGGATTCAAATGAACTTAATCTCCCAACTAAAAACGGACACAGGGCGTGTTTACACAGTGGTGAAGGGAGGGGACGGGGCCTGAGTTAACGCGTGCAAAAACACCAATGTGGCCTGTTTTAAGAGGTAGTTTTAATCCCCCTGCCCTATTATATACTAGGGGCTTACAGAGGAGGTCATACTAATCACAGGGGGACCCCAACGCATAATGTTCCCTAGTGTATGTAGGTGTTTTCACTGTATTCTAAGTGTCTTTTAACATAGCACTGGCTCTAGGACTGGTTAGTCAGACTCAGTTACCATCAGTATCCGTCTGAAAAAGTTGAGAGTACAGGATGGTTTTGCAACAAGGATTCTTTCTGCTCTTCTTTTTGTTCTTTCTGCACGTTATCCTTCTTCCTGCACTTTTCTTCGTCTTTGAGGACTTCTGTTGCTTCTTTCTGCACTTCTTTTTTTTCTGTCTGTGCATTTTTTCTTCTTTCTTCACATGTTCTATCTCTGTAGGCATAGTTAGAAATTAGCATTTAAAAAACCTTTGAAATTCACAGAAAAAACCATAGGTTTCAGGCACGTTATAGTTAGGAATTAGCATTTAAAAAACCTCAGAAATTCACTGAAAAATACATAGGTTTCAGAGGTGTTATAGTTAGCTGGACTTTTCACTTGTACAAAACCATTGAAATTCTCCCGTTATAGTTAGTTCAGCTAACTATAACTCGCGCGCCCGCAATGCACTGCTGATGACGTCACATTTTACATCACTCATTACATGGTCAGTGACATCACTCATGACATCACTGATGACATCTCAAATGACATCACTGATGACATCATACTTGTGCTAGCGTGGCAGACCTTCTCTCACCCTAATATAACCTTTGATACACACATTCAAAAATAGAGACTAAAATGTTCAAAACAATGGACATACCAATATCAGTTACAACAACCTCTTCAGTAATTCTAAGATCCACATACACATCCACTCATTCACCAACAGTCCTATACAGTCACTCATACATGTACTCACTCATCATATGTACTCATACACCTATACATCCTGTTACACAATGCCACTCATCCATAGAATTACTCACACACATAGTCACTCATGCTAATAAAGAATCAAACATACATTTACTTGCATATACAGTTATACACACACCACCACACTTACTTCTACGGAAACTTACACATACTTAGTCTTTTAAACAATCACTTATAGAAACACATACTTATTCATACAGGAACTCTTTCAATCTCTCACTCTCACATATACTCACTTATATACACCAATAGTCACATATACTAGTTTAAAACATATGTAGTTACTCATAAAGACACTATTGAGACAGTCATTCACTCACTAACACACCCATACACACACTCATCCACCCATACAGTCCTACACACATGCTGTCTTCAACACATACAAACAGTGAGTCACTCATTCATGCACCTATGCACTTCGTAATACCCCCCACCGAACCATGCAGACACTCAGACTGATACTCAAAAAACCAACTAATAACCTATATAGACACCCATGTAGCTACTCACCAACCCATGCAGCCACTTATACACAAAGTGAGAGACTGATACAGATATTTACATATTTAAACATTACTCACTAAGCCATGTATTCACTATGATACACTTAATCAGTCAGTAACACAATCAATTTTTCAAAAACAAATCATCCATTTAGACACTTATATACCCATTTATTCTTCCATCGACCTTGAGATATACATATATAAAACATATTTAATTTTCAGAAAAACATACATTCACTGGATGATGTCATCAGTGATGTCATCAGTGATGTCATTTGAGATGTCATCAGTGATGTCATGAGTGATGTCACTGACCATGTCATGAGTGATGTAATATGTGACGTCATCAGCAGAGCATTGCGGGCGCGCGAGTTATAGTTAGCTGAACTAACTATAACGGGGGAATTTCAATGGTTTTGTACAAGTGAAAAGTCCAGCTAACTATAACACCCCTGAAACCTATGGTTTTTTCAGTGAATATATATATATATTCTTTGTGTTCCCATTTCCCTACCTTTGTTTTATTTGGTTTAGTACAACGTGTGTATAAAAAGCTGGAACGTCTGAAATATCATATTGAAATAGCTTGATTTCATGTGTACAATGTAAACTTGTGGTTCGACATTTGATCCTCACCAGACTTAAGCTGAGAAAATCTTGCATGCGTTGTACCTTTTTGCATTTTATTCTGAGGTAGGCGGACTGAAGGTATGAACCTCGTGGAGTTTTGGGTTTTCACTAGGGTGTGCAAAGCCAAGTATCATTCTAAAATTTCTGCAGTGCTCATAATGAATTTCCTTTGCGTACTTTATACATTTCCCAAATTTCTCGTTCCAGTACTATTGTGAATATTTTCTTTGCATAGCAGATTAATTTGCACCACAGAGCAATATAACTTTCATTGCGATCGAACCCATCCATGCTAGAAAATGTATGCAGACATTTCTCCGGAAGTTAACCCTTCACAGAGCTTCTGTAGCACAATGGAAATGCGCAGAAGAACAGTAGCTGGTATCTACAAAGCATCTTTTGCAGACACATGTTGGCACGTGCAACGTAACTTGACACATAAGACACAATCTTCAAACAGATGTGGAAAAGAGAAACACTTTGCAAACTTTGAGACTTTGAAAATATTTCACAGGGCGTTTGCAAAACAAAAAAAAACGAACGTTAAAAATGAGCCTCACAGTATACCACGCCTAGTTTTCACACTGTAGAAGTGTTCGGCTGAAGCCAACAATCTAACTTTTGGCAGAATTTTAGGACTTTGTTACACCCCTGCCTCCGTCGGCACCTGAATCCAGACGTGCAGATGGCGGGGTTCGAAAGGTTTCGTGTAACCCACTTATCTGGGTGCAGCTGAGTATTAATACCACCCATGGCTGGTGAAGGGCAGAAATGCCCTGGTTGTCAATTATTCAGTAAAACACAATCCCGAGATACTTTATTTGTCTGACAGGCCAGACACGTCCCGCCGCAGTAAGTGCGGAGCCGGTAATTAATGGAGCGGGCAGCCTGCAGCGTGGATGACACAGTGTCCGGGAGCAGCAGGGGCCCCCCTCAGGAGCGCTCGCTGCACACAGAAGGTTGCAATCAGGGGCTGGGATGCTGCGCGCAGGGGTCACAGCAAAGGGCAGCCAGGGGCTCCTCGTTATGTCCTCCTGTCCTGTCAAGGGCTCTCTGGGGCATGAAAACCAAACAAAGGGCACGCAGCAATCAGTAACAGCCCCTGACCCGACCTGGCCGCCTCTGGGCAGCCGCACTTCCTGTGTGTGGAGCTCACGGGGGAGCGGGTTGTGTAGTGTGTGTACATGTAGCCTACTGGGCGCGTGGGTGTATATGTTTAATTTAACATGAAAGTCGATCATGACAGCAAAGAAACCCTTGGCTGCTCCTGTCACATTGCACTGCACCGGGAGCGTAGATTCCATTGGTGCAGCAGGTGTAGTGGCACCGGGGCCCAAAGGCCTGGGAGAGCCTCTGAACCTTGATTATTGCTGTATTTTACAGTTCAAACAGAGGTCGGGAGTGGGGGAACATTTCTACCCTTGCACTGGGGCCGATGACACACTGGCGACATCACTGTGATGCACAAGATCATACGAGCATCTAACAATGGCCGTTCTCAGTCAGCACTTCAGAAACATCCTAAAACATGGGCAAAGTGGGCATTTACCCACGGCACCCAACTTCCAAAGGGCCCCCTACGAACATGAACTTTCTCCACTCTCTCTCCTCTCTGCCTCCCTATGCCTCTGTCTATCTATGCCCAATGGCATCTAAAGGATTGTGGGGCTCCTGGCAAGGCGTAGTTCAACTGTTTTTCATTTACCCCCATTCTGAAAGTTTTTTGGGAATCATGCAGTTTTGAATTGGCCCAAAAAGGGAAAAACCATTCCAAAGTTTTTCTAAACAGGGGCCCACAAAATCAGTCTTGCGCATGGCCCCAAAACCCCTTAAGACAGCACTGAGCACTACTGCTAGCTGTGTCAGTCTGATGGTGTCATTGCCAACTTACTGGCTGATCTCACCACAGCCGATCTCCATCTTCGAAACTCTAAGGCCACCCATGAGAAAGGACAACTCCTGGATCCAATCTTTACCAACATCAAAAACCTAAATGCCCAGGATCCCACCTCTCTACCTTGGACAGACCATATGCTAATCCCTATGCACTGGTCACTCAAAACGACACCAGCACTCAAACAGAAAACTAGGATCCGAACCAGACGGTGGTACAAGTTAGTACCAGAGGAATGGGAAGCCAAATTACGTGAAACTAGCGGCCCCCTATCCACGGACCCGAACACCGCGGACAGAGAATTTAACAATTGGCTAGCCCACCCCCTAGACAGTCTCATCCCACTTACCAATACCTTAAAACATGTCAAAAGAATCAACCCCGCTCCCTGGTATACACCTGCCCTCAACGCCCTTAAGAAGGAATGCAAAAAATCAGAACGTACCTGGAGGAAAAACAAGTCAACGGCAGAGAAAAGTGCTTACCAATCCTCCATGAAAACGTACAAACGTGCCCTCCACAACGCAAAATGTGACTTCTATGAGGAAAAAATAAAAAGCTCCTCATGTTCAGCCAAGGAGACTTTGTCCATTCTCAAAGAGCTCCTCCATGTCCCTGACCCCCCGCAGGTGCCCATGGACCCCCAAGCAGCGGAGGAAAAATGCCTCAAGTTGGCTACCTTCTTTGACGAAAAAATCAAAAACATCCTCACTTCCCTTCCTGCCGCTAACCCTGATTCCATAGAGAGAGCTAAAGAACAGCCGCCCCCACCCGAAAAGCCTTATCTAGCGTCGTTTGGCCCAGTTACAGAAGAGGAAGTGATGGCTACACTCACATCAACCAGGAGCGGAGCCCCTAGCGACCCAGTTCCTATACGGTTCGTCAAAAACATCTCTCAGACCATAGTCTCCCAACTGACAGCCCTCATTACCATCTCGTTGACACAGGGAGAAGTCCCTTCAAACTGGAAGGAGGCTGTCGTAAAAGGGCTCCTCAAAAAGCCCTCTCTAGACCCGGCAGATCTATCCAACTATAGACCTATCTCACTCCTCCCCTGGATAGGTAAGGTCGCCGAAAAACTTGTAATTAAAAATTTGTCGCACTTCCTGGAGTCAAATCAACTTCTCAATGACTCACAGACAGGCTTTGGACCAGGTCAGGGTACGGACACTGCTCTTCTCGTAGCAGTAGAAAAGACTAGGGAAATTATCGACACAGGAGGATCAGTGGCAGTGGTCCTCCTAGACCTGAGCGCGGCCTTTGACACGGTCAGCCATCAGGTCTTAATTCAACGCCTCGATAACATCGGGGTAAAAGACATGGCGCTGAAATGGCTCTCGTCTTTCCTCTCCCGACGCTCCTTTCAAGTTTGGGAAGGTGAAAGCCGCTCCCCCTCCATCCCCCTCCAGTGTGGTGTGCCACAGGGCTCATCCTTGAGCCCCACGTTGTTTAACGTGTACATGGCCCCACTGGAGAAAATGGTCTCACCCTTTGGAGTCACCATCGTCAGCTACGCCGACGATACACAGCTGGTGGTGACGCTCTCCCACCCCAAGCTAGAGCCCTCCAATCTCCACGACTGCCTTTCCAACCTACATCAGTGGATGAGTGACTCTGCCCTTAAATTAAACGGCTCCAAAACAGAGATTCTGCTCCTAGGGCATAACACCACGACCCTCCCCCATAATACCTGGCCCGCCTGCTTGGGTGAACCCCCCACCCCCAAGACGGAGGTCAAGAGTCTCGGAGTGTGGCTAGAGACTGATCTCACCTTTAGGACACAGGCAAGAAAGACGGCCGGCATATGCTACGGACTACTTAGATCTTGCAGGAAGGTGATCCCTCTACTGCCTTTCCAGTCGCGTCTCCTGCTGATCCAAGGCCTAATTTTATCTAGGCTGGATTTCAGCAACGCCATTTACCTGGGATCCCCAGAATCCACTCTCCAAACTCTGCAAAAAGCTCAAAATGCCGCAGCCCGAATCCTAACTAACACCCCGGCCAGAACATCTGCCAAGCCCGCATTGAGGACGCTGCATTGGCTCCCCATCAGGGAAAGGGTAACTTTCAAGGCCATTTGTCTGGCCCACAAGGTACTTCACAACTCGGGCCCCCCAATCCTAAATAACTGGATCAAACCCTATAGACCCACGAGAGCTCTTCGTTCCGAACATGGGAACTTCATCACGATCCCCAAGGTAAAGAAAACCCGTGTAGGTGGCCGTCGTTTTTCGGTCAACACGGGAAAAAAATGGAACGCACTCCCCCTGAGCCTCAGAGCAGAACCAATTCTCCTGAGATTCAGAAAATCTCTCAAAACCCTACTCTTTCCCTGAGCCATTTTCTCTTTTCTCTCCCGACTCTCCCCCCCTGTGAGTAAGAGGTTCAGCGCTGGGATACCTTCTGGGTGACTACGCGCTTTAGAAAAACCAAATAATAATAATAATAATAATAATAATAATAATACAATTGTTGCCGTCTTTTCCACCTGGAGGTTTGCTCATGAATTTCAATTTCCATGAAAACAATATCATATTATCGAATGTCAGTTCTCACTCACTCACCTCAGTACAGTATCATGCCCTCAAGCTCTAGAAGTCCTTTAATCTAAAGCGACATCTTCCATGTCTACTTTTGTTCCCTCCTTGAGGCTCAAGGCCTGATTCACAAAGAAAAGTTAAATAATTACACATAGATGTACTCCTGCGCACTGGTGTAAATGTAAGGCAATCAGAAATTTACAAGCAGTCCCAGTTTTCTGCCCAGAAAGCTGCCCCAATTGAACTTTCCAGGTGTTTTACTGGGAATGACATGTGACATTCGCTATTTACCAAATAAAAATGTATATGTTTAGTATGGCTCCCCATTAGAGAAAAGCAGCATGTTGTACAAATTAATATTTATTTACTTTTTTCCGTGGGGGAACTACTTTTCCTACACCCCACTAAGTTTGGGTGCCCCATCAAGGGGGGGTTACTACAGGTATTTTCTGAAGAAAGCACAAGATGGGACATAATATGTATATGGCGCACTTTCCCTGTTTGCAACACGTTGTACCATTCAAAAGGTGCCCTGGGCAAAAACAGGGACAGTGTGCCATATTACAAAATGCGCGTTCCCCTAAGGGAAACCATAAACTTGCGTTGCCCTAGGGGCAGAGCATTCAAGTGAAATACAGAGCGGCTGCTTCAAAGCTACTCTGTGTTTCACAGTGGAGGTGGCAAGCCGTCTACACTTTGAAGAGGGGAGGGAGATCCCTTTGCAGGCAGGTGAAGTGAGTGACTGCACCCACCTTCAACGGATGTTTGGGGGTCCATCGGACCCCCTGTTCGCCACTCCAGAGGTATCCCTTCAGGAGGTGCAGTGAAAGTGAGACACCTTTTTGTGGTGCACTTTCAGTGATACTCCTAAGGGCATGGCTGCCTCTGTGCCTGCGTCCATAATACGGGACAGAGGCATAGTGATTCGCTCATTTGCATGGCGCCATGCCCCCATGCATGAGGGACACCCTCTTATGTTAGAGCTGGTGCTACATGTGCACCAGCACTATCAGTATGACAGAAGGGGTTGTTTTTGTGTCTGCGGTACATTCTGTAATACCAAAGTGACCTGGAGGTGCATAAAGTGGGCACACATGTCCGTTGCACCCTCAGGGCACTTGTGTAATACGGTGCCTGATGTACTAAGAATGGGTTCAGTAACAGTTGTTGCAAATTGTACACCAACTTTTTACCGAATCCATTCTATTGTTGCCACCGACCTATGTACTAATAGTTGGTTTGCAAAAACCCAGTTCGTAGTAGGTCTCAATTTGATCTATCTAATGAATATTAATTAGGTGGGGCACAAATTGTGACCCACTATGAATCACAGCCATCACAGGGATCAATCAATCAATAAGAGGATTTGTAAAGCGCGCAACTTACCCGTGAGGGTCTCAAGGCGCTAGGGGGGGGGGGGGGGGGATGGTGCCGTTACTGCTCGAAAAGCCAGGTCTTGAGGCGTTTTCTGAAGGTGAGTAGGTCTTCGGTCTGACATAGGTGGGTAGGTAGGGTGTTCCAGGTTTTGGCGGCGAGGAAGGAGAAGGATCTGCCGCCAGGGGTAGTACGTTGGATACGGGGGACGGTGGCGAGGGCGAGGCTGGCGGAGAGGAGCTGGCGGGAGGATGTGTGGAAGTTGAGTCTGCTGTTCAGGTAGGCTGGTCCGGCGTTGTGGAGTGCTTTGTGTGCGTGGGTGAGGAGTTTGAAAGTGATCCTCTTTTCGACGAGGAGCCAGTGGAGGTCTCGCAGGTGGGGGGTGATGTGGCAGCGGCGGGGATGGTGGCCTAGAGGTCAGCAAACTACCATGTCTGTGATTGCTTTGAAATAAAGTAAATTATTTTTAAATGCAACCACTTTTCCTTAAAGAAAAAGTGGCAGTGTTTTAAAAAAAAAAAATAAGAGTTTAAAAGGACATTTTCTAAGAGTAGGGAGTGGTCTCCTAGGCCACTTCCTACTCTTGAAAAATGTTTTTGTCAACATTCTCAAATAGGAAGGAATCCCTTGAAGACCCCTTGCCGTGTGCAAACGGGTCACCACTACATGTTTGCAGTCGGTAAAGTATTAATATTTTGCAACCAGATTTTGGCTGCAAAACCTTTAATTCTAATTTAGTATTTGGAAGTGATACCCGATACATGCCCCTTCCAGATACTGAATCTGTATTTGGTCGCAAACCCAGATTGTGATTTGGCAATGTGTTACCAAATTGCAATTTCGGTTTCATACATGACAAAAAGTCTTTCTGTGGTTGCAAACGGCCTGGTTTTGATAATTAGACCTTTTGTGTTCACAAAAAAACTTCACACATCAAGCCCTAAATCACTTACCATTTCCAAGGTGGGAAAAGGTTGTAGACGAGCTCGTGAATGCTCACAAACTCACAAGTGAGTATTCACAAACCCACCTTGCTCCTCCCACTCACAACCTATTGCTTGGGACACAGTGCTGCTTAGTTCTTTGAAGCTGTGGCATACAGTTTCACAGTAGTAAAACCGCACACTGCCTTAATGCGCATGTGCGCGTGGTTAAGGCTTATGCGTGGTTAAGGCAAGCATGGTTGTGCTTGCGTTGTTGGGACACGCATGGCTGAGCCCGCATTGTTTCGCCTGCTTCCCAGTAAAACCATTTATGCCTACCAAGGTTCCTTTTGCCGATGCCTCATATATGGAGTCATCTTCGGCCATAGATATGGCACTTTCAGTCGTAAGTGGCTTTGTGAATCTAGTGCTCATTCATTGTCACCACCCCCCCCCAACCCACATACACACACACCCCCGACACTCTTCCGCTTCTCTAAGGGGAAACGTTTCAGGACATGTCCATGTGAATGGGGGGTTTGCTGCGGGAGTCAGCGAGTGAACTCGTCCCTGGACTTTCTGAGCATCGGGGAAGACAGTTCAAAGTGCCCCCGACACGTGCTGAAAGGTGCAAGTGGCAGTTTCTGACAGTGTGTCTAATGCACAATGAATCCAGCAGGCCCTAACAAGGCAGTCAGCCACATGTGCGCGCGCCTTGTCGTGCCCTGTCTGCTTTGGATGAGAGGGGGGGTTTGAAGGCTGTGTTCAATTACTACAATGCAGAGTCTTTCCAGACCTCTCGGCTTTGCAACTGCTGCTTGGAATCATCTCACATCTCCCCCCGCTTCAACTCCCCAAAACTCCATCCCTGGGAGATTAAGACCACAGAATCCATATTTGTTCGATTTAGGTGTTCGAACAAAATATTTCCCTTCGAATGAAACAATGACAAGGTCGTGGAAGAGGCTCCAAGCGCGTCTAGGAGCTGTCAAGGCTGACTTCGAGTGAAACTCTCGAGTGAAATATGAGGTGAGTGACAGGTCAGGGAAACCCTTGCTTCGAAGACCAGTTGTGATGGTTTTGACCTAGTGGTGTTTAAAATTATTATTATGCAAGCAAAGTTTTGTCGAGTTCCCTGTTTTTGAGTTGTATGTCGTTTTGGGGTTCTCCAGATCTCCCTGTGCCTAAATTAGAGTGTGGTTATTTCTACTTGGCCTGAAACTACACATGCCCTTTTCTTCACTAATATTGTGTAGAAATCGATGTGCAACGCTGACAACGTTTTCAATATGATTTAGAGAAACTAAATGGAAACATTTGTTTGTTTCGCTAGTACTGAGTGCATTTATTCAGTAAACTTCAATTTTCGGCGATTTATGAATGGATTTCCACTATGAACCAATACTCATGGACATTTAACAATGGCTACTGATGCAACAATTGATTTTTTTTTCACAATGAGAGACAGGATTATGCAATGTACTTGTTACATATATATATATATACACAATATCAACTTCCTCTTTCTGCCCACCCTCCTTTCTCACGTTTGTTGATTGCCTGTCATTTTACATTTGGAAGTGGAAGGAAATCAAGCATCACACAAGACAACATGATTTGTCTACAATATGCACGGCATTAGGGTGGAAAAACAAGTTATTTTCCATTGGAACGGTATTTGTTGGCTAATGTTTACGGCTTAAGGAGCTTTACGATTTACGGGTCCATGGACGGTCTTGCTGTTTTGTTCCAAATCTGATGACATCTTGTGTTTTAGTGCTCATGGGTTTTTGAGTGTGGTACCTACCCATGACCCTATGACTCGCCTTAGTAAACTATCTTTGCCACAATCCTCTTTCATTGTGTGGAATTCTCAGGGGCATTTTTAGGGATGCAAAATTGTAATAGGTGTGCACATTTTAAAAAGAAAAGTGAAAGGATATTTGCCTTGCCCAGGCCCTGGCAACCCACGCCACGCCGCTGGAGGGTACAGGTAACTGTCAAGTCTCTCTGGCCACATCAGACAGGTTTTTAGTATTGAAGAAAAACATTTATGAATGCTTCTCTTATATCAAGAGTATCATGTCTACTACGGTGGCTTACATTATATTATTGTTATGTTATATATTGCACCATTACAATGCCCATGTTCAAGAAACTGCCTTCTTATTTATTTTGTTTGTAGGTAAACTGAGGTGGAACTCATTCCTTCGCCTCCATCAACAACCTCATGCTCAGCCCGTCGACCCAACTAGTGAGGCTGCATGACATTACGTATGCCCCAGAAATCCCCCACTCCCACTGAAGAAGGTGATTGTCCACATCACTGGAAATAGTCAATATAGATCTCTTTCGACACTGGATATCGTCAGAAATCTCTTCCTTTTCTGATTGGTTCACCAAAATTTGCTAGATGGCAACGTGCAAAAGAATCTTTTTCAGGTAGACAAATATGAAGCACGTGGTCCCTATTTCTCATCTGATAATACCTTGCTGCCATGTGACACCGCAACACATGACTCATCCAAATCAACATCCAGCTCGTCCTCCTCGCTACATAGGTAACACTGAGGAAAACACCTGGATGAAAATGTGACTACAAGAGTTTCCCCACAACTCCTCCATGGGTCCATCTCTAGTTTAAGATAGGGACCATCAAAATATTGCAGAATCAGCAAATAATATCTGGCAAGACTACTTACAGGTAGACTGTGCAAAGTGAGGATCTCGGTCCTGAAGAAAGCTAGGGACTCTTTCTAGGGCCATTGTAAAGGCTGAAACATGTTGACCCATTCAGATGTAGGGATAAAAGGCAGTCCCATGCATCACAATAATGTTTAATTATCCCGCTGGCCCACCCTTAATAAATAGAAACACTTCGAGTTTAGGGCTTAGGGATTTTAATGCACTCTAAAGCCTCGTTCCAGTAATACCCACCATTAAAAGTACTCCCCATCATCATAGGGAGCCCATTCACCAGTAGATATGTTTCTGGTGAGTGAGACCTGGAGAGTGATGAGGCATTATACACAGAGGGTGTGAGGCCATGCCTTCCAATTTTTTGTGAATCACCTTGGTCCTGTTCAAAGTGTGAGAGATACTAGATGCAAGCAAGTGTTCATTGTAGAGATAAAATTTGCTTTTGAACCAGAGACGATACAACTCTAGTCTGTTTTTTATAACAAACTACAGTACCTCTGTCGTTAGATTATACATTTAAACACGGTCTACACGGCGATAAGATAAATTTTTTAGTACAACGCAGCGTCGTTAGAAATGTGAAACTTTATTGGTATAAACATGAGGTAAAATTCAGTAGCAGGCCTTTTTCTATCTAATGGGTGTAACCGGTCACGATCACGGTTACCAATTGTAAGCAGATTCCTCTCACTTTAAGATGCCTTTCATTACAAGATAAATGTATTATTTAACCAGCAATTATTCCATCTTAGTTTGTTTTATCATAAATTACAGTGCCCCGGTTTACATGTTACATATACCACTTGGTACACACGGCGATAACACATACCTGCCAGTAAACGCAGCGTCGATAGAAATCTGAATGCTGACGGCCATAGACCTGGACATAGCCCTAGACTAGTCGGCAAAGCGATGCGTTCTATGTGACAATTATGCTTACCTAACTGGAACACACAAGTAGTACTTTTTCCTCTATGAGACTAACAAAAAAGAAAAATGGGTTTGCTGTATTCTGGTATTTGACAAACCTTTTTTATATGTCAAAATAAGTGAAGGAATCATACGGCTTCAGTAAAAACCTTAATAATATCCCAACCAAATCAGTTAACCCTAGCCGACAAAAATACCTACATGTTTCAGACAAGATACTCGTGAATAAATACACATACCCATTACGGGATACGTTAATCATTCTGGAAATAAGTGACACTCTCTGTTGCAGTCCTCTTAAAATCGTGTGCACCTGATTAGAATGTAAATGGAACTCTGTCTTATTTACCTTCTAGAATTGACTAATAATCACAGCCTCTCTAACCTTCTGTGGGGAATTTTGACACCAGACCCCTTAGAAAAAGGAGACCACCATCTTGCCTCCCACATCTTATTGGAAGGTAAGACTAATATCAGATACTCCATATACATCGCGCATTGAATGTCTCTTACTTTAGAACCATCAATTTGTGTGTCCTTTTATTGTAGGGGTAGCGTTGCTTAGAAGATAACAATAATCCGATGCTGAAACATTTTAAATAGGACTGAACTTTATCGATATAAAGACTACTATATATTTAGGGTAAGTGATAACAACACCCTTCTACCATTTAGTCACAGCCTTATGAGATAAGACTATCTTTCTTATCTGTTCTAATTTCACCTTCAGCTATAAACAGACCCTGGATATATTAGACCAAGTCCTACCTTACAGTTGTCCTAGAGGAACTGCCAATGACGACTTAACAACCTATATAACTGTCACGTGTTACCCCGAAACAGGTACTTTACAGTAAACACTCATCTTCATCTTAGCACAGGGTTATCTGGTCTTTCCTCTACAATGGCTGCATAATCAAGAATCCTATGGTTTTTCTGTTTCCACTGATATATTAAGTCTTTCACCTCTTGGAAGGATGACAATTTAATTCTCCTCACTCAAAGAATTTCTGCTCACCTTTTTCCCTCTTTTTCTCCTTCGTCTCCCTTTTTCCTTTTTCCTCCCACTCTGAGACTTGCATGTACAAGCACTTTGAAAGAAATATACATAAATAGTTGTTCTAAAGAAAACATTAAGAAAATCAATATTCCCTATTCTTATATACAATGTATTTGTATTTATATTTTCAGAACAAAGCCCCTTTTCTTTCTATTTTTATTCTCAATTTCTTATGGTCCTGAGGAAGGTGATCTCAATTACTTTCTCACCGAAACGTACGTAGACCAGCTACTTCACAACTGGACGACAAACTCTAAACGGATCAATCTAAGTTCAATGAGAAAAGAAATCTAACTTGCTGCTAATGTCATCACAGTAGAACTTGAAAAAATACTCAAAAACTAATTTGTAGAAGGTTTATCCAGTTGTTTGTTTTTAGAATTCTTTCACTGTATATTTTTCTGCGTGTAGTATGGATGTTGGAATGCAAGAATAGTATGTCAGATGTGAATACAGACATTTATGTTTGGTTGTTAAGGGGCAAACCCAATTTGTCTTAATAGTATGTTTTGATAACAATGTATTTGATTCTCACATTATTGATTACCTATATTCACTTGTTTTAGTATATCTGTAAAGCACAAAAAAGAAAAAATATATAAATGAAATATGAATATATCTTTGATACAAAAAATCCTTTTGCTTGTTACTAAATAAAAAAAACTAAGAAAAAAGCAATAACTGTGTGTAGACACTGTATTTATGGGGAATATTGATGTGTTGTTATTCTGATCTTTGAGAGTACTTACCAGTAAAAATAAGATTGGTCGGTTAAGAGGCATCATCCTCATATATTTGCTCCTTGTTTCCCCCCTCTTGGACCTCAAAGTAACTGGGGAATACCTTTTTTCCCATAATCAAAGTGTGAGACGTAACATGGATTGAATGAGTTCCCGGACAATGGGTAATTCCATGTGAGTATCTCCATATTAAGTCTCTTCGGGACCGGTCACGTTTGCCTTTGGTGTTTTTGGTATTCAGAGAGCGAGAAAGCAAACATTGACAGCCCCGTTTCCTCTCATTACAATGGACTCCCCTCCTTATTTGGAAAAGTGGGTCCATTTTTATATAGTCACCAAAACAGTGTACACATATGTATAGAGAAGGCCTCTTCCTCCTCCGTATTGTTTCAGATATAGATGGGCTGCCATCCTACACAATCCATTTAATGTTCCAACTCTCAGTTAGAGTTCATGTCCCTGGCCATGTCATTTCACTATCATAAGTGAATCAGGATGACTGATCATAGATCATATAATCAATTAAGAACACTTCCTTGCTCTCCCTACCCCCACTGTCCCCTCCTGCCCCTCTCCCTGTGAGCGCACCCATGCCAATCTGCAGACATTTCTTTCTATTACACTGAACTTTGAAGGTTTGTTTCCTATGCAAACAAATGGCATTACATATTCACCAGTTTACTTTCAATGTTCTGTTGCTTTCAACGTGTATTTAAGCTTACACACCGCATTATGCATCACTTAGCTGGTGTCCTTGAATTGCCTGGCTTGAATGTCTATTACGTTCATTCATTGCACACAGTCTCTTTAATATCTTTGAAAATATGGAAATTAGAATAAAGAAAGGTTCAATAAAAAAAAGTAAAAAAGCACACAACATGACATTGTTTAGAATCAAAAGCTCATCATTCTTTGGATGAAGTATGCACTGTGGAGTAGGTGATGCGCAAGTTACTTCTGTGCATCAAGCAGTAGAAAGTGCGGCTGGATCCAATGTGCTACTATCACCATCACTGGACACTCCAAAACATGCCTTTGTCCACACACTACTGTGCTGGAGGCAATCATGAGCAATTCAGCTATTTCCTCACATAGAGAGAGTGATCTAGGCACACCTGTGGTAGCATTGGATGAGGAGGTTGCTTCAGCATTAATTTCTTCTTCTCCACCGTCTACTCAATAAAGAGGACACGTCTCGCAACACCCACAAGCCCCATTCAGATGATGGTGACAGAGACTAGGTGCCTGAAACTGAGCTCCTAGTGAAACATGGAAAAAGATATTTTCAGGAAATCCCAGTTTCCAGTGCCACTAGTGATGATGGCAATGAAGATGAACGTGTGATTCTTGGGAAGTTGCAGAGAGAGAAAGCGAGAGAGAGAGTTAATGGCACCTCTCTTACGCTAGTACCAGTCTCCCTGGGCCTATTAACATTAGTTATTACCACAGAAACAGAAAGCAGCAACAACACCCACGTTAGTTGTACCTGACCTGTGCCCAATGAGTCTGGCAGAACAAGGTATGGGATTGAAACTAAAAGAAATACCACTTCGCTGACTCGCGACTTGTTTTCCATCCACAGGACCCATAACAATACAGCATTGTGCACAATTGGAAAGGCTCGAGTATGTTATAGCAATGTGGGCACACATTTTGGCACCAGGGGGCAACTGACACTCTTAGAAGGCAGACATGGCATATATGGGGAGACCACCAAAAAACCCAGTTGCTGGTTCAGCTTTACAGTTCACAGTGCCCCAAGAAGATGACAATGTAAATGCTGTCCCAGTTACATGTTTCGATCTCAGAAGGACATAAAAGCAGCAAGACCTGCCCCATTCCCTAGCTTACTGTATCAGCAACCTCTACCTGGTACATGAATGTCACCTTTATACATTGGCCTCAGGCACAAAGTCATTTTTTCTGTCATTAAAAAACAAACCTTTAATCTCGTGATTAATGAAATAAAGTATGACTAAAACCATCCATTGGTTCATTTGTACAATGAGAAGCAGGCCAGTATGTTGTTGGCTACCTCTTGTTTTCTTTGGTCGTAGAACAGCGGCTCCTAGAATTTGTGGCAATTGTTTGTACTATATTGAAGCCAGATCTTTAAAAACCCACAGGACAAGCTGGTATTGGTTTTAAATGGAAATGAATGGGATTGTTGTGTATATATTCCACTTTCCAATCGACATGTGGAGCAGTAGTCAAGGTACAAACAATATATGCCTTACTGCCCACTTGCTCACTTTCAAGGCAATTATTTCAGGGGCAACCATGAGCTGTGCTGTAAAGGAAGGCTAGAGTCGAAATGCAAACATTGCAATGTTGTGGATGCAGAAGGTGCACCCAGGAGCCGACATCCTGAAAGAATTAAGAGCCCGATTTACAGTGCGGCAGGCAGAGTCACAAATGAGATGGAGTAGACTGTCTGCCAAACCCTCAGTCTGCCCACTCTATATTGAGACCGGTGTACTAGCAGTTTTTCTGTACTGGGAAACTTATTCGGATTGCAGGACACAGTAGGGGGTGTAGGTGTAAGGGCATCGGACTGCCTGCCCTATTAAAAGCAGACCAGTTAATGATTTTTTTATGCCTGCTACTGCCCGGTAAAACCTGGTGGTCAAGAACAGCAAAACAAAATAATGATCCACCCACCCTTTGAGAAAGTTCCCCGTTTGTAGGAGCATTTGTTTTTTGTTTTCCTTTAGAAACAAACTTCCACTTTCAGAGCCTTCAAAGAGGGCATTGTGGTGGCAGCTCCTGTGAAGTCACAGAGACCATCGCAGGGCCGTAAGCGATCTCTTAATGTGACAGACCATAGTCCAGGCAGGATGTTGGAGGACATGACCTCTGTCACCCTGAAGGACGGCAAGTCACCTGCCAAGGTCTAAATCAGGCCCCAAATCCCCTAGTGTCTGAAGGATTCCAAGGTCAGGGCCTCCGGGTTGAATTTATTACAATTTACAATGGAAGTAACATTTTATTTGTCATACTAAAAAGGCAGATACTTTGAAGTACTCTGGTGTGCCCTTGCATGAAGTTTATTGTGCAGGGCTTCCTAAAAAATAGGAAAGTTCAGTTCATGATATAATGAACATCTGTTTGGAGTCTTTGTACACAATGTAACCATTTATTTCAAGCAGAAAACAGTTATGGATCTTTTAGTGAGATAATGGCCAGAAAGTGCCACTCGTGGGAACTTATGGAGCCTCCTTCCCTCATCCATACTTTACACCTGCATGTGAAATGCTTCTTATTCCTCCTTCATTATTTCTTGCCACACTTCCTCCGCAATTTTCCCTAGGCCCTCTGCTGTGCTGGTCCTGACGATGATGCCAAATTAACCAAAGGGGCACTCTACTGCCGGTCGACAACAGTAAACAATGAAGAAAAAAAGGCCTTAATTAGTATTACCCACCACGGTAAGCACATTCAATGTCATTTCTCCGTACCCATACTTCCTCCTCAATTAGCATCCTACCAGTTTATGTTTGCACCTTACTCTTGTCCACCAGCTATAATTCCTCTACCTCTACCACCACCCTCACAATTTTTTTTCTTTCGTTCTAGTGGTGTCCAAGGAACAGTCCTTGGCTCAAGAAGTTGATAAGCTTAACTCTACACCAATATGGGTGAGAAGTCCCAACTAGATTGCATTAGACAAAGATTTACCTTACATGACAACAAATTTCCGGCAGCCTGAAGCCTCACTGCTCATTTCAGGGAACTGTTTTGTTCATGTTCACCAAGGGAAGTCCTTAGCAGCCTGAATGGCAGTGAGGAAACTCAATATGGTTCTTATGAGAAATCTGTATACTTCTCCTTCCGGTGTTTTGGATATCTGGCATAAGGGAAATTGGAAGCGCATGGCACAATGAGCCCCAGAGGGTAACAGTAGAATGAAACTAGCATCCTGGCAGCCTCGGCTGGAACATTTTCACAGCCAAGTAGACCCGGTTCCGCAGACGCATTTTCCTTCTTTTATGAAGTTATTTTTTATTAATTCTAGAGTTGCACTATCCCTGCTAGGGTGGTGTCCCTCTATGCGCACAGCATTGTGGGGTAACGAAGTTACCAAAATTCGTTTTAGTTAAACCAAAGTTCATTTATTCATGGTTGAAAAGTTGAAATTCATTATTCCATA
The DNA here is from genome assembly GCF_964204655.1 of Triturus cristatus. Classification (NCBI taxonomy): domain Eukaryota; kingdom Metazoa; phylum Chordata; class Amphibia; order Caudata; family Salamandridae; genus Triturus; species Triturus cristatus. The sequence continues at coordinate 688,159,794 of NC_140590.1, read as the reverse complement.
TGACAAATTATGGCATGTTGAGTCAACAAAGGTACTGATGGATATCCTCTATGCATTTCGGGTAAAAACCCGAAATGCATAGAGGATATCCATCAGTACCTTTGTTGACTCAACATGCCATAATTTGTCATATGGAATAATGAATTTCAACTTTTCAACCATGAATAAATGAACTTTGGTTTAACTAAAACGAATTTTGGTAACTTCGTTACCCCACAATGCTGTGCGCATAGAGGGACACCACCCTAGCAGGGATAGTGCAACTCTCATTATTTCTTCGACCTTGGTTCAGGGGTCGCTCCTCTAGCAGCACGCCGCTACTCGAGTAAACTCAATACACATCAGAGATTAAAAGGGAGTGCGCGATATTTCAACACTTATTAATTCTAGAAACATCCAAAAGTGAAACACAACATTAAAAACATTCATCAATACATTTTGTAAAATATCATGTACAATCCTTTGACCCAGTTCCCACCTTTCTCCTTTGCTCTATTTCCCATGACAAATCTTAAATGTTCCCTTTCAATGACTATCCATCACCTCCACGAACACCTGCCCCCAGCTGCAATATCCATCAAAAAAGAGGCAGACATAGGCTATCCATAGAATTTACTGGGTCTGTTAAGGAGTTCTACCGTAGTCCCAATTGTCTCAACCTCCTAGCTTCAACCATTCTATCATACTCCTCCAACTTCTCCCTACCTACCGTCAACCCCAAGGTTCTCTCCTAATCATCCATCTATCCAATCTCCCAGAGCAGCCGCGGTCTGTGCAGGTAACATCGGTGGGGATCGGTGGGGCAGTGGGGCCGGGTAAAGGGGGATTTTGAGGGACGATGAAGAGGGAACATTAATTATTTATTAAATTTTACGTCTGCATCGTCCCTCGAAATCCCGCCTTACTTGGCCCCACCGCCCCATCACTGTTACCTGCAGGGACTGTGGCTACCCCAGAAATATGGTTTCTCCCTAGGCTAATGTTTTCTACGTGAAGACAAAAATATACATCATATTCAATTGTGCAAGGGAAAGCCCAAATACAGGTTAAGTATTTTCTTAAGTACTTACGTAACTTGAAAAGGTTTGTGAATACTAGAAAGTTATGCATTCATGTCCACATTTGAGAGCAGATTTATGATTTTTGTTTTGGGTCAGGTCCATTAATTAAAAAAAAAATTGTTTTCCCAGTAAGTGTTTTTAAATCAATCATTTTCTGGTGACATTTTCATATTCTGAGAAATCAGGTAATCCTGGGGACTTTACCCACAGATTATGTTTCTGTGCTCCTAGACAGTGTTACTGAAAAGAAGTGCAACACAGGTAGGTAGTCCACTTCATTTATTAAGTCCGATCACCACACCTCCCCGGCAGCAACTGCCAATTCCCCACATCCCATGTTTCACTCAGGGAACAACCATGAGCAGGAAACGACCACGGATGAGACGTTCCAGATCCCAACTCACCCCCCTTACTTCACATGGCAAGAGAAAATATAACAATGTAAGGTAAACAAGATAAAAAACATTAACCAAGCGAGAAAAACAAAAACAGAAATCAATGCATAAGATAATCTTGGAACTTGAAAGGAGCGACTCTCACTCTGGGAGGAATATCCCTGCAGAGAGTGTGATCCAGATGGACACTCATTCTGGAAGGAACTTTCACACAGGGATTGTAACCAGAATGGACACCCATCTTCTCACCAACATACACAAAATTTTGGATTCCTGTACCACAGAGACAGCACATTTGTTCCAGTTTTTCCCATTCCCTACCACCACCACGTGGTTTTTCACCTCCCTCACTCTTAACGGAGCTGAGAACCGAGAAGCCCCCTTGCGAACAAAATGGGGCCTCTTGGTTCTCACCCAGTCACCAACACGAACAGAGAAAACCCTAATTGAATCAGTTCTGTACTTCGATTGTACAGCTGCTCTAACATCAGCCACTCTGCCCAATTTACACTGATCGACCTCCTTCCTGGACATCGAATCCTTCTTTAAGTTGGAACCGCAACTCTCCCCCTGAGAAGACTGAATGGGGACATGCCAGTACTGATATGAGTAGTAGTCCTCACTGCCCATAACATGTTGGCAATGGCTATTTTCAAGTGCAAACCGTTCTCCAAGGTTAACTGCAATTGGTCCTTGCTAACCCAGTTCATTCGCTCAACTAGACCATTGCTGCAGCTGCTGGGATGATAGAGCCAATTTGTCTGATGCCATGTTCCCTAGGAAAGTTTAGCATTTCCAAGGAAACCAACTGAGTGCGATTGTCAGTCACCAGTTCCTCTGGAAACCCTTCACGAAGGAACACCTCTTTGAAAAAATTGATGATGGTGGAATTGACACACTCCACAAACTTCATCTCGGGCCATTTGAACATGTAGTCCACCAAAACCAATGGATACATGGGAGAATTCCCAGTGATCCCAAAAGGTCCAGCCATATCAAAAGCTAGTTTGCACCAAGGCATATCCTTCACAGCAATGGGATCAATGGAAGAGGGAGCTGTCACTTGCGTTTTGTCACTCAGGACGCACGCACAGCAGTCCCGAAAGTAATGTTCAATGAATCTGTCCAAACAGGCCACCAGTAGTCCTCCCTAAACCTGCGTTTCATGATACAGATACCAAGATGACCTTCATTGGCCAGATCTAAAACCTTCTTGCGCATGCATACAGGAACAACTAATAGACCCCCCTACCTAAGATCCCATCAACTAAGGACAACTCCTCACCAACCCTTTTGAATGGAATTAATTCAGAAGCTAAATCCTTGTTGTTGGACCAACCATGTACCACAAAATCAGTCACCATCTTAAGAAAATTCTGGAAGCACTGGACACCCCACCACAAAGCCAGAGCCTCTTTCTCAATAGTGGAGTAAGTGTTTTCAGCACCCGAAGAGTCCTGGAGGCAAATGCTATTGTCTCCTCACATCCATCACATCTCTTCTGCATGAGGACAGCACCCAAACCAACATTGCTAGCATCGGTGGAGACGATACACTGGTCATTGATGTTAATAACTTGAGGGGGTGTGCCTGCACGATTTCTCTTTTTTTTTTAGAAGTCTAAAATGATCATCACACTCATCACACCACACATACCTAGCGTTTTTCTTAAGGAGTTCCTGCAAACATGCGGTTTTGTGAGAAAAATTGCTCAGAAATTTGGCATAGTACTCTACTAGCCCTAGGAAGGAGCTAAGCAGGTCTTTGTTTGTGGGTGCAGGAGCATTCTGAATGGCATCCCAAATGTTCACCTTGGGTTCCACCCCTTTACTAGAAATGTGGTGACCCAGGTAATCCACCCCTCCTGAAAGAACTTACACTTGTCCTTCCTCAGAGTCAACGCACATGACTTCACAATCTCCAATACACTCTTGACCCTGTTGTCGTGCTCTAATTCAGTTTTTCCGTAAACGAGAATGTCGTCTTGGAAAAACACGGCCACCACAGTGTTCTTAAATAAATTACCCATAAGGCATTGAAACACTGCGGAGGCCGATGCCAGACCAAATGGCATGTGTTTGTAACTAAAAGCCCCTTCAGGTGTCACAAAGGAGGTGAGATGTCTGGAGTCCTTGCTCAACTCAACTTGGTGATAAGCTGAGGAAATGTCAAACGGGAAAAAATACTTGGCTCTATCTAAAGTTGCTAGCATCTCATTGATGTTAGATAGGGGCTGGCGATCCACCCAGAAGTTAGAATTAAAATTGCGTAAGTCCACACACATCCTAAGAGACTTGTCCCCCTTGCGTGCCAAATCAATGTGAGCCAACCACTCAGACCCCTCAATAGGCTCAATTACATCCATGACACACAAACGTTCCAGTTCCTGCTTTACCTCATTACGCAGACTCAGGGGTACGTTTCACACCTTATGTGTAACTGCCTTTGCACCATCTTTAAGGATGATGCAGTGCTGAAAACCCTTCAGCTTGCCTAGACTGTCACTAAAAACTTCTGGATACCTCTGGATCCACTCTTCACCAGTTAGCCGTCCAACCATTACAGCGTCAGAAGGGTTGGCAGGTGAGGGAGTGTTATAAAATTGACATGCCTCCTGTCTTGACAAAACCATGTCAGGAAGGTTGGGATCCAGAATGATTCCAAGTTCCCCTTACTCCTCCCACCCCAACAAATTTGCACCGTCCTCCACAATATACTCAGTTCCAGTCGCAAGGTCTCCATGGAATTCCAAATTGGACTCAAGTTTGCCAAGGACTTCCACCGTTTTTCCTCCATAAGCGAAAACCCTTATGTTAGACCAGTGTAATTAAATGCCCTCCAGCCCGCCAAAATGTTTGGGATTAATAAGGGTGAATGGAGACCCAGAATCAGCCCAAAAACTCACATTCTTGCCACTCATACAGATACCACACATTGGGGATTTCCTCGTGTTTGATCCGGCCATGGACGCTATGTCAACCACGCCCTCGGACTGCACGGATGAAGAAGACAACATTATCAAAACATTCCCATTCTCTTCACTGGAATCAATAAAGTCTTCTTCAATAGATCTAACAGTTTGTGTGGCACATTCGTGCAACACATTAGCCTTGAACACCCATGCAAGATGACCTTTCTTACTACATTTAAAACAAGTTTGATTTAAAGCAAACAAAACTTGGCATTGCCTAAGTGCAATTTACTCCCACAACGAAAACATGAGAGCTGCATCTTCTCAGTCTTGATTTTGGGTAACACAGGTGCATATGTGGAACTCTGCTTAGAATTATCATTGGTCACCTTAACAGGTTTGAAACTGTGATTTGCACTCAGCAATTTGATCTCACCAGATTGCACAGATCCCCTTTTTTCCTTCATGCAGAATTAGGAGTGTTCAATATTTGTAGCTAGGGTGAGGGCTGGGTCCAGGTCAGGGTCTTCCGATGATAAGAGTTTCTCCTGGATTTTCCTATTGCATGTACGTTCCATCAGCTAATCTCGAATAATTTTGTTTCTAAATTTTCTGTAATTGCTAGTGGCAGCAAGGGTTCTGAGTGCAGCGACAAAATCATCGATGGAATTACAAGGAACCTGGGCACATTGCTAAAATTCGTGGTATTCAAGCACTACATTTTTCTTAGGGCTAAATCTTGAGTCCAACGTTTTGAGGACAGATGCGTAGTCATCAATGACTAACGAATCGCCCTCATCACCACCACTTACTTGGGTACTTACGAGTTCCAGGGGTAAAGTTTTCAGAATGTTTCTACCTTCGGCACCCAAATTGTATATTAAGAGTGCTTTCTTTTTCTTTGAAGTGAATGCATCACCATCAATGGCTTCAAGGTAAGCCTTGAATGTATCCTTCCACTGTTTTCAATTTAGAGGAGGAGTGGCGGGTGATTGCGAAAAAGGTGGTGGTGCTACAACCCGATCCATTGTGTGGCCGGGCATAGGTGAATTGTTGCCCACACAAACATAAACTAGCTGAGTATAAAATCAGATGCCACAGTGCAAGGTAGAGTTTCTGTTGCAAAAGTTATGAGTAAAGTTGTGGATAAAGTACTAAAGCACTACCGTGTACATAATGAAGAGAACGTATAAGGAAAACAATGCAGCCAAAACACACTTAGTAAAAGATGACAGGCAAAACAATAAGTAGCATGTAAGGATTTGCTAATAAAAGTAGAATATTTACTGTGTGAGGAGTGGGCATCACCGTGAGCACTACGCCATCAAAGTAAGCTGGAGGCTTTATCATGAGAGGTGTGTGCATCACTGTGTGCGCAGCATTGGCAGAAAGGGTAGAAAGCAGATACACATCACAGCTGGAGGCAAATTATGTATCATAAGAGGTGTGCGCATCACCATGTGCGCAGCATTGGCAGGGAGGGTAGGCAGCAGGAACACAGCACTCCTTGCGCGCAAACTGTAGTTAAAAGAACTTAGGAGTTCTATATTCCAGTTACTGTGAGTGCATCACAAAATAATTTGGCTTCCCTTGTGCGCGCCAACCTTTCCAAGCTACTAGCATGCTGAACCAATGGCAGCGTAAAACGACTCCCCTGGCCAATAGACACACTGGGATGAAGATGAATCCAGGTGTAGCCAATCAGATCCACCCTCCTCACATGCGGCCAATAACCATGCAGGTTGATGTCACCCAAGAGAAATTAGGTTTTAGGTAGTCTTCCGGTGTGGAAGCTTGGCACATCGCGAGCAAGCACCTGCCACAGAAGGCACGCATTGTTGGCCTCCCTCAAATCCCCAAAAATGAAGGAAAAGTACCTTGGATTCACAGAACACTCACAACAGCCTCCTCACCAGATCCCAACAGTTACCTCTGCCATCAACTCCTGTGCTCACCACTCACTGTTCGCTTTAATAAGATTCACTCTAAAGGACACTATTTATCCGTGATTCTTAGCCAGTGGTCCAGTGACCCCTGGTGGTCCACAACACCTATTCAGGGGTCCGAGACTGCTAATGAAATTAAATTATATAAAAAAATTAGGAAAGTGTGTATAAATAAAAAAATCTAAATGTAAAACTGAAATAATTAAATTGTTTCATAAATTTCCTGTTCAGCTACTTCGACCTTGCTATGGAGCACTAGTCAATGATCTAGCAGAACAAGGCAGCTACTTCCTGTTCAAATATGGGCATCCCAAATTTTTCAAACAAATCCGCTTGAAGGTCTTGAGTGCGGCATGTAGACTCTGGATTCAGGTCAGGAGAATATCAAATGTATCCTATTATAGTCAGTTAGCCCCAATTTGGAAATCACCCAGGACTCCTCCATGTTTACAAGACTCTTTATCTACACCACTTACGGATGCAGAAATTGAAAAATGGGGCCAATTTATGTATGAGCAGAATAAAATTGCATGGGACTATCTCTCAGAGAAAACTAACAACTTATTGTCTAGATTTAAATAACTGCAACTAACAAGCTGGGTCCAAAGGCCAATCATCTGTAGGAGCCTCGAACAAGTGGGAAACAGAGCTCTATATGGTAATCCCGTACAGAAAAAAGAGACTGCTAAATGGTATTGAATGTTAATCCAGGAGGAAGATTCCCATAATACGCCACTGGAGGAAAAATGGAAAGAGGCCCTGCCAGACGCCGACATTGCAACTCTTTGACAAGTATCTATGAATGCACTTTATTCATTTGTCAAATACGCTCCATTAAGGAAGAACCATTTATTTACTCTACATAGGGTTTACTGGTCCCCAAAGAAGCTGTCCAGAATTGGAGGGGAAACAAGATGCTGCCTGAAATGTGGACTGCCAAAAGCAGAGGACGTGCATATGTTCTGACAATGTTCTGGAATTAATGCCTATTGGCTAGATGTGGGTAAGGTATTAACGGATATTCTGAAAAAGAACATAGAGGTAAACTTATCTCTGATTATTTTTGGGACCTTAGATAAACATGGTTTTATCGGAAAGAACAGGAAATCATTTGAGCAGCTGTTATTAATTTTGATCATCACTGTTTCAAAAGGTAAAATAATGTATTTCCCTTGATTAGTTTAACTTGTATTTATTTTAATTTTGAGGTGTGGGCGTGGTTTTATTATGCAGTTACCTGAAGGTGAAAAAAATGCAGATTTTTTTTCTTTTTTTTTGCTATGTCTTTAACCCATTCTCCACACTCCTTGTACCTGCCCATACCACTCAGTACTAGGGTCCTCACACTTTCTTATGGCCTTAAATGCTGCATGTAAATAAAGATAGCTGAAAACAAGCCTTTCCCGCTTCCATGCTATCTTCAGTTGCATGTAATTGCAGACCCATTTGCGCCCCCCTAGGAGCACATCCACGGCACCCCAGGGGGGCACGCCCCACAGTTTGAAGACTGCTGGTCTAGATCAAAGACCAATGCACTAAGAAGGCAGTAGCAAATGTGTCTTTAGTCTAGAGATTTTTTTTTTTTTTTAGGATTTCCTGTTCCTCTTCGGTCATAATTGGCTTCTAGGCTTTCATATGGCATCATATGTTAATTCGTTTTCTAAAGCACTTGATTTCCCTACAATGTCTTGGAGCTAGCTTTAATGGCAGTGCAGAAGAACACGGGGAAAGGAATATAAGAGGCAACAGAGTATTGAACAACCAGGGTTTTCATAGCTTTTCTGAATGCTAGAAGATTGGGTGACTCCTTGATGTGCAATGGCAGAGGATTCCAAACTTTAGTTGCCCCCAGCATGAAACTTCTGTCTCCCCAAGCAGCCTGCCTGACCCTGGGGGCAACTTAAAATTTGTCTGAGGCCGAGCGTAGGGTCCGTCCTAGAGTATACCATTTTAAGCGGCATTGTAAAAAATCTGGGCCTAAGTCATGTAGTGCTTTATAGGCGATGCAGAGTGCTTTAAAGGTGATTCTCTGTGTAACGGGGAGCGAATGCAGTTTTTTATAAATTTGAATACAGAATGATATTTAGGAATCTTCAAATAGAAGTCTGGATGCAGTGTTTTACAGAGTTTGCAGTTTGTTCAGTACGTATTGGTGTACGGTGAGAAATAGACCATTGTGGTAGTCTAATTTTGCCATTACCAGTGATTTGACAGTGGTTTTCTGGAGGTTCGCTGAAATGTAAGGTAAAATCTTTTTTAATCTCCTGAAGGTTAAAAAGGCAGAAGAGGTCACCACATTGACTTGCTCAATATAGCTCAGTCCATCGTTGATTAAAACTCAGAGATTACGGGTGTACCTACAGGTATGGGAAGAGAGCCCATTTCCTGCGGCCACCAAGTTGGGGTCCAAAAGGAGGTTTGGGTAGTGAAACAATAAAACTTTGGGCTTTCCTAAATTGAGTTTTAAGCAGTTCTTATTCATCCAGATGTTGACTGCCTGCATGCAGTCACAAAATCTAGGCCCTGGGCCGGTGTCGTTGTTTTCCAGGGAGACAAAACTTTGGGTGTTGTCTGTGTCGGATGTAAGGGAGAAAACGAAGGATTTTATTAGGTCAGCCAGAGGAGTGACATACACATTAAAGAGTGTCGAACTAAGAGAGGATCCCTGAGGGACCACGCAAGGGTGGATGAAAGGCTGTGAAACAAATTTGCCTAGTTGGACAGCCTGTTCTCTGCCGAGGAGAAAGGAATGAAGCAGATCCCAGGCTGTGCCTGAGATACCGATTTTGGCTAGTTGATCCATCAGCAGCCTGTGGTTAACCATGTCAAAGGCTGCTGATAGATCGAGCACGATGAGAGCAGCCCTTCTACCCTGGTTGAGCCACAGGCTGATCTCCTCGGTAGTCGTAATCAGTGCTGTCTCCATACTCTGGCCACTGCGGAAGGTCAATTGGGTAGAATCCAGGAGATTGTTGGATTGAATGTGCTCGACAATTTGTTTATCATAATTTTTTCAACAATCTTTGCTGGCAGAGGTAGGCAGGAGAGAGGCTGGTAGCTGTTGGAACCCCTAGGATCCAGAGAAAATACAGATAATATAGGACTTACGCCAACATGCTTTTCCACCCATGATTGCCTACATGGCAGGAATGTCATTATATAGAGCATAAAGAACCTCCTTCCATGTAACATGAGGATATTGCATGTCACAGATGAGTTACGCAACTATATGGAGGAACAAGAGCGAAGTTCCTTTATATGGTCATGAAACTCCGCAGTTACTTGAAATATCATTTTAACATATGGCCGAGTGTATTCTATTCCATATAATAAATGCTCACACAATCACTCTTCCCTCAAACGTTTAAAATCCGTGGGTTTTGGTCCTTCGTGAAAGAGACAGTACGGTTGCAGACATCAAGAATAAAAGAAGAATCAGCAGTGTAAAACGTTAGATAAAGCAGCATTATAATTATGTCTTCTAAGTGAAAGTGCTTCTTTTGAGGTCGAAGCATTGCTAGTCATCCATCACTTGGAATAAAGTAAAAACCTATTTAAAAGGCAAATCAAAGCCAAGAGGACATTTTACTCAATTCAAACCTATACATGACAAGCAAAGCTTTAACTTCGAAATACATTTGTGTGTGCTTACAAGGTTCTTGTCACACGTACTGCACTTTTACGTCTTTTTATTTTACGTTTTCAGTGTTACACAGAGCGGTGACATGGAACTGGTGTAGGCATCTTAAATTTAAATAACTTGGAAAAAGATCAAACATCTTGAGAGGCAACTGCAAAATGTAGAGGACACATATAATAAACCTAAAGAATTTCAGATTTAAAACAATCAAAAAGGCAGATAGATCAGGTTGCTGGGTGTCCATCTAGAGGAAAATTAGATGGATTGTGTATGGTGTAACTACTACTAAAATATGGCAGTCATTTCTTTCATCTTCTGCCCACTTGTTTATTCCAGGTTTAATGGTAGATTTGGACCCATACCGCAGCACTCTAATAGAAAATCATACTAAATGGGAAAGATTGAAAGGTTCATAGGGAATCCAGGGGCTAACCACAGCTGTGTCACTATGGTCAAAGGAGTAAAGGAAGATACTGATAATTTCAAATGTATGAAATATATTTCAGGAATAGGAATTTTAGGACAATCCAAAACATTCAGATGGGCAGTGGCTTGACCGAAGCAGATAATTTCAATGAGACACAGCTAATACATGTGGGACACTGGGACAAAGAACATACATACAGATGCCTACAGTAAAGAGTGGATGACGGGGCATGGTCAATAATGTTATCTCACAACAAGGTCAATCGGAGAATTTATAGCCACAACCGGTACCACTCTATTATGTCAAACTCACAAAAAGTACCGTAATGGAATATACTAAAGATGAAATTCAAAGTGTACATAGACTACACCTAAAAAGTGTATAGAAAAATTTAAGTTTTAAAGACGAGAACCCTCACTCACCATGACGGTGACATGCTTCATCATTGGGTCCCCTCTTGCACACAGTGTCCGCAAGGTACACTGTGTGGGCTACAACTCTCCCTTTGGAGAGGAGCTTGAGGTGTTCTACACTCCAATGTGAGTTTATGAATGAGGGGCAGAGTGCAAAATAATATCAAAAGTGTGTTAAAACCATCGCAAAACGGAGATTTTTTTTTAATTAACTCTCCCTTACGGATGGAATTAAAATAAGTAGTGTGACAATAGGAGTACGGATGTTTCCTATCTGACTAGGTCAGGTCAACATGTTTCTGCCGGATGATACAAATTCATGGCATTCATCAGGACCATTGTCTTGTCACTCTGCCTAAAAATAATAAACAAAAACCATACTTATATTTTGTAGGTGTTGTAAATGACCAACTTCAATTTGGTCATCTTACAGAAGGCAGATCAAATATCTGCCAATACCTTTCATTGGTCCTTTACTTATAAGCGGGTGCCTAACACCACCGCATGCCTCTTTCATTTTATTATTTTTAGGTAGAGTGACAAGACAATGGTCCTGATGAATGCCATGAATTTGTATCATCCGGCAGAAACATGTTGACGTGACCTAGTCAGATAGGAAACATCCTTACTCCTATCGTCACATTACTTATTTTAATTCCATCCGTAAGGGAGAGTTAATTAAAAAAAAAATCGCCGTTTTGCGATGGTTTTAACACACTTTTGATATTATTTTGCACTGTGCCCCTCATTCATAAACTCACATTGGAGTGTAGAACACCTCAAGCTCCTCTCCGAAGGAAGAGTTGTAGCCCACACAGTGTACCTTGCGGACACTGTGTGCAAGAGGGGACCCAATGATGAAGCATGTCACCGTCATGGTGAGTGAGGGTTCTCGTCTTTAAAACTTACATTTTTCTATACACTTGTTAGGTGTAGTCTATGTACACTTTGAATATCATGGTCAATAATATGACATGGGTATTGGACCACAGTCCGTAGAAGGTGGAGTAATGGAACCATGAGCTTTGCAGGTGGGAAAGATGGATAAAGGAGAGCTATGATGACATTCTCCGATGCCAAAGTCTGACACAGGAGGAAGTCCATCTTTACTCAATGGGCAGTCAGAATATATGGGCCTGAAAATTCTCTAAGTTGCCTGTAATGTTTCCCCACAGAGATTTCTTCTGGCCACTGACATTGCATACAGCTCTGTGCATCTCTGTTCTCCTTTCCTCATCCTAGGCTGGGTGGTGGTTCGTGAGTGCTGGAGCAAGTCCTTCAGCTCGATGGTTGGTGCTGTTGTGAGGGATACTGGTCCAAGCATCACGCTATTAGAGGCCTCAAGAGAGAGAGCACTGCTGAGAAGAACCCTAGAACAGTATAATGCTCCCTTCAACTCTCTGTATGGATACAAAATTACAACAGGGTCAATATGTGCTACCCATAGCAGGTTCCCTCTCCGAAATGGTGCCACTGCACTCTACCTTGTCCTGGGGCAATCACTAATAACCCATTTCCTGGTTCTAGTAATCAGGCGCATCATTTTCAATGAATTATGGAAGGAATTGTATGTCATTACTAGGGGTGGGCGGAATTTGCGTAATTGCGTTACGCAAATCTCCGCAAAACGGTAAAAAATCTCCGCGAACACGCAGAAATTCCGCGAACACGTAGAATTGCTTGTTCGCGATGCTTTTTTCCTGTTCACAATTGCTGTTTGCGTGCTCGGGGAGAAATATCTCGCGAACACGCATTTCGAGAACGCGAACAAGCAAAAATTTCGCGAAATCGCGGAAAGCAGACTTTTGAGCAATTTCGCGTTCTCCGCGGAACGCAAAATTACGCAAATTCCGCAAATTCCGCGAGCGGAACGGAATTTACCGCCCAGGCCTAGTCATTACTGAGGAGATCTACTTTGGATGTAACACTAATAAACAATAAGGCAGCAAGATGCAGGACTAATGGACTGAATGAATCCTGTGGGCTCTGAAGGACTCCCTTCCTCCCTACTTATACACACGACACTGGGCTAATAATTGATTTGTATGGCCTAACAACAAGATCCCCCCCTAAAGAAAATAGCGCATGAGAGAAAAAGCAGAGAGAAACATATGCACTGCATTACTAGACAACAGATGGATTATGGACTACATGCAAAATCTCAGACAGAACGTTTAGGGGCTCTAAGGGATACATAAAGAACTCTCCTTGAGACTTATCTCCTTCACCTGATTACAGAAGGCTACCCTCTGCTTCAACCCACTATTTCCATTGCATATCGCAATGCTGCAGACAATGCGGGGACCCAGTAGAGCCATAGCAAGGGCATGTGGAATGCAAGTTGGGGAATGCGATGAATGATTCCAACCCAGCACATGCGTCCTCTTCATCTTGTCAATCTGAGCCAAGATGACACTCTTTGCCAATGACGATTCTCCAATTATCATACAGAGAGAATCTTGATTTCATTAAAGACAACGGAGGCTGACATTATGCAATAACTTTTATTGCTGCCCAAGATATGCAGCCCTTCAAAGTGTAACCATTACATCATACATAAAACATTCCAAAACAGCATAGCAAAGCGCCATAGCAACCAAGTGTCATCCTCTTAGAGCTGCGAAACGTTAAGACAACTTCCACGTTGAACGATGATCTGGATTTACAAGGAAGTTGAATCTAGAAAAAAGAACATAAAATTGAAAAAGCAACAAGGTCAAAGATAAACAACCACCAGGGAGGGGTGGGAGGGATAATGTCAGCCTCCGTTGTCTTTAATGAAATCAAGATTCTCTCTGTATGATAATTGGAGAATCGTCATTTCATTACAAGACCGGAGGCTACATTATGCAAGTTTAAAGCTTTGTAATGCTATGTTGCTTACATGTTCTACAGGCTTAAGGTAAAATTTAACAAAGGTTGAAGCATTTGACCAATCAGCTGCTTTGAGGATATCTGAAAGTGAACCTCCACCCCAGAAAACCTTGCTAGCCATAGCTCCACGAGAGGAGTGAGCACCAAATTTTGAAAGATCAATACCGGCATCCATCATCACTGTTCTGACCCATCTAGAGATAGTAGCAGAAGAAACAGCCTTGTAGGGTATAACAAAGGAAATCAGTAACTGATTCTCATTAATAGGTCTCAAAACACTCATTTTCTCTTCATAAACTTTCATACAACTTATCACACAGAGTTTGGGACAGTCAAAAAAAGAAGGGTAGAAAATATTTTCCGACATAGTCTTAGTTCTCTTCCAAACTTCAAACAACACGCCATCAGGAGAATAAAACCTATTAGAAATCTCTAATGCTTTAACGTCTGACACGCGCCTGAAGGATATAAGGCATAATAAGGTAGCTAACTTAATGGAGAGTTGCTTTCTTGTTAGTGAAGAATTATCAGGCCAAGAAGAAAAAAGTTCAAAAACGAGATTTACATTCCATAAGGAATCATACCTAGCTTTAGGAGGGCGTTTGAGTTTAATTCCCTTCATAACCCTGCGAATTAGGGGGTCAGAACCTATTGAAAAATCATTTAATAAAGAATGCCCTGCGGAAATTGCTGATCTATAACAATTAACCGTTCTATAGCAAAGGCCAGACTTAAATAATTCTGCTAGGAAGTTCTCAACCTTAATTACAGGTGCATCCACGGGATCCAAATCCCGTTCCAGGCACCAACTATGCCATTTTTTCCAAGAACCTGTATATCTTCTCCTTGTTCCTGGAGCCCAAGATTCATCCAGAAGAACTTTAGCTTCTCCCGAAAGGCCAGAATATCTTCTTGAACCTCTGAAATCTTCCAAGCAAGAAGGTTCATTTTTTCTTCTAAAAGAAGAGGGTGTACTTCTCCATCTGGGCCCTGAAGGAGATCCAAGCTTCCCTGGATGAAACGTGGGAAATCTATTGCCAACTCCATCACGGATGGGAACCAAACTTGAGAACTCCAAAACGGAGTGATTAGAACAATGCGGCAACGCTCCGTTCGAACTTTCAAGAGTACTCTCTGAATTAGTGTGAAAGGAGGGAACGCATAACAGTTGGGTGTGTCCCATGATTGAAGGAGAGCGTCCACTGCAAGAGCTAGAGGGTCCGGTCTCCAACTGAAAAACCGATCTATCTGAAAGGTTAGCCTGCTCGCAAAGAGATCCAGCCGAAAGGACCCCAAAGGTTTTGCAGTTTTTGAAAAATCAAAGGACTGAGTTTCCAATCGCTTGAATCCTTCAGAAACCTTGAGTTCCAATCTGCTCTTGCGTTCAAATGGCCTGGGATGAATTCCGCTCTTAGAATTATTTTCTGATTCCAACAGAAATACCAAATCCTTTGTGCCAGGTCCGCAAGGATCTTGGATTTGGCTCCACCCAAGCGATTGATGTATGAAACAGCAGTAAAGTTGTCTAGCTTGATAAGAACTACGCTATTTTCAATATATCCTTGAAACTCATTAGAGCGTTCAAGCTGGCCATCATTTCCAGACTGTTTATGTGTAAGGGAAGTTCCTTCTGGGACCACCTCCCTCCAGTTTCCATATTTCCTAATCTTGCACCCCAACCCAGACTGCTTGCATCTGATTCTAATGTGTGTTCCGGAATATTCCCGAATATTGCCTTTCCATTCCAGCTGTCTAGGTTGTAGCGGGAACTCTAGGTTTTGTGAAGGAATCATGATGGATTTCTCTATGTTGATAATGAAACCCAGATTCTCTAAAAGATCTATAGTCCATTTCATGTGGGTCAACAATTCGTCCTTGCTCTGGGACATCAGTAAGATGTCGTCCAGGTAGATAATTAGACGAACTCCTCTTCTCCTTAGGGATGAAACCACTGGTCTCATGATCTTGGTAAAACACCAAGGAGCCGAGGATAGACCGAAGGGAAGACAACGAAATTGGTAAGTTACGTTTCTCCACACGAAACGTAGGAATTTCTGAGATAAAGGATCCATAGGGATCGTAAAATACGCATCCTTCAGGTCTAATTTTATGAGCCAATCCTTCTCTTGGAGGATGTCCCTCAAGAGGTGAATTCCCTCCATTTTGAAATGTCTGTACACAAGGAAAGAATTCAAACCCTTTAGGTTTATAACCGGGCGCCAACCCTTTTCCTTCTTTTTTACCAGAAAGATTGTACTCACAAAGCCCACACTTGTGTCTGAAATGACCCGAATCGCCCCTTTGGCTAACATTTGTGAGACCTCTATGTCTACTAGTGAGGATTGCTCTTTGGTTAGGGAAAGTTCCCTTGGCACTCTCTCTTGGAAAGGAATTGTAATAAAATCTATTTTGAAACCCCTGACGGTCTCTAGGACCCATACGTCTTTGGTTATGGTAGGCCAATTGTGACTGAACTCTAAAAGTCTCCCCCCTACCCTTGGGAGGGAAGAACCAACAGAAGGTCTTACCTGGTTGTCCTTGAAATCTTCCGCGACTGATCCCGCCATGAGCACGTGAACTGCGGCCTCTCTGGGGGTAGAAATTGTTGTTTCCCCGATAGTACCTTGAGGAACCTCGTTGGAAGGGGTTGTAAGTGGACCTGTTGAAACCTCGGCTGGCACACGGTCCTCCTCTGCCAGCCCTTCCAAAAACTCTTCCGCCGAACAATCTCCTAATATTGCTCTGTGCCCTTTTAAATGCGGAAAAGGTTGAGACGTAGTTCCCCAATGTTTTAATAAAGGCCTCACCAAAGAGAAGGCCATTGGGATCCTCTTGGATGTTTTTGTTGGCTAAGTCTCCCAACTTTGGGTTCATCCGCATTAGGATGGCTCTACGCCTTTCCGATGTTAGGTTTGCGTTTGCGTTACCTAAAAGGCAAATAGCACGTTGACTCCAACCCCTGAGGAGATCTGTATTGACAGGCGATCCGTTCATTGCGGATTCCTCAGCTAGATCCAGGATTCTAGCGAGGGGGCCAAGGATGTCCAGTAATTTGTCCTGAGACTGCTTTAGACAACGCTCCAGACCTTTGCGTGGGTCTCTTCCAGACTTAAAGAGAAAGGTGAGTAGCTCCGGATCTAGGTTGGGGGTTAAGCCCGCTTTATTGTCTAGAAAGGGTTTCGGGCACTCCGATCTCATCAAATTTCTAGTATTACTTTCTAGAGGTCTTCGAATCCATGCCTTAATGAACTTTGTGACATGGTCCATGGGCCACCAATCAGAACCCCTTGGGTGTGTAATTTTAGAAGGGTTAAACATCTCGGACCCAGAGGGGTCCTTCACGATGTTACTAGGTTGTCGAATAGAATCCCCCAAATCTTGGTTGAGGTCAACCTCCATTTTTTCGTGAGGATCAAAGATGTATTCGTCTGCGTCTTCGGTCATATCGCTTGGAGACAGGTATTCGTCGTCATCGACATCAAGGTCAACCGTGCTAAGAAAAGCACCAGGTCTTATTGTGCCGCGGGGGACACCCAAACTCTTTGCGCCATTCAGGCCGCTCTTTCTTTGCGTGCCGCTCGGGGCACCCAGGTCTTTTGTAGCGCACAGGCTACCAAGAGATAGGATTCTGTCTCTACAGGAAGCACGTAGGCTAGCTAGTTCGATGTGTTTCGTTTTTTTGGTGGCCTTTCCGCTTTTAATTGGAGCAGGGCCATGTTCTTCATCCGAAGAGGAAGATCTCCCATTATCCGTATTAATTCTTTTTCTCTTAATTAGAGCTGACTCTACAGCCTCCTTTAATGTATTTTTAATTTCCCTCTCAAAAAGGTTCATTAAAGAGGACTCAGTAAGGCCTGAGTCGTTGGTTGACTGAGCGTCACCTTGAGACATAGTAAGTTCTTATGAGAAGCGAGACACCAAGAGGGTTCTTTTCACTAAATATTCCTCCCCCTTTTTTTTTTTTTTTTGTTGAGGGATTTAACCTTGAATAGCGATTTGAAACCCGTTTACAGAGTCTGAAATGTAAAGGGGGGGGTTCAAAAATCAGCCAAAAGCGATATTTTGCAGGTATGTGAGCCAAAGCAGGCAAAACACAGCCAAAAATTGATCATTTGCTATTTAACGATGCCAAACGTAGCACACGCGAGTAACGAACAGCTGATCCAAGCGAGGAAAAACAAAGCCGTTGGATCGGCTGTTTGTTCCCATGGCAACGCTTGGTATGGGAACGTCTCACTTCGCCCTCTCGGGTCACATTTTTTTGGTAGGGCGGGTCCCACTAAAATGGGACCCGGAAGGAGACGATGGCAAGGGAGCCGTGCTGCTCGGCAGTGACAGAGGCGAAATGAAGGCGACACCGGGTCTCACCTGACGAGTTCCGGACGGGGGCAAGCCTCACCGCTCCGTAATTACTACATTGGAGCGCATCGGAAAGGAGCTTGCAGAAACAGGCCGAAGGGATTGAGAGGGGAACTCCGGTCTATGGGGAAAGATATACGCGAAAGAGAGGGGTCAACTCTCCGCTTCCTACGGGCCCATGACCGCGGGGAGAAAGACACGGCAGATCGCAGAGAGACACGGCAGAAAAAGGGGGGAGAAACCCGACCATACATTGGAGGTGTAAGGAGAAGGAAGAAACCTACCTAAGAGGGTCAAAACATTGAAAAAGGATACAAACAAGTTGGTGTATACGATATGAAAGCATAAGGCGATATAAAAGTTGTTAAATCATGTACAGGCAGAATACAGACGATGTATAGGCAAACATTACCGGCAGGCAGACATTACAAATCAGTTAAATTAAGTTAAATTAACATCTTAGAGAAAATATGTTATAAAATCATGAAAAGTATAGGAGACACTGAGAAGTTGTACTTAACTTGTCCAGAGCAGCGAATAAAAGAGGATGACACTTGGTTGCTATGGCGCTTTGCTATGCTGTTTTGGAATGTTTTATTTATGATGTAATGGTTACACTTTGATGGGCTGCATATCTTGGGCAGCAATAAAAGTTATTGCATAATGTAGCCTCCGGTCTTGTAATGAAATTAGCACCAAGTAACATTATACTTTACTCCCTCTGATGGAGCCTGGCGGCTAGCAGCATGGTCACTGTACCTGCCTTTGCCCCTGGTACTCTCTAAGCGTTATGAGTGACCTGGTAACTGGTCTAGATTTCCCTCACCTCCAAAATTACTGATACCGGATTTTCCAGTAACTACAGAGGTGGGGAAAATGTGGCTTATTGCAAGTTGGACCCAGCGAGAGTCAACTAAGAAACGAGGAATTATGAGGAGATAATTCTTCATTTTGGGCTGGACTTTCACCTTGAGAATTCGGCTCCTTTTAGAAGTGAACATTCACAGGTGAAAGTTCAGAGATCTGTGGTGTTCCTGTAGATCTAATAATTCCAATGGTGCTGGAAACTGCTGTTACCAACCCCATCAGAATTAAGAGATCACTCATAGTGAGGGTGTTACTGTGGGGCACCTCTAATCACATAAAAAGCAGAGTCAACAAATCCTGTTATATGTGACTGGCCAGAGCGTCTTTCTGTATTTTTCTTAGTAATATATGTTGACCCATCCCTCTACCACGCTTCCCACTATGCGCCACTCTTTTCTATATTATTTCTGCACATGAACTCGTCAAGCTTCATTTGCCTAGACAAAAGCAAGACTCCTAAAAGCTGTTTTCAAAGGTTAGTTTAACAGATGCTTCTTATGTTATTTAATGAATAAATTTATATTGCTATCCTATCCAATTGAGCATCTTATCTTATCTTATCTTATCTTATCTTATCTTATCTTATCTTACCTTATCTTATCTTATCTTATCTTATATGCATGTGCTGTGAAAGACACACCTTGCAGTTCAGAAATCAATATAAAGTCTTTTATTTCCAAATTGTCTTCGTTTCATACACTTGATCAAAAATTAGCCACTTTTTATTGACTGAAGCCCTGAAGAAGCTAAACTTTCACGAAACACGATTTTGCTTGGCTGTATATGTCACATTATTTGATGGAGAAATTTTGTTCAAGTGTATGAAACGAAGACAATTTTTAAATAAAAGTCTTTATATGGATTTCTGAACTGCAACGTGTGTCTTTCTCAGCACATGAATTATAGTGGGCTATATGGATTATTCCCTGTGAGGGAAATGGAGAACTGAGAATCAGTGCTGGGCTAATTTTCTATTTCCCTTTTGGGAATTTATCTTATCTTATCTTCTGTTATCCTATCTTATCTTATCTTACCTTATCAACATTTTTGTTGTTCAAAATGTGCAAGTAGTACCACCTTGGTATGGCACGGCCATTTGTTGGTTGAGGTAGCATTTATGGCAATCAAACATTTACACTGGATTCCAGATTCTGTAAAATTCTCTGGTATATGTTTATGGCAATCTCGTCCATGTTTAAGTCTGCAGTTTACAGCTTAATTGTATGTTTTGTGTAGAAACTGAAACCTGTTCAAATGAGTGCCGAAATATGCCATGTGTGTACAATTTCAAGGTGATTGTATATTTATACAAAACCATGTTTTAAATTATGAAGTTTCATTTTCCAAATGAATGTATTCTGGAGGTTGTAGACCTTTTTTTGCTTCACTTGAACCAATCAGACTATCAGTGGTAACTCTGATTTGTACAAGGAAAGAGCAGGTGGAGATTTACACTTGTAGCTTTGTCGATAGTATTTTGTAGAACGTCTAGTAGTACACTATTTGTACTAAACGTACTAAAAATGCAGTTTGTAAGTAGGCCCTATTTGTAGTTTCATCAAAAGAAGGGCTAAAAAATTAACCATGTGTCTGCCCAGAGCAAAGTGGTATTCATTGAACTATTTGTCCGTCCATCCATCCATCCCTCCGTTGGTTCATTTACCATCCCCACCGTCCCATATATGCGTTATCTGTGAATGTGTATATGTCTCAATTTTAAGCATCTGTGCCTATTCTTTATACAATACAATAATGTGTATCTTTTTGTTTAGGAGTAGCCTTGTCTCTGTTATCTATATGTTGGCACGGTGCCTACCTGTTCATCTGTTTTCGTGTCTTTGTGCACAAGCTAACTGTGTGTCTGTTGTTCTGTGTGCAAGGGTACATTTATGCTTGTCTGTGTACAAAAGTCCCTGAAGCCTGTGTGCAAAGGTGCTATTATGTGGACCTTTAGTTGTCATTGGCATTGTCGGTGCTTTTTTTTTTTTTGCTAACTTGAAATTTACTAGTCTTAAGTAATGTTTCTTTCCTGGAAAGTCAGCCACCCTTGTGTTGTTGGCTTTGAGCCAATTGGATCTAGACTTTCATCCCATTGGTTCAGAAGAAGTTGAGAGCATTTGAACACAGGGGTACTTCCTGAGGAGTGCAATGAGACAGGGTAAAAGTGAAACGAAACCTGAGTAAAAGTTCATGATGACGCCTCACGCTGATATCACGGCCAAAGCGGATGAGAGGGGGTGGTCAATTGGAGGACAATGACCAGAGGAACTGATTCAGTCGAGCTACTGGCGGGTGTCGACTCGAGCTTCTCAATGGTGGGGATTCAAGGTTCGGCATGTAGCCTGGGCCTGACAAGGTTGTCTGATCCCAGTGCCGCCGCAGTGCCCAGACTGACTGATGTCTAGGACTCACCCTCCCCTTCCCAAGATGGCTGCACTGCTGTGCGAGTCTGGAAGACATGTCATGTTATTTGACCGCCCACATTACAGGGACAAACAATACATCACTGCAAAAATATGAGCAAAACTTGCTTTTCAGGAAACGGCAGCGTGTTTATTCTTTGGAGGAGGATGTGACTTCATTTAATACGCATGGGAAAAAATTGGCTTTGTAGAGGAGAGTGCTTCAAAGAAGTACCTGCTAATGGCAAAGCATATATTGAAGTCATCATTCCGGAAAATCCCTCTGACAGCTTCCACTCAAGTTGCATGTTTTTGAGGGGTAATTGTGTTTGGTTTCGGTCGGTGGCCGAGGCAGGGCTGCAGAGGGTTTCACTGTTTACACTGCTGTAATCAGAATTTCGCGGTCCTAATACACATACCATAAAGATCACATGCATATTTATGTACAATACACCATCTGTAAAAATCCGATTGACCCACTGGTCTATTTTGCACTAGGATTTGAACTTCAGCCACAGATGTAAAAAGCGATAATACTCTGAAGATAAATTAACATTAAGATTAACCTTCTTGAAGGTGGTAATAAGTTGCATGAAAAATAAAAATCCACATGTTCATATTCACTGTATAGTTGGTTATGGTGACCCACACTCAGTGATTAAGTTGTAAAAAAATTAAGTGCCAGTCCCCAAGATATTTCACACTGGCCCACTGCAGCTAGCGGTACCCACATTTCACTTGAACCTGCATAAATACAAATAGTTTGATCTCTGTAGGGTGGGCAAACTCTGCTCCTCTATTCACCACACAGACTGCTCACCTGAGCTACACTGACCTCTGCAGGGAGGGCAAACTCCACTTCTGCGTTCACCACGCAGACCCCTGCCGCAGCGGATTCGGACAACAGCAAAGTCAGCTAACAATGCTCCTGGGTACGCTACATGGATCACACCTCTGACCTGTAGTGACCAGTGAAGGGTTGGCCAACTCTGGTCCGGAGGTCACTTCATAAAGCGACTACAGTAATCTTTATCTCTCCATTAATGGAGCTATCCCTGCCTCTTGGCTCATCCTGTAGACGAAGAATAACCAACTGCAGTGGTGCCCATTTGGCATGAACCTTCAATTGAGCTATTATTGAGGTAAAGGCCTCCTCTGATATATTGTCGTGAAACCCCTCAGCTGGGTCATCAGTGCCTCAGATCAATAATATAATACTCTCGATAAACATTCTAGCTAAGCTTCTGATGCACCAGAGTCAGGCACAAGAAACCCAATTACAAAAACTGTAAATCTAAAGACACATGAAATAATCACCAATCTGCCTCATAGGTGAGCCTCTGCAGCACAAGTGTGAGACAGTTGTTACATCCATAACAAAATCTAAAAATCAACAGGTAAAATAGCCAGAGATGGACAGAGTATCTTATGGCAAAGAATAAAAAAGAACAAACAATCATAAGGAAAGCTTCTCAACTGCAGGAACCTAACACTCCAGCATCCACCCACATAATGTCTGATGCCAGTGAGACTGCCCACATCAGGTCATAACATGCACGTATGCTGGCCTGTTTCCCAGAACCATCCTTTCGCCCTGAGCCTCCCCTGCAACTGATATGGCCCTTTCTTGCCCTTTTCTTCCACCTTTTCTCCACTTCCCTGTCAACACGCTGCTTCTACTAACCATACTTTCTCTCTCAACCACCCATCAGCACTCCAAACGTCATACTACCACCAGTACAACTCTCTTACTCATGTCTCCCTCATTCACCTTATCTCCCACCGTCTCAGAAAACCACTTTCTACTACCTAGGCAATCGGTCTCCTCTTCATATCCTCTAGCTCCATTTAACTCTCACTCTCCTCTTCCTACATTAACCTCAGCTAATAAATACCTCGTCCTCAACCCAGTAATTCTTCCAACCTCCACAACGATGTTTCCATGTAAATGTCACCATGTCCTCTCCTAATTTCATTCCCAACGTACCAGGAAACAACATCCCCTCTCCAACTCCCCTTCTGCTCTCTTAACCTCCACAAACACTATTATCCTATTTGACTCCTCTTCCTACCTCAGATAACAACGAGCCATCCTCACAACTGTATCCTCATCAACAAATATTCAATGAACAAGAATTCCTTAAATATTTTCAACTTGATCTGAAATTCATCACCCGACTTCCTATGCATAACTGATACTTGGCTCATTGATGACACCTCACCAATTTGCCCTGAGATTATTCCTTCAGGATATTTCAAATTACCCCAAATATATAGGAAGAGGGCTTGCAGCACTCAAAACATAAAAAAGACAAAAAACATTGAAGACTGTAGAGTAGCAGAATGTGAACCCAGTGGCGCAACACCCAATGATGCCCCACCCCCTGCAAAATGTGATGAGGGGTCTGTTGTCTCACCTGATGCTCCATGAGGAAAAGCCTATAATGAACTTAAGAAGTACCCAGTTACATCCCCTGAGCTCTGGAGCACCAGGAGATGCTGACAAGTGGTGATTATGTTTAATATCACACAGGAGATGAAAGTCAATGGTGGGTAGATCGCCAGAGGCATTTGAAGGAAGTACAAACTGAAACCCTAGCAAAAAAGATAGAACAAAACAAAGGTGCAAGGAAATGTGAATACAGCAATTCAGCTTAAGCAAGCGTAAACCATACAACTAAGCAGTTTAAGTCAACTTTCTACTGCCATCTGGCTGTTTAAATGACCTGTGATGTGTTTATGCTGCAATGTGATTGGCTGACCTCTGTAGGACCCGAAAGACCCAGCACCTGCACTTCAGCACTCGTCTCCTATGAACCGGTCTCAACAGTTTCCATGCTAATAGCATTCTCCTTCTGCCCTTCTCCCAGCTCTTTCACCTTGAGGTAAGCGAATCTCGTCAGCTTTGTCCCTGAGTCAAGACAAGTGATCATTGACTACAACCTATCCTTGATCCCGCATGTGCGTGAAGTCACAAGAAGTGCATTGTGAACACTATATCTAGGGCAGGGTTCTCCAAAGTCAGTCCTGGAGGGCCAAATACATGCCAGACTTTTTTTATAGATCTACATTTATCTTGATGGAGATATGCTATAAAAATGTGGCATGGATCCAGCCCTCCAGGACCGACTTCAGAGAACCCTGATCTGAGGTATATACAGAAATTGCCGGCCATTCTCACTCTTGTCATGTGGCAGGTTGATTATGCAAAGAGGCTCAACAGTCTACCTATAGCTAGATGTTCAAGTTTTAATGCAATTTTTGTCATCCATAGAGCCATCTAAGGCAAAGGTCTGATAATGAGTTAGTAGTAAACATTTGCGGTGATTACGGGAGACTGAAGTTATCAATTCTGACCAGCGTTTCCACACATATTTACTTCTAGTAGGAGTATGGGAAATAACTGTGCAGACACATAATTACTCCTCCCTCCTTACATGTCCTCCCCTTTCACCCTCTGTTCGGTTCATCCTTGAGTCCGACACTTTTTAATATCTATGTGTCTGACCTAGCCAGGGTCATCAAAACCCACGGGATGGGTCTCACCTCCTACGCCGATAACACACAATTGGTGCTAGCAATCCACAACGACGGAGGAGCAACTGCAGCCAGATTCCAATGTGGAATGCTTGCCATCAGTACCTGGATGGCCAATAACTGCCAAAAGTTAAATTCCGACAAAACGGAGGTCCCGAACTTTGTTATGCTCTATCCCATCTGGTCCTCCATCTGGTGGCCCACTGATCTGGGTGCACCGCCCACCCCGGTATTGAAAAAAGTTAGAAACCTAGGTGTCATGTTTGACAAACTGGCTTTTACCTCACATGCCAATGCAGTCGTCTTGTCATCCTTTTACACTCTAAGGATGATAAAAAAACTCCTAACCTTTCTTCCACCCAATGCTGGAAAAACCCTTATCAGCACCCTAGTAATGTCTAAAATTGATTACTGTAATGGCCTTTTTATCAACGCTCAGAAAAAGGTCACTAACAGACTCCAGATGGTGCAGAACTCAGCCGCTAGACTGATAACAGGCACCCCAAAGTACCGACCAATCTCATCTGTAGTTCGAAAACTCCATTGGCTTCCTATAATAAGCCGAATCAAATTCAAAGCTCTTTGTATTGCCTTCAAAACCATCCATAAAACTGGACCTGACTTCTTGAAGAAAGCTTTGCGCAGATATACTCCCAACCAAACCTTACGTTCATCAACGGCCAACCTTCTGAAGATCCCTCGCACAAAAAAAGTTTCCTGGCGTACCAGAAGATTCACTGTCGCCACTGCCAAACTATGGAACACCCTTCCTCAGCATATCAAATCCTGCCCAACGCTATTGGCCTTCAGGAAGCTGATAAAAACTTGGATTTTTAATCAATAGGCATCCCACCTCGGGCTCCATCCTCTACACAGTTCGCAGCGCCGAGACACCCAAGGGTAATTGCGCGCTTTACAAATTGCCTAAATAAATAAATACTATGTGAAATTCTGCACAATGTTAATTTTTACGAGGGGAGGAGAAGGCACCAGAAAGAACCATGCAGACCTGAGAACACTAAGTGAAAATCTGTAAGTTTGCTCCTATCCTGGGGACTATCTCTTTGACAATTACCACCTGTAATGAACAAGTGATAAATGTCAGTGGAGAGGCATGGGGGGGTCCAGCTTGCAACAAAGGTGCTTCCCAAGGCGGAGATGGACTCGGACACGCCACTAGTATGGTGGCCATGCCAGTCCCCAGTAGCCGGTGGGGAGGTGGGGCTGCACAGCACACAGCAGTGACGCGGCTCCCCTCGCCTCCTTGTCACCACTGATTGGCTGTCGGGCGCGTGGCCGAGAAGCGCTTAATAGCGCTTCTGGGTCCCACGTCCTTGTAACGCCAGTGAAGCCGTGGAGCGGCGGGAGCGGTCCACTACCCTGCTGCTCCACAGCCTCATCAGGATGCCGGGGCCTCTATCAGAGGCCCCAATGGATTTTTTCTCTTCTCTTTTTTCCCGTTTTCAGGTTTCGGAGGCAAGAGGAGGAGCACAGCACCTGGACATTTACTGTGGATTCCGGCAGGAGGAGGCTGTGGCGACGCCGGAGGAAGCGTGTCGAATACGGATCATCGGGAACAGCTGGTGCCCAGTTTCAAGGACAGCGGAGCAGGCTAGCGATCTCTGAACAGCGTGAGGGTAGCGGTGAGGAGGCGGGAGTGGCTTTCTTGGCTCGGGGGCTGCACTGTTATGGTACTGGTGTGTAGTGCCCATGCAGAGGTTAGCGGGTATTTTTACCCCCTCATGTGGGTTTCCGCATGGCCACAGGTGGGGGTATGTGAGGGCGACGGCAACCATCGCGATTAGTGGAATGCCCGAAGGAAAGGAGACCTCACCAGGCTACGGTTTGCTCCTGACCTTGTGCCTCTTCATTAGCAGTGCTGTTGGGTGGGCCTGCACCTTCTCAAAAAATGATACTGGCAGTGCCTTGCAGAGTGAACACTTCCTGCCTCTTGGGACTATTATGAGATTAGGCTCGGCCACTGCCATGCCACCATGTGCCTTCCTACACAACCAAGCCCACAAAAGTCATTAATTCCTTGCAAAGGACTGGAAAAGGAGCTTGTTTGGGAACTTAGTCAGCGGGACTATGATGAAACTGGTATTCAGCTGGCTCAGAATCCTTGGGTGCAGGCAGCATTTAATGTTGGTAGGTTGAGTATAATTTTGCCTGAATATGGTAGGCTAGAGGGATTATGGCGGGGCCTTCGCCATCCTCGTCTTTGGGAAGTACTGGGCAGCGGGATTCAAAAGTTGCATGATGCAGCAAGGTGGGCATTATTCGCCGAGGTTGTGCACTTTGGCATAGAGCAGCATACCCCACACTTAACTCTAGGTGTCAGCCGGGGTGCAATACTCCCCATTTGTTGGTACGTGAACACATAATTCCAGCTCTATTGATGTACCCCAGGCGCTCATTAGATGTGTAGCCTAGCTGGGCCAAGGAATGTCGAACTGAATTAGACGCTCGGAATCTAGGCCCCCCAGGGGGAAGGCAAGGTTGTTGTCAAAATGATGGAGGAATTACGGGACATCCAGGAATTAAGCTTTTCAGCAATATTAGGTGCAGGCCAGTCTTGGGCGAAGCCTAATGCATCACTATACTAGGGCCCACCCTAATTTGCTTTGTGGACTACCACTTCGATGCCAGGGATGGCAGGCCGGTTGGTGGTGCAGGGGTCTGGACAGTTGGGGTTTGGACTGCTGCAAGAAATGGGTGAAACTAAGGATGTTGGTAAGTGCCTGTCGCTAACTACTTCTTTCTTTGTATTCCCGTTGGATGCAGGTGTAAAGTGCGTAAGTTTGATTACAGCAACTTGATACCTCGTCGCCTTCTGTGGACGTGGAAGTGGTTCCAATGGGAAGTGCTGGTGTGGGCCCATCGGACATGAGGCATCGCAAAAATGTTGTCTGTTTTACAGGTGGTACGCAGCCGGACGGAGAACGCAGGAGGCTGACTGACTGGTTTAACAGTCAAGGGGGTCTGCACTGGGATTAGAGTTGAGCACTGCATGGGGCAGACTCTTGCACCAGGAGTGGTACGCGCTTGCGGAGAAGTATAGTACAGAATGCTAGCAACATGCTAATAGAATTTTAACAGATTGCCTTGAGTGCATCCTGTTGTCCGAGGTGGGCTGCCTGGTTAGGGATGTTTTCCTTAGGTCATGGTAGCAGGGTCAAACGTTTTACTCTGGCTGCTACAAGCAATATGTGCGGCTTCACATGCTTTGAGGGAGTGCTAGGTGGTATAGTTGAACTGTTGGCAGCTAGCGTTTTCTCCACGTCCTGTGCCACAGGAAGGAGGGCAGCAGCTGGTGGCAGGTAGAGGCATAAATGGCTCACTCGTTCATAATGTATATATTTTCATGTTGCTCATGGTAGCCTGTTTGGTTTTGTTGCAGTTTACACGTCCTGGTCCGCAGGGAAGCGTAAGGAAGCGCACTCACCATTTGATCCCACCACAGCCCGGTTTCTACATCCTGTCCCGCAGGGCGGACGCGTGCAGCGGTTCGTCGTCCCGTCAGCATTTGTGGTGGACCAGGTGCTCGCCTGGGGAGCACGGTAAAAAATTACGTACGGGTTATTGGCCATTCATATTTTAAAAGGTTGCAATAATGTTTCTTACAGGTAATTTATGAGTTAGAGCACGACAGCCGGGTTTTTTAAAATGTATTTCCAAGGGCAATGTTGGCTGCGCTTGGGCCGACTCAGGGATATATTGATACGCTTGCTGGACCAGAAGCAAGTACCTCCTGCAGCGTTTATCTTACACCTAGGAGGTAATGACCTGGTGCACCTGAGTGGGAAAGGTAGCTGAGACCTGGATCGCAGAAGTTAG
Source organism: Triturus cristatus (assembly GCF_964204655.1). Classification (NCBI taxonomy): domain Eukaryota; kingdom Metazoa; phylum Chordata; class Amphibia; order Caudata; family Salamandridae; genus Triturus; species Triturus cristatus. Next base: position 688,131,125 of record NC_140590.1, on the reverse strand, counting down.
GTGGCTGGCAAAAGATGCCCTGACGCAATACTGGTATGGTCACACATAATTTCAAGATCTCAGTGGAGAGGGGGCGAGTCAGTGTGTGCTCTGAAACAGCAAAATGGCTTAATAATCAGATTGATAAATTATTCAGAAGCCCGAAACCGCATACAATAGAGAATGGGGCATCCGGGGGAAGCCGTTTTTCTTACAGGATGACGTGGACTTCTCTAAACAGGATAATGAGTGTTCAGGAAATATTTACTGGCACGCATGCTGGTGGAGGCACGGATCAGGGCATGACCTTCTTTGGGGCAGAGGGGGAGGCTAGATAGTTGGGCAACTATACTGGCCTGTGGCGGTAAGGTGATGATTGGTGAGCATAGTTTACAGTCCTTAGCAGGCATCACCATTGTCAAATGGGGATACTCGAGGGGGAGAACAGATGGTCTCTCATGGAACTCCAGGGGCAGTTACAGCCGGTAGGCTGGAAGTGTGCGGGGGAAGGGAAGGTTAGCTTCCGGTAGGCTGGTTGGCCTCCCCCGCACGCGCACAAGGGCCCAAGTAAGCTGGGCATAACTGCATGGGCCCCTTATGGAGATAATGTTGAGGGCGTAGGGGGTGCCTGGGGTAAGGTAACCTTCCGGTGAACAGGGCCCCCTGCGCAAGGTCACCCTGGTAGGAGTTTGGGACCTAGCTTGATCTGGATCTGGGGCCAGTCATTGACCTTGCCGTAGGCTCAAACAGGGATACACAGAAAGATAATATTGTTGATCACTTAGCTTATGATAGGAATGGCTATGTATTAGATACATGTTGAGATTAGCCAAATGACATACTGTACCTATCAATGCAGTGCACCGGACTTTCTGCGTATTGTGTACATGATGAAAATAATATTAATGTCTGATTATTGTTATGTAATAAATACGGCCGGGGTTTACGACCCTTAATCCAAGCAGGTGTGTTGTTCAAGTTCTTTGCCTTGGGGGAAGAGGGGCGCTGGAGCTGGGAAGGGCTCCCACCCCAAGGGTTTGGATGGATGATAAGGGAGGAGGGGGACTCGGCTGAACCTGACCATATTGGTGGAAGCATTGTCTTCTCGCTCATGGTACTACAGGTATTACAGTTTTACTGGGTGGATACCTGCACCTGACAAAATCAGGCCGGTCTTTCTTTATTTACTCATACTGGGTGGGCGAACAGTAGGCCACAGAGGAATTACAAGAGCAGTATACCACCCTAGGATAACTCTTGTGCATACTCTTAATTATATCCTTGTGTCTAAATACTCTATCTTCAAATTCACCCAATTGCTGCAAAATATTGTATGAAATTCACTATGGTCACTGGTTTGCAAACCATAGTTGGTCCTGGAAATTATGTATTTTGCCAGCAAGTCTTATAATGTAATTGTAATTTAGCAGAATTATGTATGCTTGGATATGTTTTCAGTCATCATCAGATCAAATATTATGCTCCAGATATGGACTGTAATAATATGGGGAGATAATTATAAAATATAAACTTGTTTAAAAGGGTGTAGCTCTGGAGGGGGGGTTGTTTGGGGTGTTACACCACCCCTAATAAATGGATTTTCTGATAAATAGTTGGGTGCAGGGGCGTTCAGTCGAGTATGATGAGGTGTCTGCCAGATTTCATCAGGAATATTTCCATGCACACAAACAAAAACGGACACTGTTCCTAAAGCAGGGTGCAAAAAGTCACCCATACTCAAGGGTGCAAAAAGTCACCCGTGCATTTAAAAAGAAATGTGAACAAAGAAAGAAAACCTTAGGTAAAGAGTACCCACAGGTGAGGGGAAAGATCACTTTTTGTCCTCTAATGCCCTCACACACCCCGAGGGGTGTCATGCTTCATCATCGGGCAGTTGCTCCTCGTAGTGCCGGCGCTGCAATTCCCTACGGGCCCCCCGAAGGGTCACTTTATCGGAGATCATTTTATAGGACTGCCGGATGGTGCATGAGGGTGTGTGGGGAGTGGATACAATGAGGGTAAAAAGGAGAAAGTGTGCGTGCAAAAAGATTTATGAGATAAAAAAAGGGTCAACATGCAGCGACATTGTAACTGTTGTACCCTTCGCAGTCCGAAAACCGCTGAATAAAACATTGCCCCAAAGGCACACTATGCCCGGGTGTCAAGGGTCTAGGTCAACATGTTTCGCGCTTGTCTCACCCAAACAGGGCCGTTTGCGCTTCTTCAAGACCAAAATAATTCAAACAAGTGAAGTGCATGTGAACAGTGTCAATAAGATCAAATACCCTCTGTCTCAATCAAGGCGGAACATGGATAGGGGAAAGTGGCCATTTGACCACCAACTATAAATTGAGTGAGCGGTCAAATGGCAAAACCTGACTGATGGCCCTTGCTCCATTGGGCTAAGGTGTACATTGGCAGCGGAGACAGACTATCTCTGGTGCTGAAAAATACTGAAGGTTGCCTGATTCTAAATGGAGCAGGTGGACTTTCAACCTGGCGGAAAGGACATTCCGTTTCCTTTGTGACGGAGTATCCTTTCTGCTGTGCTTTACATGAGTCAGCTAGTTCTAAACTAGTATTTACCACCATCTAAAATGGTAAAATCCTGCTGCTTAAGCTCTTGAACTATTTAAGTCCTGTCAACCCAACCTGTGGCAGAGGCCAAACTTTAAATTAGCACTTCCGTTGCTCACCTTAAGTGATACGATCCCTAATGTTTTCAGCAGAGCAACTAATCCTAAATAAACACATCCAAATGTGGTAGCCACATAACGCAAGCTTAAATATATTTATCTTATATTCATCTATTGTGCATATTTGCCAACATCATGTGGCAAAAAAGAAGTAGGATTATTTTAGAATTAAAAAATGGCTATTAGCATAATGATGATGCGGCAGTAGTCTTGTGATCTGAGAAAATATGTTTTGAGATATTGTGTTATTGAAGACATCTACAAAGTGGAAACAGAAAGGCCGCTCTCCTCACTTGTACTGCACATTATCTTGCGTGCCTGCTCTCTGCCAATGTTTCGGCAGGACGATATCTGCTGCAAGTGCCATATCCACCGGCAGAAATGCACCTGCTTGATTCTTAGTCCATGGGGCTCACATTCGATTAGTCACAGGGTTTGCATGAGACAGGAAAGAGGAGGGCAATGCCAAACGTAGTAGCCCCTACGTCTAACCTCTGATTGGCCGATCACACTGAGAGGCCACTGAATTGCTTTTATGGATGCCTGTAGTCCCCTTCGTTCAGAATCCATTGTGGCTTCATTTCATACTTTAGACTTTTCAGGTGGGCAACAATTTACCGCAACCTGCATAGGCTCAAAAAAAGGAAGGCAGCAGAAACTTATCAGTCGGAAGTAGGACTGATGCAAATGCAGTAACCTACAGTCTAAGGGGCATATTTATCAAGTAGTTGCATCACCCTTGCTTCACGCAATGGGGCAGAAGGCTGATGCAACTACTAAGGAAGATTTATCAAGCCATGCAAGGCGACATTGCAATGCTTGGCAAATCCAAAGTAATGCAGCACAAAACACTGTGTTGTGTAACTCTGCCCCAGGGAGGCGTTCCATGTGTGGAGCGTGGATGTTGCCACACATCCACCCATGGATTATGGCACATTCACAGATTTATCATTACTGGTTAACCTGGGAATGCGTCAAAATGCTAGGCCTTCCCAGGTGAGGCAGAATGAGGAGAAATATCTTTATTTCTCTATGTGTCCTCTTTCTGTGTAGGCTGCATTCTGTAACACACATAGAAAGAGAAAAATACCGCTATGGTGCAGCGGTGCCTGTGTTGGGGCTAGGCAGCACATTGTGTGCCAGCACATGGAAGAGAAAAGAATAACAGAGGTTGTCCCCACCTGGGGGGAGCTAAGAGCCGTGGATATTGCGGGGAGCCGGGGACCAGCGGGACAGACGGGGCGTGGCCGCCCCGTCCTGCCAGCAAGAGATGGCCACGCAGGCTTGGGCGCTCACTGCCCCGGAAGCACCAAAGTGCTTCCGAGGCAGTGGATGTTGATCCCGGACCTATTTAAGTGGCCCCACGGCCGCAAGCAGGTATCTTGTATCCTGCTCGCACCAAGACGCGGTCGCCTTTCTGGACGCCACCATAACACAGAAGTCACGTGCTGTTTTGGCAGGTTGTGGGTCCCCTCCCCTCACATTGCCCTACCGGGAGCCACGTGGGCTCGATGTTTACCTACCCACCATCCCCAGATCAAGGGGCCCACCGGGGTGCTCATAGGGGTTAGGGCGACAAAGGGTTTTATTTAATGATAACATTGTAAGTATTGTTGATGGATCATGACATAAGTGTGGTATTTAAACATGTGTTTTATTCTCCTGGTTTGGTTTAACAGTCATGGTATATTGCTTCTCTTGAATTGTCGTATTTAAGTTGGCAGTGAGGTCAAGATTGGGGGAACACTTTGGACCCTTTAGGGCATTCTGTTTTACCACAGTTAACATATGCGTCCCTGGACCCTCCAAAGGGTGCCACCACCAGGTCAGAAGGAGGTGGGAGGGGCACGGAGGTTCTGGGCGGTCGCTGACATGTGGTCCCATCAACCACCCGTGCAGGCGCATTTGTGCAGTGGACTTTGGGAGATGACAAACCTGGGTGTAGGGGGTGCCCACGGTAGGTATCCTAAGGGCAGCCGGGCCCCTTCACAAGAATTTTCAGAGGTTGTAGACCTCCCCTAGGGAGGGGAGAGGGAAGGTGGGCTCATCACATAGGACGGCCCCCATCTTTTGAGATGGAGGAAGGGGTAAAAGAAGGGGAAGAGCCAGTCTTGATCTAACACGGAACGGTTATTTTTGTTGGTTACACAGGAACAGACTAGTTCTGGTTGGGTGATTCCCATGTACTAGAGTCTCTGTTAAGGCTAGGTCACAATTATAAACTGAAATGTAAATAATGTGTTTACTGTGTAAAAATGGTTATAAATTGTGATTTTTATTTTGTGAGAAATGATAATACAGCCAGGGGTCTTACGACCCCTATCCCAAAGAAATAAAAAATGGGCTTGTTGCATTGTTGTGTCAACTGGTTTGGGTAGTGCTAAGTATTCATATTCATGGGAGATTGGCGACTCCCTGGCCATATGCGCCATATAATTGTAAATATGGCATATTCCTGCCCTTTTCCTATCACCCAGAACAACCATAGCAAGGTGGATATGCCCCTAAATTTGTATGGCCTAATCGGAACGCTATCTAACATTACTGTACCTATCAGAATTAACAGCATACTCAAAATGAGGCCCTATTTGCGCCAGTTAGAAGTAAAGCATAGTGTGTTCCCAATTTCATTCTTAGGAAGTAGGCACAGAGGATACCAGGAAAACTGCAAACCCTTCCATTCATTTAGAGGATGCAGTAACAGACCTCCCTGGCCAACCTCCAAAGGCAGAACGGGTCCCACCTGCAGCATAACACAGAGTGACGAGTTGAACTGCAACTCCACATTTTACTGCAGTCTCTCCTGCACATTACCAGGAAGAGTCCACAAACCAGCCCCATTCAAATCACTTCTTGACTGTCTCCTTCCCTTTGACACTGCACAGTGCTCTACCGCCTTTGGCTCTGTTTGCACAATCAATTGTCTGACAAGACAACTTAGTGGGCCTTTTTTCAGTTGCAGACTTGCATGATACCAGCTAATAAGCCTCCTAAGCCGGTCAACATTTGCCCATCAAAATAACTACAAAGGAGGAGAATATGTCAATTTCCTGGTCACCATGTTAGGACAGGAGGGTCCTGAGCCCATAACTTGAGGAACACCATGGCCATTTCAGCTGATGTGTCAAGTACTTCTTGAATATCGAAAATGATAGTGGTCTTTGCTCAGATACCATCCTGGGTGGAAAGACATTTGGCACTCAGTCTGCTGCTGGTTACTAAAAGAAGAGGTTGTGGCGTAATGGCCAGAGCTGCCTAATTTTGAGCTGGGTGAACCAGGTTGGAGACTTGGCGTCAGCATCAATATCAGGAGAGTTCATATGCTGCATTTTGATCCACTATCTGGACATTCACCACACACTACGTGCACCTGGTGCACCAATGGAAACCCAGGATCACGCTTGTTTTTAAGGACTATCCTTAATGCAGGATATGGATGCATTAACTACTCTCACCTTCTCTTGCTGTCTTCTTTTTTGTCATTCCAGAATACTGTATCAACCTTTAGTGGCGCTACATTAACATATATAGACCATTCACTTCTACACTTTTACCCTTTTACACAGCACTCTTTTCGGTCCTGCTCTTAGGATCTCCTCCTGAGATCAATAGATAGTGCAAAACATGTTGACCACCAAACATGTCTATTATGGGCATGCTAGATTACTCTTGCTACTGAGGGCCACTATCTTCCTCTGAGCAGCACAACCTTTTTGGTTTTTAATGCTGGTAGAGGAATATTTTCTCTAATAAATCGTTGAGCCACCCCTCCAGCTATCTTTTAGACTTCACTTTAGGACTTCACTGCCACTCACCCCCACTCACCCATACAGCTTTATCCTGAAAAGATCTCCGACAAAGCGACCCTTCGGGGGACCTGTAGGGTTTTGCAGCACTGGCCCAATGAGGAGCATTGCCCAATGATGAAGCATGACATCCTTCGGAGTGTGTGAGGGCACCAAGATCAGAACACACTGTCCCCAAGTACCACAATATTAGGACGACTTTAGTCTTTAGTCTTTCTCTCTACATAGTAACAGTGACTCCAGTGGGATTAAGAAAAGAGGATGACTCCTGTGACAGAACCTTCATGGACACCCCTGGCAGTGACCCCAGTTCAGAGCTGCAGGAACAAACCCCCACTGAACAGAATTCATAGGAAGTGAGTCAGGAGAGTTCAGCATCAGCGCTGTTCCTCTAAACCAGACCTGCTCAGATACACATTTTAATAAAGATATTCTTTATTATTATTATAGTTCTTTATTCGATTTAAGATAAATCATAAAAGCATTCACAATGTTAAAACAGAATTAAACATATCAAAATGTCTTCCCTATATCGGTATCTCCATTAACATTATAGTCCACCTCCTAGATTAAAAGCTCTAAAAACTCTAGAAACACCATAAAAATTATCAACGATCAGAAGTGACAACACACTCAATTCTAATTATTTTAAATCACTCTTGAGGTTCTTAATTTAAATGCAATCCTTAAACAATTTACAACACATTGGAGGGTAAGAACATCTGAGGACATTTTTAGAAATAACAAGGCAACACAGATCTGCTTAATGCCAGTATTCCTGAGTAAAGTCTTTAAAAACCTTCTCCTTGGATAAGTATAATATGAGCAGATAAAAAGAAAATGCGAGGTATCCTGTGGAGACAGGTCGTCGCAGCCACAGGGCCCTTTCTCTTCTACATTTCTCATAAAACCCCCTGGAGATCCCAGGATTTGGTCTATCAGATTTAATCTTAAACGAGTTATTAAAAAACCTCTCATGAGAACTGGTCAGAAGGATTAAATAAGGTGCTATAGTCGGGGTAGACTTCACTAGAATATAATTTCTGACAGACTCCTTTCCTAATTCGGTAGTCTCCCGTTGAGATTGACTAAATTAAATGCAGTGTTTTAATGTCCGTCTTGTCTTTCTGGCTTATAGTGTCTATATCGGAGAACAGGGCTGAGCGACCCAAGTTATGAAAACCATCCCTCACATATTTTAACCAAGGGATTTTTATAGCATGGTCCAGCGTGAGGCAATCTTGGACCACCATCCTTGTCAGTCCAAGCTCTTCACTTAGCCAAATTTTCAACCAAAAGGTTAGGGGTTTAACTGCTATGGTATCCGAGATGTACCCGGCCCCCAGTTCTTTGTGTGCTATAAAGGCAGGGGTGCTGCTCGGTATCCTCAACAAGCGCCTCATGTATTTATTTTCCTCTCTTTGTAGATTGTTAAGCTTTACAAATCCCCAGACCTCACTTCAGTACAAAACCTTGGCACAGCAGATTGAATTATACAATTTTAAAATCACGTCCGGGGTCCAAAACCCTAGTCTTTGGCCATAATTCATAATTGCACCTGTAGATTTAATCAGGGACAGGGCTTTATTATCGAGTAGATGTTTGAAGTTTAATCGGCCGTTGAATATTATACCTAAATAGGAAAATGCTGGAACTTTACCTAAAATTGAAGTGAACAAGGGATTGGTAGTCCTCAAGTCTCAAGTACATTGTCTCTTTTTACTACACGGCAGCTAATTTATACCTTGGTGGTACGTATACTCCACCAAGAGTTAGAACCATTTTAGAGCCATTTTTACACCTGCTGTTAGGAGGAGATCAAGTAAGTCGCTATCCTGTTGTGTGATTGGTTCTGTCCTGATAGGGGCTGTTACCAGGGTGGCAGTTTTAAGGGAACACCCTAACATGTCTTTTAGAAAGGCAAAGATCTTCTCCTAGTAAACTTTGACTTTAGGACAGTGATATATGAGGTGAGCCAGATCCCCCCTTCCGCTTTTACAATTCCAGCATTGGTCATTTGTGTTCAAGCCTAGGTTCATCAGGCACGCTGGGGTCCAGTGTAGTTTGTGTAGTGTCCAGAGTTTTGTCTGAGCTATTACCGGGGTTATCTTACTTTGTGTAGGGGAGGACCATAGTAATTGGGTTTCTTTCTCGCTTAGTGTACCTCCGAGCTGCGATTCCCAGTAATTACGTGTCTTCTCGTTAAGTTTCGATGTGTTCGGTCGTAGAGTTAGAGGGAGCATATTAGTCATGTAGTTGATCATTGGGGTTACCATCATTTTGATTGTTTCAGTCCTCCCCCACCACGTAATAAATTTCGGCGACCATCCCTCAAGCAGCTTCTTTATCATGTCCAATAAAAAATTTTCATTGTATTCCAGTGTGTTTTTAAGATCGTTGCCAAAGTAGATGCCCAGGTATTTAATGAAACTGGTTTGCCAAGCGAGAACCGAATCCCCCAATATGTCTCTAGTGGTGTGTAAATTGAGAGGTTTGCATTCCGACTTATCTTTGTTAAGTTTATAACCGGAATGGTCCGAATATTTGTTTATGGAGTCCATGCTTGCCATGATGGAGGCTTTAGGGCTTTCAGTGACAACGAGGATGTCATCCGCATATGCTGCTAGTTTGATTGTGACCTCATTGATGATGAACCCTTTCATCTCTTCATTGGACTCGATGTCTTTAATCATAGGCTCTAGTGCAAGTAAGAATAGTGAGGGGGACAGGGGGCAACCTTGTCTTGTCCCTCTATGGAGCCTGAAGGGCTCAGAGACAGCCCCGTTGACCACTATGCGTGCCGTAGGATTATCGTATAGTGCCATAACTTTCCTTGTGAAGGCGCTACCCAGGTTGAAGGTCCGCATGCACTGTTCTAGGAAATGCCACGATACCCTATCAAAAGCCTTCTCTGCGTCAAGTGCGATAGCCACTGCAGGCTTGTTCAACTTGGCCGCTCTGTCGATAATGTGGCATAAAAGTCTTGTGTTGTTCGACATGCGTGTCCTGAGAAAGCCAACTTGTGTGTTGCTTATAAGCTGTGGAAGCACCTTATTAAGCCTTGCTGCCAGGATGTTTGCGTATATCTTGCAATCAACGTTAATTAGGGAGATAGGCCTGTAGTTTTGGGGGAACTGGGTATTTTTGCCTTCTTTGGGGATAACTATAATATTCGCTTCGGACATGGTAAGTGAGACCATCCCTGTCCCCTCGCAATGGTTAAAAACTTTTTTCATAGTTGGCTGAAGCAGGGTTATGAAAGTTTTATAGAAGGTGGCTGTGTATCCATCCGGCCCGGGTGCCTTATTAGCTTTGAGAGACTTGACTGCCATCTCAATTTCGGCTGAACTAATCTCTTTCCCTAAAGTGAGAGCGTCTTCTGGCGTTATTTGTGGGAGGTTTAATCTGTTAAGGTAATCGGTGCAGCCCTTTTCGTCCAGCGTTTGGTCTTTATTGTAGAGCTACTGGTAGAATACACTAAATGTGCGTAGAATTTCTTTATGTTGTGTGTGTGTGATGTTATGTGAGTCTGTGATTGCGGAGATGGCATGCTGTCTTTGTTTGTGTTTTAGGTAGGATGCCAGGATCTTCCCAGCTTTGTTGGCCTTGCATAGGTTTATTGCTTTAAATTTGTTTATCCACAGACCCGCTCTCTCGCTCAGAATTCTGTTGAATTCGTATTTCTTCTTTGTGAGTTCTGTAAGGACTCTAGTCACAAAACGGTTAGATACCGGGGGGTCAGAGGGACCATGTTTAAAGACCGCACAGGATTGAATCCCCCAACAAAGTACTAAAGACACTGAAAATCCTGAGGTCTGAAATAACAAAGAAGAAAGGTGGTGTGTGAAATGAGGAACAGAAGCCTAATGTACGTGGTGAAAGGGCAAACCCTTGGAGACGTGGTCATTCACTCACCCCGGGTAACAAACCCCATCACATGGGATTTTCATCCCAAAGAAAAATCTCAAACTCTCAGGGGGCCATAGGCCCCTCTACGAGAGGTAAGAGCTTTACGATGTTTTGTGTTTTGCACTGAAAGGTGGACTAAATACACAAATGAACTGGGTGTGAGTGGGGGGTGCAGTGCTGATGAAATAATAGTGCAATAGGAGTGTGTTAAAACTAGTTACGGGACGGCCAGGAGGAATCTCTTGGACACTGCCGTACCGATGCTAGATTAAAAGGAGTGAACGCCCCACTAATTCAATGTAATCAATGGAGCAATGTATAAGATAATGGTCAACATGTTTCAGCCGTGGTGCCTAACTAGGCTCGGCTTTCATCAGGACCTGGTAAGCTACTGCAGAAATGAACAAATAACGTATCAAAGGATATAGAGGGCACCCTCAAGTTGCTTGTAGGGTGTGCGTCTCCTCAATGATTCATACATCACCTAGACAAAAAAGAGGCTCAGTGTAAGTATGTTGGTCACAATTGCTCAGTAATAACAGGTGTGAATATATAAACTACAAGCAAGCTCCACTCACCCGTGTAAACTGGGTGGAAAATGGACTACACCTGGCAACCGCTCAGGAAGGAACACCGCTCTGAAAAAAAGATGTAAGACTGCTGAAGAATGGGGAGCTTACATGTCATGAGCGCGTGTGAAAAAATGTGAGTAGGTAGTCTAACAACGAGGGATACTGACAAAAACAGCGTGTGCACAGAATGCTGATAGATGCAATGATCATCGATAGCCAACAGGGTAGACCGGTGGGGAAAACGTGACCTGTCCTGTTGAATCGATCTGGGTAGTAAGAAATTAAAAAATGTCTGTACATTTGAAATCAAATGTCAAAATATGTGCCCAAACATATCGCTAGATGGTGGGGGGTTGGTTGCCTTCATAAAAATGTGAAAAGAAATGAAAAGCGGGACAGTGTGTGCCCAGCGTCAGAAATCCTACCTCTCCGTCGGGGAACCGGGCTGGAATGAGCCTGCAGCCGGAGGTCCCACGGGGTTGGACGGAGACGGATTAAGAAAAGATGTGTCAGCACTAATGGGCCAATCAGGGGGCAGGTTGCTCATCCTGTGAGGACGGAGAACCAATAGGGAGTGCTGAGCCAGCCGTGTGGCTGTAACCAAGGAAACTGGTATGCAGCTGACGGGTTCTGGGTTCCGCTGTCAAAAAATCCAAGGAATGAGCGCCACGGTAAATTAGGGAAAAAGGTGGTAGCGCTCCTTAACACGGTGTGTGGATAGAAAGAAGGAATCTCGGAATAAGGGGCGAGACAATGTCTGGACGGCGCATGGAGAAACATCCTGGGCAATTTCAAATTAAACACATGTTGAGTGATCCGAGCGGAGACGCACTGGTTAAAACTCACCAACCACTCACCAACCACTTCCTAGAGGTCAATCATGCTCCTAATGACCTACACTGGACAGTCCTTGACAAACCCTACATACCACCACATCTTACAGATAGCTCTTCTTTTCTATTTAAACGCGAGCAAAGGTGGGTGTATAAACTGAAGACACACGTTCAGGGACTGAACGACGATATTCCTTGGTTATCCTTGTAACATACTATGGCTTGAGCTCACCTTTTGACCCATGTTTCACACCGTGTTCATGGGCATCTCACATTAAGTATACTGATTAACTCTTTGTTACTGTATACATTCGTTACAGTCTCTAAGCAAGTCTTCTGTAACTGGCACGCACTTCTCCAGGCTAATGGCCAATCACCGATTGTACTTGCTCTCTATTTTGACAGTTTCCTTCTGTCTTGCCCTACTGATCGGCAGCTTTAAATTTATATTTCACTTGTCATCCACTTTCCGGCGAACCTAGTGCACTCTCAACTAGCTTCGACCGCGCTGCAAGAACCGATGTCTTCACATCAGTTCACACCCATTTCAGCTACCAACACCCACTGAGCGATCCACGTTTTGAGAGCTAGCGCCGTTTTAACCAGTGCGTCTCCGCTCGGATCACTCAACATGTGTTTAATTTGAAATTGCCCAGGATGTTTCTCCATGCGCCGTCCAGACATTGTCTCGCCCCTTATTCCGAGATTCCTTCTTTCTATCGACACACCGTGTTAAGGAGCGCTACCACCTTTTTCCCTAATTTACCGTGGCGCGCATTCCTTGGATTTTTTGACAGCGGAACCCGGAACCCGTCAGCTGCATACCAGTTTCCTTGGTTATAGCCACACGGCTGGCTCAGCACTCCCTATTGGTTCTCCGTCCTCACAGGATGAGCAACCTGCCCCCTGATTGGCCCATTAGTGCTGACACATCTTTTCTTAATCCGTCTCCGTCCAACCCCGTGGGACCTCCGGCTGCAGGCTCATTCCAGCCCGGTTCCCCGACGGAGAGGTAGGATTTCTGACGCTGGGCACACACTGTCCCGCTTTTCATTTCTTTTCACATTTTTATGAAGGCAACCAACCCCCCACCATCTAGCGATATGTTTGGGCACATATTTTGACATTTGATTTCAAATGTACAGACATTTTTTAATTTCTTACTACCCAGATCGATTCAACAGGACAGGTCACGTTTTCCCCACCGGTCTACCCTGTTGGCTATCGATGATCATTGCATCTATCAGCATTCTGTGCACACGCTGTTTTTGTCAGTATCCCTCGTTGTTAGACTACCTACTCACATTTTTTCACACGCGCTCATGACATGTAAGCTCCCCATTCTTCAGCAGTCTTACATCTTTTTTTCAGAGCGGTGTTCCTTCCTGAGCGGTTGCCAGGTGGAGGTCCATTTTCCACCCAGTTTACACGGGTGAGTGGAGCTTGCTTGTAGTTTATATATTCACACCTGTTATTACTGAGCAATTGTGACCAACATACTTACACTGAGCCTCTTTTTTGTCTAGGTGATGTATGAATCATTGAGGAGACGCACACCCTACAAGCAACTTGAGGGTGCCCTCTATATCCTTTGATACGTTATTTGTTCATTTCTGCAGTAGCTTACCAGGTCCTGATGAGAGCCGAGCCTAGTGAGGCACCACGGCTGAAACATGTTGACCATTATCTTATACATTGCTCCATTGATTACATTGAATTAGTGGGGCGTTCACTCCTTTTAATCTAGCATCGGTACGGCAGTGTCCAAGAGATTCCTCCTGGCCGTCCCGTAACTAGTTTTAACACACTCCTATTGCACTATTATTTCATCAGCACTGCACCCCCCACTCACACCCAGTTCATTTGTGTATTTAGTCCACCTTTCAGTGCAAAACACAAAACATCGTAAAGCTCTTACCTCTCGTAGAGGGGCCTATGGCCCCCTGAGAGTTTGAGATTTTTCTTTGGGATGAAAATCCCATGTGATGGGGTTTGTTACCCGGGGTGAGTGAATGACCACGTCTCCAAGGGTTTGCCCTTTCACCACGTACATTAGGCTTCTGTTCCTCATTTCACACACCACCTTTCTTCTTTATTATTTCAGACCTCAGGATTTTCAGTGTCTTTAGTTCTGTAAGGACCCCTACGTTCTTTGAGTCTGAGATATGTGCTGTCTCTAGTCTTTGGATGTCTGATTCTAGTTGGTCCAACTGGGCCTTAGCGTTCTTGTTCATCTTGCCTTTAATGTCCATAATTGTCCCGCTAACTGTGGCTTTCAAAGCGTCCCACATGGTTTTTGGGTCCGTGTCTGTAGTGTCATTAAAGTTAATGTATTCTTTTATGGCCATCTCTATTTTAGTTCTGTTGCTTTGTTCTGTCACCACATCACTGTTGAATCTCCATCTACGAGGATGATCCTCATTGTGGCGTCCACTTAGTAGGAGGCTGATACAGGCATGGTCTGAGATAGTTCTCGTGGCTATGTCCGTATGCTCTACTAGGTGGGTGTGTGTGCCTGTGATCAGTATGTAGTCAATTCTGCTCTATGAGTTGTGTGGGTTTGAGTAAAAAGTGTAATCTCTCGTGTCCGGGTGCTGAAGTCGCCAGGTGTCTCTCAGATTGAATCTGGTACATACATTTTTGAGTACTTTGTGCCCCCCGGGGGTAGTGTATGGCACTGTGATTGTTTGTCTATAGTGTAGTCTAACGCCATGTTGAAGTCACCTGCCATCACTGTTAGATCATTTTGTGGAAGTGCCTCCAACCTACCCGAGATGCTGTCCCAGAAGGCGGAGTCATCTGTGTTTGGTCCGTATATGTTGAGTACATTAATGTTTTCATCCCCCCTTTTCAGCTGTGTTAATAGAATTCTCCCTTCTAAATCGCATTGATGATCTTCTATACTTATCTTGGAGTTCCTATTTATCAAGGTGATCACACCACGTTTCTTACCTACTGCCGGAGAGCAGGCCATCTGGCCAACCCATCTCGCCCTAATCCGTTCTGCATCGTCCAGGGATAGCCCAGTCTCCTGTAGGAGAAATATGTCCGCTTTATTTTTAGCTAAGAAGTCAAGTATTTTTTTCCTTTTAACTGGGTGATTGAGGCCTTTAACATTTAGGGAGACTATCTTTAAGTTGGACGTTAATGAATTCTTAGGGTTAGGTGTCATTTTACGAAGTTAGGAAACGGTTGATTAGTCAAGGCCATGTTCACTCTCCGTATGATAATACTCCTGTTCTTTCCGGGACTTCGTGAATGTGTTTTCTGTCTCAAACTTCTTCGTGCCCGCGCTCCCTCCCGTGACCTGCTTTCAATCTCCACAGTGCATGCAGAAGTGTAGGTAGAAAGTTTGAAAGAGAAAAGGGTACAGAGGGTAGAAACTAAGCATGAGTGCCTGACAAACAATACTAACATGACGTAAAAGAGGCTAAAACCCCCCCCCCAAACAAATCCCTCCCCCCCGCATCCTACACCTAGAATTCTGGACGTGTGACAGCAAAGATCCAGCTCCGTTTCCCCTGGGATGAGATATGAAACCGTATACACATGCATCTGTGGCGTTAATCGCCCTGGCGTCAAAAGCTACTTGCAACTTATTTAGCATGCTACTCTATTCACCATCAATGATCTTAGAAAGGATATTAGTGATTATGTTGTTCTCTTATACCTTATCAGCATGATTTGTCTCTGCAAAGTTTTGTTCAAGGACGTGCTCTGTTATTGCTCCAAAAGCGGTGTGTCCTTTTTATGATCCAAGTTCAGGGCCTTCCCTGAGTTAGTTTCGGCCGTCTGGCCCTTGAGGTAGAAAAGTGTATGGAAGTAGCGACCTGTCTGAGGTAGATGGTGAGGTGAGGTAGATCATGGATGTTTGCATAGAAGTGGAGGAAGGCTACAATGCCAGAAATTTTTAGATGATATACATTTATTCATTTCCCCCCCAGTTCTGGCGAGGCTCTCCTCTTGTTCGCGCTTGCTTGGGAGAAATCCATTTCTTGCGGAGTCGGACCTTGTAAAAAGCTGGACAGATCATTGGGGTCTTCGAAGATGTGCGTTCTGCCCTTGTCTGTGATTCTGAATTTCGTAGGGCCTATGAATGAGAAGAGGATGTTTCCCTTCCTTAGGCTGTCTCTTTGGACCACAAAACGTTTCCTTATGTCCACTGTGTGTTTGGAGTAGTCCTGGGTGAGAATGATTTTTTGTCCGTTCCACAGCAGATGCTGTTTTTTCCTAGCCACTGCGAAGATGGCTTCGGTATGCTGTAATCTCAGAGGCTTGCATATTATGGGGTGCGGTGTAGCCATATTTGATGATCTGTAGGCTGGAACTCTGTAAGCCTTGTCTAGCTCCAACGGCAGGTCAAACTTTAAGTTAGTACGTTTAGGGATCATGTCCTGTATGAAAGCAATGCATGACCCACTTTTCTCCTCTTCCCCCTCGGCGACCCCTAGTATTCTGATGTTCCCCCTCCTGTTGCGGTCGTCTAACTCTGCTGTTTGTCTTCGAAGCATTGCTGTGGTTTTGGAACGTTCTAGCAAGGCCTTGTTTGCCTTTTGCTCGCTATCCTCCACATCACTCACCCTCTGTTCTACTTCTGTTAGTCTATTGTTCGCTGCATGTATGCCCGCTCTGACTGCAGCCATTTCCAGCTGGATAGCATCAGTGGCTTGCTTAGTCAATTTAGCTAGGTCATGTACTTCCGCCAGTTTTTTTTAAATCATGTCCAGCGTGCTGTTGATGTCTGGTCTTTGCTTGATAGGGGATTCCAGAGTGTCACTCTTATTCTTTTTGGGCTGCTGCATAAGTTTCCCGTCATTACCAGCCATATCTGTCAGCCCTTTCTTCTCCTGCTGTAGGCTGAGCCTTCCTCTGACCTTCCGCTCTATGGTTGGCTCTCTTGTAATCCTTTGTTGGCACTAAAATATCGCTTTTGACTTTCTTTGGTTGTCAGCACAGTTTTCTAAGCAGCAGGGCTGATGTTGGGCATGGCGTTCTTGCCGTCTGCGCTTCTACCAAAGAGCTCTGGACCACTCTGTACACTGTATGATGGGTTTTAGCCGGCTGGCCTACGCAGGTGAGCTGGTTGCTGTTATTCTTTAGACCACCTTGATCTATATATTGTATTATTGAAGCTTGGATTGTACTAGTTCCTCCACGTTATGTAACCCCCTGAGTTTGAAACACTCACCTCATGCTCACCCTGACATATCTTATTTAGCCCTTTACTTAGAGATAAAACGCCGTTGCGCTTTAACTAGGCACACGCTAGTATGGTATTATCTCGTCCGCGATGGAAAAAGTTGGAGTCTATCAGAGCTCTGTGAGTTTTATGAGGTTTTGTATGGGGCGCTATGGGGGTTTGTCTTTAGCTTGTTTGTTTACCAGTATTCAGCATGCGGCGGTTTTGTTATTATTATTTTCAGTCCGTGCTGTGGCTGGAGTATGTTATTGCTGACTTTCTTTTCATTTTCACTCCGGTTGTTATGTTACTTTCCGATCTCCCCCTTGCGCGAGGCTCCACAGACACTTTGATCTCTTTGGGCTAGCATGTGTTGGCCCTCCGCGGTATGTTTCCACAAGCTATAAGATGCCGCAATCCCTCCGCAATCCCTCCCGCTTTGCTGAGCGTGCGCTGGCCAGGAGCTTGTACAGAGCAATTTGCTTGTCTGGAGCAACCTAAGATGGCGGCACAAACAATATGAGGCGGCGGCTATGGGGTGCACTTTCAATTTTGTTTCTTTTTTTTTCTTTTTTTGCACACGTACGAAACTCGTTAAATCTCGTGCATGGAGGTACCCGTTGGGCAGAAACCGTGCTTGTGTTTTACCATAAGTTGCCCCGTTCGCTTTTTCGCAGATCTTTGATCGCGTCCCTGTTACTCCCGTCGCACCACAGCTGCACTCCCGATATGTGCCGAGTTGTTTGTCAGCTCTCTTAAGATGGCGGCCCCCATCACCAGTATCAGTTTCAGTTTCAGTTTCACTCTGGGCGGATTATCGTTCTTCTACTTCCCCCGGGCTCTTACAGTGAGTGCCGTTATCTCCGAGGTGAGTTAGCTGCTGGATTCTCTTGCGAGCGTGGTTAAACTTCAGGTATCGGCTCCGGGGGGTTTCAATTACCGGGCACCATCTTGGATCTTCTTTTCCTTCGTACTGGTAGTTTCCTTCTTCACTGATTTCCTTCTCCTTGTTGGCGGGCTGGTTCTTATAAGCGAATCAGCTTCTCCCCCGATCGTTCCGACGTCCTATGGTATTTTCCTGTTTTTGTTTATCAGCACATGTAAGTTCTTTTATGTTGCTCGTTCCCAGGTTTGGCGGAGCGCTGGATTCAGGCGCCTGCACCCATTGCCGTCCAAGCCACGCCCCCATTTCAGGATTTTGTTTTGAAAAGAAAAAAGAAAACAGTTTGGTGTAGGGCTCCATCGTGTTGAAAGAGCCGTGCACCAAACTGTAAACAATATTGAAAGCAACCTCAGTGACAGCAGTTCCTGCCAATGCTTCAGAAATGACCGCCATCTTGGCGATAATTTCTAAATTTGGCGGACAGTACCGCCATCAGAGGAATTTACTCCCTATCCCTGACAGGGAAACAGGTCGCCCACCTATATATAAATTAAGCCCTTTATCATCAATCTCAGGTGAGGTTTTTAACTCTTGTATAGTTTTTTTCTGTCGATTGAGAGGGGAATCTATATATAACAAATGCCAGTAGTGAAACATGAATTTTCCAAATGTACCAAAACTGTGTTACTGGAAAAAAAAAAAGAAATTGTGTCTCATTGTTCAAGTGATGATAGGATGACTGAGGTAAAATAGATACACAAAACAGTGATGGATGGAATGCTTCAATTAATCCCAGCCACTGGTATTCAGTCGGGCCTCATCCCAAGCCATCAATATTTTGCACACCATGCCACCTCAGTTTGAACCCAGCTGTATGGAAACCAGTCTTGATCCTGCTCCAATAGGAGCAGTTCAGCCCGAACTGCCTTGCCAGGTCCTCACAAAACGGAACACAAGCACCCCAGGACTGGTTTCGCCCTAGTAATGGGCCCATCAGTCTGGTACAGCTTGGCTCCAGTGACACAGTGTGCATTGGACCCATGTCTGGGCATACCCATCCCACTTAGGGTGACACAATAAGTAAGAAACACAAAAAACAAACATGTTCCTTCTATAGGTTCTCATATGTGACAACCACTCATCCAAATGTGTGGGTAGTGACCTAATCTAGGATGATCCTGAAGTACCGATTTCTATAAGCAGGACCTGGATAGTATTTATAAAAAGATACGGGATGGCCTTAAACATCCCTGGGTGACAGGGGATGATTAAAATGAATAGTAAGACAAATGAGGCTTGATTATGCAACTTTTGTCCTTGGGCGTCAATATGTTTCCGCCATGAAGAGGCCCCACAAGGGGTCTGAGGTTTTCCTTAGGACCGTAATCCTATTTTTCCCCTATACAATGTCCCTGTCTCTGTCATCAAACACATACGGTGCACATACAGACATATAATACCAGATCCTATGCCCTGGTAGCAGCAAGAGTATTGCTCTTATTGATTGAGATGGCCCCAAACTGCAGGAAAACTACACCCCATGGAGGAGTGAACTTGAATTAATCTCAGCCACTGGTAATGACTCGGGCCACATCCCAATGCACACCGCGTATCCTCAGTTTGGACTCACCTATAGGCAAATCAGTCTTCACCCTGCTCCAATAGGAACAGTTCAGCCCGAACTGCCAAGCCAGGTCCTCACCGAACTGGAACACAAGCAACCCAGGACCGGGTTCGCCTTAGTGTCACAAGCAAAGAGAGTGCCTTATTTTTAATCCTGACTCGGCTCTCAATGCTCCAATCTCTAATTCACGCCACCCTGCAACAGGTAACTTCGAAGTGCATGGACCCGGCGATAACATGCACACTTTGTAGACTGCATCACAATACGGAGACATGTACATGCGGATGATAGATTTCCCACCCAGACTTGGCAAACGTCATCTGCTGGAATGCAATATCCACTTACCTTTACTTCATAAAATATCTCAGGGGTGTATGTGCTGCTGCAGAAGTTTGTTTCCCACATTGTATGTCACATGTTAAAATCGTGAGCGACGTGGAGTCTGGACCACTTGACTCAGACTTTCATCCATCGAGTCGAATGAGATGTTCTCATTCAATTAGAACCATAGTGGTATGTTTACCATTATCTACTGTGCTACGACTCTGCAGTAGTAGCAATAGGAGATATGTATGCAAGCGAGGTATCATTAGCAAGTAATGCAGCGCCGCTCTCAATCTCAGACTGATACACCACGAAAACAGAGCTGCGCACTGAAGAACTTGCCTCCCAGCTGTGCACGACATTCCAGGGAAGGGCCTGTGCGTGAACTCCGGCTCACCCCCAAGAAGGGTGGTCCCGGTAGGTCACGGTTTGGGGTCACTGCAGTGTGAAGCAGCAGGGGAAGACCCTGATTGTGGTTTCCTGTCTGGCCCGCATCTGGTCCAACCAGAGAGCGGGAGGGATGGGGGGGCTTTAATCTGAGAGATTTGAAACCTCGTGCGAGCGCAGATACTGAATAACAAACAGCGGAAGCTTCCCGGTGAAACCTGAGGAGAAGAGCGGTGTGTGTATCCTCGGCCTGGGGACCAAAAACTCAGGCCGCAAGTCCCTCCTACCGCGCGCCTCCAACACGTATCCCACACACAACCCATTTCTTTTTATGTACGAAGCAAGAGAATCTTAAGAAATAAGGCACGCACCCTTTTTTTGATAAAATACGCAATAATTCTACTGGCACTTTATATATTGCACGTTGAAACTAAAGTGCATCTTGACGCTAAAGTAATGGGCAATCACATTGAACTTTTCAGTGCTCCTCATTTCATCCATCACCGAGGATAAAAGGCTGCAGGGGCACTACCAAGATTCTGACCTAATTTTTTCATAATGTAACATTCTACCTTTAGGCCGCATCAGATCTCTGTGGCAGGTACAAAACCAGTTAAGCTATTAAATGGCTGAACTCTTAGAGAACACATTTTTCTAAGTTAATATGAGCTGCTGTGCTACCACTGTTTGCATACTGTGGGCCTGCCACTAGAATGACGTTTAAGGTCTTGTGGGCTGTCCGTGTGTGCACAGTCGCACTTTTGACTGGGCTGTCTGAAGTGTTGTCAGACCAGTTCACCATACCTAAGGAACTCGAGGAAACCCGGCATTGTAATAGGACCCTATTTTGCTGTCGGGTACAACAGGTACCAGATATTACTATGAAATCTATGAGTTGTTATGAACCTCCATTTAGGCTTTTATGGTTGGTGGGTGGGGAAGTTGAAAGTCAGGGGCATATTTATTAGAAAGTCGCGCAGCAAATCCCCTTGCTGCGTTGCGCTGCGTGACATGGTAAAGGGTAAAAATGCCCCATCTTTAAAAGAATTTGGCGAATTCCTGCCTTTGGCCCTGTGCTGGTGCCATTTTGGCTGCCCAGCGCCAATGAAGGCACCTTGCACCATGGTGCAAGGATGCCTCATTTGCATGCAGGATTGGTTTTGTGCAGGAAGGAGCACCTTCCTGCACAAAAACACCCCTAAGAGGCATATTCCTCTTTCTATGTGTGCGGCACAATGCAGCACACATAGAAAAAAGAAGTAACGAAGAGAAATAAAAATATTTCTCCTTGTTATGCCTCACTTGAGAAGGCGTGTCTTTAAGGAGCTTTCCCAGGTCTATCAGTAATGGTAAATCAGGGAATGCATCAAAATCCACGGCCGTTGCTTGGGAACACCCACGAAACGCCCATGGAACACCTTTCCAGTTGCAAAGTAACGCAACATAGCGATTCATGCTGTGTTGCATTACTACAGATTTAAAAAGCCACTCAGGGCCATGCAAGGTGGCTTAGCGTGGCTTCATAACTCGCATTTTGGGCTTGAGTTGTGATTGCGTCGAGCTGCGTGGTGCAAGATCGATGAAGCCCCAGACATATTCAATAAAAAATACCATCCCACATACAAAGAGGCTCATGCACCCTTTGAGGTTAACTCATTCAATCAACTACTGTTTTTTTTTTAAACATGCCTTGAAGGCATTGAAATGTTCAGGTTTCCCTCTTCCCTAAAGTTTCAGCAGTGGTTGGACTCTCTGATCTTTCATGCATTACATCATGCCATTAAAAACAAAAGTCAATCTGGTTGCTGGCATTGTGTAAACAAATCCCAGAAGAGAGTGATCATTGCGTGCCTTGAAATGGTTATGCAAAAACCAAAGGAAATGATGGACGGAGTGTTGAACATTGCAAGCACTCACCCCCAGTCAACTGATCTGGGTTTAATCCATCACTTCTTTAGCCCACTCTCCCACCCCAGTTCAGACATGGCCATATGCAAATCAGTCTGACCCTGTGCCTCATGGGAACAGTCCAGCCCGAACTGCGAAGCCATGTCTTCCCTGGACCAGAAACAAGCTTCCTAGGACCGGTTTCTGGCATTTCAGCCGTCTTCAGCCAGGCTTGCTTGAATCCAGTGGCAAAGTGAACAAGGGACTCACGTCTGAGAATACCCTGCCAACTTATGGCGAACAAAGTAAAAACCAAAGGAAATGATGGACGGAGTGTTGAACATTGCAAGCACTCACCCCCAATCAACTGATCTGGGTTTAATCCATCACTGTTCTTTGGCCCACTCTGCCACCCCAGTTCAGACATGGCCATATGCAAATCAGTCTGACCCTGTGCCTCATGGGAACAGTCCAGCCCGAACTGCCAAGCCATGTCTTCCCTGGACCAGAAACAAGCTTCCTAGGACCGGTTTCTGGCATTTCAGCCGTCTTCAGCCAGGCTTGCTTGAATCCAGTGGCAAAGTGAGCAAGGGACTCACGTCTGAGAATACCCTGCCAACTTATGGCGAACAAAGCAAAAACCAAAGGAAATGATGGACAGAGTGTTGAACATTGCAAGCACTCACCCCCAGTCAACTGATCTGGGTTTAATCCATCACTGTTCTTTAGCCCACTCTGCCACCCCAGTTCAGACATGGCCATATGCAAATCAGTCTGACCCTGTGCCTCATGGGAACAGTCCAGCCCGAACTGCCAAGCCATGTCTTCCCTGGAGCAGAAACAAGCTTCCTAGGACCGGTTTCTGGCATTTCAGCCGTCTTCAGCTGGCTTTCTTGAATCCAGTGGCAAAGTGAGCAAGGGACTCAAGTCTGAGCATACCCTGCCAACTTATGGCGAACATTTGCATTTGTCACCCCGAGTGGGACGGGTATGCTCAGACGTGAGTCCCATGCTACTGGAATCAAGCTATCCTGGCTGAAGAGGGGTGAAACCCCGAAACCGGTCCTAGGATGCTTGTTTCCAGTCCAGGGAGGACCTGGCTTGGCAGTTCGGGCTGGACTGTTCCCATGAGGCACAGGGTCAAGACTGATTTGCATATGGCTGGGTTCAAACTGGAATGGCATGGTGAGCAAAAACACGATGGATTTAGGCCCAGGTCTCTGTACTGGGGTGAATGTATGACATTGTTCTGCATTCTGTCCATCAACTGTTGTTTTTGCATTTGTCACCCTGAGTGGGACGGGTATGCTCAGACGTGAGTCCCATGCTCTCCATGCCACTGGAATCAAGCTATCCTGGCTGAAGAGGGGTGAAACCCCGAAACCGGTCCTAGGATGTTTGTTTCCAGTCCAGGGAGGACCTGGCCTGGCAGATCTCTGTATTGGGGTGAATGTATGACATTGTTCTGCATTCTGTCCATCAATTGTTGTTTTTGCAATTGAAATGGTTATGGGCGTGTACATGAGTGATCTCCTGTTCAATGCTACATTTGTCATACCACACCAACTGAGATGGTGGTGGTGTCCCTCATGGTATGCGCCAAACATCCTGATATCCTCACCCAGGTACCCAACAACGTGCACGGTTTCCGCCACACTATTCACAAAGGTGGCCAGGGATTACCTTAACAAAGAGGCTGTAGGGCTAGAGCTGTGAAGATGAAACAGAGGTTGACTGCCCAGATTTGTACTTCAGGGAATGAAAGGGAACTGTTGGTAGCTTTTGGCAAACCGACAAATCAGAAACCTGAGTTAAACACTGTGATCACAGTTTGGAATTTAGGTGAACCCACTCAGCTTTCCTACTTCCCAGGTTTAAATAATGAGCCCAATTGTATACGTTTATTATCTGTTAGCAGCATTAATATATCCTTGTGTAATCACGCTCTTTCTAACTATGCCTATCATTTTTTTTATTTCACAACTGTATTACACAATTCCTATTAAATATCAACTTTAATATAAGCATGGATTTTAAAAATAGAGAACATTACCTAATAACAAGCATACAATTGGATATGGATAAATATATACAACTCCTCTAGCTTTAAGTAAGGTGTTTTAGCAATGAGAATACTGTGTAAACAACAGCGCCATCTGATTATTCCTGCTCCATTCATTTCTTTGAGTTTAATCTCAGAGTAATGAATTGCAGAGTCGTATTTTTATCATTTTTTACACAGGACTATTACGTTTGGTAAAACCCTTTATTAAATCTCTTCATGTCCTTTTTTAATTATGTTATTTCTGTGCACCGACCTTGTTTTTTTCAATTGCGAATTGTGGGGGCATCCCCTGTCTCTTCATTGCATTAGTTTCAGCTTTAGACTCCCACTTCTCTTCCCTTAACATTGTCCTTACCACTAGTACTCAAAAGTCCTTCCTTTTTCTATTCAAAGTTCTTGTTTCCAGATGTAAACATTAAAAAAAATATATGTTTGTGTAAACAACTGAATCCAAATTAACCACCCACAAAGCAGATATATTGAAGAAGAGAATGCCCACATGGCACAAAGAAAAGGAATACCAGAATCCCAAAAAGTCCTCATACCTAATACAATGCTTGCAAAACCTGAGAAAAGGCAGCACGCTCAGTCATGTTGATGCAGAATCATTATGCAGAATTCGTTAAATAGATCTTTATTAGCTTTAGACTTCACCAAATATCTACATTTACGTTCCATGACCTACCACATCACTGTTTCAGCATCCTCTTTTTGCTTTAATCACTTACGCACTCTGTTAAATTGAGAAATCTTAGATTCTGCTGCTTCGGTAATGCCACATTGACATTTGTCATGGTTTTAACCTTTTCTGAGGATGTTGATGAAAGCATTTATACTGCACATGATGCAAAATGTCTTATTCTGTGAACACTTCTGGGTGCAGCATATGTTATTTCTTAAGTACATTCTATTATTTGGCTATACCACGTTGTCAACTTCACCCTAGGTATCCAAAGTCACCAGTTGAGCCAGGTCCAAAAACTATATGCACCATTTACTGCAGGTAGGATCAGATCAAATAATCATACATTTATAGTACTGGCCACGCACCAGGACTTACTCCAGAACGGATACCAAAGTCAGTCACATGTACTACCCCCAAAATAGCACAGATAAAGCAACAAGATACAATGCAGATAACTGGAGAAAGAGCAATTACTCAGTAATCTGAGGATGTGGTCCCAGGCAGAGCAATGTCTCCATATATGGCCAAGCCAAAGATAGAAAATAGGGTCCGCCAGAAGGCAGTAAATTAATATCCAAAATAGCCCCAGCGAAGGTCAGCAGGACTGTGGGCGAGAAGTCTGCTTTAAGACCCCACATGTCTCACATTTTAGTTATTATGATCATAACCTTTTTCACAGCAGGAAGCTCATGC
Organism: Triturus cristatus; assembly: GCF_964204655.1. Classification (NCBI taxonomy): domain Eukaryota; kingdom Metazoa; phylum Chordata; class Amphibia; order Caudata; family Salamandridae; genus Triturus; species Triturus cristatus. The sequence continues at coordinate 688,105,603 of NC_140590.1, read as the reverse complement.
TCAGTGAATCTCTTTTTTCGGGTGATGGGGGCTTTCATCCCCACCGCATGTTTGGGTGCTGCCCCATTCAATATTTTTCGTTACTTCATGTCCCAGGATGAGAGCGTTGCCTTACCCTCGGCGTTCCACAAGGGCATGAAACGTCAATTTTGCGATTTTCCTCTGCAGATGTTGTTCCTACTATTAAGGATGGCGTGCTACTCTTCAAGATGGTTTGAGAAAATATCTGACACTATTATTCCTGCTGTTAGTGTTAATCTGGATCGGTGTCTAGCCTATCATGTCAGTACCCGGAGATAGCTGCAACCCTCATTAGAGCGATCCAAGCTGGGTCTATCACTTCAAGAGTGGCATTCGGGTGTAACTGCCATCTACGAATGGAATACAATTGTTTTCTTTTTTTCCTGTAGTTTTATTTAGCGCCAACTCGACCCGAAGGTATCGGAGCACTTTACATGAGCACCAGTTCTGGTACACAAGGGCACACTCATTTTTGTTATGCACTTGGAGATTAAGTGATTAGCCCAGAATCACAGGATATTGAGCGTCAATGTCGAGACTCGAATCCTGGTTCCCCAGATTTGAGATCAACCACCCTAGCCTTTAGGCTACATCCTCTCCCTAAATTCCTGGGCCTCTCATTGCTGTTATGAATGTCAGTATTGCTGTTATTTATGTCTGTAGCTCTGTTTCAGCTGAGATTTCTAAGCTGATTAGGTTAAATGTGTCTTTTTTTTGTTCTAACATATAACCAAAAGAAACAATTCAAAATAAAAAAAATGCTGTCCAAAAATGTGCAATGCCATCTCACCTGATTGACACGGGGCTCCTGAAGTGTTCCCTGTCACTACAAAGAAGTACAATAGATCAGACCTGACTGGTGGTGCCTGGATGTCATAGTCAAGGACCAAGATCAGCCCCAGCTCTGCAACTTCCATTCCTGACAGCCTGCCTGGGGGCTGCCTAGTAGAATCCAGCATGTGGGTAGCCATAGACTGTTATCCAAACAACAAGTCAGCCCTCCCAAGATCATTAGGGACAAGAGAGAGTTGCAGCAATGAAAATGTGCACATGCAAATGGGCGGTGAGAGTTCTCCTGCTCTCAATCCGGCAGTGCTTTGCAAGGCTGGGTATTCTCAAAAGCTTGAAGGTCAGTAATTATAATAGATTTCGGTGGTCAAAACCCCCTGTATTAACGAAAGAAAAGAGCAAACAAAAACAAAACATTCCAATTAGACTAGATCCAATAATACACAACAGCCGTGAAAAAAGACTGAGCATTAGGACAGACATTTCTTGGTTTATTACTCCATATCTATTATTTATTTGCTTTTTTTATTAGATGGCATGACATACAATACGCTATAGGTACTTTGGATATTTCGGACATTGTGCTTTGGAATCTCGACGATACAATACAAATATCTTCGATACAACTTCATTTCGATTTGTGGTGGGTTGTCATATTTTCTCTATTTTCTTCATTCTACTCTTGCTCGGTGACGCAGCACAGTCATATTAGGTTTTGGCCGTGTTATTTATTCCTTTCCTTGGTCAGCACCGATATCTCTTTAGTGGTAATAAAATTACGTATCACAGTGGTGTGGTACAATGGTTTTAACATAGGATTTTCATCTTCCTTTTCTTATTATAACAATCAGATCTTGGGAATCTTTGGTATCTATTGGCACTTTAATTCTTGATTATCACCATTGTGGGTGAGCACTTATTAACCAGTATCTCAACACTGATTTTTATAAATGTTGTGTTTTTAAATAAATCACTGTAGTTCAATATATTTAGCAAAAATTGTTTATTTTTCCAGCCTTGAAAAAGTCTTTGTAAGCCGAAAAACGTGTCAAGCAACTGAATTACCAAGGAGTCTTGGATTTGTTACCAAACAAGATGACCAACTAATGGGACTGTTCCTCGTATTGTCTTCTTTTAGAATCACATGTGGCTTGAATATAGCTGGAAATTTACACTAGTGGGGAACTTAACCTCCGCATTGTTTTGGGTGTGCCATTTAAGTCTTATTCTTGAGACTATCCAAATGTGTATGTCTTGTACATACGGACGATGTCTTTAGGTTGTAGACACCAATATTAGCTTTGAGCACCCCTTTGAAATTGTTGATCCTTTTACACCATTACGCCTTGACTGTATTCAGTTTATTTACGATTAGTATTTGTTTGGTGTGCTGTTTTTTCCTCTTTGAGGAACACTACTACCTAATTTATTTTTGTCTTTGCAAGGCTGGGCACTGGGACCCTAATGCAAGCAAGAAAACGCAGTTTCCTATTTCTTTTAACTAAACAAGTCCACTAAAATGAGTAAAGTTGGCCCTTACCACTCCTGAGCCACTGTGCCCGCTGCACTTTTAACAGCCACATCCCTGCAAGCAAATCATTTTGTTAAATGTGAAGTCCCTTCTGCATCATCTCAGCCCACCTGAGCCACACTTAATGCCTCTAGCCCAGAAGCCAGGTCCCGCTGTGAAATTATTCCATTGTAACTTATACACCATGACCAGACTTTGCTGAGATATTTCTATTTTTTGATTTTGGGTCACTTGCCCTAAGGGAGAGGGGGAAGATATTTTGAATATCTCTCCCCCTCCTTACTACTATGAATGAACAGTCTTTTAGCTTATTCTGATCCCTAGCTCACACTCCAACTGGAAGAACATAACCACAGGAAGGCTAACTATTTTGACATTGATAAGTTAGAATTGGTATGCTGGATTTTTATCCAACTTAGAATCTGTTTTTTGATGTTATTTCTTATATAACAGTAATAGTCTTAATGTTTGCAAAAACTTATAGTGAGTAACCTACAGGTGCTGTGATAGTTTTCTACCAGTGACTCCATTCTATCATACAACACACCATCCTCTGTGGAGTTCAGTGTTAAATACTTTTAGCATCATGGCGGCTCTGAAGCTGTCCATGGTACCGGACTGTGATGTTATTACATTGTGCCATTTTATATTATGACAGGTGGCGTTAGATATGTTGCTTATGTCTTAAGATAGGGTTATACTCTAGAGGCTATTGCCACTGTTTATTGTGGGAATTCATATTTTTGTGTACCATTTGTGTTATATCAGCTCCCATGAACTACACACTAAATACTCTACCACGTGACACCGGGTGGTCAATTGGGTTGGAATGCATAATGTTTGGTCTCAGACCAACTATCCATTATCCACATCTGAAAGGAGCAAGTGCAACCTCTGAGGTGGAAGCAAAAGCATAACGTTAGTCTGAAATGGTTCTGAATTTATACTATCTAACATAGCAATCTGATGTTCAAAAGGGTCTTTTTTAATATCAGGACTTTCTTGAGCACTCATTTCAGACCAGCATGTACTCAAACCACTAAGAAATGCACTATCTTGTGCATGTAAATTTATTTTCAAAAAGTAATGTGAATATTCCCCCTATTAATTGTTTTCTGAGTCAGTTGACCACATAATGCTATTAGACCTGAGAAAACTTTAATATTGACCTGACAGTCTATACAAGTAGATAGATTTCTTTTTTCCAACTAAGCCAAACATGAAGCAGTGAGATATATCAAGAAAAGAGATAGTAGCTGCAACCCAGGTGTCACCTAGTCCATCACTGGTCATCATTTACAGCTAGCATCCACCCCAAGCAAACAAAATTGAAAACTGTGTTCTTAAACTCCAAACCTACTCTTCTGTTATCCAGACTATGTCTTGCCAAAATTTGTCCACATTTAAAAAAATAATTAGTCAGGGCACTGGAATTATACAGCAATTGGGACCCAAATCATGGCTTGATAGCACTAAAGATATATTAAACAATTTAATGGGGGACAATCACTGATAATGTTATTTTACTATTTTTTAATTTTAACATATATTGAGAGGCTTGGCCAAAATGGAAGGGCAGTTGATTGGATATGGCAATGCCTGCAGCAGCAAAATGTGCAATCATCATTGTGAGAAGGGATAATGGCAAAACCGGGTGTTGGTAATCTATAAAGTAACTTAATGGCAGTTATGAATATTATGTTTCTTCTCTTCTAGATATCTTCCTCTGAGGTTACACATGTTAACCATTTAAAAGTGAATGTGTGTGTTTGGTATAGAATGTACATTTATTCTGTCATTTTTTTACAACGTGATAATCAAGTTTGATTGAATACATTCACAGAATTTAATCTGAGGGTGACTGTTCCAAATCATTGTTATTGAGCTGTGAACAAAGTTTTGTGGAAAGCTGATAATTTTATGTCTTGTTTATTGTTATTGTTCAATGAACATAGTTTCGAAGAATGAAAATAAGCAAAAGGGCACCAAGCCACTTTCTGCTAATTGTTTATATTAAAGGATTCAAAAATGACAAAATGTTATGTAAGCTAAGCACAGGGTATGAAGAGTCAGATGTGAACTTCATGCCAGGCAACACAGATGAGGTAGGCCATGTACAATCACATCACCTCCCTTAGCTGTAGGCTAACAGGAAGGAATTCCTCCTTCACTTGCCTCACTACCAGTGATCCACCACCACCTGCCCCTGCTACCATAGTACATGATCTAGGGGTGAAATTTGACTTTTCTGTCTCATTTGGTCCTCAGGTGGCTGGTGTGGTAGGGTCCTGCTTTGGGCTTTTGAAAGTCCTAAAGACATGTCTTTATCTGCTTATGCAGCTGCAGCAGATAACAATGAGAGGTGGGGTGGTACCTCCTTCTCTTTCCTGGCTGTCAGGGATTGGGATGCTCTTTCTCAGCATTTCCGTTTCATGAAGGATGGACAGGCATTCAAACAAGATCTCAAGACTTGGCTTTTTGGTGGAGCTTATCAATGACAGAGTCAGCAGGTGGATGAGCTTTTCTATTCAGCGCCACGACACTCATTGAGTAGCTGTTGAGCTTTATAAAGCACTGTGGTTAATTGAGGAATTGACTTGCTGCTCTTATCAGCCATGCTGCCAATACAAGACAACAATGGCAGTGTCGGAAATTATATTGAACATAAAGCCTCATTGCTCAAACAGGTAAGCAGGTAGAAGCCATCTCTAAAACTCAAATTAGGTTTTCCGTTTGGCGCTAAGATTAACTTAGTGAATATATAAATTGGGGTGGATTGCTTTAACCTTATACAGCACATATGTTGGAATATTTTTTGTTGTTCACGATTTTGGTAAAAGTTGCAGTTACATTCTGTTTATCTTCATTGTAGTTACAATACCTGTTTTGTGATAGGATTTTGATTTTAAAATAAGCATTTAAAATATATCCATTATTTCCTAGTGGTCTTTAGTTTGCTTTCCTTAATGAAAGGGGGTTTGGATTCCACTAAGTAACCCTGTAACTGCTTATAAGATTGATTATGTCTTGAAACACATCTCACCCTAATATTGTTCGGTAGATTGTGGGATGGTAGCTGTCCAACTGGTTTTCTGTCATGGGTCAGAATACCCCTTAGTGCTAGGGGGATACAGAACTGAATTCTGGGTCATAATCTATGGGGTGATCTAGAAAACATAGCGCTGCATCCTCTAGAAAGTGGACAACACTCATCGCCTTCAGGCACCTTGTTGGTAATATGGAAGGGAAGGGCAATTGTCACAAAAACTCATATACAATTTTTACTTTTGAGCAGTTAATGTCTAGACTTTTAGTACACGTAGAACAAACTCCAAGCATCATAATGTTAGTGTTATATAGGTCATTTAGATTTTAACAAGAACTAACCAGTGACTTAGTTTTGTGGAACATGAAAGAAGACTCTGTAATCAAAATTTCAATGACAAGAGACTGTGAGAATGTTGTGTGGGAACCTTTTCGGAAGTCCCTGGTCAAACAGGAGTTACTGAGCTCTGATTGCATCAACCATGGCCTTTTGCCACTGATGCTCTGGGGCTTAAGTTTTGTATTAAGCGCAAAATTGACACAAATAACACTCCTTAGCATTAGTGAACTTGAGCATGCCAAAGTATATTCAGGAAGGTAGTATGGGTTAGGCCATGAAGAAGTTTGCTCTACGCTGGCGTAATTAATGTAATTTTTATAATTTTTCATTGGTCTTTTTATGCAAAATTCCTGAACATACACTACCGTGGCACATCCTGCAATTATATGCCGTTCGTTGTGAAAAAAATTATCAGCTACGCATGTGGCCAACATGAATGACAGAGTGCGAGAGGATGTTGTTCATGGTGTTTTGGTTTTTTTTGCACTATATTTTAGAGTGAAATGCATCCTCATCTCCAAAGTGGACATGAAGACTCATTTTGCATGAAACTCGAGAGGCAAATTCGAGTTTTGCATTACACAAATATTTTTTTTAATATCCCATCATTTTGTCAAACTTTCGTGTAATTGTGCAAAAGCAAATTATGTGAATTTGTACACCCCTAGTGTGAGGGTTAGAGACTCTGAATTTAATAAACCAAACAATAGAAGTTAATGACTTAGGGGCAGATTTACAGCCACTTGCGCCACTTTTGCGTCACTTTTAACATGGGAAAAGTGACGCAAAAGTGACGCAAGGGACTTGTAAATCTGCCCCTTGATGTCCAGGTTGTGCTTGGTCTTTGAAAAACAAAAGTACTTTACTTAAATCACACTTAAAAAAATACTGTAGATTATGTTTCAGAAACCGAAAATTAAGTTGGACATAACTAATATCCTTCATTTATTAGAGAAGGAATCAGCATAGGCTGCTCCCACTGGGCAATCTCATAATGTATACCTGTAACAGTTCTAAATTGGTCTCTTGGTTCTACTCTTGGCAAAGATGTGGGATTTCAGATGTCTTTGGAGCGTGACCAACCCAGTTATGGATTGTTTGTGGAGATTTCCTACTTGTAAGTGTGGACTTCATTCTCTTTCGTCTGAGCTGTGTTGTGTTACACGGTACCTTTTCTTGTCAATTTAGTCATTGAGTGGGACTGGAAATGCCTGTGTATTTTTTTATATTTTGGTGGGGTCCTGCTGCCCTATGTGTTGTGTGCCACGTGGCCCAGAGATTATGGAGCAGGTTAGCTCATCCTAGCCGAGCCAACCGACACCCAAGCTACGTCTATGGTCCCTGCAGAGCACTAATGGTGAATGGAAGCAGCACCAGCACCAGTCAAGGAGGCTGTGACGAAGCTGCAGTATTTGCAGAGCAGCAGATCTTGGAGAGATTTCTCAGGGCCAGACCAAACCCACCAACCAAACAATCTAGATGCTCATCCCTGGCAAGCACTGCGATCCTGATGCAACACTCTTCATCAATGCAATTCTCTATAGGCACACCAGGTTATCCGGTTTCTTTTAGCATCTCATATCTTCTTAGTACTTAGGTTTCACGACAGAACTTGGACATATTTGGGTTCCTTAGTATCCTCTTCCATGGGAGGCAGACAGTTTGCTTACACTGGAGAGATGCCTGGGAGACACCTGGGACTCACTCTCACAGAGCGGTGCAGGTCCTTCGCTGATGCTACAAAGGACGTCTTCAACACCCTACATCAGCTCTATAGTGGCCTTCTTAACTCTAAGCAGCATCTCTTTCGTGCAAGGCCATCTGCAAGGCCCCTCTAGAGCAGTCTGTCAACTGTATCACTTAAAGTGGTGTCTAAGCAGACTCTCTTGGCAGTGGTGGTTGAAGATTGTTTGTTTCTGGTCCTGAACCTATCAAAGGGAGTTTGGGGTAAACTTCCCAATTGTGGAGCACACAGAGAGATTCTCATCTCCATTGTTGTGGATACTTTATTTTCCAGTAGAGAAATCATGGCACATTGCCTGTAGGTTGGTGCACCATCTTTATACCAAAGGTGCAGTCAGTAATTGTGTATTCCAAAAGTCAGCTCAGAGAGTTTCTGCCACTTTTGCTTATTTCATTCAATATGGTCCTTTGTTACAACATACGAAGAGTCTCCTGTGGGTCTTCTGGCAGGAGAGATTTAAAACAAGGATACAACAGAGGGGGACCACGTGTATGGAGCCAATACAAAATGGATTCCAATGGGGGTATGGGCACATGTTTCACATTTGGTGCACATATTTACTTTATGTACACAGATCAATAGGTACACGCAACATGCATGTTCCACATGAATGGGTGAAGGACTTGATTGCAGGAGACTGATAGAAGACTTTAAGACAGCATCCATAAAACACATAGGTCTCACCTTTTGACTATGGCAATTTAAACTACTCGATCTGCCAATGTTTTTTGCTTACACTGTTCAAAATTGGCAAAAAAAGAAGAAAAGTTTATCGCTGATGTTGAACAGCACAGGCAAGAAAAGGGATAGAAGTCCTCCAGTCGAAAAGATAGTAAAGAAGCTATGCTCCTGTGGAGGGACAAACAAACAGAATTAGTAAAACGATAGGATAAGAAAGTAAGCAAGTAAGCTTGACAAGAAAGCCAACTGATGATAAGCAATAATGGGCTGAACCAAAGCTATTGACTTTATCAACAAAAGATGTTCGGACAACTAAGAGCTACAATTGTCTGTGGGAGAGACCTAAGAGATGTAATACTCTAGTAGGCAAATTTAATTTTCCTGGCATGGGCAGGTACGTCAAAAGTAATCATTATCTCTGCCACCAGTATCAGTATTCTTCAGCTGATGAGCAGACATAGTCACTGTCAGAAGGAGGGGCACATGGTGTGCCCAGCTGGACCAAAGAGTCTCACTGTGGGTCTCAAAACTTGTTGAGAATTCCTTCAGTGCATGTTTGATCATTGTGAGTGCTGAGGTGGGGTCAACAGTCTGCCACTTGGTACCACGAAGTCAAGGCAGGGTGCCCGCCACTCTTCCATCCATGCTTTCGCCATCCAAAAGGTTTTTTAAATGGTTTATTTGTTTTATAAAGCCCGGGCATTGAGCGGGCTATCATGATTGGTAAAAATGTCATTTCTCAATAGTTCACTTTTTATTATTTTTAGCCTGTTTAATTTGTGATAGCATTTTAATGGATTTTTCGCGCGTGTCTTGTATGTATGCCGAGAACAAAGTTAAACTAGATGCGATAGCGAGGAATATTTTATATGACTTTGGGAACACAAAATCCTATTTGTAGGATGGGGTCGATGCAAGGTTCGAGCTTGAAATTGTGGGCAGTGCAGGTACCGACCTCTGGGAAGGAATGTTCTAGAAGGGTGCTTAATGAAGCGGTCCTTTTGTGCCAGGGCCTAATCAAAATAAACAAATCGGGCATCTCAAAAATATGTCGCTTTATCTCTTTGGAGCTCTTTTGCATGATGTAAACCAGAAAGAAAATGCCTGCCGCAGCAGCTGAATGGGATCCGTGGTTTGGAGTGCCATGCAATGAGGTCAGACAGAATGAGGCGAGATTCCAGAGCACCCCTCAGCGCCTCCCTCCTAGACCAAATGTACAGTTTGCATTGGCTAACCCAGCGTGAGAAATTTCCTTGCAGTATTTCTGAGTTGTCCAGGATGCCCTGTTGTCGTGTAGCCTATTTGCATCACAATGGTCTCGGGCTTGCATTATGCAGCAGGATGCTAATGGGCACACAGCTTCACCAAGGAAAAAAGTAAGCCCCAAAACTTATCTCACACCAACTTCCATCCCCTCCTGCTGCGACCCAGTTTCATGCGTGAGGTGTTACCTTCCGCCTGCGCTTCGGCACCAAAAAGGCGAACTTTTGAAATGTTATGTCAGGAGCAAGCGGGCCTCACACTGTGCGCAACCAAGACAAGCGGATTAGTTAAATTTCTCCCCCAGTGTCGGGCGCGCAGATAAAAGGCTGAAATCGGCTACAGAGCCAAGCATCTTCAGAAGGCCTAATTGCCTGTTCCTTGGCCAAACTGGTCCCTTGCTGGGCCTTCGAAGTCTGCCATTCGTGTTTGGAAAAGAAAAAGGTCTCTTTTTGCCACATAGTTCCGAGTTTCCAAATAAAAGGTGAGCACCTTTTATTCTAGCTCTAGGCTAGCTTTCGAAAAGGCCTCTCCCTCGGTTCGTTTTTTGAGCGCCTGCGTTTTCCTCTGGCCTCGCAGAAGTGACGTCAGAGAGAGCTAATGTCTCAGCTGAAAGCAGCACAGCTGTGCAGTTGATGTATTATAATCAGCAAGGGAGTGAAAGAGATGTGAAGAACGTGATTTTTTTGCAGTTACCCACGGCCCACTGAAAGGGTAATAGTAGGTGTGCTAAATCAATACAAGAAAGGTACTGACCGAAAGAAAATTATTTTGCTAGTACTGTAGGCACGGTGAGTCGTAACTGAAGAGTTTGACTGCTTCGACTCCTATATTGAGATAGAAGTGTGCGCACACATGCACAGACCTGCCACAGCGAAAGTGGATGCAGATTTACAAAGTTAGCAGTGGTGTTTACTTATGTACATTGATTTCACGCCAATTACCCAGTCTTGAGTGGAATAGGGGATAAACATCACCCCTTATCCTCACTCTGTCTCTCTGTTGAAATGTATCAGGTGCACGAAAAGTTATGCCAGAAATCAAAAAGCTTCTGGCCCCGCTAAAATGACTGGTCAAAGTGATCCACAGTTTGGCTGCTGAAATGTCAAAATGGCTATCCTCATAAGACGACATAAAAGCTCAAAGAGGCCATGAGAAGCATCTAGATGATGAGAACATGAATTGTGACACTGACTTTAGATCCCAATGAGCACATTAAGAGGGGAGGTGCACAGGAGGCAGAGGGTGAAGTAGAATGGCTGCAAAGTCACTCTCAAGGAAAAGGCACAGGTAGCTTCCAGTCTAAGGCCTCATGGACTTCTAAGATGTTGCGCTTTTCCCCAGGAGATGAGATTGGCCATTCGTTCGACCTGACCCAGGAAGGGCGGTTTTGCCAGGAGTGGTATAGCGGGCACAGTGAGGATTTACTTCTGAATTCACAGTGGAGCATCCAAAATTAAAAATAAATAAAATAAGAAAGGGTTGCAGAGTAGGGGTGTGTAAATTTCCAAAGTCCTCAGACTCACAGGGTCTGATTCACAAAGGTAAACTTACACTTGTGTAAATTTACGATTGTTTGCTATTCACAAAAGGGATTTATGAGTAGTATCTTCACGAGTGCGCAGATAACTGTCCTATCTTTTTCTGTGGGGAGACTCCGCACTCATAAAGATACTACTCGTAAGTTCCTTTGTGAACAGCAAACAATAATAAACATACACATAAGTGTACATGTAGCTTTGGAATTAGGTCCTCTGCGTTTTTAAAAACTTTGCGAGCTTTGCAAACTAGCAACATTTTGAGAGTTTTTAAAAAATAAAGAGAAGCAGTTAATAAAGAGGAGCAGAGTCTGTGCCTCTTCTAAACAATTGGGAAATATTACTGCTACTGCAAAGGGCCTTGCGGGGCGGCAGATCGACTGCTGCTGCTTGGTGCCTGCCAGTCTCCCATCCCATTCCAGATCTCTACATGCAAGTGTCCTGGTTGTGCCTAACTGCCTATTGCTCAGCTGCTCCAACCTCCACCGACATCACCTGAGTTTCCAGCAGTCCACTGCAACATTGACCTTCGACCCCTTTCACCCTACTTGTCCTCTTCTGCCTCTCTCTCGTTACGACTGTTCTATTGGACTTCATGGCATTCCATGTCAGGCACAAGGGTCATTTTGCACCAGGAAATCTGCTGTGCAGTCGAGTCATGTGTGTTTTAAAAAACTTTGGCAAAATTGGTCACCCTCTAAAAACCTCGCTTTGGCTTAGTGAAACAACATTTTTCAAACATTCCCATCCAATGTTCCCTCTAATTTCTTTCCTCTGAGTGCGGCAGAGTAAGGTCTCTCGCTGCAGCCAAGGCTATGTGCGCCAACAACCCAACCGCGCTTGTACACCAGGGCTTTAAGTGGGATGACTGATGCAATTTAGGGCGTAGCTTAAAAGCAATTAAGCTAAAAATCTGTGCTTAGCATCGCGTGCCACCCGACTGATATTTTGCTTCTTCTGTCATTGCATCCAGATATTGAATACAAATAACATTACACCTAAAAAAAGCCAGGACGATTAGCGTTGTCAACAGTTGTTTGTGGCATAAAGTTGTATATAATATTGAAATTGCTTCTGCTCTTGTGGTAGAGGTTGTGGCTTAATGCTCGAGCTGCCGATTTAGGAGATGGGTTTTGAGTCTCGGGTCAGATTATCATCCTGTGATTCTCTGCAAATCAATTAATCTCCCCATGAATACAAATAATTAAATAAATCATGTAAATCGCTCCAATACCTTTGGGGTGAGTTAGCACTCTATATAAAACTTGCTGCATTTCTTTTCTAAATGCAGGACTGATAGTTTGCCTTTTGAAAGAATTTATGTTACATGCAGCCCATGACGGACGCTGTGATCAGGGGAGCAACTAGACCCAAACTTCAGGGGGTGCAAACACTCCCAGCCAAGACTGGCCCTAGCACTGGTCCCCCACTTCCGCCTACTCCATGAATTCCCTCACACCACTCACCAAAAATGCACCTCATCTCTATAGCTCTTTCTGACAAACATTTAATTTTTTAATAGCGCTACTCCTAGTTTACTCACACTCAGTTCTGTAATCTGCATGGTATACGTTTTTTGTAGCAGGCACATTAACACTTTCGCTGTGTGGGTCCACGGAGAGGGCGAGAGGTACCTCGCTGAACACAACACATGGGCCAGCATGTTGAGATACTTGCACAATAAGTGCCCAGGGACAAACCCTAAACTCTGCCCTGCCAGCAAAGTTTTGCCACTCTACGTTTCAACAAAAACTATGCCTGCCTCTGCGTAGCTGAGTTTAGCGGTGTCTACCACTTTTCTATGCCTACGATATTTTGGATGTATTGTACATTGATTGACCACTAGAATGCATGAGCATTTTCTTCCTTTTGGCGCAGAAACGCTCTTCCGGGATGTGATGTGCGTGCGCGCTTCACTCACTTCACTGCGCGCTCGGGAGAACAGAGGATCGATAAAGAAAACAGTGGTCCTAGACAAACCTAACTATATCTAATTGGTATCTGTAATACATTCAATTTATACAGACAAAAGTACATAGTCTAAAGGCACAACAAAAAAGGAGGGAAAACACCAAATTTGCGAAGTCATAAATGGTAGGCCACCAAGGTTCATTGAGCTTAGCAAGCATCAATTTATTTCTCACATTAGGTATACATCATAGAATGAAAAAGCATGTATTGTAGCATATTATGCAGCATGACGAAGTTGATACAGTTATTATCAGGGGAAAGAAAGAGAGTAGGTGCTCATGTGGAGAGTAGAAAGGGGGAAGATGAAAATCATCAAGAGGTATACATAAACAATAAGCATTAATTATGGAAAAAGGAAGTCAGCAGGTGATCCTGACAGAGCTGATATTCCTTCAATATTAAGGCCTACCCCTATTTGCAATTTACAATCTCAGTAGTTTATGACAATCTTTTTTTCTTCACAGCGTAACTTCATCTGTGGCTGGGATACGAGGGAGGTAAAAGTTGAGTGTAGGTCCACTGGGGGGATTGGCTGTCGACGTTTCGACCCTAATCGCAAAAGGGCAGGTAGACTCCTCTTCATGCGGGTCTTCCTCAGGACGGGGAGGGGGACCTGAAAATTAACCGCAGAGTAAGGGGTGGCCAAATAGGGCTAAAGGATTTAAACCCACATGAAAATGGGTCCTTAATTGATGTGCCAGCGTGAATATATAAATAATAAAAGTTTACCAGAGCAAAACTCGTGGTGAAAAGGCTACTTCATAGTCGTATAGATAATAATTTAAAAGTTCCAAGTGTATTCATCATGGTAGGGATTAAATGAAATCATCTCGAGGCACTAAATGAGTATAAAGAAAAACACCATAAGGGCAAAGTAACAAATATATACATAAACGGTGAAAACGAGCACCGGCGTGTACCATGAACTCACCCGCTGAGTGGTAGCAGTGTAAGAGCCTTCAAGCCAGATACTGTAGTGAGGGCGTTCAATTCTATAAGAAAGTAGGTACGAGTTAAATAAGACGATCAAATAAGCTCAAATTAACCTCTTAGTATGATCGGTTAAACTGCCATTGTATCCATTTACCTCCTGTTTAGGAAATCTGGCGAGAGGCGGGAGAGAGACGTGCCGCATCTGTCGGCGTCTCTGTAGCTGCACGATTGACGCGCTGAAAAGGGTGGGGCCATTGTCATTCAGAGCCGCGAGGACTACAAGCCGGAGATACTCTCACAACTGGGGGTGGAAGGCAACTATATAAAATTGGGAATGGACCCCACTAGGGAGGTAGCAGCTAGTATAAGACGGATCACTGATTATGGCCTTAATGAGGGTTTCCTCTCGAAACATGAGCATGCATATCTTAATAATGACCAACCAAGGATGCCAACCATATACTCACTTCCCAAGGTGCATAAACGACTGAATAACCCACCGGGAAGACCTATCATTTCAGGGTGTGGATCTATTCTGGAGCCCCTCTGTAAATATATTGATATATTTCTCAAACCCATTGCGGAAAACACGACAGCATACTTAAGGGATACTAGGCAGACCATACAGCTAGTTGATGAACGTCCCTTTAACCAGAGAGAGAACCTTTTGGTCACAATGGATATAACATCATTATAAACCAACATTTCACAACTAGCAGCACTAGACACCATCAAAGAAGCTCTAGACAAACATCCCAGACCATGGCAAGTCCCTACTGATTTTATAATGCACCTTCTAGAGATCGCGATGACCAAAAACTTCTTTTACTTTGAGGGTGACCATTATATACAAACCAAAGGTGTGGCTATGGGGGCGAGCTTCGCCCCAGATTTAGCAATCATCTTTATGGATACCTATGAGCACACACATGTACTGAGCGAGACAAATCCCTACAGAGAATGCATCTCGTTATGGCGTCGATATAGCAACGATGTTTTAATGATATGGAAAGGGAATGAACAGCAACTCTCAAATTTCCATATCTGGCTTAACGCTCAGTCACAGGACATTCAATTCTCCCTGGACTTTAGCAATGCAGTGATTAACTTTCTTGACATCAATATCAAGGAGATGGATGGCAAACTACACACTACACTCTATAGAAAACCTAGTAAGAGAAACACCCTCCTGCGCTATACTAGCCATCATCCGCGTAATCTAAGGGTCAACCTACCCTTCGGTCAGTTCCTGAGATTACGCAGGAATTGTAGTCGGAAGCAGGATTTCTTTGAGGAGTCAGCAGACCGCTTAGACCACCTTAGTGACAGGGGATACCCCAGGAGTTTACTTAAAAATGCACGCAAGCGGGCTTGGTTTTGTCATCACGAATTCCTATTAGAACCTAAGTCCAAGAATTGATCAGACCATGAGAGGCTTATATGTGCCACTACTTTTTGCACTAGGAGCAATGAGACTAAAAAGATCGTGAACCGGCACTGGCATCCGGTGTCGGACGAAATTGGAATCATGGAACCCCCATGCATGCATTTAAAAAAGGAAGGAATGTAAGGGACTATGTGGTCAAATCACTACTACCCACGAAACCCAGAGAAAGCCAAACTACTCTCTGGAATATCCCACCAGTCCTAGGGCACTACAAATGTGGGACAAGTAAGACATGCCCTCTCAATAAAGAACTGAAACAATGCACATACAAAAACTATGTACATATTTTGGACAGCACACCAGTTGTAATTCTGCTGGGGTCATCTATGCTGTAGCTTGCCCCTGTGACTTCCTATACATTGGCCAAACTGTACAGAAAATCAAGTCACGTATCTTGCAGCACTGTAGCAGGATACGCTGTAATGTCCAGGGTGCACCCCTCGTCAAACACTTCAACACCTTTGGACACTCGGCTGAGAGTCTGAGGTGGTGGGTTGTGGAAAAAGTCCGGACCAACCCACGGGGTGGCAACTTTGCCAACATCTTGAACACACGTGAATGTAAATGGATACATATTTTTGATACTGTACATAAGGGCCTTAATGAGTACGAGGAGATTACTAGACAAATCTCCACCCTGCAAAATGGTTAGAAACTTCTACTTGTATATACCATGTACAGCACGTTTTTCTGCAATTTTTAACATATGGTTTGCTTACTGTAGAAAGTATTATATATTTTGTATTGTATAAATGTTGTGTATATGCGTTTCACTTGGCAAACAGCACTGTGCCCCATGTCGCTATGGTAATCCAGCCCTTCATAGCGTCATGGGTTGAGTATACATGTACAGCACGTTTTTCAGTAATTTTTTAACATGTGGTTTGCTTACTGTAGAAATTATTGTATATTTTGTATTGTATAAATGTTGTATTTCACTTGGCAAACAGCATTGTGCCCCAGGTCGCTATGGTAATCCAGCCCTTCATAGCACCATGGATTGAGTCTCCTTTCCTCTCACTGGTAAGACAACTTAGTCTGTCTTCACCGTAACCGATCGGCAACGCAACAGCTGTTTTCAGCGTGTTCCGTCCGGTAACGTGCACGCGGTTTCTTTAACCATCGGCTAGTAGCGCGTCAATCGTGCAGCTACAGAGACGCCGACGGATGCGGCACGGCTCTCTCCCGCCTCTCGCCAGGTTTCCTAAACAGAAGGTAAATGGATACAATGGCAGTTTAACCGATCATACTAAGAGGTTAATTTGAGCTTATTTGATTGTCTTATCTAACTCGTACCTACTTTCTTATAGAATTGAACGCCCTCACTACAGTATCTGGCTTGAAGGCTCTTACACCGCTACCACTCAGCGGGTGAGTTCATGGTGCACGCCGGTGCTCGTTTTCACCGTTTATGTATATATTTGTGACTTTGCCCTAATGGTGTTTTTCTTTATACTCACTTAGCGCCTCGAGATGATTTAATACCTATCATGATGAATACACTTGGAACTTTTGAATTATTATCTATAAGACTATGAAGTAGCCTTTTCACCACGACTTTCGCTCTGGTGAGCTTTTATTATTTATATATTCACGCTGGAACATCAATTAAGCACCTATTTTCATGTGGGTTTAAATCCTTTAGCCCTATTTGGCCACCCCTTACCCTACGGTTAATTTTCAGGTCCCCTCCCCGTCCTGAGGAAGATCCGCATGCAGAGGAGTCTACCTGCCCTTTTGCGATTAGGGTCGAAACGTCAACAGCCAACCCCCCCAGTGGGCCTACACCCAACTCTTACCTCCCTCGTATCCCAGCCACAGATGAAGTTACGCTGTGAAGAAAAAACGATTGTCATAAACTACTGAGATTGCAAATTGCAGATAGGGGTAGGCCTTAATATTGAAGGAATATCAGTTCTGTCAGGATCACCTGCTGACTTCCTTTTTCCATAATTAATGCTTATTGTTTATGTATACCTCTTGATGATTTTCATATTCCCCCTTTCTACTCTCCACATGAGCACCTACCTTCTTTCTTTCCCCTGATAATAACTGTATCAACTTCGTCATGCTGCATATTATGCTACAATACATGCTTTTTCATTCTATGAAGTATACCTAATGTGAGAAATAAATTGATGCTTGCTAAACTCAATGGGCCCGATTCACAGAACTAACTTAAGACAAAATCCTAAACTTATTACCATTTTGGTATTCACAGAAGGCACTTACTCATTTTGGTATTCACAGAAGGCACTTACTCATTTTGGTATTCACAGAAGGCACTTACTCATTTCGGTATTCACAGAAGTTAGGAGTCCTAACTTTAGGACTCCTAAATGCCTTCTGTGAATACCAAAAGTCTTAAAATTAGGATTTTTCTCAGTTTAGTAGTAGTATAGTTAGGACTCCTAACTTTAGGACTCCTAAATGCCTTCTGTGACTACCGAAAGTCTTAAAATTAGGATTTTTCTCAGTTTAGGAGTCCTAAGGTTAGGACTCCTAACTTTACAACTACTAAACTGAGAAAAATCCTAATTTTAAGGCTTTCGTAATTCATAGAAGGCATTTAGGAGTCCTAAATTTAGGACTACTAAATTGAGAAAAATCCTAATTTTAAGACTTTCGGTATTCACAGAAGGCATTTAGGAGTCCTAAAGTTAGGAGTCCTAACTATACTACTACTAAACTGAGAAAAATCCTAATTTTAAGACTTTCGGTATTCACAGAAGGCATTTAGGAGTCCTAAAGTTAGGAGTCCTAAATTTAGGACTACTAAATTGAGAAAAATCCTAATTTTAAGACTTTCGGTATTCACAGAAGGCATTTAGGAGTCCTAAAGTTAGGAGTCCTAACTATACTACTACTAAACTGAGAAAAATCCTAATTTTAAGACTTTCGGTATTCACAGAAGGCATTTAGGAGTACTAAAGTTAGGACTCCTAACTTCTGTGAATACCGAAATGAGTAAGTGCCTTCTGTAAATACCAAAATGGTAGTAAGTTTAGGATTTTGTCTTAAGTTAGTTCTGTGAATCGGGCCCAATGAACCTTGGTGGCCCACCATTTATGACTTCGCAAATTTGGTGTTTTCCCCCCTTTTATGTTGTGCCTTTAGACTATGTATTTTTGTCTGTATAAATTGAATGTATTAAAGATGCCAATTAGATATAGTTAGGTTTGTCTACGACCACTGTTTTCTTTATCGATCGATACCCAGGGCCTTTTGACATTTTCTACTGGGTTACCCCATTTATTATAACGGGAGAACAGAGGTGCACGAGTGCCCAGGTGCGCACCTTACTGGGAACAGTGGTCTCCACACCGAACCTCCAAAGCATGAGGAGGTAGGTAGTACCTGCGAAGGTGTTCCATTCACTATAGTCAATATCGAACAGCCATTTGAGCCAGAGATTTGATGTTAATCCACAATGACTTCTCAGTGAGAAGGAATAGAAAGGTTCCCCGCTCCTTCTGGGGAAGAGGTTCTTGTCCAAGAACACACCATCTTCCATCAAATGCAACTCATTCAACATCGCAAACCTATTTTGCTCAAATGATTTTTTGCTTTCTTTGGGAAATCATGAGTGTCTTCTCTTCACCCTTTGCACTCTCCTGTCAAGTTGTCATCGTATTTCTTCTTTGAGGCCCCCTCTTCTCTACATCTTCTCATCCATCTCCTGCTTTTCTAAGTCTCTTTTTTACGACCCCCGCCACTATTGTATTTCTCTACTTGGGTCATTTTACAGCTCGCAACTAATGTCTTTTAGTTTTCAGGTTTTTATTCTTTATTACTGAAACTGAGATTCACTTGGTCCTTCTAATTCAGTGAAAATACAAGATTTCTTTTTATCCACAATAGCTAGACCATCATAATCTTTTATTTGCCAGTTACTTCCATAAAAGTACACACATAAATACAGTTAACATAAAAACAATAAAATCAATACGACTCCTTAAAACCTTATTAAAATCATTGGATCATTACTTGTGTAACAAATCGTAAAATCATTGTCAATCATAGTGTTTCTCAGTACGTCCTGAGCCACTGACTTATAATCTTGAGTTCCAGTAGCACAACGTGAGGAAGAGTCAATAAATTAGAGGGCCAAGCTCAAAACTTGCTCAAATCACATTACTACCAGCATTACACAGTACAGTAGGGATCTCAGTGACCAATATTACTCTGTCTGATTCTCCATACCCCAATTGGAAAATGGGACAAAGCAGACACAGTCGAGGGTGTTGTGTCAGATCTAAAACACTGGAGACAATCTTATATTTTCAGATCTTCATACTCCGACAATGTGGAACTATCCACTTCTTTCTATTATTTGAATATCGCTGAGAGAAAAATAATATGCGATTAATGCATTCTTTCACCTGAGGACAAAAACGGCAGGTCAGATTTAGTTCACTGCCATGGGATCTCGAGTTGACAGTGTTGGTGCATAATGGTAAAGTACCAAGACGAAATTTGACGTACAAGGTTTTTTGTTAGTGGGGGTTCAATGGAACCCATATACTCTTATACTCCTATAATAAAGCATATTTTACTGAATATAATACCTGAATTGAAACACAGCAGAAAGTAATGTTTGTGACGTCGGAGCATCAAAAAATACACCATAAATATCAAGAAAACTAAACAAAGGTGAACAATCCATCTAGAACCACTCAGACTAGTTCTTCATGCAGCAACACGCTTCGTTTCAGAACCCAAGAAATGTGATCACATCACCCCTATTCTACGTTCCCTTCAATGGCTTTCTACAGAGGCAAGATACCAATTTAAAACAGCCTGCATCACGCACAAAGCTCTACACTCCTCTTCGCCCGTACATCTAACTGAGAATCTAAAAATGTCAGGCGCTAATCAGTACTCTAAAAGTGCTCAGCCCCTACTTCTTGAGCCACCCCTCCCATCCCCCCCACCTTCAAGAGATAACGTTATATGTCCCAATCCTTTTATGGAAGTGCCTTAAGATTCTGGAACCTCCTCCCCAGAACGTCCGCATTACCTAATTTTACATGGCATTCAAGGGTACCACAAAACTCTCTTGCCACTTTTGGTTAACTTCCCATACTTTCATACTACCTTTGGAAGCACCTCGGCCTTCCCCTGCTCTATTTATTGATAAACGTTACATGATGCAGTGTTGGTTGATATTGACTGCTCTTCACTCTACGTTTGTGTTACATACTAAGTGCTGAATCTATTTTACAGCGCTCTAATGCTCCCAGGCCTAATAAGCGCTATATAAAATCAGAAACGTAAGAAATAAAAATCATATCGTATTACATTCAGTTGATTAGTGCTTAAGAGCGAAAAGAAGAGTTTTACTAGTTCAGCGGTTACATTACCCTCTTTGGCTCGTGCATGACCAGATTTTTAAGTCAAGATGCAAACGTGCCGACATTACCAAATCAGGCAGATATCTCCCGTCTTACCTCCTTTAAGAGGTTTTAGCACTCAGATACCCTCTGCATTTTCATCTAATCTAGATAAGGTTGAACGATACATTCGGATAACTCGCCCGCACTGATTCACAAGTTACAGGAACTCTTCCGGAAGGAACGTGAAGCATTGCTGCCTCATAACTCCTGCGATTGGTGAGGAAAAAAAGAGCCGCCCCGAAAGTGACTGCCACTGCACACCCAGAAGTGCTTGACACGCTGTACGTGGAAGGAAGGGTCCCTTACATCGGTGTGATGAGAGTTTAACTCCGATTAGAGGAAGAATCAATCGGCGTCCCTAGCAACGACCCGCGTCACGTGACTTATTCGTCCGGTCACGGTAACTATGTACGCTCCATGAGCCTGTGTTCCTCCAGTGTGAGGTCGGTTTTGAGTGACTGTTCCGGGATGTGCTGTGTGTGCGCGTTTCACACACAACACTGCGCGCTCGGGATAACAGAGGTGCACGGGCGCCCAGTCGCGCACCTTACGGGGAACAGTGTTCCCAACTAAGCGTACCCTTTGTGTGAAGTTAAAACCTTTGCCCAACCCTACTGCTAGTAAAATTCCATTGTCACAGCGCTGTAGCCAGCAGCTCTGCCATATTGAAGCAAATATTCACCAAAGCACAGTAGATGTAGCCACAGTTCTATCATGCTTCCCGTCTTAAACTCCTCTAACTTCCTCTTTCCTGAATTTTGGTGACCCTTAAAACCTCAACCCTTTATTGCTTGGCCCCAACTTTCTGCCTTTGCACCTGCCTGCATAGATACATAATTCAACCCTCTATTAAAGAAAAAAAAAGTTTTGCAATAATCAAAAGCAATGCATGAGTCTATTTGAAAGAAAACAAACAAAAGGCATCAGATTTCTGAAAAATGTAATAAGAATGACATTTTGAACGTTTTAATGACTGCATAAATATTATGCACTTTGCAGAAAATGTATCAGTTGCATAACAGCAGCTGTTTGATCAGAGCTTGATTATGGCAGCACCCTGCGTCTTGGACCATCAGACACTAACAGTAAACACAAATTGCTGCAAGCTTGAGAGGTGCAGGACAGCCACCAGTTAACCCACTTCAATTTATACAAAAAATGATTCCACTTCTTTAAGGTCGGCAGTTGCACCACCAATAACTCCAAAGTGACATCAAAAACCTCATACAACAATGTAACCACAAGCCTGCAACCCAACATAAGGGATACCTCAACCATGCAAGAAGAGCATGATAGAAACGAGGATCCTCTGTATCAGGGCGCAGAATTGAGGCACTATAAATGCTTCTTTTCAGAAACAACAAAGTGTCCCAATAAAGGAAATATAGAAGTTTTGTCTCTGAACCATAACATTACAATAAACACGTAACAAAAGATCCAAGAGCTAGGGACTGTGAGGTGTGTGTTTTAGGTGGCCTGGTCTTGTTGGTAATCATACTGGCAAAGCTGGGCACACCCCAAGAGAATGGTTTATACCAGACCCTGTGAAAGAGAAAGGTGAGGCCTGGTGCTGCGGGGCAGACTGGTCGTGACCTTAGGTGTGTTTGTAACCAGCTCATCAGTGGCTCACTGACCAGCGTCACACAAGAGCTGCATGCAGCCAGCGAGCTGATCGGAAATAAACACGAAGAGGATCGTTTGTGCACCGGTGTCTTTTCTTTGTTCTTTAAATAATAATAAATTTTGACTCATTCAAAGATGCATTAGTTACTGTTCATATGTATAAAGCAGCTGAACATGTACTTTAACACAGTTCTGTAGAGTATGTGCACATCAATCAACACGGAAACGGAAAACATCCTGGAAACAAAGCATTCTCGACCGCTGTTCCAAATGCAACAAGGCCCTTCTTTATTACATACAAAAAGTAACTTTTCAGCCTTGATAAGTTAATGCATTTGTAGCGCAGAAAGAAGCAATTAAATACTTCTAATAAATTAGGGCAGGACGAAGCTTCAGAGGTTTTTTTTTGCATGCTTGGCACATGTCTGTAGACAATATTGACAGTTTGTGTACTCTGAAAAGTATTTTAATCCAAGTCAAAATGGTGACTTAGACCAGGTTATGCCACATGTATCCTTGTCTAACATTGAAAAATCGTTATTCTGAAGAAATACTTTGCAAAAAACAGTGTTCTTGACCTCTCAAATGTCAATTCACAAAGCTCTGCAGAATGTCAACTTTAAGAGAAAAAAATATGTATACTTCTTACAGCATGGAGTCATGGGAAAAATATGAAAGTAGCCCGTAGTACTTCGTATGTCACTTCTGGCTTGGCTGGAGTCTATTACAGTGAAAATCGTATTTTCAGCAAAAGAACTTCACGGAGTGTCAAAATCGAGAGCTGTGCAAAGCTTTGCGCACCCCAAGAATTATTTATGGTGAGCTATTCAGTACACCCCCTTGGCAGCAAATTATTTATTTTACACGTTTCTCGCCTTAAACAAATTCCATTCATTTAAAATAAATCCATCAAAGTTCATTTCAGTACAATAAAATCCTTACTTTGTCTTTCCTGAAGTCTTTTTCTATTTTAAAACGTGGAAGGTGAGAAATAAAAGATGACAGAATGTCTGTGGGCACAGTTGTTTAATGCGAGTGTTGGGCATATGCGGGTATGGATTCTGCTCAGTTATTATCTGTAGACTGTTGGTTTCTGTAATTTTCCGTGTAAAAGAAAGTGCTGCTTTGAATCTATCGACCACAGGACTGTAGTTTACATGTATTTCACATGCCACGCCTCTTAAAAAGGGCTCTCTACTTACATTTTTTATTCCCCCCATCTTTGGGACACTCGGCATCTGAGATTCACTTACAGGCCTGTCTGATGGATAGATCGCTGGAAAGATGTCTAAATACAAACAATTTTGGAAAACCATTAGTTACTAAAGGTTTTGGTAGGGCACGAACATGAATATGATGAGGAGATTAATTTTGCAAACATGATGTACTAGAGAGGGTCTCCTAGAGCCATTCGTTTTGTGAATATGGACGTGAGTGGTTTAATAAATAAAGGGCCCGCTTCACATATTTATTTGTCAATTCCACCCAAACCAATAAACAAGCACGTGTGTTATATTCCAGCTCGGCTGCATTTTTGCTGTTACTTGAGCTGCTCACCCTCTCTATGCTGTCATGGGTCACGCGCTGACAGGTCTTCAGGCCCACCAGCCGGACTCACTGACCCCGGAGTCCGATTCGAGTGACCCTTAAACGCTTGGGCCGCGGTGGCCGCATTTCGAGTCTCCAAGAGGGGAGATCTTAGTGGGATACTCTTGCGGCCAATTCTGTGTGCTCTGCAGTGGTCAAAGTGGGAAAAAAATAGTAGGGGAACTGTGGGCAGAGAATCTGAGGGTGGGAATAACCCGAGGATTGGGAGAATGTGCCCGAGACAAAGGTGTGGCCAGAATGTGCAAAACATCCCAGTTTTTAGTATTTGTTTGGCGTTTTACTGACCAGTTATAGCTCATTATGTTATTTAATTCAACCATGATTATTTAAGATTTGATATGAGTTATTGACATTAAATACATTCACAAAGTGGGATATATTTCCAATCACAGAACGTCTCAAATGCGCTAAAAATTGGAATCGAAAAGCCATTTGCCTCCATGCCATAGAGTTTTTATCATCAGCATTTCTCCTCCCTTTTTCCACAAGAGCTGTTCAAGCATGAATAGCAAAATATCCTAGTTTGCAAATGTTTTCTATATAATTATGGCTATGCCATATTTGCCACATAATACATCTGCTGCATTATCTGACAATTTTAGCTAATAAATTGTAGCTCAAACGGATCAAAAGTTACTAAAAAATGTGACTTGTGTTGCTGTGAAGAGGACGGCCCTTTGCAAAGCTTGACTGATCACCTTTCTCACTGCTGCATTTGTATTTTACACTGGTACTACTAAGGTGAAATCTTTCCAGAGACTGTTAGCATGTGTAAAAATGTCAAAATAATAAAGTTTCAGAAAATGTGCTGCATTACGCTGCAGCCTTTTTTTTGCTGCATAATTTAGTCATCACTGCAGCATAATTTTGTCCTCATTTGTTGCATAATTCCAGTCGCCCCAAAGCAGGCAGCGCATGTTAAAAGTATTTGTGAATGAAGGGGACAGACTTTGAAGTTTGCAAACTTAGTTTGGTGTGCGTGCAAATCCTGCATTGCCGATCCCTGGTGAGTTTGAAGAACCGGGATTTAAACCCAGCGGCGCAGGGAACACGCCCAAAGTCTTCGGGTCCACCTGTCTTAGAGTACAGAGACACAGGATTCTTCTTGGTGACGCCAAAGATCAATTTTATTAGCTGCAGCCAGTAACAGAGATCCTAGAAGTACAACACGGTGTATGTTCTCAGGAGACTGCTCAAATTCATAGGGCGGAGCATCGTCTTTTATGCCAACAATCACGTTCCTGGCTAGCATCAATTACTTACAAATTGACCAATCAGAGGATGACATTACCGAAGTATCACATAACGACAAACCCACTTTCAGTTGTCCAGCCCACCAAATATGACAAGGCAGAATCCAGCATTCTTACTCGAACAGGCAGGACGGGCCCACCATAAAAGACCTCAACCCAAGTCAATAATTAGGCCATAAAGGAAGAAACAGATGAGATGCGAGATAGAGGGGTGTGTGCGTGTGTCATAAAATCAGCAGTGTCCTGCTCTCTGATCTCTATCTGACCAGCTGCTTAACAAGGAGGAGGCTCAACAAGTTTAGACTCGGGCAACAGGATCAGTTCACTCAGGTCAAACAGAAGTCAAAAAATTCAAGCTAAGGTGTATGTGTCCCTAGAGACTCGTTTGGCCACGGTCATCCTGTAGTCATCAGCCTATGTGAGGGCAACCACAAAATGGCTGCCAAGGGTTCAGACTAGATCGTCAAATACACAGTGAATCCATCGGTGTAACATGACGAAAACACTCATGCATACCGCACTTGTCATTTGCGGTTCGCTGATGCCAAAATCGTCACGATACGACAACCTTCATTTGAACGGGTTCGGGATTCACGGAACCTCAGACCCTCCTTTTGCCCTTACATAGGCAATAACCTAAACTCACGTCAATCTGAATCCAGGTCTATATTCATCAGATCATTAAGATGTTGCTGTAGCATCATCCTAGTACTTAGTAACTCTCTCTGGACAGGTCTCCTCGAACACGAAGTAGCACAAAGGCCACATATAGCAGGAGCACACTGTACACAAAGACAGAACAGGAAAAGGATAGCTAATATCATCCCAATGACCATCAGAATCTTCCATCCCCAGGTGGATAACAATCCCCAGAACCATCCCATTAACGACCAATCTCCTTCGTTCACATGTACAGACTCGGAAATCTTATGTAGCCTGGAAATGGCTTGGAAAACTGTCGGAGCGTTGTCTGGAATTAAAACACAGCAGCTCGATTGAATCAATTTACATACCCCTCCTCTATCTGCAAGTATGACATCTAACGCCACTCTGTTCTGAAGAGTCATAAGGCGATCCGACTGGAGCTCAGCAGTCAAGTTACCAAGGGCACCGGCAGTTTCGACTATGGTGGACTCAACCACTCTCGTCAATTGCCGTATGTTCCTGCTGTTAACCATAGGTCCCCAAAATGGCAGAAAACCCTTCAAGAAATCTCCCACTTCTTGTTCTGCGATATCTTCCTTACTAAAGACACCTCTAACAACACTCACTTTGTGGTAATCTGCCGCCGCTGTAAAGGTAGGAGGCAACAGGTACGAGACAAAACATGTGCCCGAGAAATCGGGGGGCAACCATGTATACGCTCTGTCATGGCAAACGAAGTAGGTACCCTTAGCTGCTAGAAACGATGGGGAAGTCTGGGACGCAAAAACATACATCTCAGTGCAAACACTCTTTCCTAACTGAGCTCTCGGATTCTTGCCATTACCTTGCAGACAGTAATGGCCCTGATGTGGTACTATCCAAATCGGAGAGGATCTTTTCGATCGCTGATTCCCACTCAGACTAACTCCATATCCAGTAACGTTCCATCCGATATACGCTAGCGACTCATCTCTCGGGATAGCCTCATAGGAAACTATTCCTCTAATCATGTCGACTATTCCCTTGACCAGAGCACTATTCTTCGGATTATCCTTCACAGAACATAGGGGGTTAACTTCACGGGCCTAAATGAACATTGTTCTGTATGCCCACACAGAACCATTGTAGCTAACTGGCAGGACCAGGTAAGGAATACCTTTTTCGGTAGTATGGGGCATAAGGCCACACACCCAACAATTAGTTGTGTTCACTACTAGCTGGTGTTGGTGCAGAAGCTGAACAAAGGAATTATTAGCGAATTCCATTCTCCTAATGGACTCATGTTCGGGCAGAGGGTGAAAAGAATGCGAAGAAACAGTAGGAGGAGGCATAGGTTGCGTGGTGGGCATGAATGTTACTGAAAAAGAGAATGTCACATATCCAATTAAAAACATCATTAAACTAAACAGCATAAACAGACATAATATTAAAAAACGTTTTCTACTCATTACTATTCACATTTTGCTCTTGAAGCTCATTCTTTTAGCAGGTCTCTCCATCCCGAAAAACTCCATCCTCTAACCGTGCTGCTCGCGGTGGATGGGTGTTCCGTGCTAAGGAATGCGCCTGTATGTCCAGGGAACGCCCTTAGACCAACCAGAACCGTCGACCTAACGTCTTCGGCTTGCACTCCAAGGACTTGGCACCGCGACCCTACAGCTGAACCCGGATGGCGGTTCGAAAAAAACAAAAATCAAAATAGTTTCTCGGAGGAGAGCTAACCTTAAAAATAGCAAAGAAAGAACTTAATTTTTAATTTGTCCCTCGACTCTCGGTCGCAAATTATAACGCTTTTTGCCAGGCAATGTCTGTTCTCGGAAAAGTAGCTCAGGTTCAACAGTGTTCAAACGGTTCAATGGAGGCACAGCTTCCTGAAGAAGATCGTCACTTTCTTGCTTAGTGTTTGTTCCAATCAAACGGGCATCGCTGAAAGGCAGAAAACGAGGCACGGTCTCAGTGTCAGAATCAGGAAGTCCTTTTTGGGCCCACCGGTCGTACGGCAGAGGCAAAGGGACCCTCTTACAATGTACGCCATGAATCCAGTTCTTTTTTACTGTGCACTCGTACTGCAGAACGGGTAGATAACAACACCAGCGGGGCTGCTTGTTCTTGGTTCGCTGAAAATTCTTCACGAGCACCCATGCGCCAGGTTCAATGGCGTGCCCTGGATCTTCAGAAGCCTGTGGCAAGGTATTATGAACCTGTTGATGCAGAACGCGCAATTTGGCCGTCAATTCGTACAGGTAGTCAAGCAATACAGGGTGCTCTATCTCACTAAATTTTGTCGGCCGCGGCACTCCCCAAATATTTGCCGGGCGACCAAACACAACATCATAAGGACTCAGACCCATTCACGAATGCACAGTCATTCTGGTGGACAGAAGGGCTAACGGCAAAGCATCAGGCCATTGTAGACCAGAGCTCGCTTGAATTTTGGGCAATTTCAATTTTAACGTGCCATTGTAGCACTCAACTAAACCAGCTGACTGGGGATGATTTGCAGCGTGGAACTTCTGCCGGATTCCTAACCCATCACACACTCTCTTCATCACTTGACCCACAAATTCACTCCCATTGTCACTCCAGACCATTCTCGGCAAACCATACCTAGGGAAAAATTCCTTAATAAGGGCTTTAGCTGTGGACAAGGCAGTATTGTCCTTCAAAGGGTAGGCTTCCACCCATCTAGAAAAAGAGCAAACAACCACTAAGACATATTTCAGGTTGTTGCACCTCTCCATGTGGATGAAATCTAGCTGCAAAGTCTCAAGCGGATACGTTGGAGGAGCAAAATGACCAGCTGGAGTTGGAGTTCCATTACCAGGATTGTACATTAAGCAAACCATACAGTTCTTGACCAAATTCTCTGCACACTTGAGAATTCCAGCATTTTGCCATACTGGAGCCAACAACTTACAAATCCCTTTCATACTGATATGAGCCATTCCATGTGCCATCGTAACCACTGGAAGTACATACGCATCAGGCAATAACCATCGCTGATTCTCTGACAACTCAACCCAACAACCATTCGAGTCCAATTTACCCTTGCTTTCTCTCCATTCATTCAACTCTTTCTCTGTAGCTTCAGCTTGGATGGATTTCACACTCTCAATCGTATCTTCACACATACTTCTATCTGGAACCCATCTCGCTGGACCCACAACATACATTCGACTCATCACATCTCTCGCAGTTTCTTTCGCGACTTCATCTGCAAACGCATTGCCACGACCAACATCATCCGTGACTTTCTTATGCGCACTGCATTTCACGATTGCAACTTGCAACGGCAAAGTAAGAGATTCAAGAAGTTCATTCACCAATTTACCATGTTGGATCTTGGTCCCATGCGAAGTCAGAAACCCACGTTCTCTCCACAATCGTCCAAAGCTATAAGCAACACCGAACGCATACTGGCTGTCAGTGTACACAGTCACTCTTTTCCCCTTTGACAACACACACGCTCTTGTCAATGCAATCAACTCTTCCGCTTGCGCTGAGTTATGTGGGCTTCAACAACAGTAATTAAAGTCGTAACAGCATATGCCACAGTCGTATCACCATTCGGAAGCTTGAAACATGAACCATCAACCCATAAAGTACCATCACAGTCTGCAAGAGGAGTGTCCCTAAGGTCTATCCTCCCTTTCGTTTCTTCCTCAGTCCTAAGGAAACAATCATGCTGTTCGGTATCATCTGTCTCAGTTGAAATCGGCAACAACGTGGCTGGATTCAATGTGTTGCATCTCTTTATATGCACATGACTTGCTAGCAAGGTCAATTCGTAACCTGACAACCGAGCACTAGTTAAGTGCTGTGTCTTGGTACGGTTCAACAAGGTATCCACTGCATGTGGAACCATCACAGTCAGTGTATTGTCCATCACCAAACCGGCAGACTGTCGGATTGAAACAGCCGCTGCCGCTGTAGCTCTCAAACAACTCGGCAACGCTCTAGCTACCGGATCCAAAGTCGACGAAAAATAAGCACATGGACGTTGCTTATCGCCACACTGTTGAGTCAAAACTGACAATGCACATCCCTCTCTCTCGTGGACATACAATGTGAAAGGCTTACTGTAATCTGGAGTACCCAACACAGCAGCCGAACACAGCGCATCACGCAATTCTGAAAAACTCTTCTGACAGTCGTCAGTCCAAGGAATAGGATTCGGAGTATCCTTAACAGTAAGAGCTATCAAAGGCTTCACAAGCAACGAAAAATTAGGAATCCACTGTCTACAGTAGGATGTAATACCCAGAAACGCACACACTTCTCTCTGTGTCGTAGGCACACTCATTTTCGCAATCGCTTGAATTCTTTCTGGGGTCAATCTTCTTTCGCAATCGCTTGAATTCTTTCTGGGGTCAATCTTCTTCCCTCCTTCGATAAGTGGTGACCTAAGTAGGTAACTTCTTGTCGACAATACTGCAACTTCGAAAGAGAAACCTTATGATGGAAATTAGACAAGTGACGTAACAACGACAGAGTAGCCTTCCTACAAATCTCTTCATTGTCAGCAGCAACTAACAGATCGTCAACATACTGAATAAGAGCAGCACCATCAGGTAAAACCAACAAATCAAGTTGTGTCTTCAAAGCTTGACTATAGATCGATGGACTCTCACAGTAGCCTTGGGGAGCGTGTTTAAACCGGAAACTTCGGCCTCCTAAAGAGAAGCCAAAGATATCTCTACTCTCCACGGCAATCGGGATGCTGAAGAAAGCATTCTTCAAATCAATCACCGAAAACCACGTGGCTGTAGCCAGAATCAAAGTCAGTAAAGCGGTGATATCAGGCACAACAGGAAATTGCGGAACAACGATCTTATTCACCTCGCGAAGATCGATCACAAACCTATATACAGGAGGCTGTGAAGAATCGGTTCTTTTCAGAACAGGCAAAACCGGACTATTGCACACATTACCTCTCGTTTCCTCAATCACACCTTTCTCAATCAGATCATAGATGATCGCCAAAAGTGCTCTTTCACCATCACTTGAGATACGATACTGTGGAATGCGTGGCAATCTAGAATTCGCCTTCAACGTCACAACGTATGGCGGAATCTCCAAAAGACCCACATCATTAGGACCACTAGGCCAAAGAGAATCAGGGAGAGAAGACAACTCAGCTGGAAGTCGATCTTTAGACAAATACATCGGAGAGATCACTCTCTTTCCCAATGTAAGCTTTACTCCTGAAGGAGAACAATAAAGCGTCGCGTACAATCTCTTTAACAAGTCCAATCCCAACAAGTTCTCACCACAACCTGTCGTCAGAATGAACGGTGCTTCGAATTCACAAGGTCCAACAGAAAGAGACAAAGGACTAGAAATCGGATTACTAACCGGGGCGCCAGAAAAACCTACTGAAACATTCGTTAAGCCAGACAAAGGTGCGCCAGGGAGTTTAGAGGGCATGATAGAACTCTTCGCAGCACCAGTATCCAACAGAAAAGGCTCTGACACACCTGATGCAATCACTTCAACATAAGGTCCACTCTGATCTACTGGAACTGAAACAACTCCCTCTCTTTGTCTGTGGCTGTCCTAGCAATCATTACCTTCCATATTCTCACCCTCAACGTAATAATCGTCCGCATAATACTGAGCCGTCCTACCAGACGCACTATTCTGCTGATCAAAACAATTCATCGAATTCTGTGGAGGCAAGGAACGCGCAATCTGGGACATACCACGTCCTCTACCTCGCGGAGCTTGTTGAACACCTCGACCTCTCACACCAGAAGCACCATTTGTGCGCTGTAACAAAATCGGACAACTACTCTTGAAGTGACCCTCTTCTTTGCAATACGCACACTGATTGGGGCCTACAGAAAAACGCTGTTGAGGAGACTCGAACCTTTGCGAGTTTCTCTGATATTGTTGGGGTTGCTGATAATCACGCTGGGTATTGAGAGGCGGATATGCTTGCTGCAAAAGAACCTTAGTCTTCAATTCTTTAGTCTTTTTATCCGCTTTCTCTATCTCATCCTTATTTCTATTCTCATAGTACTGGGCAGTAGCCAATATCTGTGCTGATGAAGAAACAGCCCAAGCGCTCTCAGAATCCTTCAACCTATTACACAACTCGGGAAACAAATTATGCACAAACTTGTCAACGAACAACCGTTGACCACCTTCTGTACTCATGTCTTGACCACTGTGGTCTACAAATGTCTCTTCAAATCTAGTGAAAAAGTCGGACACAGTTTCGTCTTTCTTCTGCTTGCATGCAGACAACTTGTCCCAATTGACACGCATAGCAGGCATCAAGGTCTTCATATAATCAATAATTCTACCAGGGAGGTCAGCAATCACAGCCTCGGGTTTAGCACCACCTACTTGTCTTTCATCTGCAGTTCTAAGATTATTCCATGTATCACCTAATTCCTGCGCGTGATCCGTATGACGAATCTTACCCCATATAGACTGTGGGACAACATTCCCAAATAACATATCTATATCGGCCAAATTCATAATACATGAACCCGCAGTTTGAGATAGCTCCTTATAAAACCCCGCAGGATTTTTACGTGGATCAGGCAGCGTCTGCTTTAGAGCTAGGACTTTGGCACGCTTCCATGGAACATGTACCCAAACGCGCTGGAAATGTGGCGGAACAGGTGGATTAGCTTGAGCATCACCAGGTCTCCAAACGGGAGGAACCTCACGCATCGGATATTGACGCGCCTTTCTCCTAACTGAAGAATCAGGCTGAAATAATGACCTAGAAGGAGTCTCACTCCTAAACTACAACAATGTCGCAACTGCTTTTTCAACATCAAAACCCACTATAGTTCCTTTCGCAAACTCGGACGGCACACGGAACAACTCCGGCGGAGTCTGTCCTACCGCACTATCTTCCCATTGTTCACGAAGGAAAGAACACATCACATCAAATACATATCTTTGTTTCGGTGCTTCCCATTGATGGAAAACATCCATAACACCCTCAAGATCATAGTACGAAGGATATGTAACCCATTTACGCGCCAAGTGATCCAGCACTGTCCGTTCACCAGGACCAGGCAATTGACTACGCAATTGCTTACGCTCTACAACAGGAGACATACCCAATGAACCCATCAGAGGAGAAAAGAGACTAGCAACCGCATCAGTCATTCTCCGTCGAGCAGAAGGAGAAGGTGACAAAAGAACAGGAGACAAAGCAGAATGAGAAGGAACCGAAATCGGAACAGCAACAGAAGGAACAGACAACACAGGTATAGGAGTAGCAGACAAAGGAGGTGGCAAAGACGGCGGCCCTTGAGAAGGCTGCACCAAAGCAGTAGTAGCCAGTGGAAGAAGAGCTGGCTGTTGAGGAACCACTGGAGGCAAAGCAACCGGAGGTTGCGCAACTACAAGTAGCGGAGGTGTGGTAGCATTCTGAACATAAGGGGGTGGCGAACCTAATAGATGCGACATTAAAGGATCTTTCACAAGATCTTTCATTTTGTCTTGCTGTTGAGGCGGCAAAACTGGATAACATTTGTCTACCGCTAATTTACGTTGCCTAAGCATCTGTTCGCTTTCTTGTTCTTCCTCATTATCCCTAAACTGTATAGCAGCTTGCACCATTGACATACCTCGTTCACGCTTATTTTGTTTCGCTAACTTAATTTCCTTCTGTTTGGCTTCCTTTCGCCAAAGGCTGAAAGAGTCAAACATTGCCGGCCGGGCTTTCTTTTTGAAGAGTCTAACTTCTACATAATCTAAAATCTCCGTGTCATAACTACCATATTGGGGCCATTTTAGGACACCATCCTTCCTAGTATACCTAATCCATACATCGTTATACGTAATGGGGCCCACGCCATGTTTTAAATAGAGCTCATAGGTCGGAGTTCCAATCGGAGGCACCGGACACGAGTCCTCCAATCGGGAATCCCTATTACAACCACAGCAAAATATCTTTCAAGTCTGCTAAGACCAGGCATCTTCGCTCACTAGTCTAGCTTCAAACTTCAAGGGAATATCAAAACGATAGCCTCGTGAATACACGAGTCCCTCGGCTTTGGGGCCTGCAGGTACCAAATCAAAGCGATCCCGAAGGATACCAAAACAAACTAAGGACTGGGAGACGCTCCACGCATACTTAACTGAAATATCGATGACGTCGCCAGAAGACCCGTCTATCGTCTCGCTTTACAAATCATCAAAGGGCTCCAAGACAGGGCGACAGTCAGGGCAGCAGTCCTTCGCAGCCGTTGGAAAGCGGGGAACTTCGCAGCAAAGACTTTCGGACCACAACGACATACAGGGGTCGATGAAGTGGTAGGCCTCCCTCCAGAATTTTCACACGAAGCTCCTCACGATCTTCAGGCTTGGACCAGTACCGCTGAAGTCGCCCCAGAGTTGGGCGCCAACTGAAGAACCGGGATTTAAACCCAGCGGCGCAGGGAACATGCCCAAAGTCTTCGGGTCCACCTGTCTTAGAGTACAGAGACACGGGATTCTTCTTGGTGACCCCAAAGATCAATTTTATTAGCTGCAGCCAGTAACAGAGATCCTAGAAGTACAACACGGTGTATGTTCTCAGGAGACTGCTCAAATTCATAGGGCGGAGCATCGTCTTTTATGCCAAAAATCATGTTCCTGGCTAGCATCAATTA
Source organism: Triturus cristatus (assembly GCF_964204655.1). Classification (NCBI taxonomy): domain Eukaryota; kingdom Metazoa; phylum Chordata; class Amphibia; order Caudata; family Salamandridae; genus Triturus; species Triturus cristatus. The sequence continues at coordinate 688,071,157 of NC_140590.1, read as the reverse complement.
CTTACAAATTGACCAATCAGAGGATGACATTACCGAAGTATCACATAACGACAAACCCACTTTCAGTTGTCCAGCCCACCAATTATGACAAGGCATAATCCAGCATTCTTACTCGAACAGGCCGGACGGGCCCACCATAAAAGACCTCAACCCAAGTCAATAATTAGGCCATAAAGGAAGAAACAGAAACAGATGAGATGCGAGATAGAGGGGTGTGTGCGTGTGTCATAAAATCAGCAATGTCCTGCTCTCTGATCTCTATCTGACCAGCTGCTTAACAAGGAGGAGGCTCAACAAGTTTAGCCTCGGGCAACAGGGTCAGTTCACTCAGGTCAAACATAAGTCAAAAAATTCAAGCTAAGGTGTATGTGTCCCTAGAGACTCGTTTGGCCACGGTCATCCTGTACGCACAAAATGGCTGCCAAGGATTCAGACTAGATCGTCAAATACACAGTGAATCCATCGGTGTAACATGACGAAAACACTCATGCATACCGCACTTGTCATTTGCGGTTCGCTGATGCCAAAATCGTCACGATACGACAACCTTCATTTGAACAGGTTCGGGATTCACGGAACCTCAAGTTGCAGATATTACTGCTGAAACAAGGTCAATGGAGGAACCAATGGGGGAGGCGGACTGGCCACAAGGGCAGTGCCGGCTTTAGCACTGGTGGCGCTCTGTTCAACAATGTTTGTTGGTGCACCCCAAATCACCATCTTCACCACGGATTCCCTCACTACCACCTTTTAACAGTGCCCCTCAAGTCTCCATAACCACACTCTCTCTCAGATGCATTTAATTTGATTGATAGCGCCACTCATACCAGTGTAGGGTGTCTGAGCACTTTATATCACACACATTACACAGAGACAATCAATGATATCTCCGGGCTTGACCCCATCTAACTGCCATTATCTGTCTGGCCTTCTCCAATGCATTCTCCCCGCTACCCGACAGCCCTGCTGCCGGGGACCAATTACCCACTTTTTCCAGCCAAGGAAGTACTGCTGCTAGACTAGATACCAAATCGGGCTGAACTGGCGTGCTCCCGGAAGGGACCCCCCTAATGGCAGACCAGCGGGGCCTGTGGGGTGTCCCCCGTTGCCCCCGGCTGCCTGCCAGTGGGGAGAGGGGCACACAGGGTACTTGGCTGACCCCCCGCCGGACCTCCTGTCCCCTCATTGCTAGGCAGATCTCCCCCAACATCCGCATTAGGCTGACAACCATTGGCATGTGGGACCGGTACGGGCTCCCCAGACTGGGGCACCACCCCAGAGGCTGACGTTGTGGCCCCCTCTGCCCCATCCCCTTTGCTAGGTAGAGGTGCCCCACCCTTCCTAGGTCTATTCATTTTAGGTACTGGTGGAAAAGCTGCTTTAGGTGCTACCCCAGTCCTCCTGGGCCTATCCTCTGCCCACTCCTGGCCATCAACCTTATCCTTTAAAGCAGCTAAAGCCTGTCCCATATCATCAACCTTCTTCACCATGGAGTCCATTGCTTCCATTTTATGTATCGTCTCCATACAAATATCCATGCTTGAACGCTGTTCGTTCCGCTTCACCTTAGGGACCATTACAACTAACACTCAGATGCCCAGTACCCTTAAAACCAACTATAACTAGACCCCCACAATGTACTCCCAAAACAATGAAGTATCATAGGTTTATAAAAAACACCCAAGACTAATGCAGGCCACAGGCACCCCAACAATTTACTAAGCTGATGGCTTTATACTAGGGCACTCTTGCCCACTGCACAATGGTCTGGGACACTGCCCAGACCCTTACCTTAAGAAGTAGCAGCCCAGGCCGGCCACTAGCACCCACGCAACCTGAGCCACGCCCACCAGCTAGTCCAGTGGGTCAGTGAGTAATCTTTAACCCACGTGGCTCCCAGAAGCAGTGGAAATGCAGGCCCGCCGGTACTGCCCCAATGAAAATCCCCGTGTCCTTAGCCGATTTTTCTATGAACAACCACGTAGGTGCTGGCCCACACACCTGCAGTGGGACAAGAAGGAGAAACAAAAACAAACTGCTCCCGGAAATTCCCGTTTCTCAGCTGTTAACCGATGCCCATATCAGCTGGGTGGCATCCAGGAAGAGAGAGCACACCCCCAGCGGTCTCGCCGCTTGAAACCAGCTGCTTCCCCTTGACAATCAGCTGTTGTAGGCGGCGCTCGCAGGGGGGAAATCAGCTGCCCTTGATGTAGCACCTGCCGGGAAACAAAAAGAGAGTAAACGCGCTCCCCTGCCGCTTCGTGCCCAAGTGATATGGAACAGCTGATTCAGCCCTCCACCGATCCCCAGTCAAAAATAGCCTCAAAATCAGCTGCCCTCGATGCAGCGTCTGCAGGGAGACAAGAGGAGAGTGAACACGATCCCTGCCGCTTCAAGCCGACGAAATAAACCGCTGATTCAGCCTTCAGCTGATCCCTAGGAATACTCCTGCAGTAGAAGACAAAAGAAAAAAGAATCGTTGGGGCCTCCGACTGAGGCCCTGACCCAACACGCGACCTGCAGGCTGTGGAGCGGAGAAAAGGAGACCGTCTGCTCTGCTCCCCAGCCTTTTTAAAGTGCAGGGTCAGGCAAGTCAGTTCTGACCGGCTTGCCCGACATTGGCCGGACGCATGAACCAGAAGCACTTGTAAGTGCCTCCGGTTCACACCCGAGCAGCCAATCATGTGTGGGGGCTCAGGGGAGGCAGGGCGCCACATCAATTTTGTGCGCGGCACGCCCTGCCCCCCCGGGTGTGGGGGCTTGGTTCGACCACCATACTGGCAGCGGGCCGAAGCTGTGCCCGCCTTGCAAAGACAATCAATAAAACGTGCGTAAATCACTGTATAGGAAATGTTACATAATACTAAGGAGTACAAGGTGTAGGAGTCACATAACCACCATACTAGCAGGCAGTATAGTTTAATAGTGATTGGTCTGAAGAAACGCAAACTTAGAATTTAAAATAATACCATGGTTGGAGGTTCTCTTTAATAATCAGAACTGATTTCTATCCAAATTAACACTTTTTGCAACATTAGGATAATCAAAGACTGGGGGGAAAAAACATAACGCTCTAATTTATACCTTGCAGTTTGCATGCAGCTCTTAAATGACAGTTAATAGTTCACTGTTCTATGTTTGGATTTTAACTTATAAACTGCAAATAACAAAATGATCTTTCTGACAAAAGCAGTAATCCACTGTCCTATTTAAATTATGTGCACTTTGTGATCGACATGTTACATGTGCTTTGCAGCAGGCGCATTAGCCGTCTGCGCTATCTTTCCACGAGTCAAAACTTACACTAGACAAAACTCTGATCTATCTCTAGAAAGAACATTAATCACCGTAGATCTCATTCCATTTTTATTGTTGCCGAAAATTTATGGAGGCCAGAAAAGAGGCAGCAAGACCTTTGAAACCATAATATACTTGCAAGCACGACGCCCCCACCCAAAGTCAGCGCCTGTTGTGTCACACCGGCCACACCACCCTAAAGGCGGCCCTTCTCAAGGGTCCTGTGACCTCAGTGGTAGAGTCACTGTTGCTCTAGGGTGTGCTGCTTCATAGACCTGCACGCAAGACTGGAGGTGAACTTCAGTATGGATTGTGGTGGAAAGGCCTTCAAGGGTAACCCACACTTGCCACCACTAGGTCCCACCTGCTGGTGCTAAGACACCACGGCTTCTAAGGTCTTGCAGTGCCTTCTAAGGTCTAGCATCAGAATGTGCTCCCTCAGGAGAGTGGTCTGGGGACTGGCTATGAAGGCTGAACCTGGTTCCCCATATCCAAATTCGGGAGCTCTGGCCATAGTGCCACATTCTCTCCCCCACTGAACACCATACAGCTCCACTGAGAGAAACTTGCATTGCCTTTAACTACAACCGAATTGTGCCCCTCTTTAAACACCTGGATGTGACTCAATTCAAATTGCGCACCAGAAAAGAGTAATATGCTGCCTGAAAATAAGAAATAACATCCTGGAAAAAACAAACACTCATAGGGAATGCAAGATTAAGTAAAGCTTGTGAAATGTAAGTAAGAACAACATGGTTACCTTAACGCTTTTACACTCATTCAGAAATCAAGGAGTGCTTTTGCCTGAAAAGTTAAGGACATGACAACAGGGCCCGGAATGGACCCATTTCAATGTCCATTCCTCAAATCCTTACAAAACATAAGCAGTATGGTGTAAAAAGACCACATCCCTGAACACAGAGCCCGGTAAACATTTTGTTTTCCACTCCACCATCAATCATGCATTGCAATCCCTCCAGAATTGGTACACTTCCCCACCCGGGAAAACAATGCTGTTCAAAGAAGCTTCACTGGCAAACTCTGTATAGTGAGCTTAGGTGTGTGGGTGTGAATAAAATCAGTCTGGCCACTTTGCAACGACTCTGTCTTGGTTTTTTTCTTTTCTTCATATTTTGAACCCTTTTATTCCCGAGGCTGCACTTTGGAAAAGAAAAATGTCACAAAAAGACAACATTTTCAGCAAAAGTGTTTTTCTTTTTTAGATCCATTTCACAGGGGAACAAATAAACGAAAGGAGGAAAGAGAGGGTGAGAACCATTTCTTGAAGTCACGGTTTTTAGTAGTGAGGAGGAGCTAGACAGAAAGAGAGGGAGTAAGAGGAAGAAAGAGAGAAGGGGGGCAGCTACCAGTGGCAAAGCAGGAGAAGTGGACAAAATCATTGTGTACTCTGTATAAAAAGGAAAAGACAGAATTCTTTTCCTTCTCTACTTACCCGCCCATCCCCGCAGAGTCAGAAAGGCCGAGCCTTATCTGTAGGACATGGCTATTTCTGCCCTCCTGGGACTCCTGTTATTTTTCTTAAAAGTAGGGGAACGAGATCTATTGAATTAAAGAAGTGAGGGCGCGCCGTGCCCTGCCGCTCCCGCCCACTTCGACCACTGGTGCTTCCAAACATGGATTACCAGGGCCCACTCTGCATCAAACAGGACAGGTACTCTTCGAAACCCGGGGCCTGATTTATCCAGGTGCAGGTTCACCCCTGGTAGAATAGGGGAGTTTCCACCGTTAAGGCGGAGGAGCGTCGCCCCACTAATTAAGTTGGCCTTAAAGATGAAAAATAAAATAGTATTAAAGTTCATTTATTACCATTTAGTTTTTCAAAACCCGGTCCCTGGCCGAGTATCAGGACGGGGGGGTGGGGGGGGCTTTCTGCTGCTGCCAGTCAGACAGCAGCAGAAAGCAATGATAGGCAGGGCACTTTAAGTATAAAGTGTGCATGTCACTTTGGCCAGCCAGACATCTGCATTTTAAACCACAGCTGGTCTAGAGAATGCATAGGACTCCAGTGTCCTCGGGAGGGCTAAAGAAGGCCGCTCCCCCCAATCCTGGTGCTGCTTTTGTGCCGCATAAGAGCAGCACCAGGATTGGTTAGTGCAGTTTCCTGGCTCCTGCATTGAACCTGCCTACCTGGAGAAGAACGGAGAGAAGAGGACGTCGCCCCAGGAATGTAAGACAAGTTCTTTTTTTAACTTATTTTTTTACTTTTGATTTTCTCACACATGCCCCACCACCGCCGCAACTGCATAGTGGGCTAGAGTATGAGCTGTGAGACAGCCCTTGACCCCGCCCCACCCCTGAAGCACCATGAGGGTAGCAGACACCGCCACCCTGGAATTCCCCTGGACCCTCTTGCTCCACCTCAACCCACAGCAAGCTTCTGTCACCATTTACCATTGGCTCGCAGCAGAAAGTAAATAGAAGTAGAAAATGGTGTCTTCTGTCACCGTAAGAGGAAATTTCATGTGAAAAAGGACCATTTTGGCAGGAATAATTAAAAAAAACAATTTTACTTCAGTGCTCAATTTCTCCTCTTTCACAGTAAGACAACTATTACTTAGATTGAGTGGCAGCCGGCATGGCTCACTAGTGACAGGGAGGGGGCGGGGCGGGCGCAGGGGTGGAGGATAGATTTTGCAGGCGGGTTGGGGTGGGGTCAAGGGCGCGGGGGGGTCATGCAAGAATGTGCAAAACAAAAAAGAATGTAAAAAAAGTAATTTACCTTCCCACCGGGTCCGTCGTCTCTGCCCCATGCCTCAGGAATCAGGAAGCAGAGCCAGGCCCCACTGACCAATCACAATGCTGCAATGCAGCATTGTGATTGGTTTTGAGATCCTGGTTTGACACTCAACCAGGGAATGGGGGCCTGGGCATGTTCTACAGGCAGGCTGTAATGCAGTCTGCATTGAGAACGGGGAAAGTGCACATGACTGGTTTGGGCAGCCCGAGAGGACCGACCAAACAGTCACTGCGTGCTTAGGAGTGGGCAAATCACTTCTCCCCTGCTCTGAGAGCAGAGCAGCCCGTAACACCCACCCACCCGTAAAGCAGCACAAACATAAAATGGTAATGGCTGAAAGTTATTATCGTTTTATATTTTCTCTTCTCGCACTTCTTGAAAGCAGTGGGGTGACACCTCTCCGCCACAGCAGAGGAGCCGCCACAGCAGAGGTTTTGATTTCTTTTGCGGTTTCATCCTTCGTGATAGGAATGTAGACAACTCATGGTGAAGTTATGTTGCAGCAATGGGGTTGCTGGTTACCAGTAATGGGGCAACTGAAATTATATGAAAATATCACTATAGATGGAGCACGCAATGGAAGAATGCTCATATTATGTGTTTATCTTCTTGAATAGCCTTGAGAAAGGAGTTTTTCCCTCGAAACAAGTGTTGGCTGTGTGTTTTTGGGTTAGAATTTAATAAGAAAACTGCAAAGCAAATCAAAACCTATGGAAAATGTGTGTTTCCGTGCAAGAGGAGAAATAAAGCAAAGAAATAAAATGGTATGATTGGGATGGACTACCTGCTTCAGAGAGAACAACTTGTAACAAAGACCTCAGTGTCCGAACCTGTGTCATTTGCACCTTCCATAGCACTCTGGGATCCTGCAGGTGTCAATTTGTACATTTGAAAATAAACTTTTTAGAGGAATGCTGACAAATAATAGCTGCTACTTAAAAATAATACAAAAATACATTAAATAAAAAGCACACCTTGAACCAGCTTTGAAACTGAAGAAAAAGGAATTGTTTTAGGTGGATGTGAACAATCTGCAGAGTCTCAAGTTGAAAGGAGGGAAAGGGGGCGAATCCACTGCCCCATGTTGTACACTGTGGTGGGTGGAAGCAAGAGGTGAGTGACAATTTAATGGACAAAAGAATGAGCCCACTGCCAAAAAGCCCCTTCTTGTGAATTATCTATGTTTTTGGGGAAAAACAATTGTCTGACGAGACATCTAGCAGCCTTAAAGGACAGATCTAAAAACAGTGTGCAGGTGCATACAGGGCGTTTGGCATGCTTGCTTATGAGCACCATGAAAGAAGCTCAGGTGTGAGCCTATATGAAGTGTGAAAGGGAGAGAATAAAGAAACACATTTGCTTATTTCCAAAAGTACTATGCAAGGAATTTGTGAAAAACAGGCAAAAAGTAAGTAGAAGTATGAAAATTATCTGCCTTTAAATGCTTTGTGTAGTCCCTTCAAACGTGTGATATTACTGCCCATGCCTTCAGTGTTAATTAGAATATTGTAATGTTAAGAGGCCCATTGAAGATCATTTAGTGGCAGAGGGCCAATAATGGCTGGTATAAACCTTCTGCTCTAGCAACCCTCAAAATGTGCTCCTCTCTTTCACATTGTTAATTTAGATTGTTCTACCCTCAGTGAGGAGAAAGGTCTAATAGCTTTACATCCCTTCTTCCTCCACAAAGGCCCTTAGAGACCAGTACAGCCTCAGTGGCATGCTATGATGCCAGCCCAGCTAGATAGGCAGAAAGACATATGTGTTAACACAATATGGAGCATATTCCTGTATCCCGCTGTTAGCCTTGACAATGAATGAATTAGTGGCCACTGTATAGGTGCAGCAGGAAGTTTGTAGGGTGAATTGTATGTTTATTCCCCAGCCCCCTCCCTCCCTCCGAGGTCACAGGGAATCCTGCCTTTTGACTGCAAAAGCCCCATGTCATTGTGTGCTTGTTTTCAGGACCTCCTGAAATAACAAAAGCTCTTGGTATTGGGGGAAAAAGAAAAGGGGTGAAATAATAGTTTTTGAGACCCAGCAGCGTGGGCTTCTCCTGAGAACGCTGCCGGAGTCGCCTAGCCTGAAAGGGCCCTGGCCCGCTCCTCAGAAAGATGACTTATTGTTTGATTTGGCTGAGAGGCAGATTAGTACCCCCAGGTGGAAAGTCAGACTCCGCATTTAAATAAGGTTGTTATGAAAGGTGGGGAGCCAGGAGCCCCCAGGCCGCATTGTGCGCGCTATTCTCTGCTCTGTAATCTCTCTTTATTTTCTGCGCTGCCTGACCCGAGGGCGCAGCGTCTAATTACAAGGTCATCCTGCTAATATTGTCATTTCCAGCCAGTGGGTGTGCAGCCATGGAAACGCCACACTGCTTCCAAGATGCTGGAGGAACTTAACCCAAAGTTGTCCCCTGTCGCCATTATACAGAGGACTTTCGCTTCCTTTGTGGCCTGGCCTCGTTTGGTGTTTTCAACTTCATGCGTCGCTACACACCTATTCACCAGCATCCAGCGGCAGTGAGGGGCGACAGCAGTATTAAACAATGACGTTTCTGGAGCCCAGGGGTGTTCCTGCGGGATACATTAACGCACACGTCATTAATGTGTACACAACGGCATGCCACTCCAGATAACAAATCTGCAAACTGCACACGGCCGTCGGGACACACTGCTGGAGTTACGCTAGGAGCGTGAGGTATCAGAACACTAGTCCGTTGTAGATACCAAACATTATAATGCTCTGTAAAGCACACGGGACAGATATATAATTTATCCGTATGTGAAAACACCAAGTCTCATAGTTACCAAGGGTTCGCGTTGCACTCGTGTCATGCAAGGCACCGCAAAGTAATGCAAGCCCTTAAGTCAGATTTACCACGCTGTGTGGCTCTGCCTGGCTTAGTAAAACTAGAGTAACACAAGGCAGTGCAAGTCACTGCCTTGCATTACTCTGCGTTGTAAGGTTCCTGCACAAAAGCAACCCTGCCTGTAACGCAGGCACACTTGCACCATGGTGCAAGGGTGCCTGCATCGGGAGCCACAAGTGCGCAAGCACAGGGAGAGAGCAGGAATGCACCGCGTTAGTAAATATGATGCTTTCCTGCTCTCTCCATTTCACATAGCACACCGCACTAAGTGGTCTTGATCTGTTGCTGTGCACCAAATGGTGATAAATCTGGGCCCAAGTTTATGCACATTGTGAATTCTTAAGTAGGCTGCCTGGCTGGCTGGCTGGGTGGTTGGATGGACAGACGGATGGATGAAGGATGAATGGATGGATGGACATAAATATATGACCCTAGATAACTGGATTGCACCAGCAGTATACGTGTGCTAGGCCTGCACAAAATTTTAATTGTATCAACGAAATTCATGTAATTTCCAATTTTTTCCCACATAACAGTAATACATTTCTTGAAATTTTGCAAAACACACATTTTTTTTGCGCAAGAGATGCTCTTTTGCAAAGAAAATGCATCACCAAGAGACATTTTGAGCTCAAACAAATCTCATGTTGGCATCACGGAAAACCTTTTTATACATAGTGCGTGCTTGCATCAAAAAAGTAGTGGAAGATACCCGCAAGTCATATTTAACTTTTAATGATTAGTTTTGAGTGACTTTTATGAAAGTTAATGAAAAATTATATGATTTCGCACAGCACTAATGTCTACCTTTTTATGTACTGCTGTCTAAGTCTATATTTATGGTTACAGTATAGTGTTATGTAAACTTTATTAGGACTTTTTCTTTGCATAAAATAAATATCTTGATCATATTTCAACTTCCCTAAAATTGGAATACAATACAATTTCAAAATATACATATTCCATAATTTACCGCAAAAGTAGCACACTTTTTGACCCCTGCTGTTGTCGTTTTTATTGGGCTAATTTCAGCCATCGGGTAAGTGGCAGTGATTGGAGTGAAAGGAGGAATCGCCAGATTTTACATTATCAATATTCGTTATGCTCTGGTCTGGAAACTACAGGACTCTTGAGATGGTCTCATACACTGCTGTTGCACAGTAGTTTAATCAATATCATTTGTAAATTTACAAATGAACAGAAACGTAGTAAATTATCCTATTTGTTTCCATTTGTTCGTCTTTACTCTGCCAGGACACAACCTGCTAGTGATCTTTTCCAGGAATAGTCCACCTAAATATGATGTTATTTCCTTTAAAAAAGATAGGCTAAAGAGGGAAAGCCTTTAAGAAGAGGCCCCAAACTTATTTTTCCCATTCAAAGTTTTAAAGAGAATTTGCACACCACAATACAGGATAGGCTGCTGGAAAGAACAGCACCTAACCTGGAATAAACTGGAACGCCCTTTACGCAGGAACCACAGCCAAACTTCAGAAACGTCTTCAGCGCATACAGAACGCCTCCGCATGACTCATCCTCGACATCCCCGCCACAGCCACATATCTGCCCACCTGAGAAACCTGCACTGGCTCCCGTCAGCAAGAGCATCACGTTAAGGCTCCTCACCCACGCACACAAAGCACTCCACGACATGGGCCCCGAATACCTCAACAACCGCCTCTCGTTTTACACTCCTACCCGCCAGCTCCGCTCCGCCAGCCTCGCCCTCGCCACCGTCCCACAGATTCGCAGAACCACCACGGGAGGAAGATCATTCTCCTACCTGGCCACCAAGACATGGATCTCCCTCCCCGCACACCTAAGACTGACCCAGGACCATCTCACCTTCAGGAAACACCTCAAGACCTGGCTATTCGAGCAGTAGCGGCCCCCCCTCCCTTCAGCGCCTTGAGACCCTCGCGGGTGAGTAGTTCGCTTTATAAATGTGTTGATTGATTGATTGATTGAACTTGTGCTCTTCGTCTAAACGAGCACCCTCATTTTAGTTTGGTGAAAGAAAATCCGCATTTTTAAAATGCACGCAAGTTTAAATGCTTGGAAAAGGCTTTGGGTATGATATTGAGGGAAAGAACATGTGCTTTTTTTCAGTAACACAAGTAAAAGGGGAGTGGGGGGTTTACAGTGCGGAATTCGGCGCCACCTAAAGAGGTTCTGCTGTCTGTAGCCAGCATTGCCGTCGCTTTTTGTAACTTAAGGCAGCATGTTGTATAAGCATCGTGTTCAAAACGTGTCTCCTGTACTCAAGCAACGCAGAGCCTTCACCCCCTCGCAGACACCGTTGTCTGTTTCCAGAAAGACACACTAGCCTTGTGTTGTCGTCCATAAGCTAACGTTCACTTTCAGTCATTAAACACCTGTCCTTGGAACAAGTGAGATAAGTGCCGCATTTTTGTAATTTCTTTATAGTGGGTAGCTTTTCTTTATACCCTCTCCAGTTTTTATCCACGCCTAAAGCACATCTTAAGTGTTGTGCACTCCTGAAGCCAGCCCTGATCACGCGCTCTGTTCATGGCATGCCACTTCATGGCGCATCAATGTGCACACGCCGTGAGAGGAAACACTGGGCAGTGCCAGTACAACGTGGCTGCTCATCTGCATCCTCTTTCATGATGCCTTGGTGCGCTATTTGCTGACCTACCTGCTTGTGATTGGCTGACAATGTCTTCTGTCTTATTGGTCTTTCATTGAAAACTACTTGCAACTAACACAAGCATTTGCAGTGTAATAGGTCTCGCAGTTATGAGAGTTTCAGCTATTGGCATTGTAAATAACAATGCCTTTTATTTATGTTTTAAAAAAAAAAAGGCATTAATATTTGCAATGTCAATAGCTCAAACTCACGTAAATGCGAGACCTATTGCATTGCAAATGCTTGTTTTCTAAGAATTGTATCCATTGGTTTACACTCTTGTACCTGCACTGGGGCATCAGTTTCCTTTGCAAGTGGTCAGTCCTTCAGTTGGTGGCCAGGCAGCTCCTACCAGGCACCAGGGCCCAGTCCTTCGTCCATGTTGCTGCCCCTCTACTGTGCCACCAGTGCTCAGTCAATGGGTCATGGCTCCTGCAGCCGTTTAATGTCATCAATGCCCAGTCCATTAGTTGCTTCTCGTACACCTGTGTTATGGCATCATTACTCTGCCCTGCTATAGTGACAACAGTGCAACATCGAAAAAATCACAACTGGTTTTATAACAACAATCACACCGACAAGCGCACAGAAACGATGTCCCTGAACATAACTCACAGCCCCGTTTCAATGATGTCTGCAGCGACGGCCCGTATAGTGCGTGTTACCGGGGCGGTGACGTGGGGCAGAGGTGGCGCAGGGTGGGGGGTTGCAAAATGCGGCATACGGCCGATTGCAGGTAAGTTACAAAAAAAAAAAAAAAACGAATTTCGTTGCGCGCGCAGCATCGCCAAATGCGATGCAGCGTGCGCAACAAAATTCGTTTTCTTTATTTTTTTCGTAACTTACCTGCAATCGGCCGTATGCCGCATTTTGCAACCCCCCACCCTGCCCCTCCTCTGCCCCACGTCCCCGCCCCGGTAACACGCCCTATACGGGCCGTCGCTGGATGTCTGACATGCCTGATCGCCTACTGTGAACACCCACGAAGGGTGATCGGCAGGCAGCTTTGCAAGAGATTCAATAACAACGAAATGTACATTAAAGCACACTCTTTGTGCCAGTCCAATAATTATTCTTTTTCACTTGTAAGGGTCAGCCACCAGCCTAGTGTGATAAAACATCAAGACAAACTACAGCATTGCTGAAGTAATTGATAAGGAAGATTTTGAATATTTGAACAACTGATTCGCTGCAGTTAAAGTCCCATCCATTGTTAGGGTTAAAGTATCTCTAAAAAGCAGAATATTTTGGATTTCGAGCTAATCCACTCCAGCAGCCATCTCGTGAATAGAACACGGCCTTCCTTCCACACAACCATCGCAGCAGTGTAGTAATGGTATAGTAAAGTGTTTAGCGTGGAAGCCCGTCCCCCTGGAGCTATCTATCTATCTATCTATCTATCTATCTATCTATCTATCTATCTATCTATCTATCTATCTATCCATCCATCCATCCATCCATCCATCCATCCATCCATCCATCCATCCATCCATCCATCCATCCATCCATCCATCCATCCATCCATCCATCCATCCATCCATCTCTGTCTGTCTGTTTAATGATAGCTATCTCTCCGTATGCAGCAATCAAAAGATTTCTTTTTATCAATAAATCGTTCTCTCTAACTATGTGTGTATCAATCTATCACTCGATTTACCTATACATCTGTTTATCTTTAAATGTATTTATTTTTCTAGGACTATGTTGTCTGTGTATCGTGCATCTGACATCTATACTTAAAAAAAAGTGCATTCATGTTTGTGTTTTATTTTGTGTTTGTAGGATGCACAATCTGTTAGTAGTATCTACCTATTTGTCTTTCTCCAGAGACAAGATGATGCTTGTTGAGGTAATGGTAACAACAGTAGTGTATTTTACATATGAGTGACCTAAGATGGAATGATAAAGCACTCCGTTTCACGTGCTGGTGGCACAAGTGCCTTTGGTGTGCTTAGAGGAGCGGCTGTTGGCTGCACTCACCCTGATTCCCCCAGCTAGTGTCCGCAGTAGTGGTTTGTTGACACACATCACCTTCTCTTGGCCTGCTTGCTAGAGGATGTGTTAGCGCCGGCAGCCTTATCGATCCAAGGACCTGTCCAAAGAGAATACGCCGGAGCGCAGACAGCTTTACTGAGACATCCAAAACTTCATGGGATAAAAGGCATTGTCATTTACAGTGCCAATAGCTTATAATCATGCAATTTAGCATGTAAAGACAGAGATACTTGTTATTTTACCAAAAGTATATGAGGTTTCTGTTCAAGTGGAAGTCCAGCAAGAAGTTACGGAATTCATACTCCGCTAATTACGCCCACCCTTAGTCTACTTATAGATATAAATATACTCTATTTGTTATAAATTATTGTGTCCTGTCTCTGACCTATTAACTGTTTGATACTGATAAATGCATTACACTTGTTTTCAATTGAGTTAAGCCTGACTGCTCTCTGCCACAGCTACCCAGGACTGAACTAAGTTTTGATTGAAATAACCCTAACTGAACCTGATCAGCTCCCTTATTACTTGGTGCGGTCTCACAGCCACTCCAACTAATAATCCACTTTTCTCACAAAATATAAATGTGTGCAATTGGTTATTCACCATATGTAAAGGTAGCCTGGGATCCAGTCTAGGCATTAATTGAAATACTACATTTAAGATTCATGGTGGCAAAGAGTTTTTCTTTTTAAGAGGTACTGTAAAGCTGTTATCAGTTCTGGAATGCGTCATTTAAATTGAAATCTAGAAAAGGAATATTTGCTAGCTATAGTTGGATTGTGTATCACTAAATACATTATCTTTTGAAAGCACTGTAAGCATTGAAACTGAATCTTTTTGCACATTTTGCAGCAGCCTTTCTTATGGTGTGTAGAGCTACTATGTATTACATTTTTTAAAATGACTCAGCCCATCCTATACTGTGTGCACAGCTTCTTATAATGAGGGCGATGCATTTTTACACTAATGATGGTGCCGCTAAGGGTCCTTTCTTAACTCGGCTGCAAGTCTCATCACAGGATCCAAACGAAACAACTACATCTCTCCTGATTTGAAGTCGCTCAACTGGCTTTGATATGAAGCCAGGTTTTAATAAAAAATTTCCTGCATGACCCATAAAGCCCTGCAGTTCAACACCCCTCTGTACCATGCACAAAAACGTCAATTATCTGGTGGTTCCAGATCCTCCAGCAGTTCCAACACCCTTTTGCTGAAACTTCAAAAGTTTCATAGAAAGGAAACTTATAACTGTGCCTTCTCAGGTATTGCCCAGAGAATCCAGAGCTCCTTTCCTCCGGAACCCAGACTAAATCCCTCAACGGCTTCATTCAAAAAAGAAGGGAAAGTACTACTGATGAATACGTTTATGAACTAGATATCTATGAACTCCCCCCTGGGTTACGTTTTGATGCATCCTCTCTTCACACTTGGCTTTTCACTTCCCTCTACGCCACTATATATTGACTCATCGAACTTACCTTGTTGGGTCTACCTCCCCAGCTTTGTCGTGCAACTTTCTGCATTGTCCCCAATTATAATGTTGCTGTTTATGTTCTTACATATAGACTTTTGGTTCTGCTCTTGATAGGGCCTCCTCCACCAGCTTGTGATTTTGACTTCTTGTATGCCTCATGAATATCTGTTATATTGTCATATTTGTTCTTGATCATTTGGTAAAGCGCTCTGATACCCTTTCGGGTCATGTTCGCGCTATATAAACCTATAAATAAATAATGACATACATATTCACAGAGCTTCCTGTCACAGGCTTGGACTTCCATAGCGCTATAAATACACATACTATTCCCCAATGCACCAACCAGGATTTAAATTAGTGACACTCCTGTTATACACACACATACCTGAAGTCATCACATCAACCAACTGAGCTTTCCTTATGGAAAAATGCATTTCCCACCGGTTAATTTAATTAGCATTTATTATTCCCTTAGGTGTGTGCATTACATGTTATATGCCATTACCTGTACTTGAAAAACCAACAAAATAGAGACAAAATATATTGATCTTTTTAGCTACATTTCTGACTCTATGCAAATCACATTTTCCACATTCTTTAGGTCTGGTGATAGCCAAGACCTTTTAAATTTACCAAAAGTATGTGTGCAATTTATTTACAAGAGCTTTTCCACCGGCCTTCTTTATCCACTTGTTGGTTGTTGTGTCATGTGCATTTTTCTTCTGCCAAATACAGCACGAGGCAAAGACTGCCAACTTTAGCTATTGGGTGACCCCACTGTGAGAAATGGCTTTCTGCCTTTTCATAACAAGCACATTAACTCTCAAAATAGTTCAATTCAATGCCTAGGACTACTATGACAATGTGTGCTTTCTGAAACCAATAATACTTTTGCTTTTAGCCAAACATGTTTGTATTAATTAGCAAGGACCTAGTAAACACGCATTGACAAAGCCAAAAGACTTGCAGCCAACGCCCAATCTATAGGCTTTGTCAATGCTTGTTGTTTATGCACTTGGACCTCTGATAATAGCATGCAAAGCCTTCTTATTTAAATGCCCCAAAGCACTGTGTGTCATCTAGGGAATAACTTAAATTTTGAGGTCAGAGGAAAAGAGATTTAAGTCATCTTGAATTATGTGTGAAAAGCAGTATTATGTCTTACTTATTCTTGGTTTGGCAGCCTCCCTGCTACTTTAGCACTATGACCTACAAAGGAAGTGTGGAGAGTAAATGGCTGTCCAAGGATAACTACATTTAGCCACATTGCACCAGGAGTTATCTTTCAGAAAAAGAAAAAACATTTTACTTTCTGGCGAGGTCCCAAATCAATTTGTATTTTTCCTTGATTAGATTTTGTCTCACCTCAGATAAAGGTCTGAAGGATTGAGTTTCTACATTTTTAAACAAATTATTTAACTTTCCTAATTTTACAAATCTATTTTTTGAGGTTTCTAAAATTTAAAGTCCTCTTACATACATTTTAAAACTCTTCAATACTGTGTTGATGTCTTTAGCGCAGTCTATGTTTGTGGAGAGATTTTCTTTGCCACTTTAATTGTAATTCTGAAATCTACACCTTTAAAAGTGAATACTTCTAACTTCCACACAAAGGAACTTTCTTCTTTTTAAAGAACTTTCCTTATCAATTGCCTTGAAGTGTGGTCTGATATATGTACATTGTCTATGTCTGCAGAAATAGTAAGGGGGATATTCTCAAGAACGTGTGACAAATATCGCAAACTTAGCTTAACGCAACTTTGCACATCGCAGTCTATCGCCGAAAATAACGCTGTGTTAACGTTGTATTCTTAACCCGGTGGCACCATGCGATAGTCTCACGATAACGCGCCAAATGACCGCGTAAAAATCAATGCGAGGCCGAAAAAATGCTAAACACGGAAAAAGTTGCGATACAAAAATCAGCAATAACCAAGGACAGGCCTGCAATTCCCACGCGTCATGCAGGAAAATGCACCTTAAAAGCAGAGCAAAAAAACTAATTTTAAAAAAGTGCGTAGCACCATGGATGCACCCGGACCGAGTGCAGAGGACAACACAAGCCCCACAGACGACCAGCAAGGAACCTCGGGGTCGGGGAAGGCCAAGGAGAAGAGGAAGACCAGGTTCAGTCTCCAGGAAAACAGGATCATCGTTACAGAGGTGATAGAACACTACCAACAACTGTTCGTCACCTCCGTGTCATTGTCAACAAAGACGCAAATATGGCAGATCATCTTGGACCATGTGAATGCAGTTGCAGCATTGAAGAGGCGCTGGAATGATGTGAAGGGAAAAACCAAGAAGAAACTCGATGCCAACATGAAAGCAGCAACGCAGATTGGAGGTGGGGGTCCAGCGGCACACCAGGAGCTGGATGACATGGAAAAAATGGTGGCCATAGTCATCAGTCGGGATACAGTGCCAGGAGTTGTGGATCCGGACACTGCTCAACATGACCTGACACAACATCAACAGGGTGAGCACCAACAAGGGACTGGGGAGGCGGGGGGAGATGGGCACAATGGCACACATGCACAAGTGAGTAGAGCACACTGCACACCCACAATGCCTCTGGATCAAGTCCCTGATCCCCTTGGCACACTGCAGCACACATACAAACAGCAAGTAGTACCCCGTCCACTATGGGCACAAAGGAGTCCCTCCCCACACAGCACCAGTCTCACAACCTACCCATGGACACGTGTTAAAACCAGCAAAGCTGCGTGTCTGTGAGCCACACTGACAATGCAAGTGACACTGCATGACGAATAGCATGGCTGCAGTCCAATTATCATGACATGGTGCACGCCACGACACTGAGGTAGCTGAGTGTGGAACGCATCCAGAAAGGAGCAGGTCACACTCTGACACATCCACGTGCACAAACAAACCCTGACGTCAACAACACATCTGAGATAAACCATGCCCAAGAGTCCAAAATACGAACAAGAGACAAAATTAGCCAAGTCTGCAACATCTCAGCACTGTAGAAGCACAGAAGTCAAAGGCACACCGCCTCAAAGGGATGAGGAGCAGCAAAATCACAGCTGCGGGGGCAACTCTCCCACAATGCAGCACACACACATAGCAATAACAGCACATCAACATTGACGACAATGTGGTACAAAGTACAACACTTCAACTGGTTCCGCTTGTGTGTATAAACTGGCCAATCACATCTGACATAGCAGGAAAATGTAAGATGAAAATGTACATGTACAACCTCACATCCGTGATGTAGTTCAAATGTCCACTGTCCTGCATCAAAAATCAGCTCCTCCCAAACAGTTACAATGTACATTGTCGTGCTGTCTGTATGTAAAATTGAACAATGTGTCAACATACATGTCAACACAATGTTAAAATGCATCTCCCATTCACATTGCAGAGGGACACACAACACCTCCTGCAGAGCAGACCAGACAACTCATCAGTGATGATGAAGAAGACCTTCACACCTTTGACACTGACGCCCTACAACTGCTCATTGACATCTTAGGCAACCCACCTCCAGGAGCAGGGCATCCCAGCTGCATCGAGGAGACCCCACCCCCTGCAGAGATCACACAGCAGGAAGCACCTACCACCACGGCTGGCACCCAGCACCTCACCGAAGCACACACCGCATTCCAAGGCCAGGTGTTAGACAGCCAGAAGGAGGTGGCTGAACAGGTGTGGGTGGGGTTTGACCTCATGACAGCCGAACTAGATTACATACATGGGTGTCTAATTCCCATCAAGGACCACTTACACTCTCCAACAGACACCCACACTGCGACAGGGACACACGCATTTGCACATTTCCAGTACTGAACCACGCCCAGAGCCCCGGGATAATCATTCGCACCCCTACTCTGGACTTGCGTATGCCACCCAAGTCCACTCCTCTTACGTATAAAGGGGGTACGACAAAGCTAGATGTCCAATGGTCTTACCCACTGCCTGAGGTGACATGGTTGTGTGAGGTGTCCACAGCACAAAACTCAATCAGAAAGGGTCCATGAGTTGTGGTGCACTGAGTTAGTGGCACCTGAAGATCTGAGCAGGGTATCAAGCTGATGATGGCATCCAAGACAGGTGTGAGCAACTCTGATAGTCTGGCTGTAAGACTCTTTCTACTCTGACAGTTGTTGTTTGGAGGTGGTCCTGGTGGTGGTGGCGTGTGCAATCAGCGGTGATGCGTCGTCCGGGCAGGTCAGGACTCGATTTGATGTGTGAGCCCTGGTGGACTGCAGTTGAGGCCGGAGGCAGTGGTCAGCGCAGGGCCACAGAAACATGACGTTGATGACCCCCAGGCCATCGACTCAGAGGCCATACAATATTCAATCAGACAGGGTCTATGACTTGAGCTGCACAGAGTTAGTGGCCCCGGATGCACTGAGGCCAGCACAGGCACACCGCCACAGAAAGGTGACTTCCGGCACACTGAGGTAGGGCCACGAGAGCTGAGCGGGTCCTCGTCGATGTCCAAGGTGAATGTCGCAGAGTGTTTCGGGTGACAGCATAAGGTATTCTTCCAGGGCATGATGCAGAGGGCAGAACCAAGCAGAGACAGGCAATATGGAGGAGATGAAAGCTACAGACTCATTACTAACACAAAGTCAGTATCAGCTACATGATGATGAAGACAACCCCCAAGCCATAGACTCAGATGCCACCAAAGTTCAACCAGAGAGTGTCAATGAATCTTGGGGCACAGAGTTAGTCGCACCAGAGCTGAAAGGGGATGCAGTCTGCGATGAGGCTTGTACAATGGTATAAACTCTACCATAAAGAAATCAAGACTCACTTCCAAATGTGTGACCTACTTCATTGCAGTATAGGCCGGAGGCAGCGGTCAGCAGGGGCCCACAGCCCCGTGTAGTTGGCTTGCGTTGCACAGAGTTAGTGGTCGGAGTAGTTGTTGGTAGTGTTTGATCACCTCCATAACGATGATTCTTTTTTTCTCCGGACTGAACCGCGTCTTCCTCTTACTCCTCTCCTTGCGTACAATGATATGAACTCTGCCATAAAGAAATCAAGACTCAGTTCCAAATGTGTGACCTACTTGACCGCAGTGTAGGTCGGAGGCAGTGGTCAGTGCAGGCCAAGCGCTGTTCAGCCAGCTACTCCCAGAAGTCTCACACATGGCGTTGGAATGGCATGTGGCGATGATTTGTGGTTGACGAAGGTAGAACCATTAGAGCTGAGTGTGTGCGACTATGCCATGTCCTGCCTGGTCTGAACTGGATTGGATTTGTCTGGTCGCGGACCTCAGGCTTGAAGCTTGCACCGGCACGTGGTGGGCCTTCTTTGACACACGCCGGTGTCGGAAGCTGAGCAGTGAGCCTGTGTGCGCAGGGGTGGCCAAGATGGGTCTAGGGACCAGTGGTCTGGGGTGCAGCAGGCACACAGGATCGCAGGCACCACCGTTCATGGCATCGGCCTCATGATGGGGTGAGAGGCACTGCCCTGGCAGACATGTTGGCCATTCGAGAAGAGAACCATGCCCAGAGCAACATGCTTTTTATTTGCACCCCTACGCTGGCCTGGCGTACGCTGGGCCAGCCCACTCTGCTCATGCTTACAGGGGGGATGTAACAAGCTACATTTCCACGATCTTCCACACTGGCTGAGGTAACATGGTTGCGTCCACTGTCCACTGCACTCCAAACACCAGCAGTGTATGTCGACATGGAAATGTCTGTGGTCTGCATACTCAAGTCTGTACAGCACATCCACGCCACACTTGGCATTTTGTACATTCTCATTCATGCGTCACTTGCCTCTTTCGCACAAGCCTGGTTCCAACCTCTCCCCACATTCTGCTATTTTGTGGCTGAGGTGCCAGGCTTGTGTACATGGCTAACCCAGGTTACCACAGTAAGTTGTGTTGTCGTGTCTGTTATGTGGGCATGTTGTTTGTCATGTTGTATGTGATTTTGTAACATTTGAATTCCCAGAGTTGTGAGTTGTATGTTGGTGGAGTTGAGGTGTGTGGTGTGTTCAGTTGGTACTTACCAACGAGCATTGCATTTGCATAGATGCCAGCCTCAAAGCGCTGGTTGATGATGGACTGTTGAAAGATGAAGGAATCATGCACACTGCCTGGGTAGTTGGTGACGACATTGGTGAAGAGTCCCCAGTGGTCCACTCATGCCTGCACCTTGATGGAATGCGTATGTTTCCTGTTGAGGTAATTGTGTGCAGTGGCGGCAGGGGGCACGAGGAGTGCATGTGTGCAGTCGATTGCCCTCAGCACTTGCGGGAAGCCAGCTATGGCGTAGTTCCCTTGCTTGGTCTCCAGCTGTTCCTACGCAATGTGTGGGAAGTAGAGGTGCAGGTGTACCAAGGTGATGATGGCATCCAAGACAGGTGTGAGGAACTTAGATAGGGCTGGCTGTGAGACTCCTCCGACTCTGGCAGTTAATGGTTGGAAGGTCCCAGAGGCCAAAAGGTGCAGCACAGCCAGCAGCTTTGTCTGCGGAGGCATGCTGGCTGTCCACTGTGTTGGTACCGTCAGCCTGTGGGCAATGTGGGTGAGGATGCGGAGGATGGTTGTCCTTTACAGCCTGTAGTGGGCAATGACATCCTATGGTGTTAACTCTGTGAGGCTGGTGCGTTTTCTGAAGGTCCGCTGTCTTTGTCTGCGCTGCCTCTGTGGTAGTCTGGGGGGGGGGGCGGGTGGGTCCGGGGGGTGGCAGGCCTGGGGGTGGTGGCGGTGGGTGTTGTGCCCCTCTTGGGTGTCCGAGCTGCATGATCAGTAGCTCCATGGCATCTGTTGTTCTTCCGGTGTGGCTCTGGGCTGGGCTCCCTTCTATGGTGCAGGTTGTTGTCCGACTTAACACCAGGTAAGAGCAGGTGTTAAATCCCTGCTGCTAACGTGACTTATCGCATGTTTTTGGATCTTATTGCCGATCTGGCTGGTCGTTGAGAATGTTGTGAAGTGGTGTTGTCACAGCTTTTTGCACGGGACCGCCTACTCTGCATATCATTAGCCTTAGTTGCCGGTGTCATCTGTGGCGATGTTTTTTGAGGCTGCTATCACAGGATAACTGGTGATATCGGCTGTTAGCACCAGCTTGTGAATAGGGCGTTAAATGTATCGCCACTTTGGCTGCGATAAAGTGCCGCAAACTCGGAGATAAGTCCTTGAGAATACGCCCCTAAATCTCTTTGGACAGAATAGTAAATCTATTTGGAAAATATAGAGTGTAATGAAGAGCAAAAGGTGTAATCATGCATAGTAGGGTTGCTCAGCCTCCTAATATTTAACAGTCCCTTATTTTAATTAAAAGGGAGATCAGCAAAACTCTCTCCCACGTTGCATTCTTTGCCTTTCACTGTGGTCTACTCATGAGCGGAATTTACATTAAAGCCTTCGCTAAATATTAAATTATAAAGGCAATTTCTATTTTAAAAAGACATTCAAGATGATTTTATTAAGGTAGATAAGTACCACCAACAGCATTACAGTGTATAAAATGTATATTTTGAAATGTCAGACTAAATGTCAGACTGACCTAAAATTCTAAGTTAGCAGTCAGCTCAATGAGGCTCAACATTTATTTGACAAGTATGCTTATCCCTCTTTATTTTGGTTTTTTTGTAAAAATGTATACATCTCTGTTTCTACCCATTTCCCTTTTCAATGCCAAGTCACCATCGTGTTTTAGATGAGGTTCTTGCAAAATAAAACATCACAGAGCATTCTTACATTTTGATAGATTTTTAAAACCACTAACGTTCCAAGAAACTATTTTTAATAAGTGCAACATATTACTAGTACAAAAAAATAAATGTCATAAATATGTTAAAAAAAACACTGAAATAATAGGAACTAGACAACTATAGGATCATGGCAGAAACAAATAAAATTAATCAACTAGAAAAATCAAAAATTTGTTTACAATACAATATCATTTATTGTCAAAAGATAATAGAGGTATAACAAAAATATAAGATAGTATGTACAGAGATGAATTGAATCCAAATAATGAGTGACCTTTCTACTGAAAAAAATAGAACGCTAACTTATTCAGTTAGAGATAAACATCTTAAGAATAACTATTAAGCAAATCCACAGCCTTTCATAAAATTGTAAACGTTCCTATAGTCTAACAATGTTCTCAGTTAAAGACAGATACTTTTGCTGGCATAATTCACGTAGTTTGAGGAATTGTGCATTATTTTTGTTATGTGAAATTCCCGAATTCATGTATGTTGCCACTTCGGGTAATTAAATACCATTTGTGATAAAAATGTGAAAAGAAATGTGCCATTCGCTTAAATTATCTATCACGAACACAAGTGAACAACAGTATGCAAATGACTCCTGTTCACAGTGCTTTTCTTTAAATGTATCGATGCCCCAAACATTGATGCAAAGATGCATTTTACGTAAAATAAATAAAAGATGATTCAGAAAGCTAAAAAGTATTATTTCATGATGATATGTTACTAACATTAACAAAGTGAACGCAATCACTAAATTCCCTACCACAATTTTGGGCTGCCTCTAGATACTTGGTTAATTTCCAAATCTAGCTTAATGCCAATATCTAAAATGACTACTAAGTATGGATACAAGTTTCTTCCTATTAACTGAGGCCAAAAAAGCCAAGCATTTAGGCATCTCTCTGTCTAAAACATTCAACGTCTAATTTCTATAAAACGTTCAAAGCTTATTTTCAGAGCAATAGACATTGATACATTGAACTAGCGTCAAATTAGCTTTATGAGTAGAATTTGTATTAAAAAGTAAATCTACTACCTAGACTCCTATAAATGTTAAGCTCTCTTTTCTTGTAAAAAATATTGAGAAACATTTTTGGCTCTTGTGAGAGGTCTACTTTCAAAGAGGCTTTCTGATTTCTAAAGCAGTATTGAATAGGAGTTGGGTTACGTGCCAAAACTTTACACCCTGTGGTCTGCTCTGCTCCAATCTGGCAAAAGTATTGTCTGGAAATCAATGCACATACAAAACAGTGACTGGTTGCCCTTGAGCTGTGCACACCAAACGTGAAAATGCACTTTCCCAGGATTGCTTCCCCCTAAAATGTATGTCTAGATGTAATTTTAGAGGACAGTTGTTAGACATATTTTGACGTGTTTCCCCTGAGTTTTTTTCCTTTCTGACCTCCCGGTTTTTACTCTGTTTGTGCTGGCTTATTGTTTCTGCGCACTTTTCTGACTGCTGATCAGTGGTAAAGTGCAAGTGCTCCTGTGGTAAAATGTGTTTTGGATTGGTGTTTCCATGATTGTCCTATTTGATTTATGTGTCAGTCCCTAGGTGTGCCAGGGCCTGTAAATCAAATGCTGTTAGTGGGCTGCAGCACTGGATTGTGCCAGCCACACAAACAGCCTGTAAATGTAACTCTAGCCTGCCATTGCAGAGCCTGTGTGCAGTCTGGTACTGCCATGTCGACTTGGCAAGTGCACCCACTTGCCAGGCCCTAACCTTCCCTTTTCTTACGTCAGTTACCCCTAAGGTAGGCCCAAGATACCCCTGTGGGCAGAGTGCAGTGTATGTGAAAGATAGGGCATGCCCTGGTGTGTGTGGGATGTCCTGATTATGAATTACTGCCAATTTTGTTTTTCACTATTGCACGGCTACCTGTTCCCCTTAGGATAGAATGCAAAGTTTGTTTATAACATCTTATAAACATAACTGGCCCAGGGAACTAGGTAGGAAAATAAAGTTAAGTATGCCTGAACTCAGGATCTAAAGATGAATCTTTTAGTGAAGGGGATTTTTCCATTCTTTGTTTGAAAATACCACTTTTAGAAAGCAGATATTTTCTTATTTAGATATCCAGCAGGCCTCTGCTGATACTGTTCCTAAACACTCCACGGAACTTGCTATACTGCTGGAAGACCTACAACCTGATGTTCTCTTATTAACTGAGACTTGGCTTCATAGCGAGTCAGACCCTACCCTTGCGCAAACCATTCCTCCTGATTATGCTATACATCAGATTGACCGGAAAACCGGTAGAGGAGGGGGTATAGCCATTATTTTTAAAAATACTTTTGATTGTCGTATTACCGCAGATCCATTATTAGACTGCGAGAGTCTGGCCTTCTTCTTAGAGATCTCCACCACTAGCACTTTCTCGGGCATCCTAGTCTACCGCCCTCCAGGTAATGCTAGACAATTTCTTAATGCACTACCTACTGTAGGGGCGGACTTAGCCATAGGACCTGCGAATATTACTATACTCGGCGATCTCAACCTACACTTAGATAATCTATCGGATAAAATGGCACTGGAGCTGATTGAGAATTTGTCAGCACTTCAGCTTAGGGAGAAAGTGATGAAGCCTATTCATTCCAAAGGTAATCCTCTGGATCCAGTTTTTAGCAACTGTAGTGAATTTTTGACAGGACCTCCTGTCCCCCTTCCTTGGACTGATCACTTCCTGATCCCGTTAATGTGGGAAATCCCCGGACCTGATTACACCTCCAACATAACCTTGGTGTGTAAGCGTAACTGGTCTAAACTTCCAACTGGTCAGTGGAAGTCGATTCTGGAAAATAATAGACCATCTGGTGAGGGTAACTCTAATCTGGGGAAAGCTAATGAGAAATTTAACTCCTGGATCCAAGGATCCCTGGATATGATACTTCCTAAAAAATCTGCCCTTATATCCAATAGGCCAAAAACTGCACCTTGGTTCACCGATAACCTGAGGGAACTTAAACAGCGCTGCTTGAAAGGAAATGGAGGCTGGACTACTCTGATCATAGTAAAACGGTATATAGGGAATCCATTAAACACTATCAATCCAAAATTAAAGCCACCCAAGCTACCTTCTATGAACAGAAAATTGTTCTAGCTGCTAATTCCCCCAAAGAAATTTTTTTAATTGCTAGAACCCTTACCAAGCTACCTCAGAAACCTCCTAGATTACGTGATGCCTTTGCACACTGCAATACCCTGGCAGAGTTTTTTCACAAGAAAATTCAAACGATCTATCAGGCATTTTCACTCTCTCAATCTACCAGCTTCACAATTGTTCCTGTTAAGTCGACTGTAAGGCCCCACACCCTTTTGGCACAATTCCCCCTTCATGACTCTGCCTCATTGGGCGCTATTATGGCTCACATAAAATCGGGCTCTCCTATTGAACCCTGCCCCCCCACCCCAGGCTCTCACTTTGGTAGCTGATACCATGTGCCCTATAATTCTGGACCTGGTAAATGCCTCTATTTCCTCAGTTACAGTCCCGTCAGCATGGAAATGCACGATGGTTAAAGCCCTGCTGAAAAAACCTAACTTGGATCAGGACAATCTTGCTAATATTCACCCTATCTCCCTCTTGCCTTGGGTGAGCAAGATTCTAGAGAGGCATGTAAACAACAGCATGGTAGCCTATCTAGAAACTAATAATCTACTACACCCCTCCCAGACCGGGTTTCGCCCCCAAATGGGTACCGAGACTGCCCTCCTTGCAGTGACTGAGGTATCAAGAAGGATTTTGGATCAAGAGGGTACTGCGGCTATTATCCTTCTTGACCTCAGCGCTGCATTCAATACTGTTAATCATGCCACCCTGCTTCTTAGACTCATGAATCTGGGAGTGTCTGGTATGGCAGTAGAGTGGTTGCAATCTTTTCTCAGTGGCCGCTCTTTTAGGGTCTTTGAGGGAGATGTAGTTTCTGATCAGTATCCCCTTAATTGCGGGGTCCCTCAGGGCTCTGCCCTGAGCCCCACGCTATTTAATATCTATCTGAAACCTTTGGCAGAGATCGTCCATCCATTTGGCATAAAAATCGTCTTCTATGCAGATGATACCCAGCTCGTGGTTGCTCTTAACCACCCTGAAGGGACATCTAGCACGCTAGGCTGCTGCCTAGAGGAGGTTGCCAAGTGGATGGAACGTTCGTGCCTTAAGCTTAATGGGGATAAGACGGAGCTCATGCTCCTGGGCAATTCTCCTGTCTTTAATCCGGCCGCTTTTTGGCCAGACTGCCTAGGCCTGGCTCCGGCCCCTAAAGATCAAATCAAGAGCCTAGGCATCTGGATTGATCATTCTCTTTCGTTCAGTCACCAGGCAGCAAAACTCTCTGCAACCTGCTTCGGGCTATTAAGGATGCTTCACAAGGTTCTTCCCCTTCTCCCTTTCCACGCTAGAAGGATTATGGTACAAGCACTGATCCTTTCTCGCCTGGAAAATGGTAATGCTTTATACCTGGGAGCACCGCAGTATACCATCAACAAGCTCCAAGTTATACAGAATTGTGCCGCCCGTAGACTTCTTCAGATTCCCCGTTGGCACTCTGCCAAACAGGCATTAAAGATCTTGCACTGGCTGCCTATCAGACAAAGGATCCAGTTTAAAGCTATGTGTCTGGCTCACAAAGCCTTCTGGAAGAATGGCTCTCCCATTCTTCAGTCATTGATTACCCCCTATCATCCGAAGAAAGACCTTCGGTCATCTGGATCTTTTCTTGCCCTTCAACCCAGAATAAGAAGGGCCAGATGTGGTGGCCGATCCTTTTCATATAATGGTGCCATTGGATGGAATGCTCTTCCACTTCAACTACGGAAGGAACCTAACCTCTTATCCTTCTGCAGGTCACTAAAAACCTGGTTGTTTTAAGCTTCCTTCCTTGTCTCCTGTTCCTTGCCTGTCTGTCTGCAGCGCTGGGAGGCCTACGGGTAGCCATCTCGCTTTATACATTTAATTTCATTCATTCATTTCATTCATTCAGCAGGCCTCTGCTGGGTTTGTTGATTGACTGTTTGGGTTTTGGATGACAGGTGCTGGGGAGCAGCAGAGGCTCCGGATAGTCTGGGTAGGTCATGAAAAGGGCTGAATTGACCTGGGCTGCTTTTAAAGTAGAGTGAGGAGATTTCCTTGCAGCTGGTCTGCCTCTGACAATGTCGTCTCCACCTCCTGCCAGGAAGCCACACCAGAGAGGGCAGAACTGGTTCTGACTGGGCACAGACACTCTCTGCCTGAGAGGACAAAGGATTTTGGGCTATCAAAAGTGGAACCCACACACCTGAACTTTATAACTCTTTTGGACCAAGAAGACTGCCAAGAAGAAGAGCTGGAGAAGCTGTGAGGATGAACTACCACTTTGCTGAGTGCTTTGCTGTGTTGGTCTGCAGTGGCTGCTTCGGTCTTGGGCAGTGAAAGGACTTCTGTCTTTGAGTATCTCCAAGGGTTTGAGGTAGAGCTTGCCCCCTGTTCAAGAAGTCTCAGGAACAGCAAAGACTTCAAGTTCTTCTGCCCTCAGCACTGGGGACTGTGTGTTTTGTGCTGCAACAGAAGAAAAAGCAACCCGACGTTTTCTACGATGCCTCTGCCGACTCCGCGTCCTGAAGGCACCGCAGAGGGCACCGCCGCCATGCTGCACCGCGACCATGGTCTCACCGACGCTGCCTGCTGACGCCGCCACCTAGCTGCTGCTCACACCACGACCTGTGGGCACCACACTCCGCATCACCTCGCGACACCGCCTTGGTATCCCCGATGACGCCGCTCCACACCAAAATCGACACTGCTGCTTGCAGCATGGTTCGGGGGACCCGGCTCGTAAAGTTACACGACGCACTGCCCTGATCCCGCACCGCAGCCTTGGCCTACCGACACTGGCGCCATCGACTCCAGTTCGTCAGCTGTCGACAGCGCTTCAGCAACAACGCCGCCGCCGCTGCTTGCACCGTGATGAGCAACGCATCACTTCGCACCGCGATCCTGGTCTCACCGACAACGCCATCTGATGCCGCCACCGAACCGCTGCTTGCACCGCTACCTGAGGGCATTGCACTCCGCACCGTTGCACTTCCCACCGCAGCAACCAACGCAGGCCAACATCAGTGCTCCTGACTTCAACCACGAGGAGTTCGATCTGCAATGCATGTGACTTCAAGGGCCCGACGACTCCTGCACCGACCTCCAGAACCGCGCCTGTGGACGCCGTGCTTTCGGAAGCTCAATGAGAGGTCACCGACGCCCTGCATTTGTACTGTTTTGCGGGTCTTCCCGACACTGTAGTTGGCCCGCGACAACGCCGTCAGCCAGAACTGTTTGGATTTGTTTGTTCACAATGCCCTGATAGCCCCATGGGGAACTATCGACTGCAAGGGACTGTATTTCAAGGTTATTTTGATAACTGAAGACTTCTAAGTACTGTATTGTGGATTTTATCATTTTTGGTGTTGTCTTAAGTTTATAAAAATATTGGAAATTTTTCTAAACTGGTGTAGTGTCCTTTTGTAGTGCTTACACTGTATTACTGTTGGTTATGTGCAAATGCTTTACACACTGCCTCTAGAATAAGCCTAACTGCTCGTGCCAAGCTACCAAGTGGGTGAGTAGTTTTTTTTAGAAGGGTTACTCCCTTATCCTGACTAGGAAGAAGGGTCCCTATTTGGACAAAGGTACCTACCTCTGCCAACTGGTGACCCCCATTTCTAACAACAGTTAAATTCAGATCAATAGTTACAAGATAAATTGATTGATTCTGTGCTTATTAAGGTTCATCCTGTACTTCAAGAAGCACTACACACCTGTACAGAGGAGCATTAGGACCTGAGGTAGAATCTTTGGCTGTATTCCTATGAGGTGCAAGGACTATACCTTTAGGGCTTAGGGCAAGATATATGCTTTTGAGTCTTTCTAAAGTTGAAGGTTGACAATCTGGGACACTGGCCATCTGCATTTGCTTAGCCAGATCGGAAGTCCAGCCATGTCCTGTAATATTTGATAGAGACATCTAGCCGCAGATTCCTTACCTTTGTGTTCCTCAGGTGTCAGACTGGATCTGGAAGTTTTATCTTCAAGTAATACTCCTGCGTGGCATCGGTCAGCAGCACATGAAGTCTCTGGCGTTGTCCGCTTTGAAAGTTCTGTCCTCGTCACGTATATAGCACCACCTCAGTACGCTGATGTCAGTTCATTTCTTTCCACGCTAGTCAAGTGCTGATCCATGAAGAGAGCTACCCTGTGTCACTTTTTGACAGAATCTTTCTACCTTCTGTCGACCCTTTTTTGATGTGTAGGATGTCCTCTAGGAAGACTTTGGACTTCAAGCCGTGCAGCACCTGTCATCATGCCATGTGGGTGTTGGGCCCCCATTTGTTCTGCCTGCACTGTCTGAAGCACCACCACGACTCCAAGTTGTGCTCCCACTTCCTGGCCATGGCACCGAAAGCTTAGAGGGAGCAGTCCCTGAAGCTGCTCACGGCCTGGCAGTTGACGCCATACCTGACTCCTCAGAAATCATTGTCCCGATCGAGAGGACGGTCCCAGCACTGCTCCAAGAGTCCCAAGTCCTCTTCGTCCCACTCAAGATTATCAGGGCACTCAGGTAAGAGGCACAAAAGAAGTTGAAGCGTGCTTCGACTTCTCCCCGTCCATCCACTGATGCGACAGAGGGACCTTGGCGTTCAAGGCCCTGTTCTCCGGAACCTGTGCCTGGGCCGACTCTGCCCATCCCCACTTTTTTGGGAGCCGGAGCGACCCCCGCTCACAATAAGGACCGACGTTGATTCTGGCCCCAGCAAGACCAATAGGTCCTAGGTCATTTCCTGAGCCTTATTCTTGAGAGCTAATGTTGGGAGAAGAATCGGAGGTGTTACTGGACCCTTTGAAGACCAGGCTTATGAATAGAGTATGGACTGGTATGAGGAATTGGGTGAAGACAGCAGACCGGATACCTTTGTAGATACTGCCATGCTTTCTGCCCCCACAGTGGCTACAGAAAAGGGAGCATCTTACGCAATGGTGATACATAGGGGTGGCTGAGGTCCTTGCTCTCCAGCTACCCTCAGTGACAGTCAAGACTAGCATCTTGACACAGTTGGTACGTCCTGGAGCTTCTTCTTTGGAACCCTTGCTCCCTTTTAATGAAGCCCTCATGGACGTCCTTCCAGCAACATGGTCCAAACCCAGCACAGGGGCTCCTGTAAACAGGACGATCGCTCGCTGCCACCACTCTACTCTGGGTGACTCAAACTTCCTCACTACCCACCCCATCCCAGAGAGCTTGGTAGTCCAAGCATCTACCTCCCATGGCATGTTCCCTGTGGCTCCCCCAGACAGTGAAACCAAGAGCCTGGACAGTTGGAGCAGGAAAATGTTTTCTTCTGTCAGTTTGTCATTGCGGTCGGTGAACACTGCATGCTTTTTGGGCTTTTCTGTGGGAAATGGGTGCGCACGTGCTGCCACAGGTCCCGGAGGAGGTCCAGGCCAACCTGTCCCAAGCAGTAACAGATGGGAAAGATGCAGCAAAGTTTGCCATTCAATGTGACTTAAACATGACCAACTCACTGGGCAGATCGATTTCTACGACGGTGGCTGTTAGACGCCACACCAGGCTGAGAGCATCTGGCTTTTCAGGAGATGGCACCTGTCTCTTCGGAGACAAGACAGACAAGGTGCTGGAGCACTCTAAATACTCATGGGCTACGGCCAAGTCCTTGGGCCTCTCAGCTGCCTTCCGTCCCCAGTCTGCCTTTCACTCCTTTCGTGGTTATGGAGAGGGCTAACTGTTGCAGCCCTACGAAACCCACCGAGTCACACAAGTTTCACAACCCCTGCACGGACGAGGGCATGGTTCATTCTGACCCCATGGGTCGGGTAGCCAGAGGTTTGGTCAAGCCATCAGCCCCCGGCAGCTTCAACCTCCAAACCCTCCCAGGCTTGCCCTTCAAGAACAAGGGCATCCGGTTGGTGGCAGGATCCGCCATCACCTCCACCACTGGCAAAACATAATTTCCCTCAGGTGGGTTCTCCAGATTATCCAAAGGACCTACTACTCCCCATCTTCAGGACTATGCCTCCTCTATGCCTCCATCCTTCGAACGGCTGACGGAGGATCATCTACGTTCGCTCCAGGAGAAGTCATGGCTCTCTTGGCCAAGGGAGCCACAGAGACGGTTCCGGCACCAGAAGTAGGTTGTGGTTGCTATTCCTGCTACTTTCTGGTCCCAAATCAGAACAAGAGCCTTTATCCTATCCTAGACCTACATGCCCTCAACTACTTCCTACAAAAGGAGAAATTCAAGATGCTCATATTGGCTCAGATCTTGTCTGCTCTGGACCCTGGAGACTGGACAAGACAATTATTTTTTCAAGGTATTGAATTTCCATGATGACTATTTATGTGGGTATGTTTTGATGTGCTTAAAAATGCTTTAGCAGGCCAGTGAAGCACAAAGGCGATATGGATTTTTTTAAGATACATATTTTCACTTCCCCGTCCTGCCTGCCCACAGGTGTTACTTGCGATTCATGGTGGGCCGCAAGCACTTTCATTTCACAGTGCTCCCTTTTGGCTTTACCAGTCCCCCTTTGGGTGTTCACCAAGCTGATGGTGGTGGTCGCAGCTCATCTGCAGAGAGAAGGGGTGCCAGTCTTCCCCTGTCTTGACGACTGGCTGTTGAAGGCGGGCTCGCCCTGGGCTGTCATCTCCTACCTCCAGAATGCGGCAGACCTCCTGCATTTGCTGGGGTTCAGTATCAACATGTTGTAGTCACACCAGACTCCCTTTCAGGTGCTCTCTTTCATCGGAGCAGTTCTGGACACAGTGCAGTTTTGGGCCTATCCTCCCGAGTGGTGAGTCCAGAATATTCAAGCTATGATACTGATGTTTCAGCCTCTATTTTGGATTTTGGTGACAATGACTGAAGCTGCTGGTCTTCATGGCCTCTGGCATCCTTCTAGTGGCACCTGCCAGATGGCATGTGCAGGCTCTGCAGTGGGACCTAAAGTTCCAGTAGGCGCAGCATCAGGGTAATCTCTCCAACATGGTTGAGATCTCGGAGGGAACTGCACGAGACCTGCAGTTGCGGCTGACAAACCGCGGTTGGGTCAGAAGCAGACCCCTCTCCCTTCCCCAACCAGATCACACAGTAGTGACAGATGTGTCACTTCTGGGATGTGGCAGCCATATGGGAGATGTGGAGATCAGAGGACTATGGAATCTGGCAGAATCCAGACTCCACATCAACATGCCGGAGCTCTGAGTGATTCAATTGGCATTGAAAGCTGTTCTACACTCCATCAAAGAAAGGCTAGTTCAAATTTTTACAGACAACACCACAGCCATGTGGTACTGCAAAAAACAGGGCATAGTGGGGTTGTGGACTCTTTGGCAAGAGTCTCTGGACTTGTCTGGAACAGCAAGGCATACCCCTGGTGGTTCAACACCTGGCAGGTTCCCTGACCGCCAGGGCAGACTAACTCAGCTGTTGATGTCTAGCGGATCATGAGTGATGTCTCCATCCGGAGGTGACGCAAGGTCTTTTTCAGCTGTGGAGAGAACCTTGGTTAGATCTGTTCGCCTTCATAGAGAATGCGCAATGTTAGCAGTTTTGCGCATTGGAGTTTCTAAGGCGGCTCTCGCTCAGAGACGCTTTTCTTCTTGAGTGGAGCTCAGGCCTCCTGTACGCCTTTCTATCTATACCACTACTGCCCAGAGTTTTCAAGAAGATCAGGAGCGGCCGGCCTCAAGTCATCCTTATGGCTCCGGACTGGGCACAGAGAGTCGTGTATCCCGAGTTTCTGTAAATGAGCATTGATCCTTCGATCAGGCTGCCCCTTCTGGAGAATCTTCTATCACAGCATCAGGGGAGTGTTCTCTACCCAAACATGTCAACTCTACACCTTCCTGCGTGGAGATTGAGTGGCAGTAGTTGATAGCTTTTAACCTTCCTTCTAAAGTGTGCATTGTTATTCTGGCAGCGGTATATGCCTGCCGGTGGAAGAAATGTGTTAATATATTGTAAAGAAAAGTCTATCGACCCTCTTTCTGTTTCCCCTTCTGATGTTTTTTTTTATTTTGACTCTTGCCTAGCAGGACTCTGCTCTGGGTACCCTGAAAGTGTATTTGTCCACTTTGTCTGCTTTCCTGAGGCAGCCAGACCAACCCTCTTTATTTAAGTTACCCACTGTACATAGGTTCCTAAAAGGCCATGTACATATGTCTCCATCTTTCCCCTTCATAATGCCTCAGTGGGACCTTAATTTGGTTCTCCCCTTCCTCATTTGTGCTCTTTTCGAGCCCCTGCACAATTGCCCCCTCCAGGTGCTCACAATAAACACAGCCTTTTAAGTGGCAATCACATCTGCCAGGAGGGTGAGCGAGCTGCAGGCTCTATTGTCCAAGCCCCCTTTTTTGATAATATTTCCTGGCAAGTTGTTGCTTATCACTAGAGCCTCTTTCCTCTTAAAAGTGTGTAACACCTTTCTATGTGGGACAATGGGTCACCTTATCCATTTTCTACGCTCCTCCGTATCCTTCCAAGGATGAGGAGTGACTCCACCGTATGGACCCAAAAAGAGTGTTATTGTTCTACCTTGACCGCACAATAGAGTTCCCAGTGGAAGACAAACTCTTCGTGGGGTATGTTGGTGGAGTCTCAGTCCTAGAAATCTGTCAGGCAGCAATGTGGGCATGCCTGCACATGTGTACAAAGCATTACTGCCTGGACAGTCAGGTCCGCACGGATGTTCATTTTGCCCGTTCGGTCCTGCAGGACTTTCTAGTCTGAAATATGTCCGCAGCCCTCCTCCGAGGGGTGGTGTTACTTGGGTATATATTCAAAGGTAAGGTATCTGTGGCTAGATGTCTCTTTCAGATAGAAAAGTTACTTACCTTCGGTAATTCCTTATCTGGTAGAGACATTGGTGCCAATTACGATCCGGTAAAAAAAATTCCCGTACGACTCGTATCCGGTCTTTTTACCGTACGAATCGTACAAGTGCCGTACAAACTGCCGTGTATGTACGCGCTGGGGGTACGCACCGTACATACACGGGTGGGGGTACAACTCGAACGTACTCGGGTGTACATACACGGGGGGGTTCGACACGTACAGTTCGACACGTACTCGGGTGTACATACACGGGGGGTTCGACACGTACAGTTCGACACGTACTCGGGTGTACATACAGGGGGGGTTTGACGCGTGCTCGGGTGTACATACACGGGTGGGGGTATGACTCGAACGTACTCGGGTGTACATACACGGGGGGTTCGACACGTACAGTTCGACACGTACTCGGGTGTACATACACGGGGGGGTTCGACACGTACAGTTCGACACGTACTCGGGTGTACATACACGGGGGTTCGACGCGTACTCGGGTGTACATACACGGGTGGGGGTACGACTCGAACGTACTCGGGTGTACATACACGGGGGGGTTCAACACGTACAGTTTGACACGTACTCGGGTGTACATACACGGGGGGTTCGACACGTACAGTTCGACACGTACTCGGGTGTACATACACGGGGGGGTTCGACGCGTACTCGGGTGTACATACACGGCTGGGGATACGACACGTACAGTTCGACACGTACTCGGGTGTACATACACGGGGGTTCGACGCGTACTCGGGTGTACATACACGGGGGGGTTCGACGCGTACATGCGGGGGCTGGGGGGTCGGGTACGGCGCGTACATGCAGGGGCTGGGGGAGGTACGGCGCGTACATGCGGGGGCTAGGGGGGGTACGGCGCTTACCGGGCCACCAACTCTGGTCGTTTCGCGCCGTACTTCGCATTTCCGGCACTTTTTGGGTGCCGTAAAAATATTGCCGTCCGGACTGCTGTCGGTTCGAATCGTACTTCCTGGGTCGTGAAACGCTGCCTGGAAGCGTCCCGACGTCACGTCGCAGCATTCCCGGATCACATTCGTATGCATATTTTCGTCGGTCGGTGTTTTTTACGATTCGTACGGAAATGGTGTTTCCGTGCGAATCGTAATTCCATGTTTGTAATGTTTTACAACCGAGTACGAGTCGGACGGAGAATACGCTCCGACCGACGGTTCGTACCCGGTTTTTACCGGATCGTAATCGGCACCATTATCTAGCCGCAGATTCCTTACCGACCCACCCATCCTCCCCACACTGTGAACAAGTTTCTAGAGTCAAGATTGTTCCCTTTCAATGTCTTAGTCTTTAAAAACACCAATGTCAGTACTCTTCATAGCTCCGTGATCCTGGCGTGGAAGTCGTGAAAAGTAACTGATGTCAACTCGCCGAGGTGGCGCCTATGTAGATGATGTGGACATCGCCTCCAGCGCAGGTGCGACAGATTACTTCACAAGCTGCCGATCTATGAGACCTACCGGAGTTATTGCTTGAAGAAAAATCTTTCGGATCCAATTTGACTCCTGGGAAATCAAAGGTAAGGAATCTGCTTCTAGATACTGTCTCTACCAGATAAAGCATTACCGAAGGTAAGTAACTTGTCCGTTAAGTGGTATTTAATATCACCAACGCATACAGAGACCAGGGACTCTGCATAGATGTCCAGTCTAACACAAAGAAGCTGATACTCTTGAGCAGTGAACTAGAGAACAGGTATTGATGCATAGGCAAGACTGATGTGTGTCAGTAGCAGCATTGGTTTTGGTGGTCCTTGAAATAGATCACTTAAGAGACAATTGTGCACTGCGTGGTTGCATGCAAGATCCTAGTCTGTGCCGTGCTCCTGGGTATCACTCCCTGCTTAGGAGGTTTGAAGTATCAAAATGTGTAGCAACCCCACCCACGTGGGGTGTCTCCCTGGGCACTGGTCTGTGGCTGAATTAGCTTTTCACTTGGTTGTAAGTAAATGTGTTACTCAATCGTTTGCTGAATGTTCAAGATTGTTTTTATTTTCACAATCATATCTTAGTTATTCAGAAAAGAACTTCATTTCCCAAAATGCAATATTGATGTTTGCTTCAAAGCATCGTCTTATTCAGCGTTCCAATGCATTTCGGCGTATCGCCTTCATTAGGGAACATCTAAAATAAAGATTTATCTGTGTATAATACAAGAACGTTTTTCATGACTCACTCTTCTAATCGCATTCTGTTGTGATTTAAAAGAAACATTATGGTGTTTTATCGTGGTACTGTTGTCTATTAGTTGGTGAATATAACTGGACTGTGAAGGAATGTGCCATTACTCGAAGTGCGTTAATTTTTCTACGCGATGTGACTCTGATGTGATAGATGTGGACGGCGTGTTGGTGATCATTAATAAAGGTATTAACGTTACCGTCGTGCTCAAATTTTTAATAAGAGTCTATGCTGCCCGATTGTACGGTTGCTAGCATTATCGGGATCTTACCGGTGCTGTGAGCTGGCGTGCTTGTTCGCCCGGAAATTTGTCGTCTGTGTGATGATGATTCTGAGCTCCCCACTGTGTGGACTTTAACGTGAGTGGCGTGCTTGCGTGTGTGGACTAAACATAGAAAGAGGACTAAGTTTGTCGAAACCCGTTGTGTGGATGAATAAAGCGAATCGAGGAAATTCAACAGAAAAAATAAAACGAAAAATGTCACTGTTAAAGGGACAGGAAAAACTATGGTGTGTGTGTGATGTCAGCCTTAGCGTGTGATTGTCACGTCTGTGTGTGGACAAAACAAAAGGGAAAGACCTACCCCAAACAAGGAATGTCACAGCAGCCAAAAGGGACAAGAACAAGAAGGGGACTCAATAGAGAACCTGGTGATAAATATATCTGATTATCACTTCAACGATTTTGAACTCAAAACATTACAAAAGGGTAAATCTTTTGTACCCACAACACAGTCAAATCTTTTGGAATTTCACATTAGCTTCTACAAACTCATGAGGAAAATACGCCTACGACATTTTTTTGAGAACATCATCACGGAACAGGTCACAGAAACAGAAGACCCATTGAGAGGATTGAGACCAACCAGCACATATGTAGCCCCCATGAGCCACAAAACCATCGATCTATTTGAACAACTGGTCAAGCAGGATTTAGCTAAAATCAACTTCCAGAAAAAAGCGCAACATCGAAATCTCAGCACTAAAGAATTTGCGATTTTAAAATCAATATCCAACAACACCATGATTACATGTCAAAAGGCGGACAAAGGGGGAGCCCTTGTGATCCTTAACACCACCTACTACCTGGAACAAGTAGAATCACATTTAAAGGATGAGAACACCTACATGGAGTTGACAACAAATCCTACAGAGGAATTCAAAGCGATTTTAGCACACATAATACAAAGAGCTACTGATGGAGGCATCATCAATGAAAAAGTGAAGAAATACTTAACCCAAAATCATCCCAGGAGTCCTAAGTTTTATATGGTACCAAAAATTCACAAAGATCCCATTCAACCACCCTGTCGTCCTATAGTCTCGACACGAGGAAGCATACACGAACCAGTGGGTAAATTTTTGGACAGCTACCTACAACCTTGTGTCCTAAAAATGAGATCATTCCTCAAGGATACCACCGATTTTCTCAACAAACTCAACCAAATAAACATCACAGAAGAGGAATCCACATTACTCTGCACCATAGATGTAAAATCTCTATATACATTGATTCCACATCAAGCAGGAATAGAGTCCGTTGAAAAGGCTCTACTGAACACCGAATACGAAGAAGGCATGAAGGTGTTTTTGATGGAACTCCTGCAGTTCACCCTTTTACACTCTTATTTCAAGTGGCAAAACACATGGTATTTACAGAAGACTGGCACTTCGATGGGCAACTGTGCCGCGCCCACGTATGCCAATATTTTCATGAACACCTTTGAGGAAGAACATATCTTAAACATTCAACCTTGCAAGGATCAGACATTGCTATACTTGAGATTCATTGATGACATTTTCTTGATATGGAAAGGTGCACAAAAAGAACTAGAGGATCAAATCAACTCACTTAACCTCATAGATGATAGAATACAATTCACGTATGAGATAAATGAACACACCATCAATTTCCTGGACGTAAAATTCACTAAAACCCTGAGAGGCTTTGAAACAAACCTCTATAGAAAAACCACGGACAGAAACAACACCTTGACATATGATAGCTTCCATCCTCAACCGCTCAAACAACATCTACCATATTCTCAATTATTGAGGGTCAAAAGGATTGTCTCAGACTCCACAAAACATACAGAACAACAAGAAGAAATGTTACAAAGATTCAGAACGAGAGGATACCCAGAACATATACTGACACAAGCCAAAGACCGAGCCAAAAACATAACCAGACAACAACTACTTTCGTCGCAATCCAAAACCAAGACAGAAAGAAAGAATAACATGCGTAAGTAAATACTCTACCATGAGTCAACACCTCAAGAGATCCATCAGGAAACATTGGACGCTATTACAATTGGAACAGGATTTCAAAAACATTTTCATCCAGGAACCAATGTTTGCCTACACCCGTGGCAAGAACATAGGTGAACTAATCAAACACCCTACAACGAAGAAATTTCAGGCTACTTATAAAGGCACTATCCCGTGTTTGAACTGCAGCAATTGCCACAACATCATCAAGGGCACCTACATCACGCATCCCATGAAAGGCCATAAAATCAAACTCCAAGTAACGGCCACATGCTACACATCCAACATAATATATTTACTGAAATGCCCGTGCGGGAAAGCCTATGTTGGTCAAACAGAGCGAAAACTGAAAATTCGGATGAATGAACACAAAAGCAACATCAGGACCAAACAAACTAAATCAATGGTAGCCCATCATTTTATAGAGGCTCAGCATCACAACAGTCAACTAAAAGCGTGTGTCTTAGAGGTAGTGGAAAGACAAGAAGGGAAAGACAACCACACTTCATTGCTGCAAAGAGAAAACTTTTGGATATACCATTTGAGTACACTACAGCCTCATGGGATGAATGACAGGGTGGAATTTTCATGTTATCTCTAAACCACGCACAGTATATGGATAGTTGAATCAAATCGTAGTAATTGACTACAACTTTGTATATCTACCCATTAAACTCTTTTTGGGTACCATATCGGACTGCCAGCGTAATGCCGTTGAATTATCTTGATTACAATGTGTGTTGTAAATTTACAATGTATAATCGCATCATTAATGCATAACCGCACCATAACACAGACGTGACAATCACACGCTAAGGCTGACATCACACACACCATAGTTTTTCCTGTCCCTTTAACAGTGACATTTTTCCTTTTATTTTTTCTGTTGAATTTCCTCGATTCGCTTTATTCATCCACACAACGGGTTTCGACAAACTTAGTCCTCTTTCTATGTTTAGTCCACACACGCAAGCACGCCACTCACGTTAAAGTCCACACAGTGGGGAGCTCAGAATCATCATCACACAGACGACAGATTTCCGGGCGAACAAGCACGCCAGCTCACAGCACCGGTAAGATCCCGATAATGCTAGCAACCGTACAATCGGGCACCATAGACTCTTATTAAAAATTTGAGCACAACGGTAACGTTAATACCTTTATTAATGATCACCAACACGCCGTCCACATCTATCACATCAGAGTCACATCGCGTAGAAAAATGAACGCACTTCGAGTAATGGCACATTCCTTCACAGTCCAGTTATAATCACCAACTAATAGACAACAGTACCACAATAAAACACCATAATGTTTCTTTTAAATCACAACAGAATGCGATTAGAAGAGTGAGTCACGAAAAACGTTCTTGTATTATACACAGATAAATCTTTATTTTAGATGTTCCCTGATGAAGGTGATACGCTGAAATGCATTGGAACGCTGAATAAGACGATGCTTTGAAGCAAACATCAATATTGCATTTTGGGAAATGAAGTTCTTTTCTGAATAACTAAGATATGATTGTGAAAATAAAAACAATCTTGAACATTCAGCAAACGATTGAGTAACACATTTACTTACAACCAAGTGAAAAGCTAATTCAGCCACAGACTAGTGCCCAGGGAGACACCCCACGTGGGTGGGGTTGCTACACATTTTGGTCCTTGAAATAGAGCCATGGACCCCAGGAATAACACTCATCCTGGTTAACCATCATACATGCAACACCAACCTGTGTGAGCCTGTAATTGGTCCCATTATGCTTGGTGGCTTGTTGTCATCTTCTTTGAATCCAGTTCCTGACCACAACAAACTGACTGCAAGCTACCAATATGCTTTAAAGACCAAGAGAAGCCAGTAAAGATGTTCTGGCAACCCGGTGCTCTCCTGTGCTCATCACTGAAGATGGTGTTGTAAAGGCGAACTGTGCTTTCACTCGTGAATTGCAAGCCAATGTTACCTGAGAAGCGAGACAATGTAGACGTGCCCAGTTCACCCACAAAGGCCTCCTGATACGGAGAGGCCCTTTCAGCACCACTCCAAAACTGCAAGATAAAAACCACAGGCACTGTCTTTTATTTTAAGTCGACTGACTGACTGACCAAAGGACATGACACCAAGTTGTGTCTCACTAGGACTGACAATTGTAGTAACTTGCAAAGAGGACAGCAATATATTTGTGCACCATATTCCGTGCTGGAGAAGCAGATTAATAAGATTGGTAACTGGATCTTTTGTTTCCCATGTGCAGTACAACTGCTGAGCACACAAGAGTTAAAGAGTAACTTTATACATTATAATTATTGTAAAAGCTATAAAACATCTCAAAGTTACTTAGCTTATGATGGTAAAGTTAGTGCATGTCCAATACCTTTTTTTTAAAGTATAACAGTGGTTGGAGGTTATATTTTTATGAGTGCTCTACGTGCTGCCTAAATAAGACGCTTTACCTAACTCCATGCTCTAAGCCTTGACTGAGTTCCCTAACCCTGAATGTCAACACCTAAATGAGTTTGTAATAGTACTTGGTTACTGTCTTCTCAAGAATAATGGCAATACTTGTTGCAAAATGTTCTAACTTGCCTTCAGTGACACAAACCCATGGATCATTCTCCATATGCACCAATATGGCACCTGTGGTATCATCCTCCGAAGAGTGAGATTTAAGAATTTTAACCTGTGATCTGCAATCTATGCACAGCTTTCTGTACATGGTGTTCAGTTTACAGAAGTTTACACTTACTCAAAGTCTTTCAAATTGTTTTTCATATGCCCAAAGCACATAAATCATATATGGAGGAGGCATGTTTATCATAGTAATATCTGGATGGTGCTTCCTTTGTGCACAATGAGACTTGGAAGGCCTCTATGAAAAGGGGAAGGTGGGACTAGGTGCCTCACAATGTATTGCGATGGGAACTTAAAATCAGAAAACGAACAAAAAATCCACTGGAAAAAAATCTGGTCTGTTTTAAAACTGGATTTATACCATGGCGTAGAGGGCATGTGACGGAGTTCCCTTCCTGCCAGGACTATGGTGCTCTCACCCGATTTAAATGCAGGCAGACCATTGTTGGATGCTCTCCATGCCACTAGAATCAAGCTATCCTGGCTGAAGAGGGGTGAAACCCCGAAACCGGTCCTAGGATGCTTGTTTCCAGTTCAGAGAGGACCTGGCCTGGCAGTTCGGGCTGGACTGTTCCCATGGGGCACAGGGTCAAGACTGATTTTGCATATGGCTGGGTCCAAACTGGAATGGCATGGTGAGCAAAAAAACGATGGATTTAGGCCCAGATCTCTGTACTGGGGTGAATGTATGACATTGTTCTACATTCTGTCCATCAACAGTTCTTTTTGCATATGTCACCCCGAGTGGGACGGGTATGCTCAGACGTGAGTCCCGTGCTCTCCATGCCACTGGAATCAAGCTATCCTGGCTGAAGAGGGGTGAAACCCCGAAACCGGTCCTAGGATGCTTGTTTCCAGTTCAGGGAGGACCTGGCCTGGCAGTTCGGGCTGGACTGTTCCCATGGGGCACAGGGTCAAGACTGATTTGCATATGGCTGGGTCCAAACTGGAATGGCATGGTGAGCAAAAAAACGATGGATTTAGGCCCAGATCTCTGTACTGGGGTGAATGTATGACATTGTTCTGTATTCTGTCCATCAACAGTTCTTTTTGCATATCTTAGAAACACTGCACGTAATATGAAAAAGGCCTCCAACAGTTTTGCATCAGCCTACGGATTCATTTCCTCCTAAAGGACCTGGCTGACTGACAGGGCTAAGGAATTATTGGCCATCAGAATCCTCAATCTTAGTACTCTTAGTGGTGTAAACAAAAAAGCGCTCTAAAAACCATTTGTATTGAGTTTTATCTTAGGCATTGCATTTTAAAAATGCCCTCGAAAAGTATGGGCAGTAATAGAGAAAGATACCATAAC
The DNA here is from genome assembly GCF_964204655.1 of Triturus cristatus. Classification (NCBI taxonomy): domain Eukaryota; kingdom Metazoa; phylum Chordata; class Amphibia; order Caudata; family Salamandridae; genus Triturus; species Triturus cristatus. The sequence continues at coordinate 688,028,090 of NC_140590.1, read as the reverse complement.
AGGCAAAAGATGCACAGCAGAGTCAGCAGCAGTGCACCCTTCTTGATGCACACTGACCGGGAAGGATGTATTTTGCTGCCTTACCCATTCATAGTGTCCACTCAAACACCAACGACCAGCTGTGGCCTGAATTGCTTGTACTACATACTGGCAATATTCATTACCTCGAGTCATACATAGTCTTCCGCTTCACAGGCCTATGTTTTCATGCAGCCACTACTTGGGCCTCATATATTTGTAAGGTACTATTAGCAATGAATGAGGGCAGCGGTTTCTTCTTTCCTTGGGACAACAGTTGTGAATTCTGTACAGTAAATGACCTGTACTCTTCTTATGTGTGTCAGAAAATTTCACTAACCTATTGGAATCTGTGTCTATTTTAATTTTGCAATCCAAATATTATATGATTGTAATTTCTTCACTTGGGTGTATGCTTACTGTTGTAAGGACGTAGCTGAGAAATGAGTATGAAGGAGTTAATTCCCGGATTACTTACTGGTAATCTTAATTTCTCGGAGTCATAGTCTTCCTCGCCACAGTCTTCCTTGTTCTATTCGTTCCAGCCCTTCATCTTGAAGGGTGAGGGAGGTACAAGAAGGAAAATTTCGAACTTCCTACCCACCTGCAACATTTTAAATTGCAATTTTCTGGCTTAGGGATGAGGAAGCACTGTGGTTCAGGTGTGGATCTTTATGGGTCATGGCACAGGAAGTAGTCATGGGCAGCCTATTGGTGGGAGCTAAACCCTTATTTTTCTTTTGGGTGAAATCTTTGATAGAGATCCTTGCTGTAAGGAGTGGGACAAGGAAGATGGATGAAGCAGGTATGGGCTACCATTAACAGAACCCCAATTTGAGCATTGTTCATGCTAATGAAAATGAGGGTAGAGAAAGCCATCCCAGCACCAGGAACAAAGCTTAAATCCCCACCCCTCCAGTTCAGGTGGCAATGCTGGGCCACAACTATGGGTCAAAAACTGCAGTCCTTTCCTTTCTAGTGATCTGGGACCTCAGCATACTGAACGCACAAACAGACATAATCACCTGCCTTATTAGCCCTCTAATGACACCTCAAAGATCTCCTTACTGAGAGCCTCTACAGCCAGCATCACTTTCCAGAAGCTCTCTTAGTTCATATGAGCAAATGGGAGGTTCAAGGGGTCAGAACAGGAGAAGAGTGAATACCCTTGGTGGATGGTGTGTGAGGGACAAAGTGGTGCTCTGTCTTGTCGCTGTCCAAAAGGACTGTCCATAGGCATTTGTGTTCCATAAAGTCTAGACTGAACTAACATATTGGCAGGTTTTAGAGGGAAAAGAAGGCTTTAATTAATCTATTACAAGAAAATATCAGATTTTTCAAAATGAATGCAAATACCTTTAGATGATTGTATAAAATCCCATTTGTATCCAGAGCTAAGAAAGTGGTATAAGACAAAGCATACATCAATTTATAATATTTTCAATGACACACAAAAATGTAATGCTATGAGCTAGACCTGTTTTTTAAAATTTTGTAAACACTTTGACTCAGATTCACAAAGTGGCAAATCTACCTTTCAAGACTGCGAGCGAGAGTAGATTTACTAATTTCTGGAGTTCACAAACATTCATTGGAATACACAAGGAAAGCTGAGTCAGTTGCAGGCATCCATACATTCTTGAGAAGGTTATGTGACATTCTGAGCAGCATCTAATGTTTGCTGTATGGAGTTCATAGCAGAGAATTACGCACCTGGTGAATCGGATTCCTGTGCAGATGCATATTAATTCTTTCACAACAGGAAAAATAATCTTATCCCTGGAGAAACCTTCTCCGTCCCTCAAGCAAACTGGGAGTGATTAATCCTGCATCCCACCTAGGAAATGGATTTACGTAAATCCTTGGCTATAGTAAAAATCGGACCCTTTCCAATGTTGAAAAGGGAATGAGAGGGGAGAAGTGTTGGTATTTTATTACTAGGTAGTTTATATTATGTTTATATTTATTTATTACATTCGTAAATGTATATATTTTCATTGGGATATATTTGGAATGGTAAAATTTTGTTTTATTCACATATTTAAAATGAGTTTGTTTTTGGGGACGAATTTTTGGTATATAATTTTTAAAGATTAGTAAAATATTTTAATTTAAAGATACTTATTTTTACAATGGGTCTGTAAAATTAGCTTTAAATAATTAATATAAATTATTGAAAATTAAACACTTTCCATGACGGTGGTTGGATTAGAGTTAGAATAGTAAGCTTGATGTACTCAAAATTTAAACACTTCCACCAATATTAACTAGTTTGGAGTAAGAAGAGCAAGTTTGACCTCCTCAAAATTAAACACTATCCCCAATGTTAGTTGAGTTAAAGTAAGTGTGAAGAACATGGTTTAATATATGATGTGGTTGTGCGACCTCTCCACGTAAAAAAGTCATAATTCCGGATCAGGTCCTGTCAGGTTTGTTTGTATAATCTTAGCTCAGTTCTGGGTAGCTCTGGCTCAGAACTGTCAGGCCTTTTCAAAGACACGATTATACCTAATTAAGAAGGACTAGATTAGTTCAACAAAAGGAAAAGGCAACACAATAAAAATCCAACAGCAATTTATAAAAATAGATTATATTTTTTGCTTTAAATAGACACCTCAATGCAAACATCCATGGTGGATTCAGGAAATATGAATTTTTAAAGAGACAATACATCACAGCTTTTTACCTAATATAATAAGTGGTTGCAATCTGCAGCAACTTGCTGTTTAGGGTTAGCCATGGCAAGTGGTTTGAAAACAGCTATATGGATACTATTGTGGGGACCAACTCTCAGTGGGAGTCAGTTACAGCGATGAGTCAGGCTCAGTTAAACAGTTACCTTGGAGTTTAAGCAGTCTCCAGTCCAATTTCAGGTCCAAAGTGTGAACCGCCATTGACATCAATGGAGTGGTCATTATGAAAATGAAGCTGGATGTTGAAGATGCTCAAGGATGCTGAACCAGTGTTGGTGGTCTTCTTGTGGCCACTCCCTGGTTTACAAGCATGGGAGGGCAACTTTGGCCTTAAGGGTCAATGCCCCATGAAGTCCAGGTGAAATCCAGCACGAGCCGGTAACCACTAGTCTACTGGTCTCTGGTTACAGCAAAGCCAGTGGTTCCCTTTATCTTGCAGTAACTGCCACACTGGCCAGCCAAACTGCACTCGGATGACTCTCCCAGGTCAAGAAGGCTCTGGTGTAACTTTTGAACTCGGTCTATCAGGTTGCACTTCGGCGTTCAGTGGCAGTCAGGCTTCTTGGAGCTGGGCTCTCAAGGGTGCAGGCTTCTCAGCTTTTATGGCCTTGTGACTGTAATAGGGAGTCAGCCAACTGACTCCTGGAGCCATCTTATCTTTTAGAGGCTCCTAGACAACATTTACATGAGAAATGCATCAGAGGCACAGTCTAGTCCAAGGTACAGCAAGTGCAGTCCAGTCTTTGGTGCAGCCTCTCTCTCCTGGGTCCAGAGAATAGCAGAGCAGTCCTTCCTTGGTCATCTCTCTAGAACAGATGTGATCTGAAATCTGGGTGCCAGCGGTGTCACTTTTATGTCAACTATGAGCCTAGGGTGCTGTGCTGACTAACTAGCCAATGTGCTACGAAGTCACTTACTCCATGATGATAACTTCCAGCAAAGTGTGGCATCCAGATAGCCTACAATGCACTATTCTGCTCATTCCCAACATGGCAGAATCCTCTCAGTGTGTGGAGCTCCCTAGCTCAACCCAGAGGTGTGCATACGTGGGGGCTACATTTACCTTCAAAAACCAGTTTAACAACGGCTTCTCCCTCTTTACCTGAGATGCTAGCCTGTCTCCTAAACCAAAAGAGCATCTCCTTCCATGTGTGACTTCCATTTGACCTTCAAAGGCTTTGACCTTCAAAGGCAGTTCCAACTTCGATACTTGCCTTTTGCACCCACACCCACTCTCACTATCCTGCGTGGAAAGGTCACACCTGTTACCTCTGCAGGTCCTTTGTTCCTCTGCCTGAGAGTCATTCTCACCTCTCCCTTTGGGGCAGGAGGCTGTCTTGAGGACAACAGCTTGTGTGCAACAGTAAACAGCTACTGGAAACCTTGGCCGACACCAATAAAGTGACAACTTTCTTAAAGTTGCCATTTGTGCAAAAGTCACATTAAATTCGACTTGAGCAGCAACAAGATAGGTTTAATGCAGGGATAAATTTTCTGACAGGACATGTAAAGTTAATTAAACATAAGTTCTTAGGTTGAAAAGTACAGCAAACGGTTGTGGGCTAAAGTAAAAAAAAAATTGCATGTTTAATGTTATGATATATAATTATGTTCTTTAGCAATAATTACATTTGCCATGCATTGTTTGTTTTCCTTGAACAATGTGTTAATTTGAAATAATTTCTGTATATCTTGCATTTAATTATTATTAAATTATTATGATTATACTAATTATTTAAAGGTAAAAAAAGGCTTTTGAAATGATACATTTTTTTCATGTAAATAAACAGTAGACAATTGTACTTATTAATATATGTCAACAACACCTAAAATACGTAAACATTATATATATTTAGAAGTAATTTTACCAATCTTAATATTTCAATAAATAAACATAATTATGTAAATAATTAAATACATGATATTTATATACGTTTTGTTATTAAACATATGTATATATTTACATACATTGTAACAATAAACAAAATTAAGAAGCAGATTTTAAAATAAATGCAAAATATGAATAACATTTCAAATTATTCGCTTAAATGGATCAAAGAAAATTTGCTTAATTTTAAAACATTAAATTATATTTTTACAGGTACTATTTAACATAAGAAATAGTTCTAATAACATAATTAATATTTTTTATATAACATTTAAAAAAATGGTGTTAATAAATTAATTCATTAACCATTATTAGGTAATATATACATAGTCCATTATTGTATGTTTAAACATTTTACACATTTTATAAACTTTTTTTTTTAAATGATCAATAAATACTAAAAGAAAAATGCATTAACATTCATTTCAATGTTAAGATATTATTTTTCATTTCAGTTTCACTGCTATGTTTTTTATCTGGTAACTGTATTTTCTACTCTTTTCTCCTCTTCAATATAGTAGAAGGCAGTTCCTGGATGCAGATCTGCATTTCAGGTAATGGCATTCCTTTTACAGCTGCTAGTATCAGGAGAGGGTCGGGTGAGTTGGAGGTAATGTTACTATTTATTATTTAGTTGGAATGGTTTGGTCAGTTTGGTTGAGGAAATCCTCACCGTTAGTTTAGTTAGTGAGTTAGGGACTAGTGTTTCATGTTGCCATTTTTTAAGTTACTGGGTGTATAAAGAGAGTATTGTATTCATAATGTAAAGAACTTTGAAGAATTTTGAAGACAATTGTATTTTTCACTATGGGATTAATTTCAATTGCAGGTGGGGGTATATGTGTTGTTTCTATGGGTAACCTTGTGCACTGAAAATAAGGTTTTTGATCCAAATTGAATAATTATTTTTATTATATAGAGAAAATTGTTTGGAGTTTTGTATACAATAAAACATTTCTTCGTTTTCTTACACCTGTAGTGTGCATTTTTTTAATCAATGTCTGGGTTTTGGAGGGATTCAAAGTGTTTCATATGGATTTTCTTGCAGGATTACTTTTTATGTGTTGAAATATATATTTTTCTATTTTCTGGGGGTATTATTTGGATTGCTACTTGTGACTTTGTATTTCTGCTTAAAAGCTACTGAACAGTAAGTACATTTTAAAGATTTAATATGAAATGCTGACTGGGATAGATGTAAATTATATTTAAAATATTAAGTTATGGAGATATACAGTTGTTTGTATGTTGTTATGGTAAAGAAGTTTTAAACATTTCTGTATATTATTATCAGTACCAATGGGAAGATGTGATCCTGAGGCCATGACATTTACTGCACAATTGCATAGTTATAGATTTGCTGCACTTGACACCAAATGCCTCATCTTTACTTAAAAAATACATTTTTTACAAAAAGTTGTTTCTAGTTCAAACTGATCAAAAGTAACTGAAACATAACCACACGTTTCTATGATGTGCAATGCCCTTTGCTCTGCAGAAACAAGTCATATTCAGTTGTTGATTGCTGTATTTAGGTATGAAACTGATATTAATGACGTGAAACTTTTGCATGGACAGTGTTAGCATGTAAAAATCACAAAATAGTGATGTAATACTGACTCAAAATGTGCCACATAATGCTGTATAATTTGCCTTTTCATGGTGTATAATTCTAATGACCCTGGTTATAATGTTATGCTTGGAGTGATGTTGGTTTATTTTATATTTTGGTTAGAAAGAATATTGGATACTTTTTATATTCTAATTATTTTTACATTTGTTTTCTATTGCATTATATAGTTTAAAATATATACATATATTAATTTATTTTCTGCCATTCTGATTTTTTATTTGTACTTTCGTTGAAATAGTTAACATTATTTCAGTGTTGTAAAAATAATTATTTTATTAATTTGTTTTTCTTCATATAGTATTTATGTTTGGCTTGTTTGGTTTGTTCCTTTGGAATGGTGCTTTATGTGTATATGGTAATGTAGATTATAATAGTGTGAGCAGTTGTTTCTTGGGGTACTCCTTGCTTGTTTGCGAAGAGGCAGACTTTGCTGGCTAGCATATCATGCATCTGGCGAGTTTGTCTGAATACTTTAGGTTGCAGCTGTTGTGCTAGGGAATTGTGTTACGTGTAGGTCTGGATAAATGTGTTGCTTTTTTTTTAACACTCCTATGAATTGGTGTATGGTGGAGTGACTCTTTCCAAGAGTGCCTCGGAAGGAGTTGTGTCCTCCTTCTACTGCTTCATTAGTTTTGGCTACTTGATATAGTATGCTGTTGTACACATGCAACTAGAGTATGTAAATCTTCAGGTGGAACCTGTGCCTTGAATGGTACATTTGTCCAATCAAAGTAGCATCAAAAGAGTCTAGAACCAGTTTTAGTTTTCATCATTTGCGTATTAGAATGGTGATTCTGGTAATAAATCACAATTTTAGTGAATTCTGTTGGTGCACAGGCACTACAGCAATTAGCTTTTCACATTTGAAGGCAAACTGTTTATTGGTTGATTAGCCTAAACTTATTGTGGACTTATGGATATATCTCCATAGGTCCTGATTGAAATGAGAATAACAGCCTTGTATTACTGTGTGAGGATATATTTAAGGACTGTTTGCATCATTACCTGTTCAAAATCCATAACTATTTTGTATGTGTAGTAAGTTATTTGCTGTATAAAAATTATTATTCTTTTTTCACTGTTCTCATTGTCATAGAAAATGAAGCTTGATTTTGTGTGTTACCTTTAGGTGGGTGAGAGTATTTATCACCTCAAATCTTCTTGGAGCTTTTCTGGTTGCAGTAATTAGCCTTTATATATTTGCTATTGAGATTAGCTTTCCCTTTACTTCATCAGGAATGTTCAAAAAAATATTTTAGAGTGTTCCTCCTGTATGTGTTGAAGAGTCTGTGCAAGTTTTCTTTAACTCCTGCTCTATACTATGTACTTTTACTTCAACAAAGTTGTCAGGACGATTATGTTTCAATTGTATCATTCATGGTAGTTGCTCATCCATGACAGCTGTTACTGGAAGACATACTGTACCTTCAGTGTTTTTTGTTGTTGATAGTGTTCTCTTTTGTGAGGTTATGTACATAGGTGTTTTTGACATTTAATAATTTATTATTAGAATCATCCTTTTTTTACTTGCTCTGATTTGTGCAATTCAGACTTTATTTTTTAAATTTGTTTTTCATGTTTTACACATTCAGTTCTGCATTGGCTATATATGATATCAATTTGAAATAATACTTTTGCTTGTGGTAGATAACAAGTGTGCTCATTTTTTTAATTAGACAAGGTGATAAGATTAGGGCTAATTATTTTTTATAATGTGCATGTTATACTTAGAATGTGTTAATATGTGACTTGGGCCTGGTATTGTGCAGAGCCTCAGTATGTTTCTATTTTTTTAAGTTGATTTTCCTTGTTTTAACCATTCAGTTCGGTGTTAGGACTATTCATAAAAAAACATTTAATTAGTTGTTGTTATAATTAGCATGATATTGCAGAATTACTTTTTGACAGGATGCAGAGATTTTTCTTTTGCATAATGAGGTACATTTTCTGTTGGATTTACACTCAGTAGAGTCAGCTTTTCCTTTCCAGTGGCTAGCTGGGGCAACAGTTTGGTTGTTACTCATGTTCAATGTTTACACTTTTTTACTAGTTCTGTTTAATTGTTGTTTTAAACATGTTTATTTATGATATCATTTTATATAATTCATTTTTTTATTTTGTGCTGTGGTATATTATTTTGTATTTGACAGTATATTTTTTCGAACTTTTTACTATATTGTGGTACTCAATCCATTTGTTATTGATACTGTTGCTGTTTTACATTTGTTTGATGTTTATTGTGTTATAGATATTTTAATATTCTATATTTTTGTTTTATATTGATTTTACAATTTTTTGGACAGTATGTTTTTAATAAATATTGTTATTATGTACACAGGGAATAAAGAAAGTCAATATTATGATTGTCATGTTTTTAACCCCTTGCCTGCTCATGACGGAACCACTCCGTCATGAGCCACGGGCGCCGTGTGCTCATGACGGAGTGGTTCCGTCATGCTGCGGCCGTTGGCGGCCGCTCCGCCCACGCGGCACTGATTCCCCCGCCTGTGTGGGTGAACAATGCAAGTGGGCGGAGTCGTTACGGAACCACTCCGTCATGAGCACAGCGTGCCCGTGGCTCATGACGGAGTGGTTCCGTCACGAGCATGGCGGCGCCGCTAACACCCCGAACCCCCCCAGCGCCGCGGCAAAATTTGTGCCGCGGCGAAGGGGTTAAGACAATATTTTTGTAATATGATGTTTTTGGACTTAATATTTAATCATACACCTACATGAAGAATTGAACAAAGAAATTGTGAATAAATAAGACACCATAAAGTATTTTTCAGTAGAGATGAGTTTGGAGCAGAAGGCAGGTATATGGCAGAAGTTATCTGTTGGTTGGAGGAAGTAAGAGCGCGAGTTGATTATGATTTGGTTGCATGTACTGACAGCCAGATCCATTGAATCAGATTTAATTTCATATAGTCTAACTAGTCTACAACTTCCACTTTGCTTATTCACTATACTGTCACTCCAATGTGTTTTAGGTTTTCTGAAAAGGAACTCGCGCTCTTCAAGACAGTCTTTTAGAGCGTTTTAGTGTAAAATGTGCATTACTTTTTTAAACGAGGATGCATTTGTCGTGAAAAAATAGTGTAAAAAGAATAAGCAGCGTGAGCAACAGCAGCTTGCCCTCTCCCTGATAGAGTTATTCCTGCACATTCACAGTAATATTTTACCGTGAGCGCCATGTAATTATGTAATGTGGCGTAATAGCATCATTTTAGGAATTTCGCATTAGAACGCACAATTCCCAAAACTGCACGAATTACACCAGCATAATTTTAAATTTTGCCCAGGCCTATTAAGAAGGAGAGCTAAAGAAAGGCCTGATTTCAGTTAAGTGGAATCCTATGTTTTAAGGACACCTTCTTCCTAGTCCTTGTGTCCGTGAACAATAAGCACATCAAGATAACTGTGTTTACAGTCTGTACTAAGCATGTAAAGCAGATAATAGAGTTTTACAGTCTGCCTATACCAAGAACAATATGCAGATAAGATAGTTTACAGTCAATTTGCGGCAAAGGACAATGCTTCTAGTTTGTCTGCACCCAGCACATGATGCCAATAACAGAATTTACACTATGTCAGCGCCAAGCAAAAACGGTGTTTACAATTCGGCAGTACCACAGTGTTTAAAGTTTAAGGAACAATTACAATGCAGCCCGTAAACCCTTCAGGGCCACATTATAATGGGCCGCTCGGTTTCCTTTCCTACTGCCTCATTATGATGGAGGCGGTCGGAAAGGAAACCACCTGGTCATTGGCTGGCTTCCGCCAGTCGGAAGCCGGCAAGTTACCGCAAGGGCGGGCCTTTCCACCCTTGAGATTGCAATGCACGATTCCAACATGATTTCCATGCTGGCCTGTCAGACATGGAAGCCATGTCAGAAAGTGCGTTTGGGGGCCCCCGCTGGGCCCCCTTTGGTGCCCCAATGATGTTCCCAGTTGAACCCTGCATCTTGTGGCAGGCACCTTAAGGTGAACCGCACATCCCATTTCACTATGGGAGCATGCATTACAGCCTGTTTATGGCTGTATAGGAAGCTCATATAATGAAATATAGGAATGTGACTGAACAGTGCTCGATTGCATCCTAATGAGGTGGTCGGGCTGCCGACCGGGTGTCGGTCAGTCCCAGGACTGAGTGGTTACAATTCAGCAGTACCACAGTGTTTACAGCTCTGCAGTACCACCGGGCTTACAGATCTGCAGTACCACAGTGCTTACACTTTGACAGTACCAAAGTGCGTGCAGTTTGGCTGTACCACAGTGCTGACAGTTCAGCAGTACCACAGTGTTTACAGTTCAGCAGTACCACAGTGTTTATAGGTCGACAGGAACTCAGTATTTACAGTTCTGTAGTACCATAGTGTTTACAGTTTCGCAGTACTACAGTGCTTACAATTCAAAAGTACCACAGTGTTTAGAATTCGGTAAGTACCACAGTGTTTACAGTTCCACAGTACCAGAGTTTACAGTTTGGCAGTACCTATCACACGTGGCAGATAATAGTGCTTACAGTCTGCCTGCACTAAGCACTTGATTCAGATAACAGACTTTACAATGTGTTTGCACCGAGCTCCTAATGCACATAACAGCTTTTACAGTTTGGCAACACCGCGCTTGTGATGCAGAGTCACTTCTCTGTCTGTGGTCTGTGGTAGGGGCGTGAGATAAAGAGTGCAGTATTTACAGTTTGTCTGTTCTAATTATCCGATACATACAGTGCAGTGTTTACACATTGGCTGCACTAAGCAGAGGAGATGCGGTGGTTTGTCTGCTCTGAGCACGAGACAAAGGTGCCGATCACGATCCGGTAAAAAATTCCCCCGTGCGACTCGTATCGGGTCTTTTTACCGTACGAATCGTACAAGTGCCGTACGAACTGGCAATCACGATTCGCATGGTAAAAAGTCCATACGAACCGCACTGGGAATCATTCCCCACACGTCCTCGGGTCGGAAAATGTGTCCGACACGTCCTCGGACGATTTACCTTACAAACGTAAAAATCCAAGTCCGACCGAGGAATCACGATCCATCCCGTGCGTCCGAGCGTACAACCGTATGGAAAAAACACCGTCCGCACCGAACACCTATAGCAACCATGGAGACATGTGCCCGAATACGCGCCCAACACTCCCCCCAGCCCCCGTACGTCCGACACGTACCCCCCGTATATGTATACCCCCACCCGTCTAGGTACACCCCAGTACGTTCCAGTCGTACCCCCACCCCAGTATGTGTCGTACCACCGTCAATGTACACCCCCCCACCCCTGTACGTGTCGTACCACCGTCTATGTACACCCCAGTACGTTCCAGTCGCACCCCCACCCCAGTACGTGTCGTACCCCCCGTGTACCTACACCCCAGTACGTTCGAGCCACACCCCCACCCCAGTACGTGTCATAGCCCCGTCTACCTACACCCCAGTACGTTCCAGTCGTACCCCCACCCCAGTACGTGTCGTACCCCCCGTGTACCTACACCCCAGTACGTTCGAGCCACACCCCCACCCCAGTACGTGTCATAGCCCCGTCTACCCACACCCCAGTACGTTCCAGTCGTACCCCCACCCCAGTACGTGTCGTACCCCCCCGTGTACCTACACCCCAGTACGTTCGAGCCACACCCCCACCCCAGTACGTGTCATAGCCCCGTCTACCCACACCCCAGTACGTTCCAGTCGTACCCCCACCACAGTACGTGTCGTACCACCGTGTACCTACACCCCAGTACGTTCCAGTCGTACCCCCACCCCAGTACGTGTCGTACCACCGTCAATGTACACCCCCCCACCCCTGTACGTGTCGTACCACCGTCAATGTACACCCCCCCACCCCTGTACGTGTCGTACCACTGTCTATGTACACCCCAGTACGTTCCAGTCGTACCCCCACCCCAGTACGTGTCGTACCACCGTCAATGTACACCCCCCACCCCTGTACGTGTCGTACTACCGTCAATGTACACCCCCCCACCCCTGTACGTGTCGTACCACCGTCAATGTACACCCCCCCACCCCTGTACGTGTCGTACCACCGTCTATGTACACCCCAGTACGTTCCAGTCGTACCCCCACCCCAGTACGTGTCGTACCACCGTCAATGTACACCCCCCACCCCTGTACGTGTCGTACCCCCCGTGTACCTACACCCCAGTACGTTCGAGCCACACCCCCACCCCAGTACGTGTCATAGCCCCGTCTACCCACACCCCAGTACGTTCCAGTCGTACCCCCACCACAGTACGTGTCGTACCCCCCGTGTACCTACACCCCAGTACGTTCGAGCCACACCCCCACCCCAGTACGTGTCATAGCCCCGTCTACCCACACCCCAGTACGTTCCAGTCGTACCCCCACCACAGTACGTGTCGTACCACCGTGTACCTACACCCCAGTACGTTCCAGTCGTACCCCCACCCCAGTACGTGTCGTACCACCGTCAATGTACACCCCCCCACCCCTGTACGTGTCGTACCACCGTCAATGTACACCCCCCCACCCCAGTACGTGTCGTACCACCGTCTATGTACACCCCAGTACGTTCCAGTCGTACCCCCACCCCAGTACGTGTCGTACCACCGTCAATGTACACCCCCCACCCCTGTACGTGTCGTACCACCGTCAATGTACACCCCCCCACCCCTGTACGTGTCGTACCACCGTCTATGTACACCCCAGTACGTTCCAGTCGTACCCCCACCCCAGTACGTGTCGTACCACCGTCAATGTACACCCCCCACCCCTGTACGTGTCGTACCCCCCGTGTACCTACACCCCAGTACGTTCGAGCCACACCCCCACCCCAGTACGTGTCATAGCCCCGTCTACCCACACCCCAGTACGTTCCAGTGGTACCCCCACCCCAGTACGTGTCGTACCCCCCGTGTACCTACACCCCAGTACGTTCGAGCCACACCCCCACCCCAGTACGTGTCATAGCCCCGTCTACCCACACCCCAGTACGTTCCAGTCGTACCCCCACCACAGTACGTGTTGTACCACCGTGTACCTACACCCCAGTACGTTCCAGTCGTACCCCCACCCCAGTACGTGTCGTACCACCGTCAATGTACACCCCCCCACCCCTGTACGTGTCGTACCACCGTCAATGTACACCCCCCCACCCCAGTACGTGTCGTACCACCGTCTATGTACACCCCAGTACGTTCGAGCCCCACCCCCACCCCAGTACGTGTCATACCCCCGTGTACCTACACCCCAGTACGTTCCTGGCGCACCCCCAACACAACCTCCTAAGTACGGAGCGCACCCCATGCCCCAACATCACAACCGCATGTACGAGTCGTACAAAGCCACACACAAGGACATAATCGTACAACCAAATGGCCCATGTACACACCGTACACACGCTCAAAACGCACGTACACAACAAGGACAAAACAACACAAGAATACACCATTCGAAAGGCACACAGCCACTAAACATGGCCAACAACCACTAAAAGAACACAATCACTGACCTGCAACTGTCAAAAACAAACAGAGGCCCAATACACCACCACTCCTTATAACACACCCACCCAAAATTCAAACACTGCCACACCCACCCATGGACCAATGAAAAGGGCCCACACACACAAACCATGAGCCTTTGCAACAGACTCACTGCTGCCAGACACCACAGAACCAGACTACAAGCAACACCACATCTTACACTTGCACACCTTCACACGACCACCCTCACAAACACCCTCTCATCACATTCACACACACACACAACCATCCACACCCCCCCCAACATCCACACACCCCCCACACCCACACCATCCCCACCCACATCCCTCACCATGCCCACTACCAAGAATCCAAAGTTCAGTCACCGAGAGTTGGAGGTCCTTGTTGATCAAATCCTCAGAGTCGAGCCACAGATCTTTGGAACATTGGTCAGAAGCACCAGCCAGGCAGCCAAAACAGCCATGTGGCAGACCATCGTCGATGCTGTGAATGCTGTTGCGGACACCAGGAGGACCAAGCAGGATTGCCAGAACAGGTGGTACGATCTGCGGAGGAGGGTCAGAGCCAAGAGGCAGGAGGAACACGACCAGGCCAACGCCACCGGAGGAGGGCCCTCCCGCAGAGCCGTACAGTACCATCCCTGGGAGGAGAGGGTGATGGCCATACTGCCGGTGGAGGCAGTTGAAGGAGTAGAAGGACTCCGAGACCCGGGTGAGTACACAAACAACGCACCTCACATGGGGGGAACTGCAACCACAACCAAAATTAATAACAGGCACGCAACCACCACAAGCCATCGCATGACTCAACCACACTCCATGAGCAGGCACATGCCACTGCTGCCACCATGCCCCATGCACCCAGCTGGACAATGTCAAGTCACAGGCCACAGAAGACAACAACACATGACACGGTAACCCGGATGGCGGGAGGCTGGGCACCAAGAATCACATAGTGCGACTCCAAAGCAGACAACAATGCCCTCTGCCCATATGGCCTAGGTCACAGCCAGACAAACACTGTGTCCCAACACAGGAATGACTTGCCAGCAAATGGCGGACGCCTTGCATCAACACATGGGGGTGAAGGCACTGTTTTGCACATGACAGCAGCTAATGAACAGCCAACATTGTGAAAGAGTGGCAGCACACACCACCACAGCAGCAGCGCACAGACACACAGCAGACAAAATGGGTGCCTGGAGATCAGAAACAAACTCACATCAACAGGCCAAGGGCCACTCAAAGATCTGCTAACAGTGTGTGCCCAGGAAGCTGGGCCAAGGTGACAGAGGGTGACACACGGAGGGAGGGAGAGGGGGACACAGAGGGAGGGAGAGGGGGACTGAGAGGGAGGGAGACGGACAGAGGGAGGAGGCTGACACACAGAGGGAGGGAGAGGGAGACAGAGAGGGAGGGAGAGGGGGACAGAGAGGGAGGGAGACACAGGAAGATGGACAGAGGGAGGAGGCTGACACACAGAGGGAGGGAGAGGGGGACAGAGAGGGAGGGAGAGGGGGACAGAGAAGGAGGGAGACACAGGGAGAGCAAATCAGTCCTTTGGTGTGTGGGAATGTCTGCTCGTCAGCAGGTGGACTGCGTGCATGTAGACAAGGGTGGCCAGTGCCAGAACCCCCCCTCTTCATCATGGCAAAACGCAGGGCCATGTCACAACCTGTACACGAGCACAAGGACAGCCACCTGCATCATATAAGTGTGTGGATCCACTCCATGTGCACATGTACAGTGCTACAAGGAAGGCGCAAATGCATGGCTCGCCACACATGCACACTCCACTGCTGACTGCAGTCACACTTGACGCAGCAAGTAAGACTGTGCCACACATAGTTAAAGGGGCCAAATTGGTGGCCAAGGGACACACCCATGCACAAGTGCACTGTGAGTGGAATGCAAGACAGATCCTAATTCCAAGAGGAAATGTGCCAACTTTGTAACGGATGAAACATGGATGTTGCATGGATCAAAATTAACATTTTTTCTCTCACACACAGGTCAACGTCGTGCTGCACCCCCCAACACTGGGGGGGAACACTCACAGGACCCGGATCTGCAGGAGACCGATCCCACCGGCAGTGACCACTCTCACCACTCTGCGGACGACCCCGACCGACCTGGCCCCTCTGGTGTCCAACCACCTGCAGCACCTGCGTCAGGTACAACCGTGCCAACCACCACCCCCACTCCTGCCACATCCCAGGAGACACCCAGGATCCCTGCCCCAACACCACAATGCAGCCAGGCTCGCCAGGAGGGACACGGTGTCCCGGGCACCCAGGAGGAGGCAGGCGACAACGCCAATGCCACCCCTCAGGGGTCCCGGAGACCCGATGTTCCCACAAGTGCAGGCCAGACGCAAGTGGGCAGGGGTGGTGGGAGTGGAGGACGGCGGAGGCGCGAGCCTGACCAGTTGGCTGGGGATCCGGTATTTTCCCATGTCCGTAACATCCTGGACTCATACCGGCAGGACACCACGGGCATGGCCCAGGTTGTGTCCGTCCTCGAGGGGATCAAGGTCCAGCAGGCCCAGCAACATGCGGAGCTAATAGCCTGTCTACAGCTACACCAACGGAGGATGGAGGACAGACAGGCTGAGCAAGTGACGGCGTCCCAGGGGATTCACGCTGAACTCCGTCGGATGGCCGACACCATGGCCGACCCTCCCTGTGCCAGAAGGCGGAGAACATCACCACCCACAGGGAGGGATCATGAGGAGGAGGAGGAAACATCCGACGGAGCATCCCAGACGTCGTCACGGCCTGCTGCTGAGGTTCCCCGCAGGAAGCCGGGTCGTCCACGGAAAGGACCGTGAGGGTGGCTGCTACATCACCATCTCCCAGGACACCTGGCCTGGCACCTGGCCCACTGGAGCAACAGCATCACAGCATCAAGAGACATTCTCTGCCACATGGCCCTGCTGGTCACTGGCTGACCAATGTTGACAAAGACTGTGGCATGGACTCTGAGGATTTCCAATGGCAAGGACACCAACTCCCCTACTGAACTTTGGATTCCCTAATCCCGGAAAGCCCCTCACTTTGTCCCCCCCCCCAATAATAAATCACACTATTAAGAGTAGATGCCTGCTGGTAGCATTATTACCTAACATGTGTCTTGTACAGTCTAAACATGCCTGAGTCATCTGTTCACTTCAACCATCCACACCCTGGGGCCTGAGTCTGGCACAGGACACATGGGTCACAGTTTATTAGGCAAGACAGACATGGAGCACCATACACACCCGTGATGGTCAGAACCAGCTGAGGGGGTGGCCGAACAACCGTGCTGACAGACACATTGAGTACAGCAATAGTCATGCGCAGAGGTCAGGGATCCTGGCCCGTGTCCTGGGGGGCACCCAGGTATGTGTAGACAGGTGGCAGAACCATGTCCTGCAAGCTTGAGTCCGGTGGATGCAGAGAATGGGGTCATGGACAACGTTGGATGCATGGGGATGGCACATGTCACAATACCCACACAGTCATGGACATCATGCCCAATACACAGTCTCAGCACACACACACAGCTTGCATCTTGCCACTCGACACATTGACACATAGCCACAATCAGGGAATACCATGCCAGACATGCAGGATGCACCGTGCCAACACACCAGCACTGACTGAGAAGAGGCACCTTGGAGGCATAGGGACACCTTTATTAGTCATGTTATTGGTATTGCAGAGGCAACTTGAAGTACACATGAACACATCATGTGGAGTAACATGTGGCTCCAACACTGGCACCCCCCTTCTGCAGCACAAATGCGTGATAGCCAGGGAACTGGCACACAAGCGTCGGCTAACAGCTAAACACCCACAGCTGCTCACGGAGAGCCTGCCATACACCATACATCCGCTGATGTGGAAGTCCCACGCCATGTCAAGACAATGTTAACCGTATGTGTCCGAGGGCAGTGTCACACACATTGATGCCATCATCACAATCCACTATCCCATCACTGATGACTGACAACCAGGCAGCCCATCTATTCAGGTGTACCCAGCTGCATGTCGTGTCCCATGGGGATGCCACATGTCTGCAGAGGAACCAAACCCCGACCGGGGCAGTGTGCACACATCGTGAACAACTGCCACACCCAATACACCCCAGATGCATCCCTTACCCCATGGAGACTTCCAAACGTGTCCGTGCCTGTAACGCTGAGTCAGCCCACGATGTCATGTCCATGAGGAATAGCAGTGCCACAACAATGCAACCAGCAAACGGCATGCGCAGGTACCTGGGGAAGAGAGACACACAAGAAGTCAGCCACAAAAAGCACAGCCACTTGCATGTGCAGTTAATCGACACATGTATGGATGACAACATGCTAGGTCACAATTATGACTGGGGAAATACTACCATCACTGCCACCATCACTCCAGTGACACACCCACACACACCTCTGACCCACGTGCCATACATGCAGGTGGAGACACACATCACAACGCATGCCACACGGGGACCAATGCGTGCACACTCAGACCCTGATACTCACCACTAAGCAAAGAAGTCGCGTATGAGCCGAGTCCGGATGTCCTCTTGCGGCTCCACATCCTCCACATCACTAGCCCCATTGCCAAGCCCTTCGTCCTCCACGGGTGGATGGTCCTCGTCATGTTGATTCAGGATGAGTGGCACAGCTCTTTCAACTGCCATGTTGTGCAGCATGCAGCAGACCATGAAGATCTTGCAGACCTTCGCCGGGGCATAAGGGAGTGCACCGCCGGTCTTGTGGAGGCACCGGAATCGGCTCTTCAGCATGCCAAACGTCCTCTCTATCACTCGCCTTGTCCGGCCATGGGCGGTGTTATAGCGGAGCTGGGCCGGCGTGATGGGGTTGCGGAGAGGTGTCAGCAGCCAAGGCATGTTGGGATAGCCAGCGTCCCCTACATGGGAAGCACATGGACATCGTTAGAACTGGTGTAGCGGTCGTGCTGGTCGGCTATACAGAATACAGGACAGACAGACTGTACCCACCAACAACACATGCCCGTTCGTTGCGCAGCTGCATCATCATATCAGGCATCCCGCTACGCCTCATGATGTAGGCATCGTGTGCTGATCCTGGGAAACGAGCACAGACATGTGAAATCACCATATTGGACAGACACACCACAAGGGCATTGATGGAGTGGTAGTGCTTCCGATTGCGGTACGCCACCTCCCGTGCGTGTGGTGGTACCAAACCTACATGTGTCCCATCTATGGACCCAATGACATGGGGCATCCCTCCCAGGGCATAGAATCCACGCTTGACCTCAGTCATCTGTTCAGGGGTTGGGAACTTGATGAAGTCATCCAGGTGAATCAACATGGCCTCCAAGAAATCATGCAGCACACCGCTGAACATGCTCTGGGACATGCCACCAACATGAGCTATGGTATTTTGGAAGGTACCCGTGGCCAGAAAATGTAGGGCAGCCATTACCTTCAGCTGGGGTGTGAGTGCCGTCGGATACCTGTGCTGCGGTTGCAGGTGTGGTGCCAGTCTCGCCGTCAGCTCCAGAATCAACGGGTGGGTGAAGCGGTAGAGCCGGATCCTGTCATTCTCCTGCATGGTCGCCAAGTCTGGAATTCTTCGGGCAACAGGAGGCGCTCTGCAGTAATTTGGAAGTGACAAGGAAGAGTGAGTGCACTACGAGAACAACTCATGTCTACTGAGCACATGTAAATCTGGCAATACACACATGCCACATAGGGAGTCAGGCATGTGCTACATGCCCAGGACACGTATGGATGCAAGGTGACACTACTTCCAAGACCCAGCTACACACGGTGATTGAGAACCTCCCCATGCCACGCCATGGAAATAGCTGTGTCCCAGTGCAAGTGCACTGCCCGACGCAAGACAGGAGTGACATACACCCACACATCAGCAGAAGTGTGATGCCGATTGCAGAGACTGGTAGCGGAACACTGGAGCCACAGGTCACATGACATTACACTAGTCCAGCCCACACACCTTGCCATGAAGGTGCACATGTCATGACTCACCACACATTCCTTGTGAGTTTGCTGACATGGCCTTGTCACGCTACTCCGTGTCCCATGCATACATGTGCACCTCACATCCGATAACACATGTGGCATGGTGTTGGGAACAGTGTGCAATGACAATCTACACACAGCCACATGTTGGTTGCTGCAACGGCTGCAGCTTTTGAGGGTGCTACAACATCAACCTGATGTAAATCCCGGACACATATATGACATAGTCACATTGTGCACTGTGGGTAGTGACAAGTCATGTGTCATGACCCCTGTACCGGGCATCATGGGACACTTCCGTGTGTTGGTGTCCGTGCCATACCAGTGACGCTCACCCCAAGTGCGCAGTCCCACATGCACACATGTCAAAGGAGTCAAGGGCATGCCTGGCACACATTGCACCCTCACACAGTACACATGTACACATCTCATCATACATCTGGTGCCTTCTCCACTCAGGAGGCATGTTCCACATCACAGCCTGTGACACCTGTGCCCCACACATGTAGTAATGCACAGACGATGCCTTGATGTCCATTCCTGGACAAGTATGTCCATCCATGGACAAGTATGTCCGCCCTATTCCTACATGTGTGTCGCCTATCACCACAGTGATGTGTAAAAACCGCCGTACTGCTGCTGAGAGGGCCTGTGCATGTTTCCAAATCACTGTGGGAGTGCTGCCGTATGTGTACCCATCGTGATGGCGAGCGTACAGGCATTTGTACGGTCCGTACCACTACGGGTACGCATACGCGTGCAGACCCATAGTGATAGTGAGCGTACATGCGTGTGTACGGTCCGTACCACTACGGGTACGCATACGCGTGCAGACCCATAGTGATAGAGAGCGTACATGCGTGTGTACGGTCCGTACCACTACGGGTACGCATACGCGTGCAGACCCATAGTGATGGAGAGCGTACATGCGTGTGTACGGTCCGTAACACTACGGGTAGGCATACGCGTGCAGACCCATAGTGATATAGAGCGTACATGCGTGTGTACGGTCCGTACCACTACGGGTACGCATACGCGTGCAGACCCATAGTGATATAGAGCGTACATGCGTGTGTACGGTCCGTAACACTACGGGTACGCATACGCGTGCAGACCCATAGTGATAGAGAGCGTACATGCGTGTGTACGGTCCGTAACACTACGGGTACGCATACGCGTGCAGACCCATAGTGATGGAGAGCGTAGGCATGCATGTACGGGCCGTTGCCATGCATTTGGGGTGCCCTAGGGCCCCGAAACGCATCGTACCTGTGTGTGATGCTCCAAATTACATAGGGGACAAGTATTAAGGCCTACATGCATGCTGGTTGTCATGGAGACCAAGTTCAAAATTCGAAATTGTTCTGGAAGGTGCACAGCAGAAGTCAGTTGGAATTCTTCTACTTTGTTGCAATGTGTTTGTGGGGCTGACATCATGCAGGAGAATGAAACCGATAGAGAACCCACAGACTGCTAGGTTTGAAGGGATTGGTGGAAACATAGGATGCAAATGTGAGTGACCAATCACTCTGTACTCCTGTGCATGAGACTGGGCAGAAGGGCACATATAAGGCAGCCAGGTCCCATGAGGGAGCACTTGCCTGCACATCTTTGCATTCGTCGACCCAGCTGCTGCTACTGATTCCCTGGAACCATGTCAAGGGCTGTGGAGAGGACACAGCCATTCACCCTGGAGGAGAACATGGCTCTGCTGGATGTGTTCCTCCCACAGTACTCCATGCTGTATGGGCGACCAGGGTATCAGGTGAGTGCATAGGCCACTGCCACAGACTGTCCCTATGTTGTGACTGTGACTTCTGCCATTGCGTCCAGGTGTAACACACATGCCATGTACTGTCGGGGGGGTACCAGGGGGGGGGTGCCTGATGTCTCCCAGCAGTGCCCTGAGACAGGAGGGGTGGGGGCCTATCACTCCCAGCAGTGCCCTGAGACAGGAGGGGTGGGGGCCTATCACTCACAGCAGTGCCCTGAGACAGGAGGGGTGGGGGCCTATCACTCCCAGCAGTGCCCTGAGACAGGAGGGGTGGGGGCCTATCACTCACAGCAGTGCCCTGAGACAGGAGGGGTGGGTGTGATGCACAGTGTGAGCCTTGATCATTGATTGTGACATTGCCATCATTCCACCTGTGTACCCACTGTGGCACGTACTGCTTTTTCCCTCACCAGGGGATGATGTCCCTATGACAAAGGTGCAATGCGTTGGCTGCATGACATGCCTTGTTGTAACCAGCTAATTTGTACCCATATGTCTCTCTGTGACATGTGGCTGGTGTATTGATGTGGTGTCACTTGTTCCTCCTCACAGGTAGGCGCCACTGCCAACGAGCAGATCTGGCTGACCGCCGTCAGTGCCGTGAGGGGTGTGGATGGTCGGAGGCGGAGCCTGCCCCAGGTGAGGAAACGCTGGCAGGATATCCGGTGCTGGACGCGGAGGATTGCACGGCTCCTACTGGGGGACTCACCTGAGAGCCACAAGAACCGCGGCCGCCGCCGTCTGAGCCACCTCCACAGGCGTGTGCTGCCGGTGGTCTTTCCAGACCTGGAGAGGCGCTTACAGGCGATGCAGCAGCCGGAAGGGGGTAGGTACATGTGTGTTTGTTGTGTGTCACCGGCATTTGTAAGGGCACAGTAGCATGAATTCACTGGCAGGGTTTAAAGGTGCTGTGCAGATCCTGTTTGCCCCAGTATAGCGCTGTGCCCCTGCCACCCTTCCCCTCCTTGCAATGTGTTCCCTGGTCTGTGTGTAGTCACTCCTTCACAAGGTAATGTAGGCTGGCGCTTTGTCCACGAGAACAATGACTGTAGCATCATGTGTGGGGGTGGTGTGTAACAGGTTGTGGGACCTTGCCTGTGCACTGTCAAGTTCACTGCATGTGGGTTCCATGTCAGTTGGCACTGATGCTGACTCCAGACATGGGAGTTGGTCTCTCATGTGTCATGCCTTACAGCGCGCATGTCCTATGTAGTGGCCTGTGACATGATGTGCATGAGTGTGCGATACACATAGTGCAGGGATGGTGACGTGTGTTGCAGTCATTACCATTCAGTAGCATGTAGTTGCGTGCCCACTACTGTCCCCTGGGGCACCTTTTCCTCAGTGGTGTATGTGTCATCATAAACGTGGCCAATCTCAGTGTCTACAGCGTAGGTTGTGCTCTGTGCCATTGTCCCCTGTCACCATGTATATAGACGTGCTATTTTGTACAGGTGTCCACTGTGCAGCCTGACCTGATTGTCCTTCTTCATACTCACAGTTGCCAGTGCCTGTGTGTCTTGTTATACTCATCTGAGGATGGGCACTGGTACCTCATTATTTGTACAGGCGCACCTTGGCTGTTTGGCGTCCAATCTTGCTTTTTGCCTGCCCCTGTGTGTATCACCCAGACTATGAGATGTTGGTGCCACCTGTGTCTCAACAATTTGCCTCGTGTAGGGTCTTGTTGGGGCGGACAATGCCTATGTGTCAAATCCTGATTTCCACTTGCCGGGTCTGGGCAGTGTGTGATGTGTCTGGACACACACGCAATGTGCAGTGACCGAGTCATGTTGGGCATGTTTTCAGCATTACCTATGCAGCATGTGTCTCAAGTTCATGGATATGGTCCCTGGTCATCGGTATTTTCGCCAACGCTGTGTGGTGCAGATGCAGTGCTGGATTGTCCCCAGGGCCTGGGTGCTATGTCAGACTCCGTTTCCTGTCTTTAGCTATTGTCTCATGCTCTCCATGGTATTTCAGTGGCATGGTGGCTCAACCAACTGTGTGTTTCATGCCCTACATCGGTACCCTGTTCAGTAGATGTTAGGGATCTTCCTTTTCAGGCTATGCAATGTTACCTATGTAGATTGGACTCATGTGACAGATGTGTACAGGTGTCTGATTAATTTCTGTCTCTCCACCCTGCCCACAGCATCGTCGGGGGACACAGAGGGAGACATGGACACAGACCAGGCGGAGGGACCGAGCACCAGTGCCAGCCGTGACATCGGGTCTGGCACATCGAGTGGGACAGAGGCGGAGGAGAGTGTGGCCGAGGACCTGTCGACTGGCACATCAGACTACGAAGCTGACAGGTCCGAGGACGATGTCTCCGAGTGGGCGGAGGCTGCACCAGCAGCTGACAGCGGAACAACACCTCACACCGCCCCCTCAGTTTCCATCAGCCGCCTCCCACTTGCTCGTGTCCCTTCCCAGCGTGCCCGGTCACAGCATGTCTCCTTCCTGCCAGGCACCGCACCCCCTGCCCCTGTCTCCACTGCTGCCGCCAATGCAGAGTCTGTGGACATCCAGCGGCAACTGCAGGTTGGTCAGGCTGCGATCCTTAATGTCCTCCATGCCCACGGCAAAACCCTCACCAACATCGAGGCTTTCTTGGAGGGCATTCATTCATCGCAGGCTGACCAACGCAACTTGCTGAGGTCCATCGACTCCACACTGACTGCAGCAGTGGGTCTCCTGCAGCGCGACCTCCCCCCACCTACCCCTGCCCCATCCACACTTCCCACTCCCATGCCTGTCCCACGTACACCCAGACGTCGGCATGCACCCACATCAACGGACACGGGCACCACACCAGCAGGGAAGGTCCACCGCACTCCTCCTGACACGCACACACAGGGTGAGGTAGGCACACCCACTGGGTCGGGGGGCAAACGTGTGACACGCAGCCATAGTGGGAGTCCGCATTCCACCCAGTCCACTCCCTCCAAATCCCCTCCCCTCAGCTCTCCTGGCCACATCTCCCCCAAGGACTCCTTCATGGCCGCTCTGTCCCTGAGCCCCACGGTTACACCACCACGCAAGCGGTCAAGGAGGTCCCCGGTGAGGGTGGTTGAGTCTCCCCCCCTGTCTCCACCCTCCCCCAGTGGCGCTGCGACCCATCCCTCTGACCCCCCCCACTCCTTGGGGCCTGAGGTCCCTTCGGGTGCAGGGGACTCCCTGGAGGACCTTGCAAAGGTGTGTAGTGCCATCCTGGCCTCCGCCTTTGGCCCTGCCCCACCCCCTGTGGTGGAGTCCTCCATCCCTGCACCCACAACGCCGCCCCTTTGCCCTGATGTCCCTGCGGTGCCTGTTGCTTCCCCCCCCCCTGATGCCCTCACCAGTGTGGAAGACGATGCCATTTGACTGTGCAGGCAAGGTAGGGGACACGCATCCCACTGTGTCCCCCATCCAGCTGAGAATCATTGACTGCCCTATGGGCTTTGTGAAGATTGAACTGCCTGCGATCCACGGACATTGTGCTCATGCTGAATAAAGCTTAATTTTTTTTTCATTATCACACTACTGCTATGCTGGTATTGGTGTTGGTGGGGCTGCTACATGGTTTAGGGTGGTGTGTAAGGGTTTGGGTGTGTGGGATGTGTAGTAGTGTACTGCTCATTGGTGGGACCCTGGGATCTGTGTGCCATCACAAGGTGTTGGCTAACTTTCTTTGTTCATGTAAGCAGTTACTGCATGGTGCACTTGTCCCAGGGTGTATTCCTTCCTCTGTGTACCCAGCTTTCTTCCCTGCAGGGTGTTCCCAATGTTTAGCGCAGAGCTGTGTCTACATGAGCTGTGTGTGTGACGGAGCCCTTCTACTTTGGCCATGCATGCAGGGCCATGTGTCCACCTGCAACAATCGTGGCATCCTTGGTGATCACTGTACTTGTGTGTGGAGTCTGTTGACATGAGTTCATGGGGACATGTTCCCTTGTAGCCAGTATGCATGTGGATAATTCTGGCCTCACACACATGTGTTACACCCCTCCTGTCTCAGGGCACTGCTGGGAGGACTCCACACCCACCCCTCCTGTCTCAGGGCACTGCTGGGAGGACTCTGCACACACCCCTCCTGTCTCAGGGCACTGCTGGGAGTGATAGGCACCCACCCCTCCTGTCTCAGGGCACTGCTGGGAGGACTCTGCACACACCCCTCCTGTCTCAGGGCACTTCTGGGAGTGATAGGCACCCACCCCTCCTGTCTCAGGGCACTGCTGGGAGGACTCCACACCCACCCCTCCTGTCTCAGGGCACTGCTGGGAGGACTCTGCACACACCCCTCCTGTCTCAGGGCACTGCTGGGAGTGATAGGCACCCACCCCTCCTGTCTCAGGGCACTGCTGGGAGGACTCTGCACACACCCCTCCTGTCTCAGGGCACTGCTGGGAGGACTCTGCACACACCCCTCCTGTCTCAGGGCACTGCTGGGAGGACTCCACACCCACCCCTCCTGTCTCAGGGCACTGCTGGGAGGACTCTGCACACACCCCTCCTGTCTCAGGGCACTGCTGGGAGTGATAGGCACCCACCCCTCCTGTCTCAGGGCACTGCTGGGAGGACTCTGCACACACCCCTCCTGTCTCAGGGCACTGCTGGGAGTGATAGGCACACACCCCTCCTGTCTCAGGGCACTGCTGGGAGGACTCCACACCCACCCCTCCTGTCTCAGGGCACTGCTGGGAGTGATAGGCACCCACCCCTCCTGTCTCAGGGCACTGCTGGGAGGACTCTGCACACACCCCTCCTGTCTCAGGGCACTGCTGGGTGGACTCTGCACACACACCTCCGATTTCAGGATATGTACGCTTGGAACATACACGGTGGGGGTACGCTCAATGCATTCGAGGTGAGGGTACGAGTCTACTTACACTGGTGTGGTGGGGGTACGCTCCATGCATACGCGGGTGGGGGTACGGGTCGTACTTACACTGTTGGGCTGGGGGGTACGCTCCATGCATACGCGGGTGGGGGTACGGGTCGTACTTACACTGTTGGGCTGGGGGGTACGCTCCTTGCATACGCGGGTGAGGGTTCGAGTCGTACTTACACTGTTGGGCTGGGGGGTACGCTCCTTGCATACGCGGGTGAGGGTTCGAGTCGTACTTACACTGTTGGCATGGGGGGTACGCTCCATGCATACGCGGGTGGGGGTACGGGTCGTACTTACACTGTTGGGCTGGGGGGTACGCTCCTTGCATACGCGGGTGAGGGTTCGAGTGGTACTTACACTGTTGGCATGGGGGGTACGCTCCATGCATACGCGGGTGGGGGTACGGGTCATACTTACACTGTTGGGCTGGGGGGTACGCTCCATGCATACGCGGGTGGGGGTACGGGTCGTACTTACACTGTTGGGCTGGGGGGTACGCTCCATGCATACGCGGGTGGGGGTACGGGTCGTACTTACACTGTTGGGCTGGGGGGTACGCTCCTTGCATACGCGGGTGAGGGTTCGAGTCGTACTTACACTGTTGGCATGGGGGGTACGCTCCATGCATACGCGGGTGGGGGTACGGGTCGTACTTACACTGTTGGGCTGGGGGGTACGCTCAATGCATACGCGGGTGGGGGTACGGGTCGTACTTACACTGTTGGGCTGGGGGGTACGCTCCATGCATACGCGGGTGGGGGTACGGGTCGTACTTACACTGTTGGGCTGGGGGGTACGCTCCATGCATACGCGGGTGGGGGTACGGGTCGTACTTACACTGTTGGGCTGGGGGGTACGCTCCATGCATACGGGGTGGGGGTAGGGTCCGTACATATCCGTCCCCACGCTATGTGATGTTTGTGCGGCCCGTACCCAGGCCTTTGCCACGTGGGTGCGATCCGTCCCGCCATTGTTGGGGTGACGTGTGTGGGCGTGGTCCGACTCGTACCCACGCTCTTCAGGCGTGGGTACGGGACGTACCTGTCTGGTTGTGTTGCCGGTTCGCGTGGTGACGGACTTCCATTGTGGCGGTCGCTGGCTTATCAGGACACGCCCCCACCCCCTCATGGTGACCAGGGCATGGGAGTCAGGTATGTCCAGGCCATGTGTGGTGTGTGACTTATGTGGTTGTTTTGTGGCCTGCCCTGGTCATGCCACCCCCACCCCATCCCACTTTCCCCCCTCCCTTAGTTATTCTGACCTTCAGCGGCGTCTGCGTCGTAACCTGTAGAGGAGGTGTACTGCTATGAGGGCAGGGATGACTCGTAGGTTCGGGTCCATGTCTGTCCGTCGCGTACTGGTACTCCTTGCTCGTGTTGTCCTGTCGCGTACGGGTCCTCCTTGATCGCGTCGTCCTGTCGCGTACGGGTCCTCCTTGGTGGCGTCGTCCTGTGTGTCCGTCACGTACTGGTCCTCCTTGTTCGCGTCGTCCTGTCTGTCCGTCGCGTACTGGTGGTCCTTGTTCGCGTCGTCCTGATTTCCCGGCAGTTTTTGGATGCCGCAAAATATTCACCGTGCG
Source organism: Triturus cristatus (assembly GCF_964204655.1). Classification (NCBI taxonomy): domain Eukaryota; kingdom Metazoa; phylum Chordata; class Amphibia; order Caudata; family Salamandridae; genus Triturus; species Triturus cristatus. The sequence continues at coordinate 688,000,129 of NC_140590.1, read as the reverse complement.
GGGTGACGTCGGTGCGAATCGTGATTCCTGGGTCGTGAATGGCTGGCTGCGAGCGTCCCGACGTCAGGTCGGCGCTTTCCCGGATCGCATTGGTAGGTGTTTTTTGGTTCGGTCGGGCTTTTTTACGATTCGTACGGTGATGGTGTACCCGTGCGAATCGTAATTCCTTGTTTGTGAAAATTGACGACCGGGTACGCGTCGGGCGGAGATTGTGCTCCGTCCGACGGTTCGTACCCGGTTTTTGCAGGATCGTGATCGGCACCAAAGAATGCAGTGTTTACGGACTTGCTACAATAAACACATGAGGCAAATCCAACAGGATTCACAACATGCATAAATAAGCATCTAGAACAGTCAGATAAGTGCTTACACAATGGGTGTAGTACGCTCATGATACAAATAGTATAGTGTGCACAGGCTAGCTGCAACAATAACAGGATACCGTTGGAATAATGCTTGGTTTTATGGCTCAGTGAACTAATATGTTCTCTATAGGAATCTATGTTTCACTTCATGGTCACAGGTTCGGGTACCAGCAGGTCTATTCAACCTTTCATCCTGCAGAGTAAGATGAAATGAATATCATTAACTTGGAATAACAGCTGCAAGATGCCACAAAGGGTGAATGCATTCTTTACAAATCCACGCTACATTCTGATTGTGCTGAGAACATGGTAAAAAGAGAGCAGTGTCTACATCCTTGGTACTTTCAAGAACCCAACATAAATAAAAGACAGCGGCAGACGTGTTGAGTTTGTCAGTGTTTGATTGAGCCTGTTGTGGTTGCGTTGCCATCCACGCTATAAGACAGTGCCATGTTTTTACCTCCTCAAATCTGAGAGGTGGGAGGAGTGGTACACACGCCCAGGTACCTCTGCATTCGGCCATTCTCAGACCTTACAGCAAACTAGGACTTTCTGCCTCTGGTCTGAAAACCCCGGTCTGAGCCCTGCCAGACTCCTGCGCTCTTCCTGCTTGAGAAGAGGTGATTAAAAACTAGATTTTGGAGCACTGCCTCGTTATTTCTTTTGTTCTGCTCCAGAGCGGACAGAATCTCCAATGGAGCACGCTTGGCAGATTTCTGCATATAAAAGCCCACCCATTGGCACGACTGGGGACCAGATCCCAAGTGGGGGCCTGCGGGGAGACAATAGCACAGGCCTTTTGGGAGCTGAATTCGGAGGGAGGGGGCTTCTCCGTTTTTCAGGCACCGCACAGCTTCTTGCTGTCTGTCCAAGGGAAGCTTTAGAGGGAGGCTTTGCAAATCCTTTCCCAGAATTGATGCAGCCTTTGGAAGGAAGCAGGGTTGTTTGCCACAGTTGCCATGGAGACACTGTTTTTGTGGTAATTTTGCATTGTTTCACCTTAATTTGAGGGTATGATAGCCCACTTCCCCGATTTTCCCAGACAATTTTGCTGCCTTCCATTATCTTCTACTAATCTTCTGTGACTGAAATATTTCACCCCTTTACAGCCTCTGTCATGTTCCTATTTTCACATTCCTACAGCACTGACATCTTCCTTCTTTGTTTTTTGATAAAAAATAATCTTAAAGTAACAGTGACCATCCTAGTTATTCTTACCTTGGCCTCTTTCACTTCCTAAAGCTAAATGCTTGTGCAAGTTGTGCATAGCCTACTGTGGACATCACTACTGTGATTGGCCTATCCCTAGAGGCACCCCAGCACCCATGCACCCTCAAGCACATCAAAGGAGTGAAAGCCAGTGATTGTGACCCAGAAAATATTACTGTCGTAGAAGAATACGATCCTGCGGTGTGGGACTCTGGGGAAGTTCATAAGATCATTGAGATTACCCAGGTATGGGATATTGTTCCATTGGTGTGATTACTTTACCCCTTGAGGACAGGTGTGTGTACCTTATACCTTAATGGAGATAGCTAGCACTCGAGTACCTGTCAGCAGTACTCAAAATGTCCCTTAGAAGGAGACAGAAAGATAAGGAAGCCACGCATTGAGTTAAGGACAGCAGAACTGGTGCAAATGATGACCAAGCATTGGCAAAGTGAACTGATCTCGTCTTTTGGCTTGCCAATGGCAACCTTTTGGCTTTGTCAATGGTTTTTGCCAATGCTGCTCAGCATTGGAATAATAAAAAAGCTTTAATGTATATGTGCATGTATTGTCACACGTGCACATGTATGCAAAATGTGCTGCCCATGTTATTGCTTTTTTAATTTTCTGTTTTAAGATGGCACACACCCTTTGAGCAGTAATTTCAAAACAAATAAGTAAAAGGTGCAAAAATATATATTTTTAATTTTTAGAAAGTAGCAGTTTGGCAGCAAACTGCGGCTTCCACGACCTCTTAAGCAGGTTTAAAAAATGTTTTTAAAAAACGGATAGGTGGAGGAGGAACAGAGAAGTAGGAGGTAACTGAGAGGAACAACGCCAACAGTGCCAAACAGAAAGGGGCAAGGGAGCAACTGGGCTGGCTGGTGAGGGTATAATATAAAATTCAGGGCCATGGTGGGTTAGAGGAAGCAATGGGCAAGCTGGTAAGTGGGACAGCAACATGGAAAGTGATAGGTATTGCTGGGTGAAGGAGGATGCAGCACACAGATGAGAGAGAGAGAGCAAGAAAATGCATACACTCGCATGAAGGTGTAAATGCAAAAGAAAACAAGCATTTGCAATGCAATAGGTCTTGCAGTCACACAAGTTTGAGCTATTGGCATTGTAAATGACAATGCCTTTTGAATATGTTTTGGGTTTTAAGACATAAATAAAAGGCATTGTCATTTACAACACTAATAGCTTAAACTCTCGCAAATACAAGACCTATTGCATTGCAATAAAGGGCCTGCTCGACCGCTTGCTAGATTGTAAATATCAGAGGAAGAGACCGGCCTGCGACATCTTCAAACTAGTGATTAATACTGCAGTGAAGAAGATGTGTAAGTGTTGCAAATTACACAGACACAAAGTGTGAAGTGAGAGTTCAATATGATCCGAGCTATAAACACTAACAAAGCGCTCCAACACCTTTTGCTCTGTGATTACACTGTCGCGGCTCAGGTGGAAGAGCGGATGGGGGCTATTTCCTGCCCTCTCCGTGATTTGAGTATGCAGTGTGGCATTGTGTAATGTCATTGCTATCTTTGGTCTAATAAAAAACACTCCAGCCGTAGTAGGGCCCTGGCTTCACCTCCTGGTGCAGGACGGGCTGTGCTTTATAGCAGGCATTAAGGAAGGGAAGGGATGGTCTCGGCTGCAGCTCCGGCCTCGTACAGTGCCCCTGGTATTACTAGTGAGCGAGATGCGCTGAGGTGCTGGTATTGGTTTTGGTGGTATTGTTGGTGGTGGTATTGGTAGTGGTGGTGGTGGTAGATGTATTGGTGGTGGTGGTATTGGTGGTCATATTGGTGGTGGTGGTGGTATTGGTGGTAAAGGTGGTATTTGTGGTGGTGGTGGTATTGGTGGTATTGGTATTGGTGGTGGTGGTATTGGTGGTGGTGATATTGGTGGTCTTGATAGTGGTATTGGTATTGGCGGTGGTATTGGTGGTGGTGGTATTGGATTGGTGGTGGTGGTATTGGTGGTGGTTGGTATTGGTGGTGGTGGTGTTGGTATCGGTGGTGGTGGTGTTGGCGGTGGTGGTGGTGGTATTGGTGGTGGTGATATTGGTGGTGGTATTGGTTGTGGTGGTATTGGTGGTGGTGGCATTGGTGGTGGTGGTGGTTGTGGTGGGGGTGGTGGTGGTGGTATTGGTGGTGGTGGTGGTGGCATTGGTGTTGTTGCTGGTATTGGTGGTGGTGGTATTGGTGGTGGTGGTGGTTTTGTTGGTGGTGGTATTGGTGGTGGTGGTATTGGTGGTGGTTATATTGGTGATGGTGGATTTGGTGGTGGTATTAGTGGTGGTGGTATTGGTGGTGGTGGTGGTGGTATTAGTGATGATATTGGTGGTAGTGGGGGTGGTATTGGTGGTGGTATCGGTGGTGGTGGTGGTATTGGTGATGGTATTGGTTGTAATGGTGGTGGTGGTATTGGTGGTGGTGGTATCAGTGGTGGTATTATTATTGGTGGTGGTGGTGGTATTGGTATTGGCAGTGGTATTAGTAGTGGTGGTTGTATTGGTGGTGGTATTGGTGGTGGTGGTATTGATGGTGGTGGTATTGCTGGTGGTATTGTCGGTGGTATTGGTGGTGGCGGTGGTATTGGTGGTGGTGGTATTGGTGGTAATGGTGGCAGTGGCAGTAGTGGTATTGGTGATGTTGATGGTGGTATTGGTGGCGGTATTGGAGGTGGTGGTGGTGGTATTGGTGGTGGTGGAGGTATTGGTGGTGGTGGAGGTATTGGTGGTGGTGGTGATATTGGTGGTGGTGGTATTGGTGGTGGTGGTATTGTTAATAAAACAGGCTTTTGAAAACAAACCGTCAGGTAGCTTTAGTACAGATGACATGTAACACAGATGTGCTGTTGTCAGCTTCAGCCCATTAGCACAGGATTATGTGCTACCTGGACTTAATTCGCTAATAATTTCTAAATCCATTTTACTTGGGGAGTTGAAACAGACACGAGAAAATGCTGGAATAAATTGATTGAAAGCAGGGGCCCGTGTTATGGGGGCGGCCGTGCTGCTTAAAAAAACACAAGCAGTTTCAGCTGAAGCAGCGCATGTCCGGCCTGCAGTAACAGAAACTCAATAAAGAAAATAGTGCTTATAGACTAAATAACAGGACCCATGTAACAACTGAAGTAAAAGGGCCAGTCGCCATGGGAGGGTACAAATGAACACAAGGCCGTACCAAGGAAGGACTAACAAGCCTATTAACAAATCTGAAGGCAGCTTTTACGAAAGACAATGACACAAGCCATTGAATTATGAAGGAGGAGAGTGGGCGTGGCTTCTCTCCCATACTCTACTACAGCAGTCCCGCAGAGCGAGCAGCGCATGTGCATACCACTAGGCTCGACCTAAAAAGTAGTTTGAATGTGATCAGTGAAAGAACACAAGTCATCCGAGCAAGGAATGGTAAAAACAAATGCTCTGGAGGTGGAACAAACACACAATAGGGAGAACAGCCTTTGAATAAGCCTGGAAATGATAAAAATATGAAAGCCATCCAATAAAGAGGAAGGAACTCACCCAAAGTTCACTATAGCTATATATTGTGATATTTTGGAGATATGTCTTCGACAGCAGACAGCTAAAAATGAATGTCAAGTACCAAATGCATGATTACAAAATTTACATATGCATATTGGAGTATGTCCCTGGGTAAATCACTGGATATTGTTTTTTTAATTTGAACTGCATCAAAAGCATGCTTGAGGAGCTGAGATTTTTTCTCTACAGGGATCATCACTGTTGCTATTGTATTACCAAAAGGTGACACATTTGGAACTGGAGTGGCAGAGATGGCAGTGCAGACATTGCCTCCACTAGCCTGGCAAGGTTGCAGGGGAGCAAATTCGGATAACAAGCAGCAAATTTTCTAATTATTTGTATTCGGGATATCCTGCGACAAGAAATCACTCTGATTGGCAGGTGGGCTGGCAAAATGTTGCTTTGGCTGAGGTCAAGAAACTTGTACCTCGTACAAGGTAGTAGACAGAGGAGACTTACTAAAAACATCCACTGCTTAACTGTAAATATAAGGGCAGGGATCTTAATTTTTTTTGTTACTTGTTTGACCACCATGTAGTCCCTCTTTAACATTACAGGAATATCTGCTATGGAAACACCATGTACTCCCTCTTTAACATTACGGGAATATCTGCTATGGAAATGATACTAGTGTTGCCCATGCATACCAATTAATCTCACTATTCTTTTGGCTTATTTTTAAGTCTGTGGTTAGCCAAGACCTTTGATTTTATTAAAAATAGCAGGTCAGGTGGCTGCCGCTGTAGAAGTTGACATAGAAGTATAGTATTGTCCTAATTTTTAGCGCCTTTTGGAATTTTCCCAACCTTTCTTCTTTTTAGCTTAATGACAAATTCCAACATCAATTGACAAAGCCAATAGCTTTGGCATAGGGCAACAGCCTTTTTAGCTTTGCCAGTGCTTCTTTTGTGATGTAGTTGTGAAAGCCTATTGTTGGGGAAGTTATTAGGCCCTCAATCTTAAAGAAAAAAGATTAAAACATTGTCTTAAGCAAAAATATCTTTTTGGCTTCAAAAAGCATGGTCCCTGGCACAGAAAGGAACTAGTGAATCTGCTCCTTGTGAAAGAACTCACAGTGAACTCAGCCAATGGTTAAAGTGAGCTGACCCTGTGTCCAATAATGTTTGATGTAGTGTACAGAAGAAAAATGCTAATGCCACAACAACAAACTAATGAATGAGGAGAGTTGTCTGAAAATCACTATAAGTAAATACATCATATATATAAAATTTTAGTAGAATCAAAAGGTCATGGCTAACCGCAGACTTAAAAATAAGCCAAAAGAATAGTGAGACCAATTGGTATGCATGGTTAAAACGAGTTTAATTTCCATAGCAGAAATTAAGCAAACTTCCCCAAACATCACGCAGAGTTTTGTGTTATTACGTGAAATGCCACTTCCAGCACCTCAAGACCCTCTGGGAGTGAGAGAGCTGCAGCAGCAGGTCATGTGTAGGGCTGATGCCATTGCATCATTGGCAAGGAAAAGGACGTGCTTGACATGCAGGAAATCAAGGTGGTGGCTACACGTAGGTGATGTTTTTTATGTACGTATACATTTCTTTATATATATATTACCTACTGGCAGTCGTCAGTAGGTAGTTATAGTTACAACCTAGCTTCCATAGGAAAAGCATTTTTTGATTTGCTAATAACTTTGGTGTCGTTTGATGAATCTTTGCGAAATTCTCCCAAAAAAAGTCTATCCAGGTCAGCTCCTATCCTGAAAGTTTGGGGGTGATTCGTCAAGCGGGGGCTAAGAAAAAAGGGGGGTCCCAAAACGCGTTTTCCTCATGTTAATTTCCATAGGAAATTTTGCGAGGAGCTACAGCCCGAACTGCTGAATGGAATTACCCCAAATTTGGCAGAAAGGTAGAGCTTGGTTCAGAAAGCGACCTGTTTTTTAACATGGGGTGAATCCGTTTAGTAGCTTTTGAGAAATTCAAAGAATAAGAGTCAAAAAAATTAATTTCACATAGGAAACTTTGTGCAAGGCTAGAGCCGAAACTACTGAATGGAATTACCCCACATTTGGCAAAAAGGTAGTGCTTGGATCAGAAAGCAACCTTTTTTTTTAAATGGTGGAAATCCGTTCAGTAGTTGCTGAGACATTAGAAAATAAAAGTTTCAATATCTGGGCAGAGCCTAAGTCCCATGCACAAGCTTCACTGTGCTTGGCTGTCAACACTCCAAACCAGGAATTGTTGGCAGCCATCTTGTGACTCGGTAGAAGCGAGTCACCAGAAAACAGAGAAACAAAGGTATAAAACAAGAGAAGGGGGCAGGGTAGAAACACCCTGACCCCCTAGGCCTGCTCAGGGGGTCCCAGAAGGACCCTCAGGGCCAAAGAAAGTATTGTTATTTTTTTTTATATATCTGCGGAATTCGCGCTGGGGTCGCAGGTTCCCGCGTTTTATTTTAATGAGACCCCGGGGTGGGCTAGGTCCCGGGGGCATTTCTTAAAAAATATTAGCGAGGACTCGCTGGGGCTGCGGGGACCGGCAGGCTTTACTCATGTTAGGAGGGGGGTTGCACAAATCTTTACAAAATTTTCCAGAAAGTTTCCCGTATCTTGAAAGTTAAAGGGTGTATTGAGGACGTACAAGGTTGGTTGTTGATTGAAAGCAAGTTTATTGCGAGATATTTGCACCCACGACTGGAGTCATCCAGCTGCAAAGACATATTACAGGGTGATTGGTCAAGGGGGGCTGAGAAAATAGGGGGGTCCGAAAAAGTGTTTTCTCAATGCATTTTCCATAGGAAACTTTAGACAAGGCTACAGGTCAAACTGCGGAACGGAATTACGCCAAATTTGGCAGGGAGAAAGGTCTTGGTCCAGAAAGCGCGCTTTTGTTGAAATGGTTTAAATCCGTTCAGTAGTTTTTGAGATATTAAAGGAAAAAGATATATATATCTGGGCGGTGCCTAACTCCAGAGCACGAGCTTGCCTCTGATTGGCTGCTAACACTTCAAACCAGTAAGTGTTAGCAGCCATCTTGTGCCTCGCATCGAGTGAAAATATAAAAGGAAGGTCCCGGGGGCAATTTAATATACCGGAGCTCTGTCTTTGTGAGATAACTCTGTCACGCTGCGTCTCCCTACATCAGCAGGTAACGCACCCTTTTCCCCCATCAACTGCATACCTCCAACAACATTCTTGGGCCCGCAAGTCTCCCTCTGCGAACCACTTGTCGGCTCACAACTCTTCGGGTGCGAGTTCTCAGGCCCGCAGTTGGATCTGTGAAGCCAAGACAGGAAATATACCCCAGGTCTCTCTTTGCAAGATACCCCGTTCACGCTCCCTCTTTTCCTTTACCAGTAGGTCCTCAGGTGTTCCTCTGCGAGCTGGCCCGCAGCTCTCCCTCTGCGAGCTGACGGGTCGCGGTTCTCCCTCTATGAGCCTGCCAGTCGGATTGCAGCTCTTCATCTACGAGCCAGCCCGCCGGCTCGTAAGTCTCTGAGAACAGATGCAATGGAGGCAACGATCATGCAGGTGTAAAGGGCTTACTTCATTGTAATAGTCTGTTTTCACTGTTGTTCATTTTTTAACATTCTGTATTCTGTATCTATGACCATGTGTTCTCTGTCACTAGCGTGCGCACCTCCAAACATGTTTGTTTGAAGGTGCATCGCTCGTGGTACTGCCTTCTTTGAAGCACCTAGCAGTTGAATTCACCATTCCACTGTTATGCTTCTTTGAAGAAGGACTTACTCCCTGCACACTTTACAGCAGGTCGGACACCCAACACTGCTCCGACATTCCCTAGCAGGAGCTCCTTGTCCACCATTCCCCCTCACCCTCAACCCCCACAAACAAATGTGACAGTCATGTTAGGTTGGACAAATATGAATCTTAGTCATGTATGGATTTACATATAAAATATTTTATTAAAACAAAACAACAACAAATAAAACTATGTACAGCCATGTTGTGTCATCGCTAGACCATTTGTGAATCACAGCCTGCAAGACAAAAAGAAAGATAAGATGGTGCGTCATGCGTCTAGCAAAGGAGAAAGAGAAAGAGTGAGGGAGAGAAAGAGAGAGAGAAACAAAGAAAGAGTGAGAGAGGGAGGAAGACAAAGAAAGAGAGAAAGAGTGAGAGAGAGAAAGAGAGAAAGAGTGAGATACAAGGAAGAGAGAAAGAGAGAAACAGTGTGAGAGAGAGGGAGAGAGAGAGAGAGAGAAAGAGTGAGAGAGAGAGGAAAGAAAGAGTGAGAGAGAGAGAGGAAGAGAGAGAAAGAAGGAATAAGAGAGAGGAAGAGACAGAGAAAGAGGAAAGGGAAAGATGGAGAGGGAGAGGGAGTGTTGAGACTGGAGAAAATCTTTGCAGCTCACCTTTGTGCCACCGGTGTGTCTCTAACCACGTGCCGGGACATAGTGCAATCTCAAGTTTAGTCATCTGAAAGATAGTATAGAATTAGTAATTGCAGAGTACATACAACTGCATACACCTAATTCTCTATTTCGGCAATGCGCACTCAGGCTGCTGCAGCCCATTCACTCCCACTGCTCGGAGGTGTCTGTGCGCTCTTGTGTGCCCAGGCTGCTGCACACTATCAACTCACACCACCCAGAGGTGACTGCCCGCTGCTGCGGAAAGAAGCCTCTCTGCTCACCTTCTGCCACCGGCGTGTGTGTAAGAGGGTGCACCACGTGTCGAAGCAACTTTCTGAGGTGTTGTCAGGATGGCCACGCATCATCACAGGTTGTACATGCATTCAGCTGTGGTGGTAAAGGGGGGGGCGTCGGTTCGTGAATCACTGCCTGTTAGATAAAAAGCAAGATATGATTGTGCGTCATGCGTCCATCAAAGGAGAGAGAAAGAGAGAGAGAGAAAGAAATAGTGAGAGGAAGACAGAGAGAAAGAGTGAGAGAGACGAAAAGAGAGAGAGGAAGAGAGAGAGAGAAAGAGTGATAGAGAGGAAGAGAGAGAGAGAAAGAGTGAGAGAGAGAGAAAGGAAGAGAGAAAGAGTGAGAGTGAGGAAGAGAGAGAGAGAAAGAGGAAGAGAGAGGAAGACAGAGAAAGCGAGAAAGAGAGAAGAGTGAGATACAATGAAGAGGGAAAGAGAGAAACAGTGTAATAGAGGAAGAGAGAGAGAAACGGTGTGATAGAGAGGGAGAGAGAGAGAAAGAGTGAGAGAGAGGAAGAGAGAGAAAGAAAGAATGAGAGAGAGAGAGGAAGAGACAGAGAAAGAGTGTGAGAGAGAGAAAGGAAGAGATAGAGAGTGAGAGAGAGAGAGAAAGAGTGTGGGTGACAGAAAGGAAGAGATGGAGAGGGAGAGTCAGTGTTGACATTGTGGAGAAAATCCTCACAGCTCACCTTTCTGCCACCGGCGTGTGTTGAAGAGGGTCCACCACGTGCCGAAGAAACCTCCTCACCCATTGTGTACACATGGCGCAGCGAAGCTCACAATTCAGTTTGAGTGTTGATTGCAGGATGGCCATGCATCATCACAGGCCTGCTAGACAAAAATAAGATTGTGTGTCATGCATCCATCAAAGGAGAGAAAAAGAGAGATAGGGAGAGAAAGAAAGAGTGAGAAGAAGACAGAGAGAAAGAGAGAAAGAGTGAGAGAGACAAAGAGAGAGAGGAAGAGAGAGAGAAACAGTGTGAGAAAGAGAGAAACAGTGTGAGAGGAAGAGAGAGAGAATGAGTGTGAAGGAGAGAAAGGAAGAGATGAAGAGGGACAGTGAGTACCCATACTGTGGACAAAACCCTCACAGCTCACCTTTACGCCACTGCTGTGTCTCCAACCACGTGCCGGGACCAAGTGGAGCCCTCAAGCTCCCAAATCTGAAACATAGTACAGAATTAGTGATGGCAGAGTATATATGACTGCGTACGTCTAAATTGTTGTGCCGCCGCTGCGCACCCAGGCTGCTGCACCCCATCCACTCCCGCCGCCCAGATGTATTTGCCCACCGCTGCGCACACAGGCCTCACTGCTCACCTTTTCGCGGACAGGGCACCCTCCACATCATGCAGCCACGCTCAGCGCGCCTACAAGTCTTACATTTGGAGCTGCGTCTTGATTTTTCCATGGCAGAGGACATACTAATGCACCTATCATCATCGCAGTTTGAACACCCGCTCAGTCCTTGTGGTGCCACTAACTCAGTGACCAGTGAGGCCACGCACGTGGTGGTAGGCCCCCTGTTCGATGGCTCAGGCCTACATGAGGTGTCCGGACCACCAGGACGGGCCATCACAGTGCATGCAGTGGGAGCAAATGGCATAGAGCACGTGCGCCCAGTCTTATTTATTGGTAGGGTCACGTGTCCTGTGACACCTGTGCTCGATGGCTGTGGTGTGGGTGTATACCAGCTGTGAGGGAGGGCCTGTGGCATAATGACAACTAGACCTGTGACCAGCAGATCACTACAATGAAAATCTGGGCCATGTAGCATTGTTGTCCTTCCTGTAAGCGTAAGCAGAGTGGGCTGGCGTATGCCAGTCTTGCGTGAGGCTGTGAAGAATGACTCCGGAGCTATGGGTGTGGCTCCATCGTGAGCTGTATGAGGAATCAACTGATGCGTTGTTCTTGTTGTAGTGCTGCCGTCACCCGGGTCGCAAGCGTCAATGTGTCACTCTGTGAGCCAAGTCCCACAACATGGCCAACATGTAAGGTACGGGGAATCACTGACCCTACATTGATCCATAGTTCCACACAAGAAAGATGGTGGACATAACACATCTGTGTGGATATGAATGTTTATTGCACATTCAGTGGAGTATTGCAGCTGTAGCAATACAGGGCCATGCAAAGTCCAAATTTCAGTTTTTGGGACATGGAGGGCAGCCAATTAGAGACAAGCTCGTTGTCGGAGTTAGGCTGCGCCAACATATGTACTTATACAATCACTCCGCCAATCTCCACGCACTTATAAATCCACTATGCACTCTCCTTGCAGTACTCTAATCATCCAGTCCCTACGTATGTACTTGTACAATGACCAAGACAAAGTTACATAACCAAAGTTTTCTCCCATTGTCAAAGGTACGTTGGTTGCATACGCTGTCCAGAGCACAATGTAATGTGGTAGGGCCCAGGGGCAGCATGTTGCATACATAATGAACACACGGACACAGATAGATAGTGGAACTGGGTACGGGCATGTGCGCTCGACGTCTGTGCTGGATGCGTGTGGGTTAAGTGTAAGCCAGCCCTCCAGGAATGATTGGTGCTGGCAACAAGTACAACAGTAATCATTGGATCAGACACAGAGATTCAATCATAAAGGGTCAATGATTTGTGCTGCACTGAGGTAGGGGCACCAGATGTGAAATAATACATAAAAGATTCTATCGTAAAGGGTCCATGACTTGTGGTACACTGAGGTAAGGGCCCCAGATGTGAAATTATACACAAAATATTGTATCATAAAGGGTCCATGAGTTCTGCTGCATTGAGATAGGGGCATTAGAACCATTCAGCATGTGCGCAGCGAGTGATGATGCGTGGTCCGGGCGGGCCGCACTGGGAGCAATGTCTCTTACCTACTGGACTGCGTCATCTGCAATTGCGACTCGATCTGAATTGTGAGCCCTGCAGTCCGCAATGTAGATTGAAGGCAGTAGTCAGCACAGACATCGAGGAATGCTTTTTGTCACTTCCTCTTGAAAAAATATGATGACATAGAGTACAATTCTGTCTGCAATTAATAAATCATGTCTCAATTTAAATTGTGAGCTCTGCTGACCGCAGTGTAGGTAACAAAAGATGGAATATGTATGGAATACATTGCCGAAATGTGTAGGTTTCGGGGACGTTATAGTTAGTTGCCTACTGGACTCTGAAATTAATGAATCAAGTCTGAATTTGAACTGTGAGCTCTGCTGGCCGCAGTGTAGACTGCCATTCAGTGTTCCTTTGGACTTGCAAGATGAATTTGGTGATTGTACTAAAGCTATAATTGATATCAAAAAAGTTCTTGAAGCAAGGATACTAAAAGGATATTATTTAGGTTTTGAAGACGTTGTAGTTAGTTGCCTACAGGACTCTGTAATTAATGAATAAAGACTCAATTTTAATTGTGAGCCCTGCTGACAGCATTGTAGACCAGAGGCAGCGGCCAGCATGGGCCCACAGCCACGTGGCGTTCAGTTGAGCTGCACAGTTATTGGCAATTCAGCGTGTGTGCAGCCAGCGATGATAAGTGGTGCACTGAGTTAGTGGCACCTGAAGCAACCAGCATGTGCAGAGCCTGCGATGATGCGTGGTCTGGACGGGCCACACTGGTAGCAATGTCTTTTGTCTAATGAATTCTGCCTTAATAAGGCTACGTGGCGATGACTTGTGGTGCAGTGAGTTAGTGGCACCTGAAGCACTCAGCTTGGGCGCACCCTGCGATGATGCGTGGTCCGGGCGGGCTGCACTGGTAGCAATGTCTTTTGTCTAATGAATTTTGCCTTAATAAGGCTACATGGCGATGACTTGTGGTGCAGTGAGTTAGTGGCACCTGAAGCAACCAGCGTGTGCGCACTCAGCTTGGGCGCACCCTGCGATGATGAGTGGTCTGGGCGGGTCGCACTAGTAGCGATGTCTTTTGTCTAATGAATTCTGCATCAGTAAGGCCACGTGGTAATGACTTGTGGTACAGTGAGTTAGTGGCACCTGAAGCACTCAGCATGTGCGCACCCTGCGATGATGCGTGGTCCGGGCGGGCCGCACTGGTAGCAATGTCTTTTGTCTAATGAATTCTGCCTCAGTAAGGCCACGTGGTGATAACTTGTGGTACACTGAGTTAGTGATACCTCTGGCGCTCAGCGTGTACGCAGCCTGCGATGATGCGTGGTCCAGGCAGGCCGCACTGGGAGCAATGTGTCTTGCCTACTGGACTGCGTCATCTGCAATCGTGACTCCATCTGAATTGTGAGTCCTGGTGTCCGCCGTGTAGATCAAAGGCAGTAGTGTATACAGACGGAACTCTGCGGTGCTGTGCCGCTGTGTTCGCAGGGGGCTTGTGTCAAGGAGGCCCGCGGTCATGGCAGCAGCCACGTGGCAGGGTGAGGGCCGCTGCTCTGGCAGATGCATTGGCCTTCACACAAGTGAACCACGCCCAGAGCCCCGGCCTATTTATTCACACTTCTATGCTGGAGTGGTGTATGTTGGACCAGCCCACTAGGCTTCCGCTTACAGGGGACAACAACACAGGTACATGACAAAGATCTTCCCCACTGCCTGATGTAAAATAGTTGCGTCTACTGTCCACAACACTACAAGCACCAACAGTATATGTACACATGGAGAGGTTTGTGCTCTGCAGAGTGAGGTCTGTCCAGCACATCACCGCTATACTTGGTATTGTGTGCATTATTCTTGGTGGGTGACTTGCGTCCTTCACACATGTTTAGTTGCCACATCTTGCAACATTCAGCTATTGTGTGGCTGAGGGGCCATGCCGTTTTTGGAAGGTTCGCTGTCCTGTTGTGCGCTGCCTCGGTGGTAGTAGGGGGAGTGGTCTGGGGGGAGGTCCTGAGGGTGGTGGCAGTGGGTTTTGTGGCCTTCTTGGGTGTGGGAGGTGCATTATCAGTAGTTCGATAACATGTGTTGGTCTTCAGATGTGATTCTGGGCTGGACTCCCTTTCACACTGTAGGTAGTCATCCTACTTTACACCAGTAAAAGGCAGATGTTACATTCCTACTGCTAACGCAGCTTATTGCCTGGTTTTGGATCGCACCGCAGATTTGGCTGCTAGTTGAAAATATCGGGAAGTGGTGTTTTCGTGTTATTTTTGCATAGGAACCCCTACTGTGCATATTATTAGCGTTAGTTGTTGCTCTCATTTGTGGTGATTTTTTTGGGCGGAAGCTATCGCTGGAAACCTGGCGATATCGGCTGTTTTCGCCAGGTTGAGAATGGAATGATAATTTAAAATCACTGAAAAAACTATAGGTTTAATGAACATTATAATTAGAAAATAGCATTTAAAAAACCTTTGAAATTAGCTAAAAAAAACATATGTTTCAGGGACTTTATAGTTACAAATTATCATTTAAAAAACCTTTGAAATTCACTGAACAAAAACATAGGTTTTAGGGATGTTATAGTTACAAATTAGCAGTTAAAAAACCTTAGAAATTAATTGAAAAAAACATAGGTTTCAGGGATGTTATAATTAGTTGCACATTTCACTCGTACAAAACCATAGAAATTCGGCCGTTATAGTTAGTTGAGCTAATTATAACTCACATTATAACCTATAGTTTTTTCAGTGAATTTCTAAGGTTTTTTAAATGCTAATTTGTAACTATAACGTCCCTGAAACCTATGGTTTTTTCAGTGAATATATATATTTCCTCTCTTGTTTGACTTTTGACTATAGTACTGTATGCAGCTTTTGCACAGCTGAAAAATACTGTTCACAACTAGAAGGCACTTTGGGGCATATCAACAAGCGACAGCGATAATTATCGCTGGCCGCCCTTAGCGTGAGGAGTTTTATCGCCAGCTATCGCAGATAATTATCGCCATGCTAACGCTGTACTACCAACACATAGCGCAATGGCGATAATTATTCCTGTGATAGCGATGTTTTCCATGGAACATCGCTTGTTTTCCACTGATGTTCCATGGAAAACGGTGATATCCTTGTTGATAGGGCTGGGTGGTCCCAGCCCTATAATCCACCACCCATTGACTAACATTGTTTAGTCAAAGGAAAAGCATGCATAAGGAAAGTAGCGATAACCAAGGTTAGCGCTACTTTTCTTATCGCTATGCTTGTTAGCGTGTCCATTGATAATTGGAGAAATGTCGGTTAGCGACATTTCTCCAGTTATTTTGGGACGGAACGCCCACTTTGCATCTCATTATAGATGCAAAGATGGGCGTTACGGGAAAGGGCGCTAAGGCAAGGATTCACGCGATAGCGTGACCTTGCTGATAAAGCGATAAAATTATCGCCGCTTTTCGGCCGAAAACGGACGCAAAAGCGGCAATCATTTTTTATCGCCGCCTTGTTGATATGCCCATGTATTGTTAATAATATTTTTTTAATAGGTTTCTTGAAAATATTACTGTGTGCAACTTTTTGCACAAGATGAGTGTACTGTTTACAACTAGTGGACACTTTGCAATTGGCCTTTTCTTCTAGTAAAAATGAATGCAGACTTTATACTGAGGAATGGCTCTGTTTACAAATGACAAAAACATTATCTTCCACATTATATAATTATATGGAGGGTCCTTACATGAAATAGTGCAGGGATCAGAAGAGGTAAAGGAAAGCAAAAAAGTCAAATAAAGCAAAGAGAGAAAAAAGAGAAAAGAGGAAAAAAGAAGCATCAAATCACAAGATGTGAAGTCAACAAGAGCATACTGATCCAAATAATCTCTTAATATCATGGAAATGCATTTGATTGTACCCTGGTGAATACATTCCTCTATTTAATGATCCCCTCAACGAAAACCTTCCCCTGTTGTTTAGCCCCTTCCTTTCCTTCTTTTCTCCCTTCTCTCCTGCCCCGCTTCTATTTGTGTTTCTCTTCCTTCAAAATGTATTTTCTTTTCTCCCTCTTTGTATTATAAATATTTCTTTTTACATTTGATATGCTGTTTTGGACAGTATTTTGTTTTGCTGTGATCACCTTTTTGGACATAAATCAGTAAATAGATAATTTAGGAGATGAATTAAGGTCATTTACTGATATTTGTAAATAATTCTATAAAATATTTTTCAATGAAATATGTGATATAATGATTTGAGGTACTTTACCAGGATTTATCAGAAATTATTTTAAATGACTGAAATTAAATATGTAATATAAAGTTTTTTGTAATTTCTTGTATTACATCTAGAACTGTGAAAATTGTGGAGGTGAAAAGTTAAAACTTAAAAATGTAACACAAAAATGTATGAATTGGAAAACAATATGGCGGGAGAAATGTGCCATTCAGCTAAATGTGTAGCAGTCCATGTATTGTTTTTAATGGTGGTGAGTTAAAGGGTTTGCCCGTTTAAAACGATTGTTTGTACACTACAACTTTATCACCCTGTTGAAAGCTATGGCTGAAATGTGTTGGCCTCATGCCCGCACTGATGGTGAAAACTAAATAATAAAACGACAAGAAACTGGTTACCTGGCTGTGGTGTTGTTTCCTCGCCTCGTGTGCAGTTGGGTTTGATTGGGGCTGATTATGAAGACAAGTTTGGATATATGACTCACTGGAAGTGAGAGAGCTGCTACAGCAGGTCATCTGTAGGGCTGATGCCATTGTATCATCAACAGGGAGAAGGACATGCTTGACATGCAGACAATCAAGGTGGTGGTTACATGTAAGTGGTGTTTTTTATGTGTGCATAAATTACTTTATATACATCTTTCTATACAAGCCAAAATTGAAATATAAAATCTTTAGAAACTCTAAAGTTATAGTTCCTCACTCGATAAACTGTAACAAGGGCCACTGGAATTTTGTGATTGTGCGGCCGTGGCAATTTTCGCTTAATCATAGATTTGCAGCATTTGCCACATAATCCATCATCTGCCACATAATCTGCTGATTTTAACAAAAAAAATAGTTTCTAGCTCAAACGGTTCAAGTTACTAAAATGCAGAGACACATGTTGCCGTGCAGTGGAAGGGTCTTTGCAAAGCTGGAGTGGTCAACTTCCTGTTGCTTATTGCTATATTTGGGTGTTAGGTGGTATGAATGAGATGCAGCCAATCCCCATACAGTGTTGCCAAGTTTAAAAATGATGAACTAAAGAAGTAATGAAGTAATAATATTACAAAATGTGCTGCATTATGCTGCATAATATGGCATTTCTTGCTGCATAATTTACTCAACCCTTCTGCATAATTTGGCCCTCTCTCGCATAATTCCAGTGGCTCTGACTATAACTTGCCACTCTACCATGCACTGTGTTCTCAGAAAGGATGTCATTTGAGAAGTAAGAAGTGTTGTGATGAATGCTATGATTTTACATTTTATAAGTGGTATAATATGCAAGGGTAAAACCAGTGTATGGAGAAAGGGCTTGTTATGGTTAATGTAGTGTGGCAAGTGAGGTGCAAGATTGTGTACGTAGGTCTGCGAGTAATAGTACATTGAAAGTGATGTGTACATTATAAATTTAAGTATAAATGGTGGTGAGCAAATTATAAATTTAACTTGAAAGTATAAATCTAGACTTTATAAAGTTTGTATAGTTGAAGTTAGATTTGTATAGAAAGAATAAATAAAATATTCTAAACTATAACTTAGCTTTAACCTTTGGTTTTTCATAAAATACATTTTTATTTTTGAATAAAAATGTGTTTCAAATCGAATTGTCAATTGACATTGAGTTGAGTATTGTTAGTATTGTTAAGTGGAGGGTCGTAGAGTGTAGTAGTGAACAGTGTCATAGAGTGGAGTGTCACAGAGTGTAGTGTTGTACAATAGAATAGAGTGTAGTGGAATAGAGTAGAGTGGTGTAGCGTAAAGTTGAGTAAAGTGTTATACAGTGGGGTGGTATTGTGCGTTGTATAATGAAATGGAGTATTGTAAAGTGGAGTGCCGTGTTGCTTAGTGAAGGGGCATTTCATATGGTACAGTGTCATAAAATGGAGTGTTGTCGACTTCAGTCTCATGGAGTCAAATGTTGTTGAGTGTCATCGTGTAGAGTTACTTACTGTGGCATAGCGTGAAATAGAGTGTATTACAATGTTGTGGCAGAGAGTGGAGTTCAGTTGTTGAGTGGACGGTCGTGCAGTAGAGTGGCAGTGAATCTTGTACACTGTAGTGCTATGTACAGTGGAATAGCACAGAGTTGAGTAGCATACAGTAGAGGGTCATACAGTGGAGTGGCATACAGAGGAGTAATGTAAAGTGGAATACCAGATGGTGGAATAGCATACAGTGCGATATGGTGGAATAGCATACAGTGGCATAGAGTGGAGTATTGTACAGTGGAATAGCATAGACAGCAGTAGCATACAATGGAGTGGCATACATTGGAGTGGTGTAGATTGGAGTTTTGTACAGTGTAATACCGGACACTGGAGTGTCATAGAGTGGAGTGACATAGAGTGGAATAGTGTACAGTGAAGTGGTGTACACTGAACTGGCGCAGAGTGTAGTGTTTTAGTGTGGAGTTGTGTAGAGTGGAATAGCATAGAGTGAAGTAGCATATAGTACAGGAGTGTACAGTGTAGTGCTGCACACTGCAGTGTCATAGAATGGAGTGACAAAGAGTGTAATAGTGTACAGTTTTGTATAGTGTTGTAGAGTGAGTGTGGTAGACTGAAGTGGCCTACACTGCATTAGTATAGAATGGAGTAACCTACATTTGACTAGCATAGAGTAGTGACATAGAGTAGAGTGATGTACAGTGTGACAGTGTAGAGTGAAGTAGCATGGAGTGGACTGGCATAAAGTGAGATGGCATAGAGTGAAGTGTGATGCAGTTTGCTTTTCAATGCAGTGATACACTACTCCAGGTATGATTCAAAGAAACACCGTTCTATGTGAGAATGCGAGGAAAATACATGTGAACATCACCATCAGTAAACATATAAGTCAGACAAATTTATTGATCAATAACAATTCCCTCTGTGCACATTTCAAAATTCTTTGCCTGTGTTCCGGTGCAACCTAATAATCAGATGATCCCTTTGCCCCACTCCGGTAAGGTGACCCTGGGGCTTCCAAGTCCCCTCGGGCACAGGCTCTTCTGCATGGGATACGATTCCCCGTAGGAATCCGCCACTGCCAGTCAACTTACCGGCACGTAGTTAACTCCTCAGTCCCCTGTTTCACAGCCAGAGAGAAGGGAAAATCCTGCTCAATTCTAAGCGCTGAAGTGGTGTGACATATTACGCATCTGAGTCACAGCACCATTTGTCAGGGAATACCTCTTGCAACCCCAGAGCAACAAAAGGAATACACCAGACACAGGGCTCAGGAACAGATGAAATGTATTTGTAGGTAACAATGCTTGTTGGCTAGCCAAGGGAGAAGGGCAGCTGTACACCTGTGCATGACATTAAAACTGGATCCTTCTGCCACGTCACCAGTGAGTGGTCTTTATATACACTATAGAAATGCAGCACCAGCATAAGCCAAAGGCGGCACAGTGCTAAATATGGGTGAACATATAGTAATATAGAAATACAGCACAAGCATAAAGCAAATACAACAGGTGTACAGAGTAGGCAGCTTAAGGAAGTGGGGAATGCCCTTTGTCAGTTAACTATAGGGGGAGATAGGAGATGCATGGTGCGATAAAGAAAAGGGAGCAAAGAACTCTTAGTGTCTGTGCAGCTGTTGTCAAGGACATAATGGGATCCTTGGTTCAGCGCTGGAATATTATCTGTGAGGGTCTGGTGTGCCATGGAGGACTTGGCTGGGAGCTTTCCAGGCAGCTTTGTGCAGCGAGAAGTGGCATAGCTCAGTAGATTTGAGATAGTGAGGGTGAGAATTGGAGCAGACTATGTTATCAATATAGCACATTCTTACGGATATATACTTTTCCCCAATACTAACTACATCCACTGGTCTACCGTACACTCAGACACAAAAAAGAAAATTGTGGTAATTCCAAATCACTGCCCTTCTTCATTTTCACCCTTTACCCTTCACAAGCTAAAACTAAAGGTTGGGCAGGCCGCACATAACTGATACCTGTATTATATCCCTGAACATAAAGAACTCTACAAAGAAAAAGTGTTGGCTTGTAAAAAAGCTGCCCAAGCTACTCATAGAAAATAGTAAACCATCCAACCCGCTGATTCTACCAATAAACAAAAATAACTCTTTAAATTTATTGATGAACTTTCCAGTGTCATTCATACAATTTCTCAATCTGTTAACTCTCAAACCATTTGTAATGAATTAGTTAATTTCTTTCAAGCACCAATACTCATATTTTTGACATGATAAAAGTTAATCCTTCAGTTCATTTCAATAATGCTGGTAATGCACAAATATTTACTGATTCCCTTAAGCAGTTTCATAATCTCCCATTAGTCTGTTTCAGCAATTACTAAGAGTTGTAAATCTGGTTCTCCTCTCTAGTCTATTCCTAAAAAGTCTTAGGCCTGGGGAATACCTGAAATAAGAAGGGTCAGCTACACTCTTGTTTTGTTGCAGCTGACCTTAAATAGGGTATTGTTAATCATCTGTTAAAACCCCTAATTCAATTGCAGACATTATGTAGAACTATCGGCCAATCACCTTTCCATCTATAGCAAACATCTTACAAAGTTTAGCGGCTAACCAATTATCTCCTTTCTTCAAAGAATAACACATTCTGGATTATGTTAAAGTTGATTTTCATGCAAACAGAATAACAGAATCCACTTTGGCAATGCTGCTACATGATCTTTGGATGGCTGCTGATTAAAACAACAATAATGCTTTGGTTTTACTAGATCGGCCAACAGCTTTTGAAACTGTTGACCATAACATGCAGATCTCCATACTTGCTAGCTGCAGAACTGGGGACTACTCTATCCTTGTTTACCTGTTTTATGGAAGACAGGTCACAGAGTGTAATGCTTGATAAATATATCTCACCTTCCTCCACCGTTAACACTGAGACTTCCCAAGGATCCATACTTCCCCTTATTTGTTAAATGGTTATGTCCTACATCTCTCACAATTAATGAGCAGTTTTGGGCATATATTCTATACAGATGCCGATGTCAACCGGCTTACATTTTGTCTTATCGGACCCAATGTCCATCATGATCTGCTAACAGATTTTCTACTTAGTGTAAATAGATGGATGGCAACAACTGGTTGAAAAACAATATCAGCAACAATGAGACATGGATGGTTGAAAATAATCATTTTGCTTTGTCCCCTGTAGTGTAGCCATCCACACTAGCTTCATCCCCTCAAACAAGACCTAATGTTAAATGTTTGGGTGTGAAGCTCTATGCCAAACTCAAGAAGCATTCTCAGGGGTCTGCAGCTGCCTCCACTTCCACCTTAAACATGTGTAAACTCAAACCCTTCCTTCCCCTTCTTTTGAAAGAAGTTAGAAGAACTTAAGTGGTCGTGATCATAGGCTCCAGACTTGCCTACTGCAACTTCCTAAATTTGATATCACCAATCATCATATACAAAGATTCTAAGCAATTCAATATCAAGCTGCCAGATTAGTAGCTAATGCCTCTTGTTACACTTCAGCTATACCTAGTCTCAATAAACTTCATGTATCGCCCATTCATAAAACAATCCATTTCAAACCCTATGTCCAGTATAAGTATTTTTAGAATAGCTCCTGATTTTCTCAAAACTAAGATAACTAAATATACACATGCACAATCTCATAGATTAGCTTGTTTCAATTTTATTTCTCAGTTCAACATGTCCCTCTACAGTGGGAAATCCATCACTACTGT
Organism: Triturus cristatus; assembly: GCF_964204655.1. Taxonomy (NCBI): domain Eukaryota; kingdom Metazoa; phylum Chordata; class Amphibia; order Caudata; family Salamandridae; genus Triturus; species Triturus cristatus. The sequence goes on along the minus strand of NC_140590.1, from coordinate 687,977,657 downwards.
TGCAGTGCCTATTGAATGCAAAATATAATATGGGGCATTTACAAGATTTTCTATTAGACTGGTACTCCTAAAAAATATATATAGTGTGCAAAGAAGTCAATTATGTGTTTGCACATGTAACTAAATTTTCATGTTTCAACTGTCAAATTAGTTTGAGTGATCTGCCTCTTGCATTTGTGCACAGTGTTAATTTCCTGGTAACATTTGACTACATGCTAGAAAGTAACATCTTTTATTCTGATACATGGATTCAATATAACAGAACTTCATAGTTTGCACAAAGAACTGAGGGTTGTTAATATTTTTCTCTTGCAAAATGTCTGACTTGCGCATCACTTAGCAAAGCTGGTAAAGTTCTAAGTTTAGTTCCATCCCATTTGATAGTGAATGAGAGTAAATCTACCTTGCTGTACCACCAAGCCTGAAAGAATGTGTAATGTTTGCCGTTTTCTGTGGTTCTATTCTCTACTGAAACAAACATTACATGGGCATATTGCAAAAGGCAAGGATTTCTCATTCAACTGCACTTTTAGAAAGAATGGTCATGAATTAGACTGTAAGGGATGGGAGGAGAATATTAGTAATATTAGAACAATATAATCATAGAGCTATTAATATAGGCACTTGCACTACATGTTCTTTTGCCACTGTCTTAAATGCGTTATACCCCCGTGCATTGCTATTTCCAGTACTGAGGTGACAGCATGACTAGTATGAGTGTTTATGAATAATGTCTCTGTGAGCCATTGAGCTAAGTGCATTTAAACATCTTGTTTCAGCGCTCTAATGCCAGAAGGGCTGAACCTGTGCTTTAAAAATATACATGGAAGCCCCAGACTTTCTCGCCCCATTGAGCCAGGTAAGGCAGTTCCTGTCAAAGTAGTATGGGTCATAGCAGTGCGAAATGTGACCCCAAAAAAAGTATCAGGGCACTCGTCAGGAGGCCACTGCAGCTTGCACCACACATTGCCCCTGCCAGTGCTGCCAATGACAGTACAAATATGACTATTAACCAACACGCTCCTACAAGTGTGAAAATGTAGACTATTCCAGGCCCCCAAAGCTATAAGAATGGCTTGGGTGGGAGATATTAGTAACTTTTAAAGTATATTGAATTAATAAGCAACTGTTTTTGCGGTTATCTCTAAATTATGCAAACAGCGCCACCATGTGGCAGACTCTCATAAGTGCCAGTGTTTACAATAAATTGCTCTTGCAGTACCAGAAACCACCTCAAATTAAGCACTGCATAACAGTCAGAAACACACACTCTTTCTACACAGTAGAGCCTTGTAAGCAGTGCTAAAAACTCACATAGAGGTGTGACCCACAGTCTGCAGATGGTCGGGGATAGTAGAGGTTATTGCACATTTGAAGACAGTGACACTGCCAAATGTATGAGACAGCGTCATCCGCTTAGAAGTATCACATGAAACCAATCTGTGCATATAACTGTACATTTAATGGAATTTTGTGTCAATGACTGTGGCCATTTCCAGGTCAGGTAGAGCAGTGTTACAGTTATAACACGTGCAAGCCATGTATTCTGAAACTATTAGAAATGTGACTATCTGTCTGCCACCATAGTGCACTTTAGTCTTTGAGATGTTTCTAAAGTTTTCCAGTGTCTCAAATTCCAGCCCTCAATTTTGTTTTCATAGAGCAATTGTTTGTCCGAAACTGCAGTGTAAAGGCATAATGAAATAAGTTTTTTTTTTTAAATTTAAAAGTCTGTCGACTTAAAATGTAAAGATTGATGTAAAATCTCACACTTTTATGAGAACCTGTGAGTTGCAAACTTTTTTTTTTTATTCGGAAGTTACCTCTAGAGTTAAGGAAAGAGTCACACATTCCAAGGAGGCTTAACAATTTAACAGGAATCAAAAGGGTCTAGTCCTTTTCCTTTATGTTGCTTATTCTTTTTACAATGATCTAAGCTATTCGTTGTTTTAGAGCTCTGTCTTACTCTTAGGAACGTTCAAGAACATCGGAGAAGCGGGGTATTTTACTGAAAGGTTAACAAAGTGGTTATATTATGTTGCACATATCTCACATTTTAGCATCAAATCGGGTCACTTTCTCTCACATGAGAAAGTTTATCATGTAAGCTCACCACCCGTCTTTATTAGCGCTCCTTTTCACTCACTGCTGTGTGTGAAACCATTGTTCACACTGTGAACTTCATAGGCATCAAAAGTCTCCTGATCCCATATATTTCATTTCAGATTTCAGGGAAGACCGGGTCATGCCAAAGGCGGGGCACTGATCAGCAGAGCCAGCAGATGGTGCCAAAGCAGGGCAGTCTATTCCACCGCGGTGGTGTTCTTTTCATAACAAATCACAGCCCCTGGCAGCGCCGAGATGCACTGCAAGGACCTCCCTATCAACACTGATTGGCGCATGGGTCAGAAATGCCATAACTCATTATGTCCTTTTCGTGCCTCGTGCGCCCTCTTCATAATACACTAGTGCAATGTGTCACTAATCCTTATGTACGATTTAGAGTTCGGCAGTTGTAGTATGTCCGTCATAAATTGAGTCCCGCACAACCTATTAAGAGCAAAATCTATTTGCCATCCCTGCTAGAAGTGCCTGGCCATTCAAGATGAGGGAGAGCATTTGTAGATCTGGAAACAATGCAGGCCGGTGCTGCTGCACAGAGATGTTACAGTCCATTCCACGCCTCTGATGTTCCTATAAACCAACAGCATGTCTTGTCACATTTCGCGTGTCCTACAGCTATGAACCAACCTACATTTTGTCAGGATGACACGTGCTAAGGTCCCCCTCTGGCTTGATGAGATCTGAGGAACCATGCCACCCACCCATAATGCCTTGCTCCTTGGTGTGTCAGGGTGGTTTACGGCACTTGACCTTTGATGCCACTTACATGTTCTGAGGCCGAGAGGCCACCGCTGGTTTTATAATGTGTTGTGATGCGTGGGCGTGGCCCCGGTGTCTTACTGAACACCAACAACCCGTCCCTAACATTCCCTGGTACCCATGCGCAGGAAGGCAGTCTTGCCATAGACCCATCGAACTGCACCGTCTAAACCTTAAGCCAGAACGCTTGGCATGTCTCGCTTATTGATAAAAGCGTGCGTGCTGCCGTGGTGTGTGTGCCTCTCTTCCCCGTGTCAAAGTAAGTACTGGCCCGTGACCTCATACTCTGTCACGAAGTAGGAAGCCGGCCTCTCTCGTGAAAGCCGCACTGCTTCCCACAGTGCCCTGGGCTCATTCTGACATCCCAGTGTGAACGTGGGAAAACAAACAGGCCGCCCCAGAGATGCCTCACAGTGTGGCGCAATGTCTGAGGGGAGCCGCGGTCCGGCCGGGCCCTGACAGCGCCCTTCTGCCGTGAAGGCTGAGGAGACAGGTAAACAGCCAGACATCGCCGTCAAAAAACAAAAACAAAAACTTAAAAATAGAGTGCCGTTCTCTGCCATAATCTTTTTATACAAGACTATGACCCAAATTTACACTTTTTTCACACACCACTGCACAGCAACCAAAGCGGCTGTGCTGTGTTACGTGAAAGGAAAAAGCAGAAGTGTGCCATCTCTCTTATGTTATGGTGCTGTAGTTGTCTTCTCCTGCGTTTGTGCATGTTACTTTACCTTATGTCGCGCATCCACTCTTGCATCACAGTATGGTATTTTTATAGTATATCTAGTACAGTATTTGATGCTGGAAGGGTACACTTTCAGTACAAAATAATATGGTGGACACAGTTTGCAATTCTTCCAGGTTTGTATGTGTGCTGTACTGTACAGCCCGCAGACAAAGTTGGAAACGTTTGGAGAAAAGAACATGTTTCTCGATTGGGCAAGCCTCGAGGAAGTGTTAGCTTTTGCAGCAAAGCTCTGCCCACCTGTTTTCGTAGATAGGACTTCGTGTCAACAACCATTGCTGCTTGTCATTTACCACTCCTGCTATGCCTCCTTGATGCAAAGTAGCAAAAAGAAGCGCATAGGGCAAAGTAGCGCACAGTGCTTCTTTGCCTTATTTTAGGGCTAATTTTCAGCGCAAAACAAGTTTTGCTCTGGAAAGTAAATCCTAATTCAACACTGTGTGCCAGTTCCCATTACTTTGTGATGAAAACCTGGTGCAAAGCGTAAATAAATCTGAGCCTTGGTTTGTACCACAATGCACCATTCGAACCAGAGGCTATGCAATGTGTTGCAGTCAGTGACACAACTTGTGTCTTTTCAGCTGTATGAGGGATAAAAAGCTTTTGATTAACAGGTGTCTCATTCTATTCAAACTTCGAAATGGGATTGCTGAGGAATATGTAAGCAGAGCAGGAATATTGCTTTTGGTAAATTCTCTACCTCCTTGTGGGTCACAGATCTTAAACCCCTTTGCAGCTCGTGGGCCACAGATCTTAAACCCCTTTCCAGGTTTGCCCCTTGTTTGCCCTTTCCTCTCCTGTGTCTGTCCCGGACTTTAAAAATGATTTCAGTGTTTGTCTCCACAACGTTTTGAAAGTTTCTTTAGTTTGGTCAGACAAGTATATCAGTGAGTGGGCTTTATGGAAACCTGGCAGCTCCATGGTGCTTTAAACACTCTGTCTGGCAGAACAGACGTGGACGCCAGAAAAGCAGCAATTTCACTTGGACAGAGATTAATATTGAATACTAGTGTTCGGCCAATAACCTATCTTCCATTACCTGTCCCTTTTACCATTTCCTTTGGTGCCTTGTTATCTACCAACACACCACCTTTGTTCACCGCCTGCTACCTACAGCCTATGATGATTTTTAATTTACATCCGATTTTCATATATATTTTTACACTCCTAAGTGCAACTTAGGTTCACTAAAATCACATATCCATTTTAAACTCAACACCCAGAGAGACAGAATAGGCATAACTACAATTTTAGAGTAATAAAATAAACTGCGTGTGTATGTAAATTTGACAATATGTCTAAATATTTGACTGCTGTATGTGTAGGATTGTGGTGGGCCAGGTAGGTTGGCCATGCAGAAGGCATAAAACAGCCACACACCTGAACGTTAGTAGTTTTCCCAAAGATTTTACACAATTATTGGCATCCTATAAACACTTGCAAAAGTTATATTAAAAAATAAATTTGGGTAACTCTGGTACCAGTGCCAAAGAAATCTGTGCTACGTCAAATCAGGAGTACAAAAATTATTTGTGAATCACAGAGCCGGGCAAGAAGCCACACCACCAACCACTGAGCAAAAAGCTAATGTCCAGTACAGAACATTTGTATGTTTTCATACACAGTTCTCCAATAGAGATCATGTGATGAACCTGAAAAAAGAGCTATGTCGGCTGGCCTAAGACCGCTCACAATTTGCCGTCAAATTAAATCTCACAATTACAGAACCTTTCTTGTGTCCTACTTTCACCCCTTTCTCTCCTGCTTTTTTCTATAATCTTTTTTCTTGTTCTCACTAAACCACGTCAGGTGGGGTTAGCTAAGCATATGTTTCGAAGTGACTGTTAACACTGTTGTATAAACTACGATTGGCTAACCTTGTAACAGAAATGCTAATGCCTTGTCTATAAAATTAACAAAATAACTTGAAATCAAAAAAAAAAAAAGTAAAGTCAAATGCAAACTTTTCAGAGCAAGTTATTGAAGAACAGAGAAGATGTGGCATAATAGCCACAGCTGCCAACTTTGGAACTGGGGAACCAGGTTCAAGTTACAGCATTACCTCGACATCCTATGATTATGAGCAAATCATTTAATTTTCTGTGATCACAAAAATGAACGTGTTCTACTCTAATGCCACTGGTGCTCAGATAAAACACTTGATTACCTTCTGGTCGAGGGCGTGCTATATAAAACTCTTGTAAAAAAAAAACATCTTGTCTATGATTCCAGATTCAAGAGTGAGACTTTACACGTCTGAGGCCGGTACAACTAAGTAGCATTAATTTATCATTGAGCAAGAAAATAGCTGTCACTATTATATTTACGCAATAACAATATTTTAATTACACACAGGGTGGGAAAGGGTATACATTTATGCCTTTTGTGACTTTCCTAGAGTACTCCTGATGTGTGTGAATCCCCCAAAATGTTAGAAACTTGCTTCAAACTTAGGAAGAAGCCTGCAAAATCGATGGCCCAGGTGTGTTTCACCTGATGCCCCTAAGTGTTTAACGTAAATTGAAAGTCTGTTAGCGACAATGGAGACAAGTTTCGTTTGCTCCTAGGCCCAAAGAAACGCGACCCGAAGATTGAATCTTCTTGGCGACGCAAGACAGCAAGCACACACAGGCAGCTGAGTCTGTCTACTATTGAAGAAACTATCTGGCTGCCCTTGAAACAGATATCATCTACTCCATCCTACACAAAGTATCACAGCCCTGAGGAAGACCTTCTTTGAATTCTTCTGGTCCCAACACGAAGGTCGAAACGCGTCGGCAAAACCCCCCCCCCCTTTCACTCACTTTATTCCCCAGCACGAGGTCAAGAGCCCTAACATGCCATAATTGATTGAAGAGCGCATGAAATGTATAGGTGAACCTGTTGATTGAGGTTTATGTGTATATACTATGTACCATGTAGCAATGCGACCTCTGACCTCTTCTTCTTTTGGACCGTGTATTCATTGTTTATCGACGATAAATGGAGTATTAATTTCCCACTATATGTTGTTTTTTTGCAAATAGTATTTAGGACTAATAAGATGTAAATACTCACTCTAAAGCACAGATCAGGTGTCGTATTGAATATGTATTGTCTATCAGTTCACAATATTGTACATATATTGTATTAAGATTTATGACGATGAAATATCTCTGATAAAGCAAAAAAGCAAAAAAAAAAGAGAGTGTGGATATTTATATTAAGAATATCTGTGAATTAAAAAATTCACTTTTTTCGAAAATTATCAATTTTGTTGGTGACTATCTTTTTGCTCACAGACTCACAGGAATAAAGTCTTGTGAATGTAATGTAGTTCATTTTATTGAACAGACACACAGGTAATGAGATATGCCTAGGTGTTAACTGAACGTATTTAATATATGGTCTTAGGGGTAACTATGACTCTGTATCTTGTTTATTGAATTCCAGCCCCTTCGCTCCTCAACTGAATCAGTCCCTTTTTTTGATACAAGCCTAAGTGTTTAACCAGCATGGTTCCTCCCAAGTATCAATAAAGGGGTGGGACCTCCAGGGCTTTAAGTGGGCCGGTTCTCACCAGGTCTGAGCACCAGCAGTTTTTTTAAGGAGGCCTCGAAACGGGTCTCTATCGGGCCCTGTTTTGTGCTCTGGCACAGGCGGTCCATTTTTTCCCGGACTGCAGTGACAGAAGGCACATCATGTGCGCGTGCTCACACTGCTCACTTCTCACTAGTGGAAAAGTGACGGCATGACGTAATGCCAGGGGAGCGTTATAGGGGAAGGGAAATTCTTTAAAGAGAGCCATTTTCTCTCTGGATTTCCCTTCTCTTTTACAAACTCAGGAGCAGCAACATTGGTGTGGTGTCACCAGGGCTTTAAGTGGAAGCTTTTTCAATATTATATACGAGCCATAGTTGCTGCTCATTTATCTTATCCAACTAACAACCATTGACAAAGCCAATAGTCCTGCCTTGTTGTAGGTACGATGTTACTTTATGTATCATATATCTGGATGCAATGACAGAAACAGCAAACTACAAGTCCGGCGGCACACTATGCTAAGCACAGATTTTTAACTTACGTGTTTTTAAGCCACACCCTTAATTACATTGGCCACGCCCCTTTGAGAGACCCCCCCAGTTTTTTCATCCCACTTAAAGCCCTGGGGACCACTGAACAGCAGTGCCCGCACAAGTAGCTGAGTAACTTGTGTGTTCTTCATAATTTATCCCTCTGTTCAATTAGGTCTCGCTAAGTGTGGTACCGGCACTGCCATCGTTGCCCCTCGAAGCTTCCGGTATTGCCAACTATCAATGAGGACAGCTCACTCCTGATGCTACCTCGTTCCTCGCCAGGACACCCACACCGCACCTGCCTCCAGGACTTGGCTGTGGTTGAGTGCACAGGTTGGCTACCCTTGGAGACTGTTTGTCTCTGTTTGTCATCTACAGCGGAACCAAGCACCAGTTTTTTCTTCCCTTCCCTGCCACGGGGTACCTTGTGTCCTGCCCTACCATCCCCACTCTAGCCTTCGAGGTGCTGCAAGCTGAATGTGACATCTGCTCCAGCTCTGCTCCTACGGTGTGGCAAGATGACGTCCATCCTGACCATCGAATCTTTCATCATCTGATACACCTCCTCCTCACAAGTGGCCAAGTGGGCTACATGGGTTGACCACCTCGAAACATACTTTGCAGCCATAGGTCTTGAGGCCGTCAGATGCCGCCCCATGCTCTTTCTTCTACGGGGCACGCACTTTCACAAACTCTCAGAAAAGGTGGCCGAGGTTGGCCCTCCCTACACTCAAACCACGCTCATGGCTGCACATACCACCCATTTTGCACCTCTGGCCAGCCCAGACTATGACCAGGTCCGGCAGACACCCAAGGAGTCAGTCAATGAGTTTCATGCCAGGCTCAAAGAACTTGTCAGCACCTGCAGCCACCCCGGTTTTTTATGTTATGTTATGTTATGTTAATGGATACGTGGTATGGCGCAATGACTCGCCCCCAACGGGGCATATCAGCACTTAAGCAACAGACAAATAGAGGAGCAGCCATTAGAACAGCCAGGTCTTAAGATGTTTTTTAAAACCTGAGAATTCAGTCCACGCCCGAATGAAGAAGGAAAGCTTGTTCCAGTGGGAAGATGCAAGATAAGAGAAAGCTCATCCACCATACCTAGACATACGAATACTCAGGGGACAAAGATGAAGTTGACTCTTTGATCTAAGATTTCTTCTAGGAAGATAAAGAAAACATTTATCCTGTAGATATTTTGGTCCACTGTCTGACAAAGCTTTATACATCAGGCAGAGTAGTTTGAATAGTGTTCTTTTCCTTATAGGGAGCCAATGAAGGGTTTTGAGGAGGGAGACTGAAGAGGTGCCAGACGGCAATTTGTTAATCAAACAAGCTGCAGTATTTTCTACCACCTGCATTTTTGATAGAAGGGACTCATTGGACCCTACTACATGTGTATTTCCATAATCAAGGTAAAGGGTTTTCCGAGAGTTCAGCGGACGCCACTGAAAAATCCTCCTGAGAAGTCGTATCGTCCCAAAACACATGCCACAGATGAATGTATGAATGAATGAATGAATGAATGAGATAGAATTTCTAAAGCGCGACAATCACCCGGATTTATCTAGGCATTTAGCGGAAACGGACAGCATGAGGGCTTTGGAAAATGCCAACAATTATTTATTGAAGAGCCAAGTCTTCAGGTTCTTCCTGAATTCCAATACGTTAGTTTTAGATTTTAGTTCTATTGGAAGCGAGTTCCACAGCCTTGATGTACATAGAATGAATCCTCTTTCTGACATATGAGACCAAAGAAAAGCCAAATGATCTTATCAGACCTGCAAGTGGGGTAACATAAAGATTAAATAGCGTAGGGCTCATTGACGAGACCTGTGGGATCCCACAAGGCAGAGAAAAGGCTGGAGAGGTAAATTCACCAAGAGAGACCATCTGGATACAATCAGTTAAGAAGGAGGTGATAAATTGCAGTGCGTTATCCTTGATCCTAATTGATTCCAGACGATCGATTAGGACAGTGTGATTAACCGTATCAAATGCGGCTGAAAGATCTAAAAGGATCAGAGCAGCATTTCTGCCGCCACCTATCCTCTGCCTAATTTCTTCTGTAGCTGTGACCAGTGCCAGCTCGGTACTATGATGACTACGAAATCCGAACTGTGTAGGATCAAGCCTCTTTGTGTTGTCTAAAAAAGTAGCTATTTCTTGATTGACAATTTGTTCGACCAGTTTGGCCGGAAATGGTAGTCGTGTTATTGGTAGATAATTATTAGGGTCAATAGCATCCAGATTGATTATTTTTAACAGTGGAAGAATAGACCCTTTCTTCCAGTCTATGGGAAAATATCCTGCAGGGAATAAGTTGTTCAACAGGGTCGTGAGGTTTGTGGCTATCATTTCTGGGGCTAGATGAATTATCCTGGCTGGAGATGGATCTTCTGGAGAGCCTGATTTAATCTGCATTCGTCAGAGGTCCAAAATGGGATAAAGTACTGACGTTATGTGTTCTCTTCAGCCGTCTGTCATTTAGATCGACACTTGGAGTAATGTCTAGAAAGGAATCATAGACCAATTCGACTTTGTCTTGGAAATGAGATGCTAGTTTGTTGCAATTTCTTTTATTAATATTGGGGTCTTAGGGTCTGTTAGTTTTGATAATGTATTATCTGTAGCAAATAATTCCTTAGAGGAATTCATAGCTCCTTCAATTTTTTTCACAAAGTAATTCTCCTTCTCCATTAAAATCATTCTATTATAGATCTGTAAGTTAACTCTTTATACCACTTTGTCTTATGGTTTGTGGTTGAGTCTCCATTTACGTTCTGATCTCCTACATTCCTGCTTTTTCTTTCTAAGATCCTGACTGAACCAGGGTTCACAGGGGTTAGTCTTATTGCTGTTGAAGGTTTTTGATGGAGCTAGCTGGGTTAGTGGTGCATCTAGCCATTAATGGTAATTGCCAGCAGCAGTGTCTAAGTTAGGGCAAACCAGTGGGGTTGATTCCATAAGACATACATTGAGTTTACTAGCATCTATAGTGTTCCATAGGCGACAAGAGATATCCCTGATATGCAAGGAGGGATTTTCTGCTTTGAGTGCACCATTTATCTATAACATAATTGCCATATGGTTGGACCATGCCAAGGGAGAGAAGATGCCAAAGGGAGACAGGATACCCAATGGAGCTGTGGATTATCTGAAAGGATGCCATCAAGCAATTGACTGGCTATGTGTGAGGAGCCCTGAACAATTTGTGTTAGGCCGGCACTGGCCGTCTGATCTAGAAGATTCATGGTGTATGGATCTAGCATGTTGTCCATATCGAAATTAAATTCTCCAAGGATAGTGAAATCCACGGCGTCAACTTTAAGTTCTATTAGGCTGCCAATGGATTGTGAGAAAGCAGTTCTGGAACCTGGTGGTCGATAGATGAGAAGTCCATTGAAGGAATAGTGGCTGGTAAGTTCAATTTTGAAATGTAAGGCTTCTCAGAGTGGCTCATTGGGAAGAGCATCAAAAATTGTTTTGAAGTGATCTCTAAATAATATTGCAAGGCCCCCAACCTTTTTCAATGGCAATGGATGGTCGTATCTTACAACCCTGAAGCCTGCAGGTAAGGCCAGTAGTAGTTCTGGCTCAGAAGAAGGATCAGCCCAGGATTCAGAAATAAAAGCCAGATCGACATTCTGATTTTCCATAAAGATCGCGACGTCTAGTGCATGTTTTATAAGTGATCTGGCAATGATGAGTGTGCAGCTACATCTTGAAGACTGTTCAGGGGATGCCACTAGTAATTCTGTAGACGTAGGAGACATACAATGGATGTTGGTGAGGGAAAAATCACAAATCAGACATACTAAGCCGTCTTTGCAGTGGGTCGGGTCTAACTGAGGACCCCCACAGTACCTTCGTGAGGAATTAATTAAAAACAACAATTCCCTAGAGTAAGCAATTGGGTTCTTACCCTCTGGGGTCGAACTAGCAGGGGGGCTGGTGCTGAGTGCAGTCCAAGCGCGGACGGGGCAGACGGGCTTGCTTCTGGTGTGCCTTTGGCGTGCTCATTGCGTGCTCGGGTTTGCATATGTATTTGTATCCCCAACAGGCGGAAGTAAGAACAGGCTGGCCCGTCAACTGCACAAGATGGCGGCCAGCTATGCAACAGGAAGAGGAGAAAAAATGCAAGAAGAGGAACACTCTCCGCGCAAACGGAAACCCGCAGCTGACCGGAGAGTCTGAAAATGTAGAAAAGCAGGAGAAGGCGAGGAGTTACCTAGTACAGCAGGCGCACTGTATCAGAAATGCACTTAGCCCCAAAAGAAAAGATAAAAAATGTAAGTAACAAACAGGAGTCAGGAATTTAGATGTTTAAAATGTTTAAAAAGCATAGAAATAGCTGGTGCTCAGAGTATCTGTTAAAAGTGAAGCGCGACTTACTGACGTTGGTATCCGCTGCGCGCTCGGGTTTGCAAATGCAGATGAATGTCACCTGGTTCTTCATTGAGGTCGATGACATCCAGGTGCAATTCATCTGGTAATTCTCTTCAACCAAACTCCGGGAGCACATCCTTCAGGTCCCTGGGATGAGTATGACCAACATGCTCATGATGGATAGGTTAAAAAGACTGTCAAAGATCTGTGCATCTCACATGGAGGCAGCCCTCCAACGCACCATCAAAATGGGGCCTGTCAACCAGATAACTGGCTACGGCAAGACAAGTAGCAACAGATGAGGCAGTCGGCGGTTGTCCCAGCCCAGCAGGCCATGTCAGTGGTATGCGGTGCCATCCCACATGGCAGTGAGTGCCCAGCCAAGAGAAAGACATACTCAGCATGCGGAAAAATGAATTACTACCCTAAAGTCTGCTGCTCTGCATCACAGTAGAAGACCCTAAAAAAGAAAACAGCCAGCTGTTGGACATCTACATCAGTGGCAAACAACGATGATGACATGGATGACGATGTCCCGTAAGGAATGGTGCATGTCATACACACGGTGCATCCGACCCACAGACCCAGGTGCCAGCTCATGGTAGATGGTTAGCCAATCATGGCGCCTGTGGACACTGGGCCTCTATCACTTTGTGAAGCTCGCGCTGCACTAGCGCTGTGTTTTTAACAATTTTCCCTGCTTTGTATCTGGGTTTGTATTTGTTTTGCACTTACCCTCGTTTTTAATCCTACTGCCTCTTGCTGTTTCTAGCTTGTAGCGCGCGCCCTCTGGCCCCTCACTGCACTTAAAAAAGCGCACTCTGCGCCTCCAAGCACCACCACTTTGGTGGGTCCGGGGCCCGGGGATCGATTTTGAGTGCCATTTTGGTTTGGGGAATTACTTTCAGCGGCGGCCGCCATCTTTGAGCGGACTCGCGCGCGTAGGGTGACGGGAGAGCCTACTTACAGTCGCCCCTTCCGCGCAGCGGAACGCGCAGGTGGAAGCCTTCGCTTAGCCTGAGTCGTGCCAGAGTCCTGCCCGTCTGCGCCCGTCAGCGTCTCGGAGGCGGCGGGGCGGCTGTGGATTCTGATTGGAAGCGGGGAGTATGTTACATTATACCTCTGCTACGCTTCGAGCCTTGCGTACTACATCTAGCCTGTGTCGCTCTGTTTTCCCCGGTCGACACAAGGGTAAACGTCGCTGCCCGGCGTGTGGCTGGTCGCCCACTGGGTCACTCTGCTGCGCCCCTAGGGCATCTAAAGTAGGCCTGGGCGAAGCACTACGCTACGCTCGCGTAGTTTGCGAAGTTCGCGCTACTTCGCACTACGCGAACTGCACGTAGCACAGTGCGAACACGCGTAGCGTAGTGTTGCGTAGTGCTGCGGTCATTTTTTGCTTGCTCGCGGTCCTCAACGTCAAGTTGGCGACCGCGAGCAAGCAAAATGACATCCTGGCGAGACTTTTTCCTTGTTCGCGATCGCGAGCATGGAAAATAAACCTCCCGGCGAGATTCCCAACGCGAGAAGGTCAGGTTTCTCATTGCGAGGGGTCGCGTATGCTCGCGACCGCTCGCGATGAGAAACTACCAGTTCGCGTTGAGAAAGCTGCAGCTCGAGTAAAAATCTACTCGAGCAGCAGAAAACTACAGCTCGCACTGTGCAAGATGCCATTTTCAATGATTGCACAGTGCCGGTTGCTTGTCCGCACTGTGCAATCATTGAAAACAACATCTTGCACAGTGCGAACATGTTACTTCGCAGTTCGCGAAGTGCTACGCGTAGCTCGCGTAGTGCGAACTTCACTTTGCGTAGCTTCGCGAAGTGCTACTTCGCGAACTACGCCCACCCTTAATCTAAAGTACATGCGAAACATCTCTGTCTGCTGTTGAACACAAGATCGGTAGGAAGACATGCCCAGTACATCTACGATCTTCTTGCCAGGGATAATCCTCTTTGCCTGCTCCTGACCGAAACTTGGTTGGGAGAGGCGTCCAATCCGGACATCTTTACTGCGATCCCTCCAACCTATAATATTTTCCGCCAAGACAGGGCGAAGGGTAGGGGGGGCGGAGTTGCTGTGGTGGTGAGGAAGAACATTTCCTGCTCTATTCTTCCTGTTAACTCCATTGAGGGCTCTGAATCCCTTGGTTTTACGCCCAGACTGTCTCCAGCTCAAGCACTTAAGGGTCTGTTGGTCTACAGGCCTCCTGGCCCGGTGGGTTCCTTTTGGGAGGACCTACAGACAGCCATCTCGGAGCTGGCGCTGTCTGCACAGCATTGCTTGCTGGCAGGCGATTTCAACTTTCATCTCGATGTCACGGACGATCCGAATGGGGTTAAACTGCTGGATATTACATCTCCGCTTGGCTTGGCACCGTTTGTGTCAGGGCCTACACATGAGAGAGGGCATACCCTCGATCAAATGTTCTCTTCTGTCCCAATTGTCGACATCGAAATACGGCCGGTGCTCTGGTCGGATCATAGATTGATTGGGTTTTCCGTGTTGGAAAATGGGCGGTCTGACATCTGCGCCCCCATGGTGCCCAGAACGGCCTCGAGAGCGTTGTACAGAGTGACGCCTGATATGTTGGAGCAGGCGCTCACGGAACATCCCTGTCCCCTCTCGGGGGATCCGGAAAGAGACACTGAGGCCCTGCAGCTATGGCTGACTGAGAGGTTAGATGATCTTGCACCAAGGGTAACCCCCCGGTCCTCGGTGATACGGCAGTCGGCGCCGTGGTTTACGGAGGCGCTGCGTTTGGCTCGCAGTCAATGCAAGGTTGCTGAGCGGGCCTGGCACCTTCAATATGATGGGGAGGCCAAACTGGCCTATAGATCGGCGGTGAAGGCCGATCATCGTGACATTCTTGGTGCCAAGCGGGAATATCTTGCCAGGAGGATTGAGGCGGCGGCGAACTCCTGTAAGGAGATCTTCACGATTGTGAAGGAGTTCACGGCCCCTTCCTCCTATTCACCCCCCCCTGTATCATCGGATGCGTGGGCATGTGATCTTGCCACTTTTTTCACCGACAAGATCAAGGCAATTCCGGCCTCCTTCTCGGAGAGCGTGGCGGAGGGTTGCTGTGGCCTCGGGGCAGGACTTGGAACATCGTCCCTGCCTACGGCAGTACTGGCTGACTTTCCTCCTGTCTCCAGTGATATGTCCCGGGCTCTGCTGGCCAGTCTCAAATCTGGCTCCCCACTTGACCCCTGCCCTGCCAAATTTTTGGCCGGGATGGCGGCAGTGGTGAATCCCCTGGTCAACCCGATCCTCAATGCCTCCTTGAGGGAGGGGAGTGTCCCTCGCACCTGGAAAAGGGCGATGGTGATCCCCCTTCTGAAAAAGCCTGGTCTTGATGCCGAGGTCTTGGCCAATTATAGGCCAATTTCACTTCTCCCGGCCCTGGCTAAGATCACTGAGAAACATGTTCATGGTGTCTTGTCGAGCTTTTTAGAATCTAACAATTTGCTCCATCCATCCCAATCCGGGTTCCGTCCGAACTTCAGTACGGAAACGGCGTTGGTGGAGGTCTCTGAGATCATCAGGGAGACCTTGGATGTGGGTGGCAAGGCCATGTTAGTCATGTTGGACCTGTCGGCGGCCTTTGACACCGTCCCCCATGAGGCGCTCCTCGCTAGGCTTCATGACATCGGCCTAAGGGGGACGGCGTTCAGATGGTTTTCATCTTTTCTGGAGGGCCGCCGCCAGACGGTCTGGGTGTCCCAGAGCTCCGCCGAGATGCCGCCATTGGGAGTTGGGGTTCCACAGGGGTCTGTATTGAGCCCGACATTGTTCAACATCTTTATGTCCCCCCTGGCGGCTGCGGTGGAGGCTTACGGAGCCCAGATCGTGTCCTATGCCGACGACACGCAACTTCTTTTCACATGTGCTAAAGATCAGCCATTTGATGGGGAGAGAATACGGGACTGCCTGGATATGGTCTTTGGCTGGTTCCAGCGGAACAGTCTAAAGGCCAACTCCAGTAAGTCGGAGGTGTTATTCTTCGGCTGTGTCATCGATCCCGAGTGGCGGCAGTGGTGGCCGGCCGCCATGTGTCCCCCGGCACAATCTTCCTTGGTGGCCAAAAATCTCGGCGTTAAACTTGACAACAAGCTTTCTCTCAGATCGCATGTTCTTGGCCTGGCCGGCACCTGTTTCGGTGTTCTGAAAATGCTCCACAGGTTTCTTCCACTACTATCTGCGGAGCATAGACGGATTACGGTGCAGGCGCTTATCGGATCCAGGCTAGACTATGCCAATGCCCTTTTCCTGGGTCTTCCAGACTATTTGGTCCAGCGTCTGCAGGTGACACAGAACTCTGCAGCGCGCGCAATCTTTGGTTTGCATAGACGCGCACAGGCTTCTGGTCTTCTGCAGATGCTGCATTGGCTCCCGATCCGAAAGCGGATTATGTTCAAATCCTTGACGCTGGTACATAAAGCTCTGTTTGGCTCAGGCGCAGGTTATCTGCAGAAGAGATTGGCTTTCTATCGCCCTGCCCGCTCACTGCGTTCGGAATCCCTTTTCACGGCTGTGGTTCCACGCGTGAGGAAGGCTCGGATTGGGGGGCACTCTTTCAGCCACAAGGCCTCCCAGCTGTGGAACTCGCTCCCACTGGTACTTCGCAGTACTCCCAATTTGCTTCAATTCAGAAAGAATTTGAAGACTTGGCTTTTTAATCTTTCTGTTTAGGTGGATTTTCTTCCTTTTCTCTTTTGGGGCTCCTGTTTTTCTTGTTATGTTGTTATACACTGTAGCTGTATGTGGAAAGCGCCGGGACACTCTTTTAGAGTAGCCGAGCGCTATATAAATGCATCTTAACATAACATAACATAACATAACAATATATTGCCCTTATAACTTCTCCAGTCTATGCCAATGCCACTTGCCCTCCGCACCACAAACACAACAGTATACTGCTTTGACACCACTGCCAGGATCCCGCTTGCCAGAGTCTTCAAGTCAGTCACTGGACATCACGGCCTGTGTCCCAAATCAAGGGTCTACGTCACAAAGGGTGGCTCAGACATGCATCTCAACTGCCACACCGCTGAACACCTTCAGCTCGTCCACTTTTCTTTCAGAATCCATGCCAGTGCTGTAGATTCACAACTCGATGAGTTTGAACCCCTGTTCAAAGGGATAGGCTGTCTAAAAGACCATGAAGTATGTCTGTACATCGACCAATCTGTGCAGCCAGTCACCCTACGCCACAGGATCTTCGTCCAAAAGTGGAAGCAGAGCTTCACAAACTGGACATAGAAGACATCATTGAAAATGTGAAGGGGCCAATCCCATAGGTCTCCCCTATTGTGGTTGCAAGAAAGACAAAGCAACCAGGGGAGGTGCAGATATGCTTGGACATGAACCTCCCCAACACCGCAATCAAACAAGAGAGACATCTAACTCCAACAGTTTACAACATTGTGGGAGACCTATCAAGCTCCCGGTGGTACTCGATAATGGACCTGAGGTCATGCTACTACCAAATTCTCTTGGCACCAGAGTACCGTCACATCACAACATTCTGGACTCACCTGGGTTTGCTATGTTACAAAAGCCACAACTTCGCCATTTCCAGCGCAGCCGAAAATTTTAAAACATTGTCAGGGAGGTGCTAGCTGGCCTCTAGGGGTATTTGAATGTCAGCAATGACATTTTGGGTTATGCCCCCACCACTGAAGAACATCTCAACAGGCTGAAAGCAGTGTTCAAGTGCTTCGAAGGAAGTGGGCTCACCCTCCACTGAAAAAAATATGAGTCCCTCAAAAAAGACACCTCTTTCTTCAGCTACCGTTTTTCAGCATAATGCATCACTCCAGACCCAGCAAAGGCCCAGGACATACAAGCAGTACCGGCCCACACCACAGTCACTGGAGTCTGCAGTTTTTTTAGGAATGGTGACTTACTGTAGTCACTTGCAAAACCTCTCACATCTCACAGAACCACTCAGAGTGCTCACTAAAGCACTGGGGTGCAGAGCAAGACCAGGCATTCCAGGACATGAAACAAGCTCTCTCAGAGGAAACTACCCTTGCATTCTTTGACCCTGCCAAAGACACTGAACTCTCTGTGGGCGCCTGCCCTACCATTCTCTGAGCTATACCGTTCCATTGACAACAGTGCAAAGAGTGGGCCCCCATTGCCTATACCAGGAGGGCACTAACCCCAACAGAGCAGAGGTACTCCCATATTGACAAAGATGCAATCGTGATCCACTGGGGGTGCCTCCAGTCCATGTGTACGTTCACCTATTCCAGGTGAACACTGACCACAAGCTGCTCCTACCACTGTCCAGAGGGTCTGCTACAAACCCCCCACCACGGATTGAGAAAATGATCTTCCAGTTACAGGAGTAAAACTTCTCTGTGGAGTACAAGCCAGAGTCAAACGAAATAGGTATGCAGTTCCTGAAAAGGCAAGGTGAATGAGGTTAGCTAAGTGTGGAAATGTCCTCACTTAATAGCAGGAGGAAAGGGGATTCCTCCTTTCGGAATTAGGGCCCTCACACACCCAGTCAGCTGGGTGTCATTCGTCATCATACGGATTGCTCCTCGTTGGGTCGGCGCTGCAATATCTGATGGGTACCCTATGAGGGGCTCTTTGGCGGAGATCTTTAGTTCCATGCCGTTTGGTGCAGTGGGTGTGAGGGACCTCAAGGTGTAAATGAGTGAAGTGTGAGTCAACGGACCGTGCAAGCGTTAAAACAGGAAATGGAAGTCCGACCAGAACACTTTTAAGGAATATGGCTTTCAACCTGGTTAAAAAATATAGATGTGGTGCGCTCCTGATATAATGTTTCAGGATACCGCGCTCTACATTGTGGTTGACATGTTTCTTGCCTTAGTGTCATAAGATCTGACACAATTCACCAGGACCTAAAAACAGTCTTTCTACACTAGTTGTGGTTTTCTAGTTAAATAACCGTGATAGGCCACAAGCAGCACCCTAAATGTGGTACCTGTGAGTATGATGGCCAACCTGATAAAACAAATCAAGATAATTAGATGACATGAATAGAAGCCATTCAATCCATAACATATGTGTCCTCTACATGATTCATCAATTTGTGGGATCAATGGGACCCCATCCTCTGCGCACTGTAGCTATGGGTAAAACATACCGTGGTATGTCTACATCATTAACTTTCACAACTTCAAACTAATTTAGTGAATTACAAACATAAATCAAATCCACTTCAAACTCAGATTTGTTCAAGTGTTTTTAACAATAAAGTTTTTCAAATTTCAATTGGAATAGGTGTCCATAATTTCATCAGAACGAAACAAAAGTTTTTCCAAAGTACATTCGCTTTAAATCAAAACTTTTCTTGATTCCCAATGCATTTCGAGCCGGTCTGGCTCTTCTTCAGGGGCTTGAATTCTGAAAAGATGAACATAAACAGTATACTACAGGTATGTCACAGACATCAGACGTATCATAGCAGCATCAATACATTACAGGTGTGTATACCAAAGCTTTGTGAATCAAAGGTGTACTCATAAAGATAAACAAAAAAGAATAGAAAGAAAAAAGGAGAGACAAGCAGTCCTTCACCATGATGTACCACTTCCGTAATGACAGAACAAGTCTACCAAACGCGTGAGTGCATTCTCGTATACCGGTGAAAAGTACTTAACCATTGGTCAATATTCATAGGGCCACCCGTGAGACGCCCAACGTAATAGAAGCTGGGAGATGTGTACCTTGAACATCATCGTAACACCGCGCTGTAAAGCGAACAGCTGGGAAACCACCTAAACGAGAGAAATCAATGCTCAGTCCATCCGTTAAAGAGGGATCAAAAAGTCGTGCACTAAACTCTTCTGCAGACTGATAAAGAAATATTACCAGGTGGGAAGGCTCAAATCGCCGGAGATTGTTCTTGTTGGCTTTAGGGTGAACTCGGGAGTATTCTACCGCGTCCCCGCCGTGACTGAATGCAAACACGGAAGTCCGCGGTCATATCAATGAGGCTAAAGACGGACTTAGATACACTCTCGGGCGGTGAGGTAAAAACTAAAAACGGACCACTTAATATCCAAGCTAAGGCGAAATCAATGGATGAGTGACCGCCATATTACCTTGGGTGCGCAATATAAACTTTCTATAACACCAGTGGGCTTATGTGAGAAAATAGGATAAAATTAGATGAAAGATTGAAATAAAAATGGAAAAGAAAAGTAAAAGAACTAAACAATTGGGTAAAAATATAACAACAAAACAATATGAGCACATTGATATACCAGCATTTTTCACGCAAAAATATACCGTAGACAGTAGTTATATTCAAATTATAAATAACATGAATAGTCAATTCGATCATTAATTCCCTTGTCTAACAGGGTAATCCAGAATGATTCTCTTTGGAGAAGAGCTCTGGTCATGTCCATACCAGACTGGTGTGTTACTTTTTCTAACACTGAAAATTGGAGTTGGGCTATGCTATGCCTTTCCTCCTGCCAATGAGTAGCTAGGCTACTACTTTTGTTTTGTGTCCTTATCGTACTCTTGTGTTCCGATATTCGAACTTTGATCTTTCGTTCAGTTTTACCAACGTATAATTTTCCACATGGGCACTTGATGTAATAGATCAATTTCTCTGAGTTGCAATCAGAATTATGAAACAGTTTGATGATTTCTCCTGTAGGATGATATAACACATTGCCTACTATGACGTTGTTACAGTGTATACAATTCTGGCATTTCTTCATTCCTTTGTAGTTGGTAATCGGTGATTTTTTGGAGGAATGTAATAATTCTTTCAAATTTTTTGAACGAGTGTAGGCAAACATCGGAGGATCTTTAAAGATGTTATTAAAATCGGGTTCGTTCTGCAAAATTTCCCATCTTTTCATGATGATCTTTTTTACCTTCATTGAGCTTGTAGAGAATTTAGAAACGAACACTTGCCTGGACTTTTGACTTTTGGATTGAGGTTGAAACAAACATTTTCTCGTGAGTTTTGAAGTACGTGATTTAGCTTGCTCAATGACTTCAGGAGGATAACCTCGGTTAAGATACAGTTCTTGTTGTAGAGAGAAGTGGTTATTCATATTGTCAGCTTCAGAACAGATCCTTTTAATTCGCAGAAACTGTGAAAAAGGTAAGTTCTGTTTTAGGTGATGGGGATGAAAACTTTGAAAGTGCAAGGCGTTATTGACATCTGTGGGTTTCCTATGCACTTGTGTTTGAATCAACTTGTCTTTGATGGTGAGGGTCACATCAAGATACGAGATCGCCGTTTGGCTTAATTCATGAGTAAATTGAATATGATCATCAACTGCATTAAGTGATTGAATTTTTTTAAGTAAGAGCTCCTCAGTATTGGTCCAAACGATAAAGATGTCGTCTATGTACCTACAATAAAGCAGGGAATTCCTTGTCCAATCTTCATCATTGTAAATATGATCGTGCTCATATTTCGCCATGAATGTATTCGCGTATGCAGGAGCCCCTGCAAAGCCCATTGAAGTGCCTTGTTGTTGGAGAAAGAAATTGTTGTCCCAGTAGAAATAACTGTGGTACAGACAAAAATGTAAATGTTCAAGTAAGAAGACTTTATCGGCCCTTACGGAGGACTGACGCAACAGGGCCCACTCGACAGCTTCCATACCTGCAATGTGTGGTATGGAGGTGTACAAAGATTTAACGTCAATGGTACACAATAATACTTCTTCGGTGAGAACTGAAGTTTCTAGTTTGAATAGAAAATCTTTTGTGTCTTTGATGTAAGATGGCCATCCTTGGAAGAAGGGTTGTAAAAAATGATCTATGTAATGACCAAGTGTTTCAAAAATGGTTCCACATCCTGTGACTATAGGTCGCGTGGGGGGGTTGTGCAGGTCCTTGTGGATTTTAGGCAACATGTATAGAAGAGGTTTTCGGGGATGGTCAACAGTCAAAAATTGTTTGGTAGCAGTAGTAATCCAGCCCATCTCAAAAGCATGATCAAGAAACTTTATGAGTACACCTTTGATTCACAAAGCTTTGGTATACACACCTGTAATGTATTGATGCTGCTATGATACGTCTGATGTCTGTGACATACCTGTAGTATACTGTTTATGTTCATCTTTTCAGAATTCAAGCCCCTGAAGAAGAGCCAGACCGGCTCGAAATGCATTGGGCATCAAGAAAAGTTTTGATTTAAAGCGAATGTACTTTGGAAAAACTTTTGTTTCGTTCTGATGAAATTATGGACATTTATTCCAATTGAAATTTGAAAAACTTTATTGTTAAAAACACTTGAACAAATCTGAGTTTGAAGTGAATTTGATTTATGTTTGTAATTCACTAAATTAGTTTGAAGTTGTGAAAGTTAATGATGTAGACATACCACGGTATGTTTTACCCATAGCTACAGTGCGCAGAGGATGTGGTCCTATTGATCCCACAAATTGATGTGTTTTGATGACATTGTTTGACTGTACATGCCTTCCCCTGCAGCACGCTTTAAGTTGAATTGAGTATAGTTTTTAGTACAAGGTATCATAAAAAACAGTTCTGACCAGGACTACTAAGTGTGTGCCTCTACAAACACATTGTTATTCCTCTACATGATTCGCCATACATTGTGCGCACGACGCAGCATTGGTGATATAATCATGTTGCCAAAAACATGCATCACCCATTTGTGACATGCTCGTGCAGAAAGTGGCGAACCAATGATGAATTAAAATAAATAAAAACATACCGGGTATGTTAACCCATAATTATCTGGTAGCTGAAACTCGGTGGACTCACCCAAGTTAGATTGGTGACTCACACCATCTACTCACTGCAGGTAGAGACACCTGGTAATTCCAGTGTCCTAGAAAAACTGGGGGTCAATGAAGTGCACATTATTCAACGTATGACAGGAAAGGTCGATTGCACCTGGTGGTATGGTGTAAACGCCTCCAATGTTAGATAAGGATTAGCAAAAACCATCACTCATATTAAGGTAGTAGGCAGGTTAAAAACAGGCAATATGTGGAGGACGCCGTGACACCCCATGAGTTGCAGTACACAGACCCAACATGATAAAGAGTAGACCACTCCCAAAGCCACAAGGAACCGTGCTTCTAAAGCTGAGCACCCGGTATCTATGCACTGTGGGACCAAGGCAACCGTATTATCAATATGCCGGGTCCCCATAGTGCCAACCAGTTCCTGAAGGTCCTAGGTGTGCCTGCTGCCTCGCTTTCTAACAGGCGCAAACTCATCTCTCAAATGAAAGTTCAGGGAATCGATTGTGGGTGCTCCATGTGGAACAGGGAGCCAGTACTTAAGTGTCTCCAACCTGCGAGGTTGTCAGTGGACCTACCCGAACGCTGCCGGGGCTGGCTATCTCACTCGTGGCTCAGTCATAGTTCCGGTCGCAGGCAGCAGAAGGTCGGGGTGATCAAACAGTACGGGTTGGTGCACAGGAGCGCCAACCCAGTGTTGGAAGCACAACGTGGTGGCCATATTAGGGGAATAACTGACTAACGTAAGCCCAAGGAAGGCAGTGGGCAGAGTTACTACAGCAAAACATGGCGGCCATATTGTAGTGCACGTTTGTCAAAGTAGTACTAGTACCCAATAATGGATGTTATGAATGCCCAAGGGAGGTGGTGGGCGGGGTTTGCAAAGCCAAAAATCATGGTGGCCATTTTGTAGTGCACGATTGCCAAAGGATTGCCATTACTGAAGCCCATTGCTGGATGTCGTGATTGGGTCGAGCCGCCACGCTAGGGTGTCACTACGGCAAGGCAATAAGTGGCAAACGAAGATCATAAGTATGGCAAAGTTGCAGTAGTACAGTAGGACTGCACTGGACTAACAAGCAGGATGCTAGCCAATTTAGGGGAGCTGACAAGGTATGCCAAATTGGATGGTCCGGTGATGTTAAAAAATGCTGGGGGTCAGATGGTGCAAGTGTACCCCTGGTCACGGTGGCTACGCTCATGGTGGAGAACCTGGACTTACCTGTGTGTCTGCTTACCAGGGCTAAGAGGGTGCCAGTTTGTGCAAGCGCATGGTGCCCACCGGGTTAAAAACTGTTACAATAGGCCAATGTACAGGTTCTATGTATTCCTAGGTGAGTGGGATTGTGACTCAGTTGTCAATGGTCAGATACTACATCATCACAAAGGGACTACTATCTGTTCAGTGCACTCCACGGGATGGGGTGGGCTACCTTCATGGTGCGGGGAGTGGCGAGAACGTCTAGTATCGCTGCAAGTTTCCAGTGTAAAGACCCTAGCGGAACTGGAGAGGCTGTTTCTCCTGCTGGCAGGTTCGTACTGGCTTTGTGCAAAGTAAGAATCTACTGAACCAGGTCACCAAAGCCATAATATAAAGTCGATGATCCAGTGTAAAAGTGTAAATGTCTGATAACATGTTATGGGCCTGTAGTTGTTAATGTAAAAAGGGAACCCCCTCTGAAAAAAACATGAGGTCAGGGAGAAAAGGGGAACAACAGTAAATATGATAAACAAGTGGGCCTGTAGTTGTCACATTGGTGCTCCCAGCAGAAAGCTAAAGCTGTCTGTTGCCAAATACTTAAAATGGCTGAATAGAAGTTACCAACATTAGCATCCCTATAGTTTTTGCTTCCCAAAAAATTGAGGTTAATTACTACCTCTGCTCATGTGTTTCTTCTCTTTTAAAACGTTTTATTCTAGGCACTAGTCACCTTTTGTCAGCCATAACCACAACACAGCTAAAGATTTCTTCTAGTATATTGAAATTGTTTCGGTGGCTCCAACCTCAATTCTGTAGTATCAATGTACGTTTGCTTTAATGAGGATTAATGTCGCCCACTAAAAATGAGTCTAAATGACCACATGCAATGTCCTCGGTAAGGAACGAACATTAATGTCCCGTGGCAGATATGAGCGAGAATCAATTTTGTTAGTAGTGAGACACTATTGCCTGATATATTAACGAATACAAGTGTGGACAGTCACCAGGTAAAAGCAAAACAAACAAAAATTCAACAAACTATTTTATATGACATTTCTTTAGCTATCAATTGGAGAGGGGAATAGGATGGCTGTCATGTGAACAAGTTTAAGAGGGGTTCTAGACCATCATATTCTGTGATGATTACAATCGCTCCAAATGCTTGGCAAATCAGAACGCTTGATTTTTTCCATTGAGCCATGTTATTTTGCATGGGTAAAGTTGCTTGTTTCTGGAGCCAGGGAAGACCTGGCCTGGCAGTCTGAGCTTGACTGTTCCTACGGGGAGCAAGGTCAAGGCTGATTTGCATATGGCTGGATCTAAACTGGAATGGTGTGGTGTGCAAAAAAGAATGGATTTAACCCAGATCTGTCACTGGCGGTTAATGTTTAATGTGCTTAGCATTCTGCCCATCATCTGTTCTTTTTGCATTTGTTGCCCTAAGTGGGAAGGGTGTGCCCAGACTTGGGTCACCTGCTCACTACGCCTCCAGATTAAAGCTAGTCTTGCTGATTAGGGGTGATACCCTGAACCCAGACCCAGGATGCTTGTTCTGGTCCAGGGAGAACCTGGCCTGGACGCTCTGGCTGGACTGTTCCAATGGGGAGCAAGGTCAAGACTGATTTGCATATGGCTGGGTTTAAACTGGACTGGCGTTGTGTGCAAAAAATGATAGATTTAACCCAGATCTGTGACTGGGGTGAATGTTTGATTTCCTCAGCATTCTGTCCATCATCTCTTCTTTTTGTATTTGTTGCCCTAAGTGGGAAGGGTATGCCCAGACGTGTGTCCTGTGCTCACTACGTCTCCATATTCATGCTAGCCTGGCTGATGAGGGGTGTACCACGAAACTGGTCCCAAGATGCTTGTTTCTGGTCAGGGAAGACTTTGCCTGGCAGTACAGGCTGAACTGTTCCTATGGGGAGCAGGGTCAAGACTGATTTGCATATGGATGTGTCTAAACTGGAATGGCGTGGTATGCAAAAACCAATGGATTGAACCCAGATCTATGACTGGAGAATGGAAGATTGATTTGCTCAGCATTACGGACATCATCTGTTTTTTTTACCTTAGAAAGTTGTCATTTTCCTGCCTTAGCCATTTAGTGCCTGTAGCCTGTCTCTGGTGACATGACTGGGTGTAGCTGACGGTGGAGCTTTGTGTATTCTTCCTAGACAGCCACACACAATGGGGAACTTAGGTGTGCCTGGATGGGCCATCACATGTAGGATGGAAGAGAGGAGCTGGGCACAGCCCCACTTACACTTATACTTAAATAGGCTATGTCCTGCCTCCACAAAAGGGCTGCATACCCCCTGTAGGTAGTCTGGAGCCAGGACAGGGAGGGAGGATGCCTGGAAACTTCAAAGTGAAACCTCTAGAAGCTTCTCCCCCACTTCAAAGGCACAACTGGGTATAAATACTGGACCTCAGACACCAGCTCTTCAGTACAATTCTGGACCTGTGGATACTTTGCCAAGAATAAGGACTTCTGTGATGCTGCAAGGGCAGCCAATCTGCTGGACTGCTGCTCTAAAAGAACTGCAGCCCAGCTGTGCTGACCTGCTGCCTACCGCCCTCCTTCCTGGGAAGAAGAACTGAACCTGCAATTTCATCTTGAACCCAGCACCCTCCAAGGGCTTGTCTCTTAGCCTCCTGATCTGAGCCACAGGGACATAAGAGGCTCCACAACCAGCTCCTGGACCTAGCTGCAGCGGTTTCCGGAACCCCAAATGGTGCCCCTCAGATCCTGGACCCTTGGTGTGGCTCAGTGAGCTTAAATCAAGCTTTGGGGCTCTCTGTGAATGCGAAGAAGCCAGTTCCGACCAAGACTGCTCACACCGAAAACCAGCGTGAGCCGCTGTCAGCTATCTCTTTGCACTGCAGCATCGACCGCTTAAGTATCACCAATGTGAAGTCCAGCAGCACCAACCCACAACTCCCAGCCTGCTCTTTGCAACATACCAATAGCATCCTGCTGCACACTTCTTCAATCAGTCAAGTAAACCAGACCTTTAAAATGGCATCTAATCACCCGTGAGGGTTTCCAGGTGCTGAGAACCCTGTTAGAAGTGTTGCACAAATACTTTACACATGTCCTCTAAGTTAAGCCTGGTGCCAAGCTACCAGGGAGTTGAGCACAGCTTAGTTTGGGGTTTGCTTGTACCTTATCCTGACAAGGATTGCTGTTGCTGTTTGACCAGGGCTCACACCCCAGTTAATCAGTAACTCAATTTCTTTCAATTATGAAGGATGAACATTCCTTTTAAAGATGTGACACAGATATGTGGATCAAATGGCCAAATACTGGTATTTATAAGTGTATGTCATATAAATGAAAATAAAAAAAATCCAAAGGTACATCTGTGAATCTGCTTTTCTGGAACTGCCACCTACAATTGACACATGCAACTATCCAAACCACAATCCACATCCTAGAGTTCAAATGAGATTTACTGGTAATGTTCTTTATTAGTTCTCTTAGTACCTTCCCAATCAACACCAGTCTGTTCACATTGACATAGGTCCCAAATCATTCGTATCACCTGTGGAGTCAATGGGGTTCCATACTGTCTCTTGTCATTTTCAACCTCCACATGGAGTTCACACCGGCTTTTCTCTACTTGATAACATCGTCAAGATTTGCATATCTGCCAATGATACACAACACTAGTTAATAAGTCTCATCTGGTTCAGCACAACCTGTTAGATCCCTCGCAGTCGGGCTTCTGTGCTGGCTATAGCACGGAGGCCGCGCTGGTAGAGGTAACAGATACCATCAGGCTTTTACTGGACGGTGGGACCCCGGCTGTGCTGGTCCTACTTGATCTGTCAGCGGCCTTCAACACCATCTCCCACAGAATTCTTTTGAATAGACTGCGGGAGATAGGTGTCACTGGAGGGGCCAGGGAGTGGATGCGGAGTTTTTTATCAGACAGATCCCAGTGTGTGCAGATAGACTCTTTTACCTCGCAGTCTACAACAGTGGAGAAGGGGGTACCGCAGGGTTCTATCTTGAGCCCCACACTGTTTCACATCTATGTTGCCTCATTGGCTGCCACTATAGAATCCTGTGGTTTCCAAACCATCTCCTATGCGGATGACACTCAGGTGCTTATCCCCATAGAAAAGGATCACCTATTGACTAGAGAGAGATTTAAGAGCTGCATGATTAAAATCTCCAGTTGGATGAAAGACAACTATCTCCAACTTAATCCCAACAAGACGGAGATTTTATTGTTTGGGAAGGCAGAGGAACTATGGACAGATGAATGGTGGCCAGAGGTATTAGGCTCCCCACCTCTCCCCAAAAAATTGGTAAAAAATCTGGGCGTGATTATGGATAAAAATGTATCCATGGAACAACATGTCAACATGTTTTGGCCTGATGCGCACTCTAAAGAAGATTTTTCCGTGGGTTCCTCTCTCTGCTAGAAGGGTTTTGATCCAGTCACTGCTAGTCAGTAGACTTGATTATGGGAACGCTCTTCTGGTAGGAGTGAGGGAGGATCTACTGTCAAGGCTACAAGTCGTACAAAACACGGCGGCCCGCTTGGCTTTGAATAAACCTCCACTCACGCCGTCTGCCCCGCTTTTGAGAGATCTTCATTGGCTACCGATCAGAAAGAGGGCACTCTTTAAACTTCTTTGCCTAGCTTTCAAGGCACGGGTCGGACAGGGGCCGGCTTATCTCACAAAGAAGCTGGTTTGGCACTCTCCGGTCCGGTGCCTTAGATCTAGCGGCCAAAATTTCTTCAAACGCCAAGAATCAGGAAGATGAAAATGGGGGGGGTGTGCTTTCTCCTATCCGGTGCCCAAATATTGGAATCGGTTGCCTTGGGATTTGCGTTCCTGCACAGATTTAACCATCTTCAAGAAACATTTAAAGACCTGGCTATTTAGCTGAGCTGCCGAGGCCATCAAAGCCTGCCTTCATAGGTGCCGAGAGATCCCTCTGGGGATGATTCGTGCGCAATATAAATGTAATAATATAATAATAATAATGATCCAGACATCAACCACTGGCTGTCCAGCGCTTACCTGAAGCTCAAACCAACCAAGACAAAATTCCTGATATTTAACAAGATCAGCAAGCAAGTAATAGTACAAACCTGCCACAATCACATGATTCCTGATGGCTATCAACTCCAACTTTCAGCAAATGTCAAGCCACTTGGATTCTGCCTCTGTTTGCTCTGTTTGCTCAATTTGGGCCATTTCTTTGTCTCACTACCCTTGCCTGTACCATTGTTTCCTGCTGTTTTCTCTCTCACCAGAGCTCTACGGTTTTTCTGCTTCCCATATCCCTGAACCAAGCTCTTCCACCTCCTGCACCCCATTCTGTCCCATCCACATCCCTTTGCACTCCTACTCCCTCCCAGGATTTACTTAATATGTGTGTATCTGTCCATGCCTGGACCATGCCCCATGCCCAGTGCCAGGATCCCTGGTCCTCCCCAACACACCTCTGCCCACCACGTTCCTCTGATCTCTCAACCGTGGTTGTCACTCTCCACACTGCTGCTGCACCTCACCACCCAACACAAAGGAAGCTTTCTCCTGTTCTTCCTGCAAGCTGTCATGCCCACTCCCAAGCAAACTCTCACCAATCCTGCACCAACAGCACCAGCACCCCACCCTCACTCACTCAGCGACCCTTGACCTCCGGGTAGGTCGCTCCCCATGCCGCGACAGCGAGCGCCACCTCTGCCCCCGGCCCCCCTGGTTACTGCTGCCCCTGAGCGTGAGTGTGCCCTTGTTGCCTGAGCGAGTGCTTTCCTTTTTGCCTTCTGTACCCCTGGTTGTCTGTGCGAGTGTTTTCCTTTTTTGCCTTCTGTACCCCTGGCTGTTGAGCGAGTGTTCTCCTTTTTTGCCTTTTGTACCCCTATTTGCCTGTGTGTACCCCCCTCGCCGTGCCCGTCACCTTTTTTCTGCCTCGTTTTCTCAATCGCTTTTTCCTCGTTTTTTCCCGCCTTTTGCGGCCCTCGCCGCTCCATTCCCTCTCCCGCTTTTCTCGCCGTTTTTGCCCGGATCCCATTGGCCCCTACCCTACCGCCACCCGCCTCCCAGCTGACCCCTCCTCCCAGCTAGCCTTAAATGGCGGCCGCTGCGCGACGCAGGTAAGCGACCCTTGACCTCCGGGTAGGTCGCTCCCCACGCCGCGACAGCGAGCGCCACCTCTGCCCCCGGCCCCCCTGGTTACTGCTGCCTCTGAGCATGAGTGTGCCCTTGTTGCCTGAGCGAGTGCTTTCCTTTTTGCCTTCTGTACCCCTGGTTGTCTGTGCGAGTGTTTTCCTTTTTTGCCTTCTGTACCCCTGGCTGTTGAGCGAGTGTTCTCCTTTTTTGCCTTTTGTACCCCTGTTTGCCTGTGTGTACCCCCCTCGCCGTGCCCGTCGCCTTTTTTCTGCCTCCTTTTCTCGATTGCTTTTTCCTCGTTTTTTCCCGCATTTTGCGGCCCTCGCCGCTCCATTCCCTCTCCCGCTTTTCTCGCCGTTTTTGCCCGCATCCCATTGGCCCCTACCCTCCCGCCACCCGCCTTCCAGCTGACCCCTCCTCCCAGCTAGCCTTAAATGGCGGCCGCTGCATGACGCAGGTAAGCGACCCTTGACCTCCGGGTAGGTCGCTCCCCACTACGCGACAGCGAGCGCCACCTCTGCCCCCGGCCCCCCTGGTTACTGCTGCCCCTGAGCGTGAGTGTGCCCTTGTTGCCTGAGCGAGTGCTTTCCTTTTTGCCTTCTGTACCCCTGGTTGTCTGTGCGAGTGTTTTCCTTTTTTGCCTTCTGTACCCCTGGCTGTTGAGCGAGTGTTCTCCTTTTTTGCCTTTTGTACCCCTGTTTGCCTGTGTGTACCCCCCTCGCCGTGCCCGTCGCCTTTTTTCTGCCTCGTTTTCTCGATCGCTTTTTCCTCGTTTTTTCCCGCCTTTTGCGGCCCTCGCCGCTCCATTCCCTCTCCCGCTTTTCTCGCCGTTTTTGCCCGCATCCCATTGGCCCCTACCCTCCCGCCACCCACCTCCCAGCTGACCCCTCCTCCCAGCTAGCCTTAAATGGCGGCCGCTGCGCGACCGCGCCGCTGGCGTGCCGAAGGCGTGCCTAAGGCAAGCCCGTCTGCGCCCGTCCGCGCCAGGACCGCGCCCAGCGCCCGAACCCCTGGCCCCCCCGACCCCCGCCAGACCTACGACCCCACCACCCTCACCACCCTCAACCCCGGCCGCACGCCGGGCTGCTACCGCGCCACCCCAAAACGAACCCACGGACCCTTCACCTGCAGCAGCTGCCGCTTCACCTGCCTACGGACTCACACCGCTCCCGTCAAGAACGACTCCCCCATAAGCAATCTCCACTGCATCCTGGTCAACACCCGATCCGTCCACAGACACGCCATCAAACTATGGAACCTCATCAACTCAACAAACCCGGACATCGCCTTCCTCACCGAGACCGGGATGAACCCCTCCTCGGCACCCGACATCGCCATAGCCATCCCCGACGGCTACAAAATCATCCGAAAAGACCGCACCAACCGCATCGGAGGAGGCGTCGCCATCGCACACAAAAGCTCCATCCGTATCTCGACCCACATCGACGACTCACTCCCCAACGCCGAACACCTCCACTTCGCGATCCACAGCGACCCCAAGACCACCCTCAGAGGCACCCTCATGTACAGACCACCAGGACCACGCACCAAGTTCAGCGAAGACATCGCAGACTTCATCAACCCTCACGCACTCTCGTCCACCGACTACATCCTCCTAGGGGACCTCAACTTTCACCTGGAGAACCACACCGACAACAACACCACAGCCTTACTGGACAACCTCGCCAACCTAGGACTGAAACAGCTAGTCAACACCCCCACCCACCACGCCGGACACACGCTCGACCCCATCTTCTCCTCCAGCAAACACATCTCCTTCAGCCACACCACCGAACTCACCTGGTCGGACCACAGCTGTGTCCACTTCAGTTTCAAGAAGACCACCATGCACCACCACACCCAGCAACCACCCAGAAGACACTGGAATCAAGTCACCACAGAACAGCTCGCATCGACCCTCTCCCAGAACCAACCCACCAGCACCACTAACCCCAACGAAGCCGCCAACAACCTCACGAGCTGGATCTCAGACTGCGCCAACCTCCTGGCCCCCCTGAAGACCCAAGTTAACACCAACAACCACAAGAAAAACTCCTGGTTCACCACCGACCTCAAGGACTCCAAAAAAGAATGCCGCAACCAGTCCGAGGAGAACATGTCAGCCCTCAAGAACGCCACCCGCCAACACCACCAACGCCTCCGCGCCGCACGAAAATCAGCCTACCAGAACAGACTAGACAACAACGCCCACAACAGCAAGGAACTCTTTGGCATCGTCAAAGAGCTCTCCAACCCCGACGCAGAAAACAACTCCATCCCTCCCTCACAGGACCTCTGCGACTCCCTCGCAGCCTTCTTCCACCACAAAATCACCGACATATACAACAGCTTCACCACTACCAACACAAACCCACCCCCGGAACCCGCCACTGACATCACCACCATCCTCACTTGGAACCCAACCACCACCGAGGAAACCACCCGCGTCATGAACTCGCTCCACTCTGGATCTCCATCCGACCCCTGCCCACACCACATCTACAACAAAGCCGACAACATCATCGCACCCCACCTCCGAGACGTCATCAATGCATCTCTCACCTCCGCCACCTTCCCAGAGAGCTGGAAACACGCAGAGCTCAACGCCCTCTTAAAGAAACCAACAGCAGACCCCACCGAACTCAAAAACTTCCGGCCCATCTCTCTCCTACCGTTCCCCGCCAAAGTGATTGAGAAAATCGTCAACGCTCAACTCACCACCGCCTTGGAAACCAACGACTCACTCGACCCCACACAGTTCGGCTTCAGAGCTAACCACAGCACCGAAACCGCCCTCCTCGCAGCCACGGACGACATCAGATCCCTGACCGACAAGGGAGAAACCGTGGCCCTCATACTCCTGGACCTCTCAGCAGCCTTCGACACGGTCTGCCACCGTACCCTGATACACCGCCTCAGCAACGCCGGCATCAGAGGCAAGGCCCTGGAATGGATCATCTCCTTCCTCTCCGGAAGAACTCAGAGAGTCCGCCTCCCCCCCTTCAGATCTACAGCCACGGAGATCTGCGGCATCCCCCAAGGATCCTCCCTCAGCCCCACCCTCTTCAACATTTACATGACCCCCCTGGCGAACATCGCACGAAAACACGGACTCGACCTCATATCCTACGCCGACGACACCCAGCTCATCTTATCCCTCACCAACAACCCCACCTCAGCAAGGACCAGACTACACGAAGGCATGAAGGAAGTAGCGAACTGGATGACAGACAGCATGCTGAAACTGAACACAGAGAAGACGGAGGTTCTCATCCTCGGCCCTACACCCTCCGCCTGGGACGACTCCTGGTGGCCTCCCGCCCTAGGCAGCACTCCCCAACCCACCGACCACGCACGCAACCTCGGCTTCATCCTGGACTCATCCCTCTCCATGTCCAGACAGGTCAACTCGGTGACCTCAGCATGCTTCAACACCCTCCGCATGCTCCGCAAGATCTTCCGCTGGATTCCCACCGATACCAGAAAGACCGTCACCCACGCCCTCGTCACCAGTCGCTTGGACTACGGGAACACTCTGTACGCCGGCATCACCATCAAGCTGCAGAGGAAACTTCAACGGATCCAGAACGCTGCCGCACGACTCATCCTGAACGTACCCCTCCACCACCACATCTCCGGACACTTGAAGAAACTTCACTGGCTCCCAATCAACAAGAGGATCACCTTCAGACTCCTCACCCACGCACACAAAGCCCTTCACAACGTCGGACCAAAACTCATCAACCACCGCGTCTCCTTCTACACTCCTCCGCGCACCCTACGCTCGACCGGACATGCCCTGGCAGCCGTACCTCGCATCCGCAAAGCCACCGCCGGAGGAAGATCCTTCTCTTTCCTGGCAGCAAAGACCTGGAACTCTCTGCCCAGCAACCTTCGCGTCATACCTGACCACCTCTCCTTCAGGAGGCAGCTCAAGACCTGGCCCCCCCCCTCCCCCCCAGCGCCTTGAGACCCTCACGGATGAGTAGCGCGCTTTATAAATGTGATTGATTGATTGATAGATTAACATCCACCTACACATCAACCACATGTGCATGCTTGCTCACCAAATATGCCATAGAGATATGGGGCCTACTGCATGACCATGCTCTGAAAATGCTCTTTCTTACAGAGACTTGGCTGAACCCTACCTGGTACCAGACAGTGCTGCAGACATCCCCACCGGCTATAGGATTGCCAGTCAAGACCATCGGCGCATGCGCACACGCGTCAGACATACAATGTAGTGTTTTTTAATTACAGAAGGGGACACAAGGACCGAGGAGCAGGACGAAGAGCTGCCTGGCAGTGGAGACGGCAGACAACAGGTAAGTGGCTTCTTTTACATTTTTAAAGACTTTGGGAGGGGGGAGGGAGCATAGCGTATTTCCACAGAGTTTTTTTTAACTCGGCGGAAATATGCGTAGAGGCACTATGCCCGCTACGCCCAGGGTTAATAATTTGCTTTTGTGAAATTTTGGAAAATTCCATTTACATTCTGTGAAGTTTTGCAACATTATGCTTTTACAGCAAAATGTTGTTTGCTAGTATGTTACGTGAGTTTTTTAAGCAAGCGTGCACCTTGCATATAAAAGTGACGTGATATTACAGGGAAAGTGATTTGAGCTGAAAATGTGTCTGTGCGAACAAGTCTCTTCATGGCATCTTGCAATATTGTTTCATAACAGCTAAGTGTTTGCTTAAAAAAATGTTTTTAAATGTTTAGAAATGTCATAAATAGTTTATTGATAGAGAGTATCTGAATAACTACATATTAGCTTGGTTTTGTTGACTGTTGCCTGGACAGGCAGATTTGTCCCCTGTTGGTATTGTTTGTGAAGTGGTGACCCACCCTAAAAGGCATCATCTTCTGAGAAGTATCCTGTTGCTGTCTCCACCCCAGATTCCAACCACTGTCAATCACCAAACAGCAGGTAAAGGTGGACATGTTCCTGCAGGAAGGTCAGGAAGCACCAAGGAGGCACAAAAGGATTGTGAGTAATTCTACATGCTGCTGAGAAAAATACAACCGAGTTCCTCATCTCCTTGTACCCAGGCACCCAAATATTTTCCCCTGTAGAAAATGATTCCCTTTCTTTTCTAAACTTACCCATCTTCTCCACTCATGGCCCCCTGTCAAGTTATTAAATTTTCCTTTGATCAATGGACATAGGCGCAACTTGAGCCAAATTTCGGGGGGGGCGGGCTGATAATAATTTCAGGGGGGACTGATAAAAATGTCGGGGGGGGGGGGCAATTCTTCCAGTCATAGGCCGAGTGGAGATGCAGGGGCTCTAAGAAGAGGTGAAAAAACAACAAAGCCTAGTTAACAATCAAATGGTCTTTTAAAGAACTGTGAAGTACTCAGGTGCGGCTGGCAGCTCAAAAACTGTTTGTGTGTGTGCCCGGGACTCTGTCTCAGCCTGGGCTGACACACGACAGGGGTCTGAAGCCCGTTGAACCCAGCCTGTCAATGGATGAACTGTCAGTATACAGTGGCAGGTAAGTGGTCGTTGAAACACTTTGTTAATTTCAGCACAGTGTGACTCACAAACACATTACCATCCTTGTCCCAGCACATCCCTCACTTCACATAATCACATAAGGCTGGTTGATAAAATGGTCGGTGCTCCATGTGCACACAAGTATGTACAGATCTTATGGCATGACACAGAGGCTAACATCATGCAAATCTCCTTTATTGCCAGACACTATAAAGTCCCCCCACATGCAGCCACCTTCCTTCTTTGTTGCTGTTGCTCACAAGATAAGTATCATATGACCTTATGCTACTAACTATTCTTTTTACTCTTTTTCTTTTGATTTTGTAATATGTCCCTCCACCTCCTTAGAGAACCACTAATCTCTACACCCATC